>NC_134852.1:167098919-167807669 GCF_049852395.1 Peromyscus maniculatus bairdii | reverse complement strand
GATGTGTTTTCTTAAACTGTAGCCCACAGTAAAAAGTAAGGCTTTCTGCAGAATGGAAGGTAGCGAAGGCCAGGGCTGCAGCTCGGTCTAGTGCTTGCCTATGCATAAACCCCGCGTTTGATCCTGCTGCACCTCCCTGTGCGCACACGAATGGAAAATTCCATCAAGCAAGGCTGGGCATCCAGTGACTCACACAGACACGGGCTGTTCCAGCTCGTGTTTTTGGAGGAAATCTGTTCACGGCTTAGTGTTTCACGATCCACCGCAGGTCATACTCCGCTGTTTGAAAAGAGTTTCCCACATCTACTCTATGGACCCCGACAAAGCTGTTTCTCGTGCACAGGTTTGTTCCATTTTGTGGGCAAAAGGCGGTGCTGTGCTGCTGTCTTACCTCCAGAGCCGAGCTCTGTCCCTCCCAGCAGGTCATCTGCATTAAATTCTCTTGAAAAAATTCTTTTATGGACTAAAAGCTTTCAGAGTGACACATGTCTGAAAACTTTCAAATCCTGTTTGGGCAGAATGAAGAATAAGAATACTGTGACAGGAAGCGCTCACTGGGCATGCCCCACAGCCCAGCAGGCACTCAATGTACCTGGGACAGAAAGTCTCCAACGAGGGCCCATTTCTCAGTACAGAGTGTCAATTTAAACCAGTGTGAATTTACAAAAAAAGAAACTTTAGAAATAGATAAGAACACTCTCCCCCCGGATGACATAATCATTAACTTGGTTCAGGGAGGCCTTCGGAGAGGGATTGTTTGTTCAGTGTTTTAGAAAGATAGTCCTCACAATCTCTGACTTTCAAGGGAGGCCTTTAGCTCTTCAAAAAACAGACACCCTCCATAGCAGCTTAGTGACGGATAGGTCATCCTAGCTGGGGATCTTAAAAGATAAAATCTGAGTAAGGCCTGAAAATATTAAAATCACTTTGCCTACCAGTCAGCTCTGATTCCTCTGCCAAAGTTGTATGTTCCCAAGTCTCCCAGAGATGGGCTGCGTCACTGAACAGCATACAGAAGACACCTTCACAGTGTATGTCATGTCTCACTCACCTACGAGATAGAAGTGTTCTCTTTCTCTTTTGAAGAAAATGAAGGAGAACAGGGCTTTTAGGAGGCTTCAGGGAAGTAATGGAGGCAGAAGCAGGATTTCTTCTCCCCTCGTTTCTTCCCAGTGTGGCCTTTTGCACTCTGTCTTCGACAGTGTTTATTCTGCAGTGATGCACAACAGAGCTGTGGTCTGAGGCCAAGGCTGTGAGTGACACCCTAGCCAGCCTCAGCTGCTGCTTCTGATCAAGGGGCTAGAACAGCTGACCCAGAGAATCTATGGTTTAGTGGAGGGACACTTGGACTCTCTTTCTCTTTGTAGGACTTTTTAGGACTAACATTTAGACCTTTGATTTTATGTACAACTAGAACTTCAGGTCTAAGACCCTCCTCTGCCCATGATTTTTCTATGCCTCCCAAGTGACTGTTTTTGAAAAAAAAAAAAATGACCCAGTTAGTTCCTTCCACAAATCTGAGGTGAATCATTTCAAAAGATCATGATTTGCTGCCTTTTTATTCCCATGTCTGGTCAGCTTGAGAGCCATGATTTTTCTATAAAATAAAAATATTTTTCTCTAAGTTCTCCCTATGCCCCCCATGTAAGTAAGCCAGATCAAACCAAATTGAAAAAGTGTAACAACAGGTTTCCTTGAGCAAAGCAACTCCTGGGCAGGTTCACCAGTCCCAGAGATGAAGACCAGCATGCTGTGGAATTATCCTCTTGAACATTGTAAAGATTTGTTACTCAAATTGGTTTAATAAAACACTGATTGGCCAGTATCCAGGCAGGAAGTATAGACCGGGTGGCCAAACTAAGAATGATGGGAAGAAGAAGGACAGAGTCAAGAGTCACCATCCAGATGTAGAAGGAGCAGAAGATGAATGTGCCATGCTAATAAAGGTATCGCCACATGGCAGAGCATAAATAAGGAGTATGGGTTAACTTAAAATGTAAGAGCTAGTTGGTTATAAGCCTGAGCTATTGGCTGAGCATTTATAAATAATATTAAGCCTCCAAGTCAATTATTTGGAAAGCAGCAGCCAGGTATTTGGGAACAGGAGGGTGGGAGAGAAATATCCGATTACATATGGTGCCCAAATGTTTGGCAAGAATTTCCACATAAAACCTGAAAAAGCTTTAAAAAGGATTCTAAATACACAAACACAGAGTCAAATTCAGCTTCTTGGCAACTGCTTGTTTTGGGGTAGGCTCTGTTTGCTAGCAGCAAGCAGAGGAGTGACTCCTTTAAGAGACAGCTTCCTGACTCAGTGCTATAGGCAAAAACCATTCGGCTCTTTTAAGAGATCCTGCTACCAAACACTTAAATGGGGTTTATGAGCAGTAGGTAGCAGCATATACTCAGAAACTTCCAAGAGTTGGGGTGGTAAACATGGCTCCAGCTGGTACCTCCACCATGAAGCTAGGCACTCAGGGAATAAAGGAGTGGGGTGGAGCGAGCCACCAAAGCCACTGCTTTGGCTCTAGCCACACAGCTTAACAGTTTAAAGATTTATGGTCAAAAAAAGATAGAGCTCTGCAGTAAGACAGATTCAGACCAAAAACAAACAAACAATAAACAAAAAACAAAAACACCTCTAAAGGGGTTACAGTATGTTTAAATATATATAAGATTGGGAGAGAAAAGAAAAAGGGTAGAAAAAGTCCTTAAAAAAGGAATAGAGTGGCCGGGCGGTGGTGGCGCACGCCTATAATCCCAGCACTCGGGAGGCAGAGCCAGGCGGATCTCTGTGAGTTCGAGGCCAGCCTGGGCTACCAAGTGAGCTCCAGGAAGGGCGCAAAGCTACACAGAGAAACCCTGTCTCGAAAAACCAAAAAAAAAAAAAAAAAAAAAAAAAAAAAAAAAAAAAGGAATAGAGTAATAAAAAATATAATAAGTCACATAAAGGTGGAAAATACACAGTGAGTCTGGGTTATGTATGTTATTGTATTGTCTTTAAAATTTTTGGCTAAGAGACCTTCAATTATGAAAACTGATATATTAAACCAACTTATATATTTAAAATTTATCTTGACTTCAAATTTTAAGTCAAAAGATATGTTACTATTGGGGAGAGATTATGCTTTTGTTTCCACAGGAAATGAGAGGCTGTGGATTCGTTCTAGGTTAAGAAAGATCAGGTTTGATTGAGGAACACCCCCTGAAAAATCTCTGATGGGAACAAATGGCCCAGATGATCCAACATTTCAGAGTATCTTTGTTGCAATTTCCTCTGAATTCTGTATCCAGAAAGGCTTCAAGGCTGCTGGCTGAGATCATCCAGCCTCACAGAATTCTCCAGTCAGGACTTGACCTTAATCCTGAATTTTCTCAGGGTCTCCCAAAGATTACCAGCACTCGCAATCAGCAGGAAGTAGTCTAGAAACCTATGCCCACATTTTCCCCAAAATGGGTTGTGGATATTTATTATCATTTTAGGGGGGTTGGTTACAAGTTGTTATGGATAATGGTCAGGAAAAAAAGTTCAACAAAGGAGATTAGATTAAGGGATCCCATTGTAAAAAGAAAAGTGGGGAATAGAAATTATAGGACAAAAGGGTAGATTATTGGATCTACTTTAATTAAAAAAACTATTAATCTTACATTGGTATGGATTTTGGTTTATTGATACAAATTTAAAGTTAATTTTGTTGTACTGTATGTGTATTCCTGCTCTTGTTTAGGGTATTATGTTTATATAGCTCATTAAAAATGTAATAAATAATTAAGAAATTCAGATTAATAGTCATCTATAACAGCAAACTTATAGTCATGTTAGTTAGGTTTTCAAGGTCATACAGAAATATATTTCAGATAGATATGCAATCTTCAAACACTTCAAAGACTTACAGAATATGGCATTTTAAATGTTTTAAGACTTAGATTTTTCTCAACCGTGGGACACGTCTGTTCCTGGCAGCACCAATTAATGATGGGTATTGAAGAAACTCCATATGGACTTTGCTTTCTTTATGGTAATAGCTAGCCATATGGGCAAAGAAACTGCCCTTGCCTCAATTGTTGACAGTTACTGTCCAACTGAACCAGCAGGATGCAAGAAAGGCGACTACCAAACTTGGCCAAGACAAGGTAGGACAGTTCTTCAAAATTCCCTGCTTCACAGGAAAGTCTGTCAAACATTCTAGGACTGTAGACCAGAGTTGGATGCCCTGTAGCATGAATCTTAAAGAATCTTATTAATAAAATCAAACCTGAGCCAGGTATTGGGGTGAATGTTGGAAGATCAGAGAGACAGAACAAGCCACAGCTATCTCACCTTGCCAATTCCTCAGCTAATCCTGTTTCCTCAGACTGGATGCATCTGAGTCCTCATGCAGAATGAATCTCAGCTGAACTGCTGCTCCAAAGCCTGAAAGCTTAACCAGCCAAATGCTTAACCAGGCCAAATGCTTCTAGTTTCTGGTCCTCATGCCTTATATATCTTTCTGCTTTCTGCCCCACTCCCTGGGATTAAAGGTTGGCTTTCTGGGATTAGAGGCGTGAGTCACCATGCTTGGCTGTATCCTTGAACACATGAATTTCTGCCTCTGGAATGCTAGGATTAAAGGTGTGTGCTACCACTGCCTAACCTCTATGTTTAATATTGTGGCTGTTCTGTCTATGACGTCAGATAAGTTTATTAGAGTGCACAATAGATCGGGGAACACAATACCACCTGCTACATCTGGCACCCAATGTTCGTGGTATGAATTCATGAAAAAGTTGCTTGCCTGTGGCCTTGTGGGCCTCAGCTCAGGCCCGAGCTACACTCAGCCATTTGTGGTGGCACATGCTGGTTGGATTTGCTGAAGGAGGCAGAGGCAGGAGGATCCTGAGTTTGAGGGCAGCCTAGGAGGCTTGTTAAGGAGAAGCTTTGGCTAGGGCCCAGGCACAAACGGTGGCAGCGCGACCATGGAGGTAGTAACTGCTGCTCTGAGTTCCTGGCTTCTTCTCATCATGTTGATGACTGCAGTGATGCTGCTACCTGGGAAGAAAGGTTTACTGCTGCTTGTTCAGAGAAGAAGTGCCTGGACCATCGTGTTACAAGAAAACATCAACAAAGGTCAGATTGGAAAAGTTTGGCAAGACAAATGGTGGGGAGAAATTGCTGTGAAGATTTCCTCTTCTAGGGAAGAACATTTATGGTTCAGAGAGACAGACATTTATCAGATTGTGTTTGCTCCAAACCACTGAGGAGGCACAAGAAAAAAAAATCTGCAGGGAACCATGACCATGCCTAACAGCAACTTTGAAACCTTCAAAAGGAAGACAGGACCCCACAAAGATGATTCCACATGGACTATTGTAAAGCCATTAAGCTGATTAACACCACCAAAAGATTGACTTTGGACTACAAACTACTCAGGACAATTTTGAGATGGCTAGCTGAGATGATCCAGCCTGGCAGACTACTTGAACAAGGACTTGAAACAAGCCCTGCATTTTCTCATTATGCAGTGACTGGACAAATGATACAGGACTTGACAATTAACCCCAAAATTTTCTTTTCAGGATTCCCTAAAGATGTCTTCACCCCCAGAAAGCAGAAAGTAATTTTAAGAAAACAACACCCACATTCCCAAGAGGTGGGATGGGAGGTTTTTGGTTGTTTAATAAGTTATGGATATTGTAATTGTTTATGATGGTTGGTTACAGGTTGTTAATTGTTAATGGTCAGGAAAAAAGCTGAACAAGGAGATTAGATTCAGAGTTTTTGTTTAAAAAAAGATAAAGAAATGATAGGACAAATGGGTAGAACATTGAATCTACACTAAAAAGAAAAAGGGAAAGATATAAAAATGACAAAAGGTAGATTACTGAATCTATTATGAAAAGAAAATACTTTTAAAAAGGAACTACTTGTTTTAAATAGGATAAGTAATAAAAAAATTTTGTCTGAGTTTATCAAATGTTACCAAAGTGGACATTGTTAATGTATATAATGGAGTTTTTTGTCTGAATCTGTCAAATGTTAATGGACTAGACATTGTTAATGTAATTTTTTACTGTATATATTGTATATACTTATTGGATAGCTTTTCTTGTATTAGTTATAAGCTTTTTTTAATTTTAGAAAAAAGAGAAGAAATGTGGTGTTATTGTGTTCCCCAAAATATTGTGTACCCTAATAAACTTATTTGAGGTCAGAGAACAGAAAAGCCACTAGATACTTAGGATAGGCAGTGATAGAACACGCCTTTAATCCTAGCATTCCAGAGGCAGAAATCCATCTGTTCAAGGATACAGCCAAGCATGGTGACTCACGCCTTTAATCCCAGAAAGCCAACCTTTAATTCTAGGGAGCGATAGTAGAAAGTAGAAAGGTATATAAGGCGTGAGGACCAGAAACTAGAAGCATTTGGCCTGGTTAAGCATTTGGCTGGTTAAGCTTTCAGGCTTTGGAGCAGCAGTTCAGCTGAGATTCATTCTGCATGAGGACTCAGATGCATCCAGTCTGAGGAAACAAGACCAGCTGAGGAATTGGCAAGGTGAGGTAGCTGTGGCTTGTTCTGTCTCTCTGATCTTCCAGCATTCACCCCAATACCTGGCTTAGGTTTGATTTTATTAATAAGACTCCTTAAGATTCATGCTACAATGCCCCAATGTTGCAGAGGAACTTTGGGTGACTGTCCAGGAAGCCTGATGTCCCTGTCATTAGGTAACATTCCACCCTTCTGGGGTCTTTGATGGAGTTGAAGACTAGATAGTCATAGTTATAACTTTTCTTAGTTAGGATAAAAGGCTAAATTAGACATAAAACTTTGGACTCACCAAGATAGGATGGATAATTAAATGTTTTCTCTGATTTTTGTCAAATACAAATAGACTGGATATTGTAACTGTAATTCTTACTTGATATCTGTTTTTGTTGTATATAATCTTACTATGTTAAAGTTAAAACCTTCCAGCCGGGCGTTGGTGGCGCACGCCTTTAATCCCAGCACTCGGGAGGCAGAGCCAGGCGGATCTCTGTGAGTTCGAGGCCAGCCTGGGCTACCAAGTGAGCTCCAGGAAAGGCGCAAAGCTACACAGAGAAACCCTGTCTCGAAAAACCAAAAAAAAAAAAAAAAAAAAAAAAAAAAACCTTCCTTTTTAATTAGACAAAAAGGGGGAAATGCTGTGGAATAATCCTCTTGTACACTGTGAAGATTTGTCACTCGACTTGGTTTACTAAAACACTGATTGGCCAGTAGCCAAGCAGGAAGTATAGGTCAGGAGACTAAACTAAGAATGATAAGAAGGAGAAGGGTGGAGTCACCAGTCAGACACAGAGGGAAGAGCAGGAGATGAATGTGCCTTGCTAATAAAGGTACCACCACATGGCAGAGCATAAATAAGGAGTATGGGTTAACTTAAAATGTAAGAGCTAGTTGGTAATAAGCCTGAGCTATTGGCTGCACATTTATAAGTAATATTAAGCCCCTGAGTCAATTATTTGGACAGTGACTGCCAGGTATTTGGGAACAGGCCCTGATTACACCAGAGAAGTTGCACCCACAAATGGAAGCAGGGAGACGTTATAGGTTGTAGGCAAGGAATGATGATGTGTCTGACACAAGCTGGGTTTGTACCCAAGAATGGCCAAAAGCTGAGCATTTTAGGTGGGGACCTAGACAGCTGCAACTTCAGGGGAGGAAGCTGCAGTAGCTGCCAAGAGTGCGGAACGGGGCTTTCTAGTACCTTCCCTTTGTTCAGGGTCTCTCTGAGTGGGCAGGGTTTGGAGAGGGAGACAGGAATGGGGCTTTCCAGATCATGCAGGGGTGAGCTGGAGGTTCCAACTGAACACATATCTAAAGTCTTAGCTATGTGGGAAGCTGAGGCAGGATGGCCCAGTAATTCAAGGCCAGCCTGACAACATACTGAGACCATCTCACTATGGGGAAATGGCTCAGTGGGTAAGATTGCTTGTGGTGCAAGCAAGAGGACTTGAGTTCTGATTCCCAGGACTCACATAAAAACTGGGCAGGCTAGGCATGGTGGTGCATGCCTTCAATCCCAAGTACTTGGGAGGCAGAGGCAGGTGGATCTCTGTGAGTTCAAAGCCAACCTGTTCAACAGAGTGAGTTCCAGGATAGATAGGGCCACATAGCAAGACCCTGTCTCAAAAAAAAAAAAAAAAAAAAAAAAAAAAAAAAAAAAAAAAGACCCAACTCCCGCTCCCTGCAAAACTCCCCCCAAACCCAGAACAATTAACAACAACAAAACAAAAAACCTTTTTTTTTTTTTTTTTTTTTAAGTTGGGCATGGCTGCACATGCCTGCATTAGGGGATGGGGGCAAGTGAATCCTGGAAGTTCTCTGGTCAGCCAACCTAGTTTGTATGTCAGTGAGAGATCCTACCTCTAGGCAAGAAGAAGAAAAAACTCATTGTCCTCCTCTGACATTCACATGGGCATACATACCTGCACAGTCATGTGTGTATACACCCACACATACACCATACATCACATACACACACACAAATAATAAATAAAATGAATCAATTAATTAAAAGATGTAGTGGGTAGCCATTCCAGCTTTGATCTGGAAGTTCCTACCCCCATTGAGGCTTTGGTAACTGTCACGCCTACAAGGAGGGGCCAAGGGAGGACCTTGAAGACCTGAGATCCAGATGCGCTGGCTCTCTTGGTTCCTAGACCCTGGACGCTGGAGGTAGACCAAGCAGAGTTCTCCAGAGAACACTGCCAGACTGCACCACGCCTTTCACAGACTCTGTAAACTATCCATTCACTTGTAAGTTACCCCACAAAATAAACCTCCCTTTTAACTATGTGGAGTGGTCTTAATAATTTCACCAATAAAAAGATTCTTCTCCAGCTCACCATCCCATCTCCCCTGTCTCTCTAAGAGAGAAATCTTGTGCCTCTGGACTAGGTGGGAGACTATCAGCCTTGCTGGTGCTTGGCCTTCTGAATTATGTATGCAGTGGTTCTGCGGGCTTAGGCCTCATGTCGAGAGACACCCAGGCAACAGAGGACCTGCTTCATTTCTTCAGACACTTCACAATCTCATGTGGAAGGAAGACGGATGCTCACTAGAGCTGGCTAAAGTCTTACCTCTAGATAGATAGAGAGACGCCTCTGAGAGGGGCTTACTCTGGTTTTGAGAGGCCAGCAGCTTAGAAGAGAGCCAACCAGCAGGAGGACAGGCTCTAGCCAGAAGGAAACAACAGACTACTGACTGCTGCACAGCATTGGGTTGCTTCCAGCCACACCCACAAACGAGAACTCCAGACAGATGTCACACTCTGCCACCACTGCCAAGTGAGGCCTTTTGATGGGCAGGAAATTGCTTTAGACTTTAATTTCCTATATTATTATTTTTATTTGTATGGGTATTTTGCCTGCATGTAAATCTGTGCACAACATGTTTGCCCAGTACCTGCAGAAGCCTAAAGAGAGTATTGGATCCCTTGGAACTGGTATTAGATGTGGTTGTGAGGGGGCTAGGAATCGAACCTGGGCCCTCTGCAAGAACAGCCAGTGTTCTTAACTATCTCTCCAGATCCTAGATTTTACTCTCTTCACCTGAACCTCCAAGCTAAAGGGCATTTTAAAATAATTCCTGGAGAATGTAATAATGTGTGGCTTTTGCTCAAATAAGGGCAATGTGATATTGCTGGCATGTATTAGTTGGAGAAAATTTATGCCTTCATCTGAGTGGGTTGCATAATCTCTGGGGAGCCTGATGGACTGTCCTACTCAGGAAACTTTAGGGTGGAACACTGATCTGGGGGGAGAACTTTTAAATTAGAGCATGAATAGCCTCGAGTAAATTCAACTCATGCTCTCTTCAGACCCGCCTCAGAGCCCGCACAATCTGGTCACTGACCTCATGAGGATGCCTGAAGGGATGGGCGTGGGGAGCAGCCTCTCAGAGGACTCTCTCCTGCAGTCAGTACCTTTTCCAGTCAGGACAGCTGCACTATGCTGTTCAGAGCCTGTTCTTCAGATGCCAGCATAAGTCTGTAGGTGAGAGCCTGCTTCCTCAGAGATTTGGGGAGCTAAGTTTCCCTGCTTCTTTGCCGTCTCCTGTCTCCCTCCACTGCCACAGTGGAGTGATTCATTCAGTCTGGTGGTGGGAGAGGCAAAGGCCTTAAGCTCAGGGCCTCTCCACGTCCAGATCTTACCTGTCTCCGGGCAGCCTATAGTCTACCTGACTTTTGCCTTTTTTTCTCTAGCAAATTCACTAGTGTTTTTCCTGCCTCTGTTGCAAGGCAGGGTGTGGCAGGTCTGCCATTACCACCTAAGTCAACTCCATTTGTTGGGGAAGAAAGGGAAGACTATTTTGGATGTGGTTTGCAGTTTAGCTGATAGTCTACCTCCAAAGTGCTGAAGGATCTGGAATCCTGCTGAAATATAGGGCGACTCCAGACAACAATGTACTGTGTCCTCCAGTCAAAACTAATTCAAATATAAAAAATAAGTAAGGATAGGAAGAGCAGAGGCTAATATTCCATTTCTATAGGTGCTTATTATACTTCTGATAATAAATTTCATTTGTTTTCGAAACCTTGGAGGGAATAGAGTCGGTTTAATCAGTATTGTAAAAACCCAACACAGGTGATCTTCCTTAAATATTGAGGAACCCAGCAAGGAGCTTCAGGATTCCACCTCTCTACTGTTGCTTTGTCA
The DNA here is from genome assembly GCF_049852395.1 of Peromyscus maniculatus bairdii. Taxonomy (NCBI): domain Eukaryota; kingdom Metazoa; phylum Chordata; class Mammalia; order Rodentia; family Cricetidae; genus Peromyscus; species Peromyscus maniculatus. The sequence goes on along the minus strand of NC_134852.1, from coordinate 167,796,991 downwards.
TAAGGGGATGGATGGACTTACACAGTTCCAGTTAAAAATCCCGAGGAAATGGCCTCACGTCCACCAAAACTTAGCTCCCATCAAAAGCAGCAAATCAAGCTGGCTCAGTAATGCAGGCCTGTAGTCCCAGCCTCTTAGGAAACTAAGGCAGGAGGAGAGCAAGTGGGAAGCTTGCCTGGGGTATGCAGTGAATTCAAAGCCAGCCTTGGTAACTCGGTGAGTCCTTGTCTCCAAGTACAGAGATTAAAAAGAGGCCTGGGGACGTAGTTCAGCAGTAGGGCACTTGTTTTGATAAGTTAGAAAGAGAACCATCATATGATCTATCCTACACCTCTGGATATCCAAAAGAATTTAAATCGAGGCCTTGGCGTGTTGGCACTCTCCTTTCTCTGTGTCCTGACCTGTGGAGGTGCAAGCACGCGGTCTCACATTCCCGCTACCATGGCCTTCTTTACCAGGATAGACTGCACCTCCAAACCTGGCAGCTACCTGGGAAGAGAGAGGCCACATGAGCTGTGGAGAGGGGCCAGGCTGTGTCTCAAGCTGCTAGTGTCACTAACACAGTGGCATGTGCATATCTGTAATCTAAGTACAAGAGTTTCAGAGGTTCCAAGTTATCCTTGGCTAATTAGTGAATCTGAGGCCTCTCAGATCACATTCGACCTTATTTCAAAAAGAAAAAAAAAAAACATATCCTCAAGATGCTAGTGTTTCAGGCATGCTATATGTAATAGTTAATAGAAGTTTGCTCCAAGATTCCAGAAAGCCACAAAGGCCAGGAAACATAACGCAGACATGGATTCCTTGCAAGGAGCCCCTGAGAGACCATTACTGCATGCAGCTGTGAAGGCGAAGCCTGAACTGCAGCAGAGATCCCAAGAACGTGGAACATGGAGCCTCTTCAAGGAAAGATCCAGGCGTTGAATGGCGCTGGCCAGTGAGAGGACTTCGTGGGCTGCAGACAACAGAAGTGGAGGGCTGGGGATGCCAGATCTTTTGGGAGGACAGATGATGCCGAGAGCCTCAGGCGCTGGACTCAGAACTGTGTAATCTGGTGTTTGCTCAGCTGAGCAGCGTTGCTTTGGTCCTGCCTTTCCTTGCCGTGCTCCCACGCCGCTGTGCTCCCACGCCGCCGTGCTCCCACGCCGCCGTGCTCCCACGCTGCCGTGCTCCCACGCCTCCGTGCTCCCACGCCGCTGTGCTCCCATTCTTCAGTGCACCCATGCCGCTGTGCTCCCATGCTGCCGTGCTCCCACGCCGCTGTGCTGCCATGCTGCCGTGCTCCCACGCCGCTGTGCTGCCATGCTGCCGTGCTCCCACGCCGCTGTGCTGCCATGCTGCCGTGCTCCCATGCCACCGTGCTCCCACGCCGCCGTACTCCCACGCCGCCGTGCTCCCACGCCGCTGTGCTCCCACGCCGCCGTGCTCCCACGCCGCTGTGCTCCCACGCCGCTATGCTCCCACGCCGCTATGCTCCCATTCTTCAGTGCACCCATGCCGCTGTGCTCCCACGCCGCTGTGCTCCCATGCTGCCGTGCTCCCACGCCTCCGTGCTCCCACGCCTCCGTGCTCCCACGCCTCCGTGCTCCCACGCCGCCGTGCTCCCACGCCGCCGTGCTCCCACGCCGCCGTGCTCCCACCCACGCCGCCGTGCTCCCACGCCGCTGTGCTCCCACGCTGCCGTGCTCCCATGCTGCTGTGCTCCCATGCCGCCGTGCTCCCACCCTTCTGTGCTCCCATGCCGCTGTGCTCCCACGCCGCTGTGCTCCCATGCCGCAGTGCTCCCATGCCGCAGTGCTCCCACGCTACTGTGCTCCCACGCCGCAGTGCTCCCATGCTCCCACTTTGGAACAAGCTTGCTCTTTGCTGTTGTATTTTGGAAATCTATAGCTTTTTTTTCTTACAGATTTATTTCTTTTCATTTTGAGTATGGGTGCTATGCCTACACGCAAGTCTGTGCACCACATGCATGCAGTGCCCCTGAAGACACAGGATCCTTTGGAACTGGAGTTACAGACAGTTGTTAGCCATGTGAGTGCTGGCAAACAGAACCATTTCTATGGTTTTCCTACAAAAGGAGAGGTGAGGTGTTCATTCTTTTTGTGTTTTACAAGCCAGAAAAATAAAACTAATAAACCTCAGATGTTCAATCGGAGGTGACAGAGTGGAAAGTGCAGAGATGCTTTTGAGAACTGATTTTTAAAACTTTTGTCTATTTAGCGTGTGTAGATGGTGACGGCTGGGTGCCACCGTGCTCACGTGGAGGTTGGAGAGCAACTTGCGTGAGCTGGTTCTCTCCTTCCACGTGCGGGTTCTAGAGACGGTGCTTAGGTTGCCAGGCTTTTGGGGCAAAGGCCTGTACCCTCTGGGACACCTCACCACCCCACTAATTACTTATTTCTATTTGAGACAGTGTCTCGTAGTTCCAGCAGGCCTGGCCTTGAATTTCTGGTCTTCCTCCATCTCCCAAGTGCTGGGATTAGAGGTGTGCACCAGCCCTCGTGGCAAAGATGCATTGTTTAAAGCACTCGAATAGATAGGAAGGTTCCTGCATGATTTGTGTTTTCCAGTAATGTATTGTACTCCAAATTCAGCCGTGCAAGGTTATATGCAATTTCGAGCCATAAATATTTAAAATAACGCCTTTTTGCTTGTGTAACATCACCTCACACCTCGGCTCAGTAAAACATGTTAAGTGCTGGTTTTCTGTGGGGACCTGTAACTCAGTTTAGGTAGCCTCTTCACATGGATAATGAATTTAAATGTCTGGGAGATGGTGCAAATCACTGAAAGTCCTCCGGATTCGGAGATGAGGTCTTGGCCAGAGCTGTGTAAAGGAGGAGGAAAAGCAAGGTGTGCACACGGTCTACGCCTTCCAGGCCTCAGGCTCCCTCCTGCAGACAGCACACCTCTTCCCCACCTCGTTCTGACACTGTGGTTCAGTGAGTGCTGCCTGCCCTGTCACTCTGCACTGCTGGGTGTGGAGTGGGCGCGTGGCCCGAAGGCACTGGAGTCCTTCCAAGATGACTTTCAATCCAGAAACAGGGACGCAGAGTCCCTGCTTAACGACATGGGTGGTGCAATCACTAGCACTGGTTGGCCCTCGGGGCAGCTGCCAGAGTGAGTGACTGAAACGCCATGAAGACAGAAATAAGAAGGACGGCGTTTATGGCTGTTTAGCTAGTCCCTAATGGGCAGCCTGACCTTAGTCCCGCTAGACTGAGGTTTGGTATTGCGACGGTCATTTTTCTTTTACTTAAGCTTGTTGGAGTTGTATTTCTATTACTTTCCATTAAAAGAATCTAGGAGTGCACCTCAAGACACCGAGCACAGGCCAGCCAGCGTGCTCAATGAATAAAGAAATGTAGAATAATAAGAAAATGAAGAGGGCGCTGGGTGGTGGTGGTGGTGGCGGTGGCGGCGGCGGCGGCGGCGGCGGCGGCGGCGCATGCCCTTAATCCCAGCACTCGGGAGGCAGAGGCAGGCAGATCTTTGTGAGTTCGAGGCCAGCCTGGACTACAGAGTGAGTTCCAGGACAGGCTCCAATGCTACACAGAGAAACCCTGTCTCAAAAAAACCAAAAAAGAAAATAAAGAGGATTAAGAAAGTGTCTGCCTCACCCCGTCTTTTGAAGGACAAGCATTTTATGTGCAGCAGGGAGGAGTTCTGAAAGTAGGTTTCCCAAGAAAATGGGTTGCTTGCCATACCCTTAGGGAGGTTAGCCGTCATCAGCAATTGCAGAAAGACTGGAGACCAGGACAATGCCAACATCCAACTTGGTGATAATCAGATGAACAGAAATGGGAATCAACATGGCATGTAAAGATGTCACAGACCTACAGAGAAACCTTAGCAAAGGCTGTGGAAGGCCCAGCAGATCAAATCCATGGCTGTTGAGACAGCAGCACTTTGTAGGGGACAGAGGGAGGCTTCAGGAACCCTCCGTTACAACCTGGATCCTGTTGGGAAGGATACACTGAGAGAATAGCCATGGCCAGGCAGACCATCGCCATATGCTGGTTCAACAGCTTCCACTGTTCATGCCCTTCATTTCCCAGCTCTTGTCTGATCATGCAGGTTCAGCTCTGTGTGCTGCTGAGCTGGCGTCCTTCCTGGGAGAAATGAAACAGCTTTACTAACAGCCTTAAACTACTTTTGAAAACAAGGCAGTGTGCATAGCAAGAGACTGTTTTTGCTAGAGCAGCAATACGGTGATTTGTTGTCCTCTTCTTGGTCCGATGACTGAGAGGCTGTGGAGCCTAGCCACATCCTCAGTTTGGGAATTAGGGTGTAGCTCTAATGGTGGCAGGGAGCTTGCCAAGCAAGCATGCATTCCTGGTTTAATCCTCAGCACTGGAACCAAACCCAAACAGAACAAAATGCACTTAATTTGAGTCCGCCTGTCCCCTCTGTGAAATGGGAAAACAGGTACCAGTAACAAGAGATATACTGCCAGGCTTGTCTAAGAGCTAGTTCCAGGGAAGCCAAAGCTACACAAAGAAATCCTGTCTCAACAAACAAACAAACAAACAAACAAGGAGCTAAAACCAAATCAAATGCATCATGGGAAAGGACTGTGCAATTAGGAAAAACAAATATATGACCAAATCTATCAATCAAAGCAGAGCACCACACAAACTGTACCTCTTTTTTTTTTTTTTTTTTTTTTTTGGTTTTTTCGAGACAGGGTTTCTCTGTGTAGCTTTGCGCCTTTCCTGGAACTCACTTGGTAGACCAGGCTGGCCTCGAACTCACAGAGATCCGCCTGCCTCTGCCTCCCGAGTGCTGGGATTAAAGGCGTGCGCCACCAACGCCCGGCTAACAAACTGTACCTCTTTTTAACTAGACCCTCATTTTCTTAAATCCCATAGAGTCCTTGAGTGCACTTTCTCCTATGATCTGCTGTTAGTTCTGACATGTCCCTCTGAAATCTGCACTGTCTCTTCTCTGAATAAAGTTATCTCAATTCTTTTCAATTCTGTTTGAGCCCTTATTTTCACTTTTTTAGCTAACAGACCAACTCAGACTGTTGGGAGCCTAGGAGATCCCCCCACTATCCTGGGGGGCCTGCCAGTCTACTGTCTTTGTAAAGGAAAATGAAAGCAAAGAGACATCCATTTCTTGATTGCATCGTTCTGAAAATGACAAACTTAGACATCTCATTGGCGGATTCCCCACCACATGGCTGCTTGGATACAAGGGGAACTGCAGCGTACCAGACAGTTCTGGCAGCCACTTCCTGATGATGACTCTATTCTATGCATGAAGAGTACAGATGTGTGATGGTCATTATGAATTCTGCCACAGATGGGCATGTGTGGTGGAATATTTAACCAGGCAAAGATGATGTAAGGATGTGTGCTTACTTACGAAAAGATGTGTTGCTGTTTCACCTTGCCTGCCTAAGGTTTATTAGATTGGTCTAATAAAAAGCTGAATGGAGCCGGGCAGTGGTGGCACACGCCTTTAATCCCAGCACTTGGGAGGCAGAGGCAGGTGGATCTCTGTGAGTTCGAGGCCAGCCTGGCCTACAAAGTGAGTTCCAGGAAAGGTGCAAAACTACACAGAGAAACCCCGTCTTGAAAAACCAAACCAAACCAAACAAAACCAAACCAAACAAAACCAAAAAAACAAAACAAAACAAAAAAAACCTGAATGATTGGAAATGTGGGGATGGGAGGTGGGTTGGGTGGGGGAAGGCTCGGGGCCGAGAAGAGGAGGGGATCTGTGGTTGGTATGCAAAGTGAATAGAAAGTTTTTTAATAACAAAAAGGAAAAAGAAAGTCTGAATGGTCAATAGCTAGGCCGGAGGAGGCTAGGTGAGGATGGTGGGCAGCAAGAATAATTAGGAGAATTCTAGGCTCGAGAAGAATGAGAGAGAAGAGAGGAGAGGATGAGGAGAAAGAGAGGGATGTGCCTAGGGCTAGAAGCCAGGCAGCCAGCCAGACACAGCAGGAAAGTAATATATACAGAAAGAAAAAAGGTAAAAAGCCCTGAGGCAAAATGTAAATGAAGAGAAACAGATTAAGTTATAAGAGCTAGTGAGAAATAAGCTAAGCTAAGGCCGATCATTCAAAACCATTAAGTGTCTGTGTGAGTCCAGCTCCTACCTTTTGAAGGGTTCTTAGGTGGAGCAGAGAGGAATGAGGAAATATCAGATAGAGAGAAACACAGGATAGCTTCGGGAGGGCCTGGATCAATACCCAACAGCTTTGTCCTTTATTGAAAAGGGCTTTTTATAATATGCCAAGGGGAGAGGCAAAAGACCTCCCCCTTGTAAGATCAAAGCACACTGTACCAGCCAAGTGTAGACCCTTCCAAACACCTGGTAACCATGCCACTGGTCAAACCATCCATTATGTAGCTCTGCTGGGGAAAGCATGCTCAGATTCTCTGACCCCTGAGTAAGAACTAGATAGCCTCTGTGGGCTCCTACATGTGTCGTGACTTGAGAGCTGGTTGGTGACCTAAAAGTAAGAGCCTGGTACAGGCTTATATTCTCAGTGTACCACAGTCCTTTTCTCATTCTTATTTCTGTGTAGTTCCTAGAGGCATGTATTTGTGGCTCTATGCCTCTACCCTAAGGGCGGTGGCTAGATCTTAAGGAAGTGTAGAAGGGGCCAGATTTTATTTACAACAATAAAGATATCCACGTTGTACAGGAAAATGTTTAAATTTTAAAATATGTATGTATTGGGAGACTGATGGAGATTTTCCTGGGTTTGAAGGAAGATGCACAGATCAGTGGCGGTCCAAAGCAGAGTGTATGTGTGATCAGCTTCCGTGAAATATGGTCCTGGAAACTAGGCCTCCAGGGAGGAATGGCTATATGGCATGTCTTAGCATATGGAATGTTAACCATCTGTGTTCCTTATGGGGCCCAGGAGTAGTCAGAAACTAAGAGACGAACAGGCAAATAAACCTGGACAGTAGAGATAACAGCCATATCCCCTTGGGACCGAGGGCAAATTGAATGTGTGGTCACTTTCCCCTGTGAGTGGGCAGGGAGACAAACCCAGCATTGCACCAGCAGCCTGAAGAGTCCCTTCTCCCTTAGTGACCTCTGCTCACATAAAGCCAGATCATTGACTGTGCAGCAGAAAACAATTCCAGGGCAAGTCAGAGTGAAGCGGTTAGTGAGTTTATTAAATATTTACACAGAGACACATCTGAGGAGGATAATGACATCTGAAGACAGATGTCACACTTAGGTGTCTTTGCAATGGCTGAATATATGATCCTGTGGTTTTAAATTACATGCCCACAGGCTGTCATTTACAAGAGTTTAAAGATTAAGCAAGGTTTAAAACTTTTAGTAAAAATTAAGTAAATATATGAACTGGTTTAGTTATTTCTCTTAAAGAATTTCCTTTTGATAATGGAATTGTAAAGTGCTTTTATGAGGTGTGTGGCTGAGATTTAGGGATGAGAGGTCACAAACATTCTGTTTTCACACATTTATTTACTTATTTTGTAGGGAGGCACACACATGCCATGGCTCAGGTCATCAGGCTTGGTGGCAAGCCCCTTTGCCCACTGAGCCCTCTCAGTGGCCCTGCTGACAAACATTCTGTCCCTAAGCAAGCTGGTGCTGAGAGCTGAACCTAGGGCTTCTCGAGCTGTCACTGGGCTGTATCTCCAGCCCGAGTTGTTTGTTTTTAACACCTTTATTGGGGGTGTCTTCAGGAGAACACGCATTCTCTCTGTTGTCAATTTTGGCTTTGTCAGTTGTATTGAATTTTTAAAAATTATTATTTTTTAAAATTTTATGCATATGGATGTTTTGTTTGCATGAAGGTCAGAAGTGGGTGTCAGGTCTTCTGGGACTGGAGTTAGAGATGGTTATGAGTTACCATGTGGTTGCTGGGAATTGAACCGAGGTCCACTGGAAGAGCAGTCGCGACCACTGAGCCATCTCTCCAGCTCTGTATTGAGTTTCTTGATCCTCATAGTGTTAGGGACTTTTAATTTTTCCTGTTCTTCTATCTTGTCTCATCCCTATTTTCTCTCTGGGACTTGTGTTTAGAGCTCTAAGAAGACTGAAGGCAAACACTGCTCTAACAGATTAATTGCAGCAGCATGTGTGTGTGTGTGTGTGTGTGTGTGTGTGTGTGTGTGTGTGTGTGTGTGTGTTTGTTGTCTAAAACCACTCTATTATATAAAACAGTGGGTATATTGCAAATCTTATCTGAGTTTAAGGGCTAGAATTGAAACTATTCAGCTATGTAATTTTCTTTTTGCTTTTGTTTGTTTGTTTCAAGACAGGGTTTCTCTGTGTAGCCTTGGCTGTTCTGGAACTTGCTCTGTAGATGAGGCTGGCCTTGAACTCAAGATCAGCCTGCCTCTACCTATGGAGCGCTAAGACACCATGCCCGGTTCCAGTTATGCAATTTTTCTAATTTAAGGTTCTGAAGAAGGCAGTGATATCTCTCTATTCAGCTTTTCCTAAAACTTTTGCTTTACTGTACCCAAAGTAGTGTTTCTGTTCTCGGCGACATCCCTTCTACAGGCTACAGAAAGCAAACAAGAGCCTAAATTCTCAAAGGATGGATTGCAAGCCTGTCAAATTGAGGTCGTAGATGCTGTGGTCGGTGCTAACGCTCAGTAGGCACTTTTGCCTACTCCTGGCATCCAATGCACTCAAGAACTTGGGAAAATGTTTTTATAGTAAAGGAATCTGGGTTAAACTGCAAAGTAGAAAAAAAATAAATTCGCTTTAAAAATGTTCTGAACTTCAAAGGAACTGCCCTTATATAGAAGGGACTTTCTTGTTCCAGAATCTCATGTGAGCCTCCAGAGCAACTCTTTTGAAAAGAGAACTTGTGTGGAGAAGTATAAACAGATTTGGCCATGTGCCCAGCTCGGCTCAGGGCCACGTTCCTCTGATCCGGACTGCATTCAGCTTGCTTATAATGCTCCTGTTAATACCTCCTCACAGCTAGAGGAGCTCCAGTGAGAGAGAGCCAAGGTTCAGGTTCACGAAAGAAATAATGAGAGAGAACGGAGAGTCAGCAACTTGAAAGAGGCTGTCCTGGATGAGGGTGGGGGTAGCTGCGGGAGGGGAGGCGTTCCTCCAAAGTTCTTAGCCACCTCTGTCCTTTCGTGGTGCAGTGAGTTAGAGGCCATGTGCAAGCACAAAGGCTTTCTGTTTTATTATTTTTGAGACTGGGTCCCTCTGTGTAACCAAACCCTGGCTGGCCTCCAAGTAGCTATCCTCCTGCCTCAGCCTCCGAAGTCCTGTGATTATCCGGTGCACCGGTCACAATCCCATGGTTCACCCTGCACGCTCTTCTTTGAGTGCCCTGTCTACACTGGAGTGTCTGTGTGCGTCTTAGAAAAGTCTGGTGAACTAATGGGGACTGGCCTCGGGAGCAAGTGCAGCAGAGCGCGGCCCAGCGCGGGATGGGCCAGGAAGAATGGGCTTGCGCACCATCTCGCAGTTGGCCGGAGGCCAGGGCCGGGGACTCTGGGCGCAAAGGCAGTAGGCGCCCCGCCACGCGGGCGGCTGGTGCAATCCCCTGCTCTCTTGCGTTGACAGCCAAGGCGGGTTGAAATTCTAAACTACAGGAGGAGCAATTGATCGTAGGCTGTGAGCGCGGCCAATGGGGATGCGAGCTTCTGGGTAAAAGCCAATCAGTACGTGGCCTGACACAGTGGACCAATGGGGCGCCGCCGCTGCGGGCGGGAGCCCGCCCCGCCCCAGCATCCGGAGACGCGGGCAGTTCGCGTGGTCTCTGCTCCTGCCACTTCCCCCGCTGTCGCCTCAGCACCATGGACGCCGCCAAGCAAGTGGTTAACTTTGGGCCCGGGCCTGCCAAGCTGCCGCACTCGGTAAGATGGCCGGGGTTCTGTCGGAGCGCGGGCATCGGGATGCAGGGCGTCGGGATGCGGCTGTCAAGAGACAGACATCGGTGTGCGGGGCTTCGGGATGCCGCCATCGAGATGCAGCTGCTGAGGCCGAAGTGCGCCCCTGTGCAGAGGCCGGCGTGGACTCGGCGGGCCCCTGCAGCCTCAGGCTGGGCCTCCCGGCGGCGTAGCCGCGCCGGCTCAGGCGTGCACGGGCGCGCGTGGGAGTGTGAATGAATGGGAGGTGGCGGGCGGCCCGGGGCGAGCATGTCTGTCTCCGGGGTGGCAAGGCTAAGCTCGGGCGCGCTGGGAACACAGTCCTCAGAATTCGGAAATGGAAAGTTGCCAGCTTCTCCCTCCTCACCCATACCGAACCCACTCAGCCCCTAAGCCTTTCTCCTGGAAACTTGCTGCTCCCTTCCGTGCACCCGGGCTTCTGACACTGAAAGGCTTTGGTCTGTTTGGCCAAGTTCCATTCGCTTGATCCGGGTGCCATCCCGTCCCGCGCGGGTTCCTCTCGCACCCCAGCTGTGCGGAATGAGATGCCTCTCATGGCTTGGAGCCCATGAACCAGCTGCCGAAACTGCTATCTGATAACCGGTTGCCACAACGCTCGGGCATGGCCAAGGATTGTACAATTATCTATTGTTGAACCCTGGCGATCTCCCTGGGACACCGCGGCCTCTGTGGGGTAGGAACAGGATCATGCTGTGTGAGACGGGGAAGGACGCCTTACTTTTGTGGGGACAACTGCACAAGCTGAGAACAGGGCTTATTCTGCGGTCATTGCAGTTCATCTTGCGTGGTGTTCTTTGCTAGAACCGTGGGAACTTCTGCAGGCACCTTCTCCCCTACTTTTGGAGTGAACTGTTTTGTTTTTTTGTTTTCTGGCCGAGTATGGTAAGGCAATGTCTCAGTACAAGCTAGCCCAGAATTTACCTTGTACTGCAGGCCGGTGGTCTTCCTGCCTCCACTTCCCAAGATAGGGTATGTTAGTTACGGTTACTATTGCTGTGATCAAACATCATGACCAAAAGCAAATTGTGGAGGAAAAGGTTTATTTCACTCACAGTTCCATATAACCGTTCATTATTAAAAGCAGTGAGGATCTCTGAGTTCAAGGCCAGCCTGGTCTACAGAGTGAGTTCTAGGACAGCCAGGGCTACACAGAGAAACCCTGTCTCGAAAAACAAAACTAAAACCAAAAAAGCAGTGAGGACAGGAACTGATGCAGGGGCCATGGAGGGGTGCTGCTTATTGGCTTGCCTTTTTTTTTATAGAACCCAGGACCACCAGCCCAGAGATGGCCCCACCCACAATGGGCTGGACCCTCCCTCCTCAATCACTGATTAAGAAAATGCTCTACAAGTTTGCCTACAGCCTGATCTTATAGAGGAAGTTTTTCAACTGAGGCTCCCTCTTTTCATTAACTCTTCTGGCTTGTGTCAGGTTGACATAAAACTAGCCAGCACATAGGGATTACAGGTGTGTGCTAGTAACTTCAATTTAGGAATCTTGATTTAGTTGAATTATAAAGATTAGAGAAGCTTTCAGAATTTTTTTTTGACTGTCACCCATAAAGAAAAATGAAATGTATAAAAATTCTATATGTGAGGCTGGAGAGATGGCTCAGCAGTCTAGCTTTTGGCTAGAAGTCTTTTTCAAAAAAGTGATTTTGGCTATAAAATAAAAAGTTCTATTTTTTTTTAAAATTATGTGTATACATGTGTGTCTGTGTGTGGGTATGTTCCTATGAGTTCAGGTGCCTGAGGAGGCCAGAAGAGTTAAAAGGTGGTTGTAAGTCAGCTGATTCGGGAACTGGAGATCAAACTCCAGGCTCCTGGAAGAGCAGTTTGTGCTCTTAACAGCTGAGCCATCTCTCCAGTTCTGGCTATAAACTTACAGATGTGTTTTTCAAGGAATGCACTTAGAAAAACACAGGGGGAAAAAAACCAGGGCTGGAGAGATGGCTCAGCAGTTAAGAGTGGAGGGACCTGACTTGGGTTCCTGGCACCCACTTGGCTGGTTCACAACCTCTTGTAACTCCAGCTTCCAAGTATTGGATGCCTTCTGGCTTCTGAGGGTAGACACACAAATAAATGAACAATAATGTAAATCTAGATCAATAAAAATCAGTGTAAGGATGATTTCAGGTGGTTAGTAAAGGGATCTGGTAGAGAGCTCCTGCTTCTCATTTGCAAAGGCAAATGTTTGCTTTGCCTTTTTGATCCTCCTGTTTGATCCAGGCACACACACAAATCAAGATTCTGTTGCAGGCCAGTGTTGCTTTTACTATGTGAATGTATTCACTAAACTTTACTCAATGTTTTTGATTGGTGTGATAGCTTTCTATCTATCTATCTATCATCTATCTATCTATCTATCTATCTATCTATCTATCTATTATCTGGCACAGTACAGTATTTCAACATATAATTTAATGATGTCTTGGTGTCTTTTGTTTTCTTTAAGCCAGATTGCCAGGTGGGGTTTAGACCTTCTTCAGTCTTCCACTAGTTAGGATTACAGAACTCCTAACAAGACCAATTCTTAGCTAGTATCTCTTTTTGTTTGTTTGAGACAAGGTCCCATTATAGAGCCCTGGCTGACCTGTAACTAATAATTTAGACCAGGCTGGCTTTGAACTCACAGAGATCTGCTTATTACCTCTGCTTTCCAAGTGCTGGGATTAAAGGCGTGTACCACCAGGGTCTCTATAGAGTTTTGGCTATCCTGGAACTCACTCTGTAGACCAGGTTGGCCTCAAACTTACAGAGATCCTCCTGCTTCTGCCTCTTGAGTGCTGAAATTAAAGGCGTGCATGAGCATGCCTGCTGAGCCTTTCTTTATTATGGCCATACTTTATTTACCTGCAAGGACCTATCTCGTCTCAGTAACAGTCAACATATGGACAATCTTATTTAAGCAAACTGAGATTCTCTCTCTCATAGTTTAATACTGATTTTTAATTTTCTGTTTTAGATCAGAAGAACATATATCTTATTTTCTGTTTCTCCCTCCATCCCCCCTTCCACCCCTTCTTCCTTTCCTTCCCCTCTCCTGATTTCCTTTCTTTTAGTGCTGGGATCGAATCAAGGGCCTCCATCGTACCCAACACGTATTATACCACTGAGCTGCATCCCTGGCTTCTGTTTCCCATTTCCTTATAGGGGAATTGATACTGCTTATCTGATTTAATGAGACATTTTTGTGAATGATGAGTTTCCCCATTAATGTCACATCAGTAAATCCCCATGGCCCTTCAAAGGCTGCCTTATCAGAATGGAATAATAGTAAGCAAAATCAAGATGTAGCCCACAACTGAGAGAAAATCTTCCTTTCAGCCTGGGCTGGATACATTTTCTCTTTCTGCCACCTTCTCCCTCTTCCCTTCCTCCACTTCCCCCCAGCTTTACTGCAGATTAATCCCAGGGCTTCCTATGTGCTAGGCAACTGCTCTGTCATTGAACTTGATGTAGTATAGCATGGCCCCAGCTCCTAGAGTTTAATTCATAGCATCTTCTTGCCCATGCCACCTATCAGAATCTACACTTTAGCCAGCACCCCCCTCCCCATGAGAAACTGACCTGCCTGTATGATTTGGACATAACTAGGTTTTGTTCCTGTTGGTTCCTGAACTGAGAACTTTACATGTTTAATAAATGAGCTTTAAGAGAGAGGTGAACGAGATTTGTAGGGGACACAGTCTCTTGAATCGATCATGTTGCCCAATTTCAGGCCCAGCCTGTGGAAGTTGTACTGGTGAGGCTCTGAGAAGCCCAGCTTCTGTTCCCATGCACTGCCAAGCCCCTTCCCTCAGCTTCTCAGAGCCTCACCGGTATATGTGAAGAAGGGAAGCTGTGCACAGCATGTTGAATTCTTTTCTTTTTCTAGGTGTTGTTAGAGATACAGAAACAGCTACTGGACTACAAAGGACTTGGCATCAGTGTGCTTGGTAAGATTTACTTTTGGATTCTGTTACTATCCCAGTTTAAGAAGGAACAGAAATGCCTCCAGCCCAGGCTTTACTCTGAGCGGTCTTCCTATAGACTGTTATAGGTACATTTAACTTCAGTGTCCTGGGTGCATGTTGCTGGAGTCAAGACTGAACACAGCCCAAGTGCTGGTGAGAAGTTTAGACAAAGCTCACTGCTTCCTAATTGGTTTTTACTGATCACCAGCTGTGGGATTAGCCGATATTATACATTTGCATAAGGGTGCCATCAAGGGTCTGTAATGTTGCTTCACCTTCAGTGTAAAGTTTTTATTATACTTAAATAAGAACTTATAGAAATTAAAAAGTTCACAAGCCTCTGAAAATCTTGCTCATTAATAATTTCTTTATTAGACTTTTGCTCCTGTGTTGTTTAGGAAGAGGACGTCCAAGCTCTTAAGTTTTATGTTTATATTATTTATTTATTTTTCTTGCATGTTCCACAGGTGGCACTGTGTGAAGGGACTTCAGGGTTAGCTGTCTGTGTCTCTAGTTTGGGAGAAAGAGAATGAGCAGGGTCCGATAAGAACCCAATGATCAGTTAATGTGGCACTTGAAAAATCACTGCACTGTGACTACAAGACCGATATGTTCACAGTTTCAATATTAGGGTGAATTGTCCTTTACATTAAGTGTGCATGTGTCCACCATCTGAACTCGGGGCTTTCTTATGAATTATTTTTTCGTAAATTTCACAAGCATTCTGTTCAGTATTATACTCTGTTGTTTCTTTGCTTCCACAGAAATGAGTCACAGGTCATCAGATTTTGCCAAGATTATTAACAACACGGAGAATCTTGTGAGGGAATTGCTGTAAGTTTTTACAAGTATTTTTTAAAAAAATACTGATTTTATTTTATGTGTATGTATGTCTGAGTGTATGTGTGTGCATCTCTTGGGAGCCTGCAGAGGTCAGACTAAGAGTTAGAGCCCCTGGAACTGTAAATATAGATGGCTGTGAGCCACCATGTGGCTGCTGGGAACCGAACCTGGGTTCTCTGCAAGAGCAGTAAGTACTCTCAACCACCGAGCCAGATCTCCAGCTCCTTATTGCTGAAGACTTTTTATTTTAGAAGACCAACTTGTTAGTTTTGTGCTGTATGCCATAAACCTAGGTATCTATTACATTATTTTCTGTATTATATACTTTGTTCAGAAAGTCCATAATAAAAAAAAAAAATCTCAAGTACTCTCAAATTCCTTATTAGCACATATTGCCTTTGACTTGTTACCATGGCTACATTTCTGTGGTTGCTTTTGTTTTATGTGACATTTCTAGAGATAGGAGATAATTGTATCTAGGAAAGGTTTCTCAGTACAGGGCATGAGGTGTTTGGCAGATTAATTGGTTTGAAGAGGATTTATTGACAAAGAGATGGTCACCATTGTCAACATAACTAATTTAGTAACAGTCCTGCCACTTGAAGTCACCTGGATGGGGTGGCTATTAAAATTGAAGGCCAGCTTAGGTTTACTGAATTAGACTGTCTGGAGAAACTTTCACAGGTGTTTCCAGGAATTTTAGGAACTGCTGGTCGTCTGCTGGGCTTGTCCCTCTCCTGTCTGCCTCGCTAGCTTCTGTGTCACAGTCACAGACCAGTGCTGTCCTTGATGGGGGGACATTTAGAACCTTAGCGTAGGCCACATGGCTAAGAGGCTCTTCTGAGGGAACCCTTGTTTGCTTTATAGTTCTCTCCTAAGTAAGTTTCTGTCCCATGCCCCTGCCTGTGGGTAACATAAACCTGGAGCCCTGGCTTCTGCCAGCCCTTCCTGGTGCTAAGACCCTCATGCTTGGCATGGCCTAACACCTCTGTCTTAGCGTTAATATCGATGGGATGAAACACCATGATCAAAACACAGCTCGGGGAGGAAAGGGTTTATTTGGCTTACACTTCCACATTGTAGTCCATCACTGAAGGAAGACAGGACTGGAACTCAAAGAGGGCAGGAGCTGATGCAGAGACCATGGAGGGGTGCTGCTTACTGGCTTGTTCTCCATGGTTTGCTCAGCCTGCTTTCTTACAGAACCCAGAACCACCAGCCCAGGGGTGGCTCTGCCCACAGTGGGCTGGGCCCTCCTACATCAATCACTAATTAAGAAAATGCCCTACAGGCTTGTCTACAGCCTGATCTTAAAGAGACATTTTCTCAGTTGAGGCTCCCTCCATTCTGATGACTCTAGCTTATGTCAACTTGGCTTGCCAGCTAATTGAGCTGACTGTAGGCCAAGTACAAGATGCGTTCATAACACCTGTCCTCCATGCTCCTGCCACCTTGCCAGCCCCTTCTGTTTTGTTCTGATGCTGGACGTCTGTCCTTTGTCCATTCATTCCTGAGCTCTGACTATTACAAAGCCTGGGGTCTCTGCATTCAGTCTGACCATCCTTTCCATCCTGAAGTCAGAGCACTTTTCACTTAGTCCTGACTTGTGTTTGGTTTTTGCTTACTCAGCTAGGTCTAGAGTTGTCAAAGATGGACACCTCTTAGTGATGCCTGGCTCAGTATGGTTACAGGTGATGGATCCGATTCACCAACTTAAGCAAAAGTAGGAATGTCTGCCTTGTGGTAGCCAAAGAAGGACATAGGAGCCCTGTTGGCACCAGGAGGATCTAAGGCCCTCTTTACCTGTGTGCCAGCTTTGCCAGGAGGCCACCGGTATTTGCAAGATTAGTACCTCTCTGTGATTTTGAGCAAAGATCTCAGCCAGATTCCAACAGCAGCTTTATACACTGCTCATCTCCTGGGTTGGGGCAGCCATAATTGAAATCTGAGTGTTGAGAAGCAGAAAAGTGTGATTCCCTAAAGGAAAGTAGGCCATTAGTAAGAAAAGGAAGAAGTCACTATAGGTTTCTACCATCGTCACCAATCAATGTCAAAGAAACCAGTAAATAAATGATTAAATTGGGTAAGAGAGAGTGATAGTGAGACTTCACTGTATTTCTTTTTCTTTTAAGGTACACACACACACACACACACACACACACACATATATATTTATTTGTGTGTGTGTGTGTGTTTGTGTGTTCATGGAGGCCAGAGGAGGACATCAGATACTCTGGAGCTGGAGTTAAGGGCAGTTGGGAGCTGCCGGATTTGGGTGCTGGGAACCGAACCCAAGTCCTCTTGCAGTACACGCACTTACCACTGAGCCCTCCCCCAGCCTCTGTAGAGTAAGACCAAAAGTATGCACTTGGTCCAGCACCCCTCATTCTCTGTCCTTGATGTGCGCGCTTCTGTATTTACTGTCCCTTGTTTTTATGTGCAGGGATGTTCCCAACAACTACAAGGTGATCTTTGTGCAAGGAGGTGGGTCTGGCCAGTTCAGTGCTGTCCCCTTAAATCTGATTGGCCTGAAAGCTGGAAGGTGTGCCGACTATGTGGTGACTGGAGCTTGGTCAGCCAAGGCTGCAGAAGAAGCCAAGAAGTTTGGGACTGTGAATGTCGTCCACCCGAAGCTTGGAAGTTACACAAGTGAGTTCGGGGAGGTGAATGGTCGGTGAGGTGGTGACTGGCCACGACCCCTGCTGTTCCCTTGTTGCTGTCCTCTCGTCAGCAGTTACTGATGTCACTTCGATTGTAGCTGTGCTCGCCTACTAACTACTGTAGAATGATGAGGGTCTGGCTTGACTAAAAGCCCAGGAGCCAGTTTGGTTCTTGGTATGGGGGCCTCAGAGGCCCCATGATGCTGCCCATGTCCTTGTCACCCCTTGTCTCTTTCACAGTAGACTGTAGTCCAGAAAACAGTCCCTTATCTAGGAAGATGGCTGCATTTGGGCTCATACTCTCCCAAGTTTCAGTGCTCTTGCTGGAACATCCCCATAACAGTACCACGTGCCCTGCTGTGAATTCGTCACTGACTCTGCCTGAGTCACAGTTTACCCCCAGGGATGTGGATTTGATGGGCTTTGCTGGAACCACATGGGCCCTGAGTGGGTAAGCACGGGGGTCCCGAGAAGAAGCCAACAGGTGTAGGGCAGATGGCTATTTGATGACAAGGAAACTTTCTGGTAACCTCCATCTTCTTTGCTGGTTCATTTGATTTGTGTTTTTGAGACAGGATCTTTCCATGTACTCCTGGATGACCCGGTAGTCTTATATTTTTGGTTGTGAGTCTAACCTTTTAAGGGCTGAGCCATCTCTCCAGTCCGACTTGGTAGACTCGATGGAGGACAGGCTGGCCTTGGACTCAGAGCAGCCCTTCTGCCTTAGCCTCCCAAGTGCGGGATCACACATGTGCACCAGTACACTTGGCCCCTCTGTGCTGCATTTGAATGTTATTTGTGCCCAGTAAATTCAGAGGGTGTGACGGATCATCTTTAGCTGTTTGTGGTGATGTTGGCAAGAGAAGGTGGACAGGTGCTTGAACTTGCCAAGTACTTTGGATTCAGTAACCTGTCTCCTGGGTGATGTTATCTACATATGGAAAAAGGAAGGAAATATGCAGAGCCTCAATTTGCCGTCTATGACAGAAATTCCAGACCCAAGTACCTGGAACCTCCACCCAGACGCCTCCTATGTGTACTTCTGTGCAAACGAGACTGTGCATGGAGTGGAGTTTGACTTCATACCTGACGTCAAGGGAGCAGTGCTGGTCTGTGACATGTCCTCAAACTTCTTATCAAGGCCAGTGGACGTTTCCAAGGTAGAGTATGAAAGGTTGGGTCAGGGAACCAGTGAAGTTTCTTTGAAGTGTCTTGATGTATATGCCCATAGGAAAGACCTGGGGGAGTCTGGGGCTGGCAGAGCCCCGCAAGCCAGGGTAGATATCGGCGAGCAGGCCAATAGCTGCTTATTTCATCACTAGCTGTCTGAACATCTAAGTCTGTGGTAATGGTTGCTCATGACCTACATGCCAGGCCTGGGGAACTTGCCTGCCTTTAAGAGTGGCTCTTGAGCTAGGTATGGTGGCACATGCCTTTAATCCCAGCACTCGGGAAACAGAGGCAGGTGAATCTCTGTGAGTTCAAGGTCATCCTGGTCTACAAAACAAGTTCCAGGACAGCTAGAGAAACTTTGACTCAAAAAGCCGGGGGACAAAAAAAGAGTGATTCTTGAAAACTTGTTAGCAAGGACACTGGGAGTGGCATGTTCACTCCAAAGACAGAAGTTACTAAGCCCTGGGGTCTATGAAGAACACCTCATGCCTTTTATCAACCTCAACTCGAAAGTCCACCAACAGCACATACAGACTCTAAGAGTGGTCTGCTAAGGCCAGGTGGGTAAGGGGTGAGGGGCATTGTACCAAGCACATGCAATAAGAGGGGTCTGTAAGGAATTTAAAAACAGCATCCAAGCTAGCCAAATGGTTGTCTGCCTTTAAAATGATTTTTAAAAATTTATTATTTGGTGTGTGTGTGTGTGTGTGTGTGTGTGTGTGTGTGTGTGTGTGTTGTGTGCAAGTTTATGCATGTGTGAGCATGTCAGAGGGTAACTTTATGGAGTCAGGAGTCCGTTCTCCTTGCTCACCTTTATATGATTCCAGGTGGAGCATTCAGGTTACCAGGTTTACATAGGAAGAACCCTTACCTGCTGAGCCATCTCCTCGTCCCTCCCTTTGTGTGTGTGTGTGTGTGTGTGTGTGTGTGTGTGTTGGTGATGGTGTTTTAGATGAAGGTCAGAAATCCTACTGGACAAATTCTAAAAAGAGCTATAACAGTTCTGCCCCCTCCCACTTCCCCTGCCTCTTGTTTTTGTTTTTGAGACAGGGTCTCTATATAGCCCTCGCTCTCCTGGAACTCTCTGTGTAGACCAGGATGGCCTTGAACTCAAAGAGTTCACCATTATGGTGGGCCACCATGCTCAGCTATGCCTCTTTTAAATGTGGTAAAATATACTTAAAGTAAAATTTATTATTTTAGTCATGTTTAAAAAAAATATTTAGGGCCGGGCGGTGGTGGCGCACGCCTTTAATCCCAGCACTCGGGAGGCAGAGCCAGGTGGATCTCTGTGAGTTCGAGGCCAGCCTGGGCTACCAAGTGAGTTCCAGGAAAGGCGCAAAGCTACACAGAGAAACCCTGTCTCGAAAAACCAAAAAAAAAAAAAAAAAAAAAAAAAAAAAATATTTAGGCCAGCCACATGGTGGCTTTAATCCCAGCACTCAGGAGGCTGAGGCAGGTGGATCTCTGAGTTCAAGGCCAACCTAGTCCACACATAGTGTGTTCTAGGACAGCTAGGGCTACACAGAGAAACCCTGTCTTGAAACAATAACAACAACAACAAAATTAAGTCTAAGTATGGTGGCACAAACCTTTAATCCCAGCATTTAGGAGGCAGAGGCAGATGAATCCCTTAGTTTAATGGTAACCTGATTTACATTTTGAATTCCAGGCCAGCCAAAGGTATACAGTGAGAGCTTGTGTTTTTGTTGTTGTTATATTTGTTAGACACACACACACACACACACACACACACACACATATAATTTACCTATTATTATTGTTTTTGTATGTGGATGTACACTTGCTGTGGTGTGCCTGTGGCTGGCAGGTTCTTTACCTGCTGAACTACCTTGCTGGCCCCATTTTGACCACTTTTAGACGTACAGCTCAGTGGTATTAAGCACATTAACATTGCTGTGCAGACTTCGCCTCTGTCCACCTCCAAGAACTTTCAGATTTTGTACTGGAACTTTGTTCCTGTTAAAATGCCACACCCCCAGTCTTTGCCAGCTGCTATCCAACTTTATGAATCCTGTAAATGGGATCATGATATTTGTTCTTTAATGCTTGGCTTACTTCACTAATGTCTTCAAGGTTCATGCTGTGGCATATATCGGAACTCCAGGTTTAGACTAAGATTCCATTATATAGGTCTATGGTATTTGGTTTATAGCCACACCTTATGTTTTTAAAGAAGGGTCTCACTGCATAGCTCATCCCAGCCTGACCTCGAACTTGAAATCCTCCTGTCTCCCTCCTTCTTGGCGGAATTCCACACATTTGTCCATTCCAAATCGTGTCAGTTGTGAACCGTACACCCTTACTTGATTTCCTGGAGCGATATAGAACCTGTATCTTGCACAACAAAATGTCCTCAAGAACCGTTAGCCATTGGCATGTTCTAGAGTTCTCCCTCAGGTGTCTCACCACTCAGGCTGTGTTGCCGAAGCCCCCTTCACGGCAGCTTCTGACTGTCTCTAAGTGGGCGTTTGTATGAATTACTTTTGACCTAATATTAATTTTTAGATTTATTAATTTTATTTTACATGTGTGGATGTTTGGCCTGCATGCATGTATGTGCACCACATGTGTGTCTGGTGCTGGCAGAGGTCAGAAGAGGTCAGTTGGATCTCCTGAAACTAAAGTTAGAGATGGTTGTAAGATCCTTCTGCTTCCATCTCCCAACTGCTGGGATTGCAGATATGCACCACCAAGCCTGGATATTTAGTTAAAACAATATTTTAAGATTTATTTATTTCTTATTATATTAATATTTTGCCTTCATTTATTATATATGTGTACCATGTGTGTGCCTGGAGCTCTCAGAATTGGGTGTTAGATCCCCTGGAACTGGAGTTACAGATGATTGTGAGTCACCATGTGGATGTTGGGAAACATCCAGGTCCACTGTAAGAGCAACAAGTGCTATTAACTGCTGAGCCGTCTCTCCAGTCCTGAGAGGGCCTGTCCTAGAGACTGGTTTGGAAGTAGAACAAGGATTGTGAGAGCATGAATGCCCTGGGACTTCACAGTGCTGTGCACGGGAGGCCTCTTCCTGGCAAAGGCCAGGCCTTGGGTCTCAGCACTCAAAGTGCTGACTTGTTTTGGGTAGAGATTCCTGAAAAATTCTTGCTTTAAAAAAATTGTGCTGCTGCCGGGCGTTGGTGGCGCATGCCTTTAATCCCAGCACTGGGGAGGCAGAGCCAGGCGGATCTCTGTGAGTTCGAGGCCAGCCTGGGCTACCAAGTGAGCTCCAGGAAAGGCGCAAAGCTACACAGAGAAACCCTGTCTCGAAAAACCAAAAAAAAAAAAAAATTGTGCTGAGAGAAGAACTAGACATCAGCACTGCATCTCTTAGGGGTGACCACAGATTCCCTCTAAAAAGCCGATGTTTCTTTCTTTCTTTCTTTTTTTAAGTTTGGTGTGATTTTTGCTGGTGCTCAAAAGAACGTTGGCTCTGCTGGGGTGACGGTGGTGATCGTCCGTGATGACCTGCTGGGGTTCGCCCTCAGAGAGTGCCCTTCAGTCCTTGAATACAAAGTGCAGGCTGGGAACAACTCTTTGTATAACACACCTCCGTGTTTCAGGTAACTGTCTGGGGTGCTGTGGTCTTCCATCAGAGTGGAGGAAAAGCAGAGTGTGCTTGATTAGCCCGTGACCCAAGAGCCTCAAACACAGCTTTGTCTTTGTCCAGCTCGCCTCCTGGCCTCTAGGTACTGTTTGGTCAGTTTTTCTTATTGCCCTTTCTGTGGAGATGCCAATCTTGGTTTTTGCTTGATCTTGATAGTCCAGGCACCAACTGTTGACCATTAACCCACAAGCTCTCTGTAGATAAAGTACCATGGCCTGTGTCTCAGACACACAGGGCAGCTTTCCAGAAGAACAGGGTCAGGCTAGGGTAAGGGTGCCAGAGTTCTCTTTTCTTCTTCCCTCCTGCAGAAAATGCCTCCCACACACACAAGAAAGAGAAGAGTGTGGACTTCACATTCGGTTGGAAGTTCCCCCTGTTGGTTCTCTGTCACTCACATGATACAGAACAGTCTCTGGTGTCCCCCCACTTTGCTTAGCAGTAGTGTTCTGGGGTTAACTCTTCTGGTCACCCTTAACCCTTACTCCTGGAGCTGGACTAAAGATGTTTCTAAGATGCAGGTTGGCCCAGGGGTGGCATGGGGCCCAGTTCTGTCCCACTTCCCTCTGGGGGTTCCAGGCAGTGGGGAAATACCAGTGAACACCAGTCAGGAAGGAGGCCGAAGACAAGGGTGTTACTGGGGACCCCACGGACAGGGTTCCTAGAGGAGCAGTTGAGGTGTCAGGCTTGTGGGGCCGGAGCTTAGAAGGTGGGGCTACATACCTGCCTTACAGCTCAGTCTTTGGGGGGGGGGGGAACACGACGACGGGGGGACACTCTTTAGAAGAGAGAAGGTTGAGACCCAATGTGATGGTATCACCTCCAATCTCAAGACGAGGAGGTAGAGTCAGGGAGATTGCAACTGGGCTGCATAGTGAGACTCTATCTCAAAATCTAAATAATGTGAGAAGGTAGGAGGAGATGGAGTGAAGACTATCCTGGAAATGTGTCCAGAGGCCAACTAAAGAGCCACGGTGAGCAGTACACTCTCGGGCATCTTTTCTGGGGGCTTTAAAGGAACGTGATGAGCGTGTTCATACGCGGTTTGTTAGTGTTTTCCTGAACACCCCTTTAGGAACAGTGGGAGAACAGGCCAGTTATCTGGTGGGAAGCAGAAAAGGCTGGACACGGGGAAAGTCCACATCTCAGCTCCTTGCTAAGCCTCAGCTGACCTTGACCTTCCTCTTTGGCCGTTCCCTGGGATGGAAACCCCCTCTCTAGGCCTTCCCTGCCTGAGGCTGCTGAGCCAGAAGCAGCAGAAAAGGAGCAGTTTCTTCCTCAGATTGGAATAGTCTCTCAGAGCAAGTCAGGGTGGTGAATACTTAGACTGAAACTGAGCCAATGCGTAGGAGGTAAAAGGTAGGGCTGGGTGGAGTCCCAACCCAATTGCTCCCCATCCCCCAGTTTCTTTTCTTTGTGGATGAGACAGAAGAAGAAAACTTTGTGTGCTTCGGTGTGACTTGAAGTACTCGAAGTTCACTGTAGTGCTTTGACATTCAGGGTTAGAAATGGCCCACTGAGAGCCATCTCCTCAGAGACGACTGTGTGCAGGGCAGGGGAGGCACCCAGAAGCATCTCCACTCTGTCCTGTAGGCAGATAAGGATGCAAGCGTGTCCTGATGATGTTCTTTGTTCTGTTTGTTTGGTCAGAGCCAAAAGATTGTGGGCCCTGAGAACTGTTTGACCATTCTGGATAAACTGGGCCATGAGTTGTTACTCAGCAGCCTTAGGCAGGAACTGGGCTGGAATAAAGGGCTATGATGACATTCTTTTTAACCCGTTAGTAACACTCAACCTTGTTAGTGGGTAGAGGAGAGGATAGTAAACAACCTTTCAAACTTCACAAAACACTATTTATACATATTGAGCTGCTAAGCATAGATTGTTTTTATCTCCAATATGAGAAAAAAAATGTCTTATCCAATTATCTTTTTTTTTTTTTTTTTTTTTTTTTTTTTTGGCTTTTCGAGACAGGGTTTCTCTGTGTAGTTTTGGTGCCTGTCCTGGATCTCGCTCTGTAGCCCAGGCTGGCCTCGAACTCACAGAGATCTGCCTGCCTCTGCCTCCCAAGTGCTGGGATTAAAGGCGTGTGCCACCACCACCTGGCTTATCCAATTATCTTAATTCAGTTGGTGAAAATATAAAATGTAGGCATGGAGACATATGTCTGTAGTCTCAGGACTTGAGACAGAAGAATCAGGAGTTCAAGGTCATCTTTGGCTACTTAGCAAATGCAGGGGTAGCATATGGCCTGTGCAGAGACCCTTGAGAGGAGAAGCTGGAACCCTGAGGGTGTGGGGGAATTGACCTCAGGGAGGGACAGCTGCATGACGACTTTCACAAGCTTCTGAGACAGCTACGACACCTGATCCCCAGCCCAGGAGCCCATCTGCAGCCTGGAGTCTTCTGCTGACCTCTTCTAAACTCTGACACGCAGGGTATAATTTATATTGTTTTAAAAATACATAAAAATAACACTCACTCTTAGCAAAAAGTGAACCATTACCAGGGAAACAGTGCCTGCCTATCCAGTCACCCCTCATTAATCATCAAAGACTCATTCCAGGACCCCCAAGGAGTCAAACCTCTTTTTAAACATGGCATAGTATATAGCTATATACATTCTCCTGCATGCTTTAAGTCATCTCTAGATTATTTATAATACCTAATATTATGTAAATGCTTCAAATAATTTATATACTGTATTGGGTAAGAAGTAACGACAAGGAAAAGATTTGTTTATATTCATTCCAGACACCAATTTTGAAATTTTGTCTGTACAAGGTTGGCTGAGTCCACAGTTGCTAAACTCATGAATTTGAGGGGTCAGCTGTATACTGTCATTTATTTGTTTGTGTCAGTGAACTGTGAACAGTGCTGTTCAGACTTGTGTGAATCCCTTTTCAACCCAGCAGTGTACCTTGGGCATTCTGTCACGTTAGGTTAAATGCCTGCCCCCTTTCCCCTTTCTCTTCAAAGCTGCACGCTATTCTAGAGAACAGTCTTGCCGTGGTTTAGTTAGTTCAGGTAGGCTTAAATGGTAAGCCTATTTGGTGTGTGTGTGTGTAGGTAGCCCATTTAGAACTGAAGGCATCAGTTAGTTAAAAGTGTGCACTTACGGTGGAAAGAATCGAGCCCGCATTGTGGATCCACATATTGTTGTACGGCTCCGAGGTTTCAAGAGGTTTGGCTTTGGAGGGTGGAGGTATGAGTTAGTAAGAAAGTGGAAATCCAGAAGACCTTGTGAGAAGCAGTCACAGGGGCCCAACATCAGTGTACACCTGGGAGCTGGGTGGGAAAGCAGGGAGAGCTTCTTCTCCTGGGACTGTCTTTCTGCTGTCTGCAGATCCACCTGCTGCTTACTGAGGCATTGGAGACCCAGGCTAAGGGGCTGCTACAGGTGGTCTGTGGATGTGTGTTCGCTTTCTGCTGTTTAGGCCTGCTCAGATCCTAAGAAATCAGCCAGAGAGTATGGGCAGCAAGCTCAAACACAGGCTCCTATGTTGGTCTTGAGGTCTGACTGAGACTGAGGCCCTTGGTGCTTTGGATTTCTTAGAGAATCCACAGTTTTGAATTACAGGGATAACAAAGTATCGGGTGAAAGTGACCGTGGTTTCCTGAAAGTAGTCAAGACTCTGCTTGGCTCCGGTAGTCTGGTGGGGTGTTGTGTGACTCGTGGGTTAGCAGGCTGTGGATGCTAGGGAGGAGCAGTTTGGGGTTGCATAGATTTTGAGAGCATCTTTAGCTACACAGGGGCACACACAACATGACACACATGCACAGGTGGCCGTTGGGACAGGTTTGGTGGCAGTCCTTCTGCCCCACAGGTAAGCAGGTGATTGAAGCCTATAGTTTCAGACAAAACAGCCCTGGTACTAGGGGAAAGCACTTTGTCTTTGAAGTCAGGCCGACACTAGGGGTAGAATCTTAGCTTTTAGAAGCTGCTTGGGATGGAGGGCTTTAGCCAAGTGAAGCTCTGAGTCTGTTTGTCTGTCTGTAAAATGGGAGAGTGGAGCCTCTGAATCAGGCTCTGTGGTCTGTTATGGACTGGGGCACTGTAGACTTCAGTAAGGCTCCACCCCTTCTTTTCCCCACTCATCCCTCTCCCTCTCCTCTGTCCAGCCACTCAAGGCTGTCTTCTGCATCCCCTTCCTGCCTCTCCTCCATCACCAGCCTGGAGTACTAGGCCCGGGAAGCCTCTGGAGAGGTTCTGGTGTGCTTTTGCATGCTGCCTACTTTTTGTAAAGTGCCCGTGTGTCTACTGTTGCTTTCTGTTGTGCTCTGGAACGAAACTCCTGGGTTCTTGACTTACCTGGTTGAGACAGTGAATGAGCAATCAAATGTCAGAGGTTTCTGAGTGACAGCCCCTTTGACTGTCAGAGCTCTGCAGACCTGGTGATCTTCTATCCTGGCCGAGGGTAACATGTTAGTGAACAGGAAGCAGCCTAGCTGGGGCATCTCCATCCCAGGTTTTTGCTCAGCATTCCTTCCCATGGATACCTTTATCTCACACCTGGAACCCAGCCACACTCTGAAGAGAATGGAGCTGGCAGCTGACCACTTGCAGATTCCAAGCTCAAGGAGTACAGGAGACCTGCTTCTGCTCTGTTTCAGTAAGGGATGTGTGGAACCTTCTTAAAGGCAGCCAGACTGATGGGGAAGCCACCTGCCACTCTCAAATTCTGTGTAATTTCAGTGTAGTTTGGGTAGCTACCAGCTACCATTTGTGTGGGCTACTCCTGCCAGGTCCTGTGCTAAGCATGGGTTTGGTGGGAGATAAGAAGTCTGAATACTTGGCCTAGAAAGGGATGATTCTGTGTTGTGGCTGGGCCTCCTAGAACCAGGAA
Organism: Peromyscus maniculatus bairdii; assembly: GCF_049852395.1. Lineage (NCBI taxonomy): Eukaryota > Metazoa > Chordata > Mammalia > Rodentia > Cricetidae > Peromyscus > Peromyscus maniculatus. The sequence continues at coordinate 167,770,018 of NC_134852.1, read as the reverse complement.
CACAAATCTTTTTTTTTTTTTTAATTTATTTAATTCAGTTAATTTAATTTATTTCCTCAGTTGATGGACATTTAGAGTATTTCTACTTTTTTTTGACATTTGAAGATTTTTTTTTTTATTTTTTAAATTACACTCATGATATTCATTAATTACACTCATGATATTAATCACATTTATGGTATTCATAGATTACATTCGCAGTATTCATTCAAATATATATATATTAATTTTAAATGCCGAATGTCACTTATTAAAGGAGGCAGGAGGTCTTAAATACAGGCTTTCAGCACAATGGGAGAACCCCGGAGGGCAGAAGTTCCAGAAGTTCGATACTGATGTTTTACAATCTTGCCTCTAAGCTGTTAACGCCCATTATTCAGGATACACAGACAAGGAACATCCCTTAAGCATTCAGGAGGGTGGAACCTGGCAGGGAATTAGCATAGGGAGGATATCAAGGTCAAGGTGTGCAAGCAAGGCAACAGTTACCCAAAACAGGGGCCAGGGACCTACAGGTCCCCCTTTTATTAAAAAATGAGCTTCTGACTTGGGTTGCGTGGGACATCAGCAGGTCACCTTATCCGTCATGGAGACGCCTGCCCAGGCCACACAGGTGCTCTGTCTTAGGTTGATGAGTGCCCCCCAGGCATTCCCCGTCTCTAAATACTCATCATACAGGCTCAATCGTGTGTGAGCTGCAGAGTTAACTGCTGCCAAAGATCTCAAAGTGGCGCTGGGCTTGCAGTCTGTGTGTTGGACACAGAAAAGACCAACAGAGGTTCTATCCCACCCAAAGCCAGTAGGCTAAAGGCAACTGAGCCATTCCCTTCCTTAACAAGCCATACTGTACGTTGGAGTCCTTGTAAGATAGTATCCTAAAAGCAACTGGAACTTAAGTTTATAAATTTATAATTTTCAAAGCTAATCGAGATGTATATAACTACTGAATTAAATTTATCATGCCCAATAGAATGAAAGATTAACTAACTGTGGTGGCTACTTTTGTTGCCAGGGTCTCCACTGTGCTAGCTGTAGTAAGCAATTATGGAATGGTAATCCCAGAAACAGTAGCAGTGGTGGCCGCAATTGCTATAACATCAACAGCAGCAGCAGCAGCAGCAGCAGCAGCAGCAGCAGCAGCAGCAGCAATATCAAATTCTCTTCTGGAGTGTGTGGACATCTACTGGCATAGATACAACTCCAGTAATACAAACCGCCAAGGCCCGTTTTTCTTGATCCCAGCACGACTTTAGCTGGCAGCTCTTCTGGAGAATCCAATCTCATGGCTACAGTTCCTAGGTTTACATTAATGCTTGCCAAAGCTGGCGATATTGGGCTCTCAATCTCCATTGGCATCAGAAGGGTAGATTTTTTTCATGAAGACCCATTAGGTCTCTGTCATGTTGGGCTTCAGCAGCAGCCACAGGGCGCGTTCAGTGCTCAGGAATCCAAAGAGGAACTTCATTGTCTTGGGGAAAGACATAAACCAAACTCTGGGGCCACATCAACACTAGATCAGGTCTCCTCCACATGCTAGTAGAAAGATCCTTCCATCGCTCCAGAGGGTAATTTGCAACAGGAGTTCTCCAGTGCTTATTTGCATCTGATACTCCAGCAGAATCCACCAATAAACTCCAGCAGAATCTACCGATAAAAAATTTTAACTATATAAAACAAGGGAAAGAATAGAATGTGGAGAGGAATGATGAGTCCCTAGTTCTCCCTTTTTTACTTTAGTAAAATGTTTGTTTATTTAATATTTCAAATTTTTCTTTTCTTTATTTTTTATTGTTTAAAATTAATTAATTTTTCTATTATCAGCTTGATACAGTATGTATTCTTATCTTAATAGTGAGATGTTTCATTGAGGCTTGCTCAGTAATTGAGTAAAACCGAAATTTATTATAAGCCAGTCGTCCTAGGGACCTCCATGCTATATATATAGCCTCCATAGTTCTGTGGGTTGTAGTCTGATTGTTCTTTATTTTATATCTAGAATCCACTTATGAGTGAGTACATACCATGACTGTCTTTCTGGGTTTGGGTTACCTCACTCAGGATGATTTTTTTTCTAGTTTCATCCATTTGCCTGCAAACCTCATGCTGTCATTGTTTTTCTCTGTTGAGTAGTACTATTCTCACCACCCATTCTCCACTTCTTTTTTTTTTTTTGAGAATAGGGGCTTGCTATGTAGTTCAGATTGGTTTGGAATTCTTATGTAGCCCAGGCTAAACCATCCTGCTGCCTCAGTCTCCCATGTGCTGAGGTTTACAGGTAGGTTGCTCTCCATTTCTGATCCTTGCTTCTCTAGCCAGGATGTTGGCTACTCTATTTAGCTAGGATCTGCTAGCATTCACCTTCCACTTGGAATGAGCGAGTCCAGTTCTGCCCTTTCCCACTGCCAGCTGAGGAAATCCCAGGGAAGTTGCTGGTTGGTCTAGTTAAGTCTCATGCCACCTCTTGTGACCAAGGGGGCAAATCTTGCTGCTGGATCTGCATGTTGGATGTGGGGGTAGAGCTGAGAAGAGCAAGAGAGGTGTCCGCCTCAGGTGTTCTCAGTGGTAAAGACAAGGCTTACATTTTCATAGTGACTAGTCCTGTGTGGAATCCGTGGTGTCTGCCACTGCCTCTGCCCAGTTGCGGGTGCTGACTTGGGGCTCTCGGAGGGAAAAGAAGAACAGTGGGGCTTCCAGCCTTCTAGCATGAGGATCTAAGACATAGACATGCTCACAGAAGTTTAAAATAAAGGAGTGAGTGGCAAGACAAAAGCGAAACCAACCCCCACGACCCTATATGGATCATATGAGCAAGGGACTCTGGGGATTCGGGAGGTGAAGAGTTAGCTTAGGGTGAGGTTGCGGGGGAACAGTCTAAAGCAGTGGTTTACTTACCTGATGCTGCGACCCTTTAATACAGTTCCTTGTGTTGTGAGGACCCCCCAACCATAAAGTTATTTTATTGCTACTTCATAACTCTAATTTTTCTACTATTATAAATCATAATGTAAATATCTGTGTTTTCTGATGGTCTTAGACAACCCCTGTGAAAGCGTTATTTAATGCCTCAGGGTCACCACCCACAGGTTGAGAACCACTGGTCTAAAGAGCTGGAGATGTGTGGTTGGGTGTCATGGAGCATATACAGCAGACCCTAGTGGGACGGTGTGGCATTACGAAGGTGCACTATGTTGCCTCTTTAGAATGCTGCATGAGCTATAATTGTGTTGGCCTAGTCCTTGGTGTGCTCTTCATGTGGTCTGCTTTTATCCATTTGTAATGATGCTAAAAGTGTCAGTGTGACTCCTAATGCCGGTTTGCTTACATGTCCTTTTGACTTTTACACAGGTGAACTTAATGGTGTGTTTTATCCCTGCTTTAGCATCTACGTCATGGGCATGGTCCTGGAATGGATCAAGAACAATGGTGGAGCCGCAGCCATGGAGAAGCTCAGCTCCATCAAATCCCAAATGATTTATGAGATCATTGATAATTCGCAAGGATTTTATGTGTAAGTCAATACATTATATCTCTTGTGAGTTATAAACATTGAGACTTACCTTTTCCCAGGACACTGACATACTGGTGAGTGATGGTCCTATGCCTCATGAGCTAGGGTTGGAGGTAGGGAAATTCCTTGCTCTTGGGAAATTTCAGTCTTTTGAGTCATATCAGCAAAGAGTCTGACCTGGGGAAGTATGCCTTGCAGTCTGGGGTAGGACCCCCTCTCTACACCCTCCCTTGTGACTCTGGAAAATGGTTATAGGAAGCTATCAGCTTTGCCTAAAGCTTTCTATTAGTCCCTCAGGCTGTAAATCCCTACTCCTGATTCCAATCCCTCCATGGGCTTGTGTGCAATACATGGACATTTTGTTTGTATAGGTCATAGGACAACCTCCTTGTCAGTCCTCACCTTCCATCTTGTTTGAAACCGGCTTTCTTTGTTTTTCATAGTTTCATTTACCAGGCTAACAGTCCCTTGAACTTCAGGGGTTCTCTTTCCATCTTACCTTAGAAGCACTGGGACTGCAGATGCATTCTACCCCAGCAGGCTTTATGTGGGCTCTGAGAATTTGAACTCAGGTCCTCATACACTATAAACAATTTGCCCGCTTAGCTACCTCCCTACCGTCCTTCCCCCTTTATCAAATTCACTGCCTCCCTTATTCTAGGACAGGTGTCCCCACCCCTGGCCTGCAGTCTGAATGAGTTTGGCTATGGCAGGGTTGACTTGTATCTAGTTACACACTTTCCTGACAAAGGAATGGGGAATCATGTGTTGATCACTGGCTGCGTTTGTGAGGTCTACAGATAATGCACAGATCTTGAAGGTGCTTCCTGGGGCCACTGTAATAAAGCACCCATGAACTTGGCAGCTTCAAACAATAGAAATTCTCAGTTTTAGAAGCCCAGAATTCAATATGAAGATATTCTTGATTTGATTCCCTCCAGAAACTCTAGGGCAGACTCTTTCTTCTCCTCCAGATTGTTCCTGGCTTAAGCTGCATCATCTTGGTCTTTAGTGGCCTTTTCCTTTCTTGTTTTTCTGTTTTGTGAGAGTGAGCCAGTGGATTTAGGTATCCCCAATACTTCAGGATGATTTTGCTATTGTATTGAGACATGTTTGCACTATGTATCCTGGGCTGGCCTTGAACTTTCTGTGTCGCTCAGACTGGCTTTGGATTTGCCCTGCTGCCTTTCCTTCCCAAGGGCTGGGCTTGTGGGCATGGGCTGACACCCACCTGTGCTGTATGGTAGCCTCATGTCAAGATCATCATCATCATTTTGTTGGCAAAAGACGAGTTTTCCAAATAGGTCAGATTCATGGGTTCCAGATGATGAGAGATGGACATGTGTCCACTGTCCAACCTGTCCCAACAGGCTTCTTGCCATAATGGCAGATGGGAGGCACCTACGGCAGTACCTGGGACTTAGAAGCATCATGGGTAATAATGACATTTGATCTTCCCTAGCCTTCAAGGTGGGCACAGATGTACACAGATATATCATGTGGTATGTGAATGTGTTGTTTCTATATCCAATTCTGTGTATATATATAAACATTTATATTCACTGAGCAAGCCAGGACCTCCTTTATTTTTTTATTTTTATTTTTTATTTTTTGTTTTTTTTTTTGAGACAGGGTTTCTCTGTGTAGTTTTGGTGCCTGTCCTGGATCTTGCTCTGTAGACCACGCTGGCCTTGAACTCACAGAGATTCGCCTGGCTCTGCCTCCTGAGTGCTGGGATTAAAGGTGTGCACCACCACCACCCAGCCAGGACCTCCATTTTTAATGATCATGATTCTTTGAGGCTTAATCTGTTGTAATAGATATATCTGCCTAAAGTAACTTGCACTCCCTGTGAGTATTTTGTGGGCCACACGCAATAGAAAAGAATGATGCTGCAATCCTAACTTAGACTTGTAATTTTTACCCAAGACTTTCTGAGTTTGTGTGGGTGGAGAGTATGGATGCGTTCTTGGATAACTGGGCTAATAAAACATGCTGCTATTCCCCTCCCCCTAAAGTGCCTGTGTCTGCTTGTGGGAGCTCTTGGCTTGCAGTGGCTGGGTAGCCACAAGCTGGGGTTAAGAGGGGTACCCCCTGCCTGGCTCTCCATGGTCGCTAGGTATCTGAATTCAAGTCTTCATGCTTGCATCGCAGGCCATTGGTTGACTGAGCCGTCTCCCTATCCCCCATAGCTATTTTTCTAAAACACAAATCGATTACTGGGCAAACTCACTGCTCCTCGTCATTCAGGGATCCAGTCAAATGCCAGAAGAGTGTCTGCAGGCTCTCCATGGGCCAGGCCTGTGTGCCTCCAGCCACTCCTGCCAGGACTCAACATGCTGACTCAGCCAGAGTGCGGCAGCCACCTTCTCCATACATGCTGTCTTCCCCTTCCCCTCTGCCCCCTCTGCTCCTCATTCCCTACTTCCACATGCCCCCTCTTTGACACCTCTCATCAAGATTACCTGTTTGGAACTCCGTCTCCGCGGCCCTCTCCAGCTAATTGCTCTCCTCACTCGGAAATAAAATTTCTCTCTACCATCTTTCTCTCGGTTGAAAACAACTGATCCCCTTCTTTTCTTCTCATTTGTGTGTGAGGGACTTGCCATTATGATGTATAATGTATTTGTTACCTGGTGATTTAATCTTCAGTTTTGAACTTTTATGATATGATTGTTTTGAGTTATTTTTTCCTTTCATGAAGGGGTGGATAATTTGGGGGCATGAGCTGCAAATCCAGATCTTTGAGTCTTTTAAGTCTTCGGCCACCTGTAGGCCCAGCTCATCTGCAGCCTTTCAGAAAGAGCTGCACACTTGTGCTGTGTGGCTGACACACGTTGGAAGCCATGTGAATGACCCACTGAATTGTCACAGATAGTGTGAAGCACAGATAGTGTGAAACAGAGACGTTGTTGTTGCTAATATTCAAGTGAAGGGCTGAGTCTGACAGGAATTAGGTAAAAGTCATACAAGTGAATGCTAACCTGTATGAGTGACTTCTTTTTTTCCTCTGGGTAAATTATAATGTTCTGAGGAAGAGTTTTTTTTTTTTCCATTTAATTTCCTGTTGTGGGTCTTTTTTAACTCATCCATTTGTTTTATTTTTGAGACAGGGTCTCATTTAGCCCCAGCTGGCCTTGAAATCACTATGTGGCTATGGATGGCCCTGAACACTGGTCCTCATGGTTCTGTTTCCTGATTGCTGTGATTATAGGCTTGTACCACCAAAACCTAGAACCTTCTACATGATATGTACTCTGTCAGCTGAATGACAGCCCCAGCCCTAGAGACTGTTTAAAAACTATAGATTTGTTTATGACATTATACCCGTGAGAAATACAGCTGGACTAATAACCATGCTTTTCAGATGTCCAGTGGAGCGCCAGAGTAGAAGCAGGATGAATATTCCATTTCGCATTGGCAATGCCAAGGGAGACGAGGCTTTAGAAAAGCGATTTCTTGATAAGGCAGTGGAACTCAACATGATCTCCTTGAAGGGACACAGGTAAGCGCACTGCATCTCCAGGCATGTTGGAGGCAGAATGAAACAAACCCAGGACCTTGCACAGCCTGGAGCCGTGGCTGCAGACTTGCTGGGGCATAGACCCACTTCAGGCTGGCTTGTGGTGCATCTTGCATAGGTTGCATCCACACTGAAAGTGCCTGTGGTAGGACTTGCCTGCTCCACTCTGGTGTTAGACCAGCACTGGGCTCAGCTGAACATCAGATACCCTGAGCAATAAATGTCCTCACACAGGAGACGTGCAGCAGCTGAGTGCTCAGTCTGTCTGGTTGGAATCGTTGCAAAGCCTAGCTAGTGGTATCACCCCAAACCCAGAGTCACCCTCTTCGTCTGGCTTTTTTTTTCTCCCCTTATTTAGTTTCTTCTTTATCAAAGGTAATAGTTTGGGTATGACCAAAGTCCAGTGTATGCATGTATGGAAATGTCAAAGTGAAACCCATTAATTTGTACAAATAATGTTAATAATTACTCTAAAAATGTGGCTAGTTTGAGGTAATCCAGTATGAGCATGGTGGATGACCTTCACTGCACAAGGGATTTCCTTAATGACTCAGAAGCCTCTTGCTACCTCCTGGGGATGGTTTGCAGGCGGGAAGCTGAGCATTCTGGCCTCAGAGTTGCAGCTCTTAGGAGGGGTAGTTAGTTGAAAGTGTGTTGTGCCGAAATAGATGTCTTTTAAATTTCACTTTTTTCTGTGTTGTTAAGAATCAAGCCTGAGTCTTCTGTATCGTAGGCAAGGGCTTTAACCCTGACATGCCTTCTCCTCATGATATTCTCAGTCTTCATGGTGGGGTCTCTGTTGTTCTAGGTCAGTGGGAGGCATCCGTGCCTCTCTGTATAATGCTGTCACAACTGAAGATGTGGAGAAGCTGGCTGCCTTCATGAAGAACTTTTTGGAGATGCATCAGCTGTGAACATGACTAGCTACACTCTGCCTGTGAGCAGCATGCAGAGTCCAGAGTAACTTGGGATTGATTGGCTACAGAAACTTAACAGACCTGGATTTTTTTTCCCAAATACATACTTATTACAGATTCTTCTTCCAAGAATAACAACTAAACATCCGGGGCTCTGCAGAACTGATGAGACTACCAGCTAACGGCCGCCTTCTTTCTGACTTGACCTGGAGGCAGCGTCAAAGCTTTCCTGTTGCTGTCCTAACAAAGTCAGCCTGGCATCTCTGCTGCTCCTGTCTCTAGGTGGATTGCAGTCCTTGCCTTGGACTTTGTTCTGACAGTTCTGATTAGTTATTTTTGGGTTCACAGGAGCATACCACAGGGAGGTTGGGGGCGCCGTGTGCTGGCTCTGACAGCAGGGGTTTGCTGGGTTCTGCAGCTGTTGGTTAAAGTCAACAGTGGCTCTTTGGAGCTTTTTGGATCTCAATACTGCTATTCTCAGAAAGAGATAAAAGTGACGTACTATAGGAGTGCTTATATAGTGAATGTGTGTTTTTAACACTGTATGGTTTGTATCTGTGCCTTTATATTTCTAATGAAACAGTTCTGAAGATGCTTTTAGAGTTTGTTCAACTTTGTGCATGACTGCCCTCTGCTATGGACAGTTGCACCCTCTCACCTACTCCTTTTTAAAGCTGCTTCATAAGAAAGACCTAGAAGTTCCCCAGTTTCACTTTTCCTATCCTTACCAGAAGTAGAAGAAATGGTTGGTTCTTTGCTTTTCGATTAGGCTGTTAAACAAAAACTCAGTTACCCTTTCACCCCTGTGAACTGTGTTCACATGGCTGTTTTTATGGTTTGACCAGGGCAATACTACACATTCCAGATCTTTGCCGAGGTCTTTCCCCATTGTTCATGTGTTGTTAGTGTTTTCTGTTGACTGTGTAAAGAATAAAGTCCTAAAGCAACTAAACCATTGCCTGTGAATTCTTCTGTTTGCCTTTTAGACATTCGGACAGGAAGCCCAGGACCTAAAGTAGCCTGTGATAGAGCAGTTTAGTCCAGACAAAGGTGTCAGGCTAGCTCTCATGCAACTCAGTGTGGTTGCTTACCTCTTCCTTTTGCAACAGGCACAATCAGCAGAGTCCCTTCCAGCACAGCTCCCAGTATGCACTTTTGTGAACTCTGTCCCTGTTAGTCCAGAAAAAAGCCAGCAGAACGGTTTTGAGCTCTTCCTGGTTCATGTGATTGCGCAAGGAGAAGACACTGATTGATTGGTCCTCCTGGTCAGGTTTGACCTTCTCATTTGTAGAAGGATGGAAACAATACACGGTATTGCAGGATGCCTGTAATTTGAAGTGCTTGAAAACAGGTCTTGTTTTGGGGTGTGACAAACCATCACAGTGTTCTGCAAATGCCAAGAGCCAGCCTGTGGAATCAACTAAGGGTCCACAAACAGCACTAGTGCTCAGAACTAACCCCCCTTTTTGTTGTCAACTCCCATTGTCTCAACCCTTCATGTCACAGCCAGCCCTGCTGTGACAGCCCTTGGATTATTTCAGCACCTGTCTCTGCCCCATCCACCCTCTCAGCACAGCCACTTGGACTGACTTTCTGCTGTGTTTGGCTGCATGAATGATCAAGGCTTTGTAGTGTAGCAGTCAGAGCTTCCTAACCTCTGCCTGGCTTCCTGTCTGCTGTGCTAATGGTTCTTTGAGCGTTTCTGTTACGTATTTGCCCAGGCCATGCTAAGCTTCGAGTTCCTGCCCAACTCAGTAAGACCAGTCTTTCTGCACAACATCTGCTGCCTCTACTTTTTTCTGTTATTTTCTTTGTTGTCATGGAGATGACCATTTTATCTACAGGCCCATTTCTTACCCCTTTGTGATGCTGAGGTGGCTGCTTGTCTGTCTTGCATGTAGATGTTTAGACTGCCTAATGAACGCAGAGCATAGTGCGCTGTTTCCTTAGTATTGCAAACAGCTTGGGGCAGTAAAGGCGGAATGCAATCTCAGCACATGGATTTTATAAAATAGCAAAAGCTTAGTGTACAATGCAATTTCTATTAACAGTTTGACTAGGATCCTATAGTCGAGTGGGGAAATTTAAAACTCCGAGAGGTTTCTAGAATTAGCTTTACCATTTGAAAGCTTTTGGAGGGAGCCAGTTGTCTGGCCCTGGTAGACTTTGGAGCACAGATCTTAGAAAATAACCAGAGCATAAAATGTGACCTTTGTGTGCCACAAGAGATGAGGTGATGCCAGTGTGCTGATCACATGGAGGGTGGTGGGAGGGGGTGCTGGGGATGCATCAGCTCTGGAGACTTTGGGATGGGAACCTGCTGGCCTGTCACTGAAGGTTAGGAACAAGGCAGTGGGGGAAACTTTGGGGTCCCCATGAAGCTGGGTGAAGGACTGACCCATGTTCTTTGGCATTTTCTAAACTGCTTCTGAAGTTTATTTTTCTCTTTCACAGTTCTTTAAAGCCAGTTTATTTATTTTCAGTTTATGGGCATCGGTGTTTTGCCTGCATGTATGTCTGTGTGAGGGTGTCAGATCTCCTGGAACTGGAGTTACAGTTTTGAGTTGCCATGTGGGAATTGAACCTGGGTCCTCTGGAAGAGCAGCCAGTGCTCTTAACCATGGAGCCATCTCTCCAGCACTCTTTCACAGTTCTTTATGACACATAACATGTCCTGATATCATCATCCCAGTGGGGAAAGACCTTTGTGTCTTCTGTTGAAGCAAAGTAAAATGAGTTTTCTATCAAATACTATAAAACCTGTGGTGATAGCAAGGAATTAAAAGACTTTTATGCAAATGTTTTAATCCCCCACTACAACCCAGCAAAACCTTTGTTTACACAAAGGCCCAGGTACACTCCCAGCTTAAAGTGGCTGGCCCCTTCCTCCTTCACTTCCAGTACACCAATTCTTTATAGACTGGCCAACTGAATAAGATTGAATAAGGTTCAGCCCCAGCCAATGAGGAAAAGACACAGTCACTGCCTGAGTTAAAATAAAAACAGGCTGGAGAAATGGTTCAGCCATTAAGAGCTTTGGCTGCTCTTCCAGAGGACCTGAGTTCAACTCCCAGCACCCACATGGCAGCTCACAATTGTCTGTAACTCCAGTTCCAGATGATCTGGCATCCTCACACAGACATACATGCAGGCAAAACACCAATGCACATAAAATAAAAATAAGTAAATCTTTAGAAAAAAATAAAAACCAAGTGCATGTCCTTTGTGTGCCTGCTCTCTGAGCACACCCTCTTGGAAAGTGTCACATTACACCTGATCCAGCTACTTCCGTTGGAATGGTGGTGACCCCAGACTGACTACACACTGCTATGTCTCCAATACTGTGGTTCTGATCTCTGAACAAGAAAGGATCACGATCTGCTTTTAACCCTTTATTCCCCTGCTAGATTCCTGTCTATTATTGGGAGACGTACCTAGCATGTTGTCATGGCTGTGGCTCCTGGGGCTATAAGGCTTGGCATGCTCTTGGGTGACCTATGTGAGCGAGTGATTTTTCTTCTTCCTCTCTTTAGTGCTGAAACCGCCACTAAGACCGTTAAAAATAGACAAGCACCATTGACAGATGACATGGTCACTTCTGCCACAGGCACTGCAGGGTCTGGCCCCATACCACTGGGATTAATGTTTGTTGTATCTTGTTCCTGGGAAGGAGAATAAAATGAAGTTCCTCACATTGGATTGGAATGAACATAATTAAAAAGTGCCATGCTACTCAGTTGCTAAGAAATCAATCACTTTAATTGGAAAGAAGATTCCTTAACTCTCTTATTGGGCTCTTGGTAATTTAAAATTGGGATCCCTGACAGTTTGTGATAAATTGCCTCCTTTTGGGCAGAACAGGTAAGAAATTCTAATTACCTCTGGATTATTCCAGAGTGGGTAGGAAATCTTAATCAAAGAGATGTTGGAGAGAGGGGGGCTGACAGTGGGCAAAGATTTGCTGAAGTCATTGTGAAGCTAAAAGACAAATTCACTTGATGTGACAGAAACAGGAGCTTGCGTATTTAAGATCCCAGAGATAAAAATCAAATTTCCTAAGAATATAGGGAACTAAGCATTTTGGAAAAAGTTTACACACAAGCAAGTTCTCTAGGCTAAGCGAAATTAGCCCTGTTTACTAACTAGTCTTGGGCCTCACTTGGGGAAGAATATGAAATTTATAGGCTGGCACAATGGACCAGTGAGTAAAGATGCTTGCCACCATGCCTGACGACCTGTGGTTGATACCTGGATCCAGGTGAAAGGAGAGAGCAGATTCCTGAAAGTTGTCCATATATGCACTCCCTTTCCTTCAGACAAATTAGTAAACATAAAAAAAATATTTTGGAATGTAAGGTTTATGATTTTAAGTAAGTACTCCATGCCAAGTTTAAGGAAATCTAAAATGTTTTATTCAAATAAAAAAAAAAAGTTACTGGAAATATAGACCGGCTATTGAATCCACTGGCCCCGTCTCCATCGCCCTCCTAGTCTTTATTTGTAACTTGCCTAAGAACACTTGAAGAATAGTCTGGTTTAGATTGATACATTCATTTTGAAATATATGTAGTTAATTTTTAAATTTGTTACCGGTAGTAACGTTTGCAAGTTACGTTTTGAAATGACGTTATATATAGTTACAGAGACAGCTTATAGAAAATTGACTAGATTGGGTGAAGAAGTGGGAATCACATGGCTGACAGCTTCAGGGATTTAGAAGTCTGCTTTCACGTTTTCACAGACATATGCTTTTCTGAACCAAGGCTGATGTTCTCCGTGGCTTTCTATTGCTGTGATAAAACATTTAACCACAAGCAATTTGGGGAGGAAAGGGTTGATTTCAGCTTTCATATCCTACTGTAGTCTACCATGAAGGAAAGTTAACATAGGCATTCAAGGCAGGAACCTGGAGGTGGGAGCAGGGGAGTGCTGCTCACTGGCTTGCTCTCCATGACTTGTTCAGCCTGCTTTCTTAAACCAGCCAGTACCTACGGTGGCCCATATCGGTCGTTAATCAAAAAAAAAAAAAAATGCTCCACAAGCTTTCCTACAGTCTAATCTGAGGGAGGCATCTTCTCAGTTGAGGATCCCTCTTCCCAGATGACCCTAGCTTGGATCAAGTTGTTGACAAAAACAAAACAAAACAAACAAACAAAACAACTAGTCAGAACTAGTGAGTGGGGGACATTGTGTCCCTTCATGTCTGTATGGTGTTTATTTGTAAGAATAAGGACATTATTATTTTTAGATCTATTTGGTGTGTGTGTGTGTGTGTGTGTGTGTGTGTGTGTGTGTGTGTGTGTGTACAACCTGAGGGAATGGGTCTCTCCTTTAGACACTGCAGCACAGTAGAATCAGACATTAACATATAAATGATCTATAGTTAATACTCAAGTTTTACCGCTCATCCTGCAACATCCCTTATGGGTATTTTTTTCGGTCTAATGTTTACATCCCCCTGTCTCACTTAATTGTCATCTAAATATGAACTAGTTCTTTAACCACTTATTTGTTATTGACAGGCTGGGAAAAATTTGAAGACTTGGTGTGGAGTAGAATTTGGCTTATTCACATTTGTCTCTGCGTGGCTTCTTTCTTTAAAATGTATTTGCTTTTATGTGTATGAGTGTTTGCTTGCATCAATGTATGTGCACCACACAAGTGTGCCTGATGCATGCAGAGGCCAGAAGAGAGTGCAGGACCACTTCTAACCAGACTTACACTTGTGATCTACCTTGAGGGTTCTGGGAACTCTAAGAACAGCAAGTGGGCTACTAACCACTGGGCTGCCATCCCTGTAGCCCCTCCATGGGGCTTCTTCAGGTTATATGTTTTGGCATGTTGGGCAGCTTGTCCTGACCTCCATACTACACAGATACACAAAACAAATAGATCTAAAAATAAGAAATGTGTCACAGAAGTGATACTGTGTCCTGCAAGCATCCTGGCAGGAGATTCATGATGCTGGTGTCTCAGACTTTCCTGATGTCAACTTACTACTTGGCCCTCTGTGAAAAGTTATTTGTAGGGAAATGTTTTAAGACTAAATTTCCTTTTCTTCATTGAATAAGTGACAAGTTCTATGGAAAGAAAATAAAATTTAAGGAGGCAAAGTGATATACTGTTTATGTTTATCTCCTTCCTGTTACAACACTCAAGAATGTAAGTTGAGATGTGTAAAAGTACATTTTAGAAGCCCCGTACCAGCAGTTAGAAGATTTATATTGCATAGGCCCTGAAAATAAACTTGAGAAGGTGGTAAAGTCTGTATGCTCTTGCTTAGATTGGGAAAGTGCCCCCGTCTCCATTCCCAATGCAGTGGTGGGAAATGGGACTCTGGGAAGTGACTGTGTCGTGAGGACAGTGATGCCAATGGCTGGTCCATGTCTGGATTGACTGCGTGGGCCCCTGTCTCCAGTGCCTGTCCAGTGCTCTGCCTCTCACATTGTTTCCACATGAGGTGAGTAGGTTTCTTCTCCACAGGTCTGTTTCACCACAGGCATAGCAACAATGGCACTGTGGTCACTGTAGAGGAGGCTTTTCTCTGTCCTGCTCCATCCTGCAGCCACTTCCAAATAATCATTCAGAGGCTTAATATTACTTATAAATGCTTGACGGATGGCTCAGGCTTATTACTAGCTAGCTCTTACAATTAAATTAATCCATTTTTATTCATCTATATATTGCCATGTGGCGGTGACTTTTACAGGTCTGCGGGCAGCTGTTCCTTGGGCAGCTATCTGGCATCTCCCAGACTCTGCCCTTCTTTTCCTGTATCTCTGCTTGGATTTCCTATCTGGCTCTATCCTGCCTTGCCATAGGTCAAAGCAGCTTTATTTATCAACCAATGGAAGCAACACACAGTCACAGCATACAGAAAGACATCCCACAAACTACAAACTCGGAAACCAAGGGTCCAATACACCAGAAGACTGAAGCCGTAAGACCCTTCTAAGATATGTTGTCACAGTGATGAACTACGTGTGGAAAGTGTGCTTTTGTTGAACCAGAAAAATAATTCTCTGCTCAAGATTGAGGATTCTATTTTCCTTTTATCTAGTCAAGCTTATTATGTCTCTATTTTTAGGAGTGCAGCCCTCCAGCAATATGGGGCTCTAATCTAATAGCCAGAGCATGAGCCATAAGCCTTGTTATGCTTTGAAAGATGTCATATAATAACCAAAAGTTAAAGTCAGTGCCAATAACTGTTGCTCAGCAGAATTGTCCCCAAGAGGAGGATAAAACCTTGGCCTTCATCGAGCCAGGTAAAAGGTTGAAGGCATCTTAAATGTCTGAGAAATAAGACTCAGTTGAAGTATAAGAAATGTAAAAGCAAGACTGGGGACGTAACTCAGTAGGTACAGTGCTAACACACAAGGCTTTGGGTTCGATTCCCAGTACCACATAAACCTGTGTGAGGTAGAGACAAAAGAATCCAAAGTTCTGGGTCATCCTCAGCTATATAGTGAGTTTGAGCCAGCCTGTGCTACATGAGACACTCTTTAAAAAAAAGTTGCAGTTTATCAGGAATGGGAATTATCTTGTCTGGGAGTATGAAAGGCAGCCAAAGGAGGAATCATTCCTTTCTGCTTCTTCTTCCTTGAGTGAAAGCCATAGTTTCTTGAGCATGAAAGTCCTTGATTGAAGCAGAAATCTTTAGGAATTATTGGGAGGTGACATGTGACCTAAGGATAGTTGACTTCCTGACTCACACTTGTTGCACTCATAACTTGTTTCATGATCCCCATATGGCAGCAGCAGTTCAGACATTGTTTTTGTATGAAGGCTGCTCAGGTGAGAACATGTCCACCTTGGCTTTTCCTCATGCACATTCTGACTGGGCTATCTTAGCTCAGGGTCTCACCCCTGAGTCAACTGGAGGAAAGAATAGGCCAATTGGTTAAATCAAGTCTAGCTTCTGGTGGAGTTGAAAAGCAAGGCCAATCTTAGCTGTGGTGGTTTGAATAAAAATGGCCCCCATAGGGAGGGGCACTATTTGGAGGTGTGGCCTTGTTGGAGTAGGTGTGGCTTTGTTGGAGGAAGTGTGTCACTAGGGGGTGATATTTGAAGTATTAGAAGCTCAAGCCTGCCTAGTGTATCACTTTTACTTCCTGCTGCCTGTGGATCCAGATAGAGAACTCTTCAGCTCCTTCTCCAGCACCATGTCTGTCTGCACGTCGCATGAAGATAATGGGCTAAACCTCTGAATTGTAATGATGGGGATGTTTTTCTGTATGCTGTGAATATGTGTTGCTCTAATTGCTTGATAAATAAAGCTGTTTGGCCAATGGTGAGACAGAATAAGTTAGGTGAGACATTCTAACTGGAAAGATAAGAGAAGAAAAGAAAGCAGAGAAGATGCTGCTAGCCACCACCAGGAGAAGCAAGATGTAAAGTACTGGTAAGCCACAAGCCACTTGGCAAAGTATAGATTTATAGAAATGGGTTAATTTAAGATGTAAGAGCTAGCTAGTGAAAAGCCTGCCATGGCCATAGTTTAAAAATAATATAAATCTCTGTGTGTTTATTTGGGTTTGAGAGGCTGTGGACCAGGTGGGACACAGGAAAACTTTCAGCTACACTGTAAGCCAGCCCCAATTAAATGTTTTCTTTTATAAACATTGCAATGGTCATGGTGTCTCTTCAGAGCAATAAAACCCAAACTAAGACACCAGCTAAGCCTTATGGAAACCTGGTCATTTGTCAAAATATCCTGCTTTTGAGTCAGATATGGTGGTGTACAACTTTAATCCTAGCACTCTGGAGGCTGAGGCAGGAGGATCTCAAGTTTGATGCTAGCCTGGAATACATGGTGAAATCCTGTCTCAAGCAACAACAACTAATTCTGACTTTTAAAAATATAGTTACTATATTTTATTTTATAAGTCATATTGATTACAAATATTCATGTATATACTTAAAAAGTATTTATTTTTATGTGTATGAAAGTTTGCTAATATGTATGTCTGTGTACTTGTACATGTCTGGTACCCATAGGGATCAGAACTGGGCATCAGATCCCCTGGAATCAGAGTTACAAATAGTTGTGAGCTGCCATGTGGGTGCTGGGAATCAAATCAGGGTCCTCTGGAAGAGCAGTCAGTGCTCTTAACCTCTGAGCCATCTCTAGCACTCTACCTACCTACTTTAAACCCACAATTTATCATTCTTGTTTGTATTGCTTTAAAAATTATAGCACAAAATTTTTATATTAAAGATGGGGCCAGGCATGGTGGTGCTCACTTTTTATCCCAACACTCAGGAGGCCAAGGCAGCCCGGTCTACATATGACCAGCCAATGCTACATGGTGAGAGCCTGTCTCACAGCACACAAAGAAACAAACACAGCTGGAGAAAAAGATTCACTTCAAAACCTGATATATTTATATACATCTATTCATCTGGGCTTTATTTTAAATATGTTCATTTAAAAATATACTTGTGTATTTTTTTAAATCTGTGATAAAAAAAAACTAGGGCAACATCTCTTCAAAATAAAGTTTATCACATATGCCAATTTCCAATTACAAATGGCCCCTCAGTTGCCGTTAAGTGAAAAAATTTCAACATAATTTAAATGGAAAAGAATTGGTAGTTGTCATTTAAAGCAAAAACAGCAATTACCAAAGTAGTTTACATTGCTCCTAAAAACAAAAACTTTGAAAAAAACCAGAAATGCTTTACAAAGGTTTAGTTGGTTTAGAAAAGGTACATGGGCAGGATTTTTTGGTTGTTTGTTTTTATTTTTTAAACATTCTAGAAATTTTGCTACCACCTCTATGTTTCTGTTGCAGAGATGGCAGAGTAACCACTGGATAGATGAGAATATTGTCCAAAAGCAAGCCAGCCAGACCCCAAAAGTTAACTGCACAGTAGCACTGCACATTTCTTCATGCAGCCTTGTGTTTCCTACACACTTATGTCTCTTACGTGCATTACAGTACATATTATGTATTCTCATGCTTTTTTGGTCGTATATGTTTTGAGGTAAGATCTCTCTATTAGTCCTGGCCTTCCTGGAACTAGGCTGGCCTGGAACTCACAGATGTTCACCTGCTTCTGCCTCTTGAGTGCTGGGATTAAAGGTATTTGCTGCCATGCTTGCCACTAATACTTTTCTGTATGATTTTATAGTATGCAAAGAATTTGAAAAAGGACATGATTTGAGAAAAATAAAAGAGAGACCCTTAGCACAATGATGAAACTAGATATATTTGTATTCAACTATATAATCAGGATATAATCTATTTAATTTACTAGAAATATACATCTCAAAGCTACCACTTAGGACAAATATCCCCATTCTGTGGCATTGACTGGAAGGACAGACATTGGTTTGTTTCCATAGAAACAGTTCAGTGCAGGCTGGAGAGATGGTTCAGTGGTTAAGAGCACTGGCTGCTCTTCCAGAGGTCCCAAGTTCAATTCCCAGTAAGCACATGGTGGCTCACAACCATCTGTAATGAGATATGGTGCTCTCTTCAGGCATCCAAGAATACATGCAGGTAGAACACTGTATACATAATAAATAAATAAATAAATCTTTTAAAAAAGAAACAGTGCAACAGGAAATAGTTTAACTTTGTTCCACCCATCTGCTAGCTTAAGGAGAGTCACACGGTCCATCAGTTCACCCTGCATGTAAATTTAAGAACATTTATTACTTCATTCTGAAACTGGCACAGCTGTTCTGTCATTCTCTGCTTGGGAATACACCCATGATTTGACCTGTATACATTCATTATCTTCCTGATTTTCCGTGGCAGCATCAGCAATGTCTGCATGGCTAAGGGTCTCTCTTTCTTCTTGGCTCACAGACCTGATGCAACAGTAATACATGCACTTTCCCAGCTTGCTCTGTAAGAATCATTGATGGTTCAGTCTGCACACATGCTTCTACTTCCCCTAAAGATGAAAGGGACATCTTTAGTTAGTTAATAGACCCTCTGAAATATGGTGAGCATCACTAAGATACCTCCGCAATTTATTTCCTTGCATAAACTACAAGTCATAGAGAACAATGGTTGGGCTTATCGCTAATGTATATTACCAAGTAGTCTTTGGACTGGCCTCAGTGTTAAGCACACTGTCACAGATCTGGCATTTATAAAGATTCTTCCTTTTTTTGTTTTTTGTTTTTTTTTGCCCCTACTCTAGTTTGATATGTAGTGAGGTGACATTTGAGAGTGCTATTTCTAGTAAATTCATGACAATTTGAACATTCAAAAGTTTTTTCGAAGGTGCTCTTTAAAATGTCCAGGCTGGTCTGACTTTCCCACAATATGGATCCATGTGAACTTCTCCCCCAGCTCTTGGCTTCTTATTGACATAACAATTTAGGCGTCATCTCCATGCACTCTCTCGAAGATGCCTTTATTGTATATTTCACACTTGGAACTCTCAGTGGCGTGAGATATCCTGTGTTCCTATTTGCTTATGGGGTCAGGTGCATGCATCACTAATTCATCTTTTCTCGGCTTAACGGTCCTGCACTCTATGTGGGCTTTACAGACTGCTGGGCAGACACCCTTCCACCACTGTCCCAGTGCCTTCATCTTCTCCTCCAACTGTGCAGTCAGCCATCTCCACCCCTGTTTCAGGAGGTTCTGATTCCCAGTTGACTATGATTCACTGAGAACATCTGACCTTTCTGGAATCTTTGTTTTTCTTGGCCTTGTTTTTTTGGTGGTATTTCCTACAATGAGTTTTTTGTTTCTCCTCCTTGTCCAAAACTCTGAGCAGGGCAGGCTGGTCACCAAGTTCATTTGTCCCCAAAAAGGGATCTCAGCTGTTTCCTGACTTCAAGGGCTTTAATAGCTTCTAACATTTGTAGAAACTGCTGCTTTCCATACACCATTGGTGACTGCTCCTTGCTATCATGAATTTTGATGTATATGTGGCTCAATTAAGTGACAAATTGTTATTTTATTAACAGTCTATCTCAAAGGTACTTTTTTAAAAAGAATATTTTTATTCATGTTTTATGTGTGTTTTGCCTGTATGCATGTATGTCTGTATCACAAGCTTATAGTGCTGACGAATCCATTAGAACTGGAGTTGTGATCCTCCATGTGGGTGCTGGGAATCAAACTGGGTCCTCTTCAAGAGCAGCCAGTGTGCTTCACTACTGAACATTTCTCCAGACCCTCAACTGAAGGTTCTTGACTAAACTCCTGAAGGAATTTGTAGAACTTACCAAAAGCAACTAAAACAGCCTACAGGCCTTAAAATGATATCTGTTGGCAATCCCAGTGATATCAGTAAACCGGTCCTGCTTCTGTTGTTCATTAGGTCCAGGATTTTTTTTTTTTTTTTTTTTTTTTTTTTTTTTTTCTGTCCAGGAAACTCTGGAAGGCATTCTATTTTTCTTTCAGCCTCCACTGATGGTGCATCCCTGGGCCAGGCACTAGATGATGTGGAGGAACGTACATGGCAGAGGGTAGAGTCAGCTGACTGACTATGTTGGGATTTAGAACCTCTAGCACCACATCCACTATGCATTCACTCCAACCTGGCCCAGGTGTTGTACTCCAGACCATGAAAACCAAGTCTCTGTTAATGTATTTTTAATTTTTAATTTGGTGACAGAGTCTTGCTATGGGTCCCAAGCTAGCCCAGAGCTCATGGTCTTCCTAACTTTGCCACCCCAAGTCCGGGATTATAGTTGTGTGCCAACTGTCTTCTGTTGCTCTTGTGGGCTATAGCCTAGCTCTGTGGTTGTCAACCTGTGGGTCATGATCCCTCTGGGGAGAGGGTCAAACGATCCTTTCTCAGGGGCCACATATCAGATATCCTGCACATCAGATTCACAACAGTAGCAAAATTACAATTATGAAATAACAACAAAATAATTTTATGACTGAGGCTCATCACAACATGAGGCACTGTATTAAAGGGTCACAGCCCTAGGAAGGTTGAGAACCATTGGCTCAGTTGGAGAGTTAGACAAAGAATGACTGAACAGGTGGTTGCAATACGTGAAAGAACACTCAGCTGTAAGGGTGTCCAGATTGAGAAGTGGGAGTTGACATTTAAGCCGAGATCTGAATGTACAACAGGAATTAATGAAGAGGAAGGACTGAGGCAGAAAAGGAGGGGAGGCCAAGAGTGGGAAAGGGGGGAAAGTGGACATCTTTTGGGGGACAGTTATCATTTGACTTTTTATTGGGAGACTTAGTGTTGAACTAACTCCTTTGGTACCCTGCAGGGACAGCAGGTTCTACAAGTGGCCACAGGAGGGCACCCAGGAAAGACTCAGCCAACAGTAGGTGCCCAGTGCATGAGGAAGTCAGATGAGCCCTGAGCGTTGACTGATTGGAGAACCTGAGATGCTCTTTCCTGTGGTGCTTGAGTCCATCATGGCCAGGGCTTGGACAATGATGACTGCCCAAGGAGAGTGGAAGTAGAGGAATCTGTAGACCATTAACACCAGCAAAAGACCTACTGGATATCCATCCAGTACACTATACTTTTCTTATCTTCTCATGGTCTAACACTGCCAACCTCTGTAAGTGACATTCGGTAAATGTTGACTGAATGTAGATCACAGTATTGATAGCCATGGAAAATGATGCATATTCATGCTTAATTAATAGGTATTTCCTTGGTGGGGATATAACTCAGTGGTAGAGCACTTACATAGTCTATATGAGGTATTTGGTTCAATACCTACCACTGTGGGGAAAAAAAAAAAAGATCTATCATAGCAAATTAGCCCGTGCCTCCTGGATCTCCCTGAGCTTCTAGGGTATTGTTTCTCTTGAGACTTGTGGAATTGAATGAACATCTAACTGAGGTGTTCAGGGTGAAGAAATCTCAGCCTGGAGCCATGTTCATTCCACTGTAGAATGACCTCCTGGTTGTGTTTGGTTGGGATGACTTGATACTTATTACTAAATAAATGGTGGCCATGGTGGGAAGCACTGTCACTTCAATGCCTGTCTTTCCTTGAAGGAGGAAGAAATTTGGGCCCCCAGAGTGGAAACAATTGTTTAAAACAATTCTCCTTCTCTCTGTCTCTATTAGTAGTTTAAATATCTTATATGTCACTGAGCTTATTAACACTACAAATAAAAATGTATGTGGTGGTTTGAATAAAAATGGCCCCCATAGGCTCATGTATTTGAATTCTTACTCACCAGGGAGTAGCACACTATTGATAAGATTAGAAGGTGTAGCCTTGTTGAGGAAGTGTGCCACTGGAGGTGGGCTTTGAGGTTTCAAAATCCCATGCCAGGCCCAGTATTTCTTTCTCTTGACCTATAGATCAGGATGTAGCTCTCAGCTACTGCTCCAGCACCATGTGTGCCAGCATGCTCTACACCATAATGACAATGGGCTAAACATCTGCAGGTGTAAGCGAGCTCCCAATTGAAAGCTTTCCTTTGTAAGAGTTGCCTTGGGCTGGACAGCAGTGGCACATGCCTTTAATCCCAGCACTCGGGATGCAAAGCCAAGCAGATCTCTGTGAGTTTGAGGACAGACTGGTCTACAGAGTGAGGTCCAGGACAGGCACCAAAACTACACAGAGAAGCCTTGTCTTGAAAAACAAAACAACAACAACAAAAAAAATGATGTCTCTTCACAACAATAGAACAGTGACTAAGACATTGTACAAAGAGCACTGTTTCAGTTTGTGGTCAGATTTAAGTCATAAATAAGGAATTTCCAAGACTGGAGAGATGGATCATCCATAAAGAGTGCTTACTACTTCTTCAGAGGACCTGAGTTCGAGTCGTAGCCCCCACATCAGTGGCTCACAGCTGCCTGTAAATCCTCCTCCAGAGGATCTGATATTTCTGGCTTCCATGAGAGCTGCACTTATGTGCACACACAGAGACATGTAGAATATTAGTTTAAGATGTGTTACATTCATTCATGCTGTGGAATATTTGTTTAATGATGCAAAGATGTGTTGAGTTCTTTCATGATGCATTTGTTTAACTCTGTAAAGCTGTGTTACTCTGCCTGTCTAAAACACCTGATTGGTCTAATAAAGAGCTGAATGGCCAATAGCTAGGCAGGGATAAGCAGGGCTGCCAGGCAGAGAGAATAAATAGAAGGAGAAATCTAGGTTCGAGGCAAGAACAAGGAGTGAGAAAAGGAGAAGAAGAGGATGCCGGGGCCAGCCACCCAGCCACATAGTCAGCCATGGAGTAAGAAGGAAAGAAAGATATATAGAATAAAGAAAGGTAAAAAGCCTAGAAGCAAAACATAGTTAAAGAGAAATGGGCTAATTTAAGTTTGAAAACTGGCTAGAAACAAGTCAAGCTAAGGCCAGGCATTCATAAGTAAGAATAAGTCTCACTGTATTTATTTGGGACCTGGGTGGCAGGCCCCCAAAGAGAAAAAAAAAAAAACAAGAAAAAAAAAAACCCAACAACTACAGAGACATACATGCATATATATAATGAAAAATAAATCTTTAAAAAAATAAGGACTTGTTCGAATGTAGATAATCCAGAAATTTCCTTAAGCTATCTGGTCAGAACAGATGTTTCCAAATACTGCCTTACTTTGGGAGGTATAGCCAGACATTTAAATTAAAAAGAATTTTTCAAAATAAGCCACAGACTTAGATGCTATTCTATATTTAAACTAAAGCAACTTTAAGTCCAATGCCGTAAACACTCAGCCATTGAATCCCTTTAAACTAAAACAATTTTAATATAACTTTCTTTTCTAGAGACAATAATGCAAGAAAGGAGACATTTTGTAAAATATGGTCCTGATAAAATACAAATGTATTGACTTACTCCTCCTTGAAACAGGCTACATTCTGAGGGAAATCTCTAAGCTGCTTTGAGCATGGAGTTGCCAAGTTCTAACATGTTTTGCCAAGGCTAAATAGGTATACCTTAGAAGAGTTTGGAGGGATCTCACCAAAGAATCAGGCTCTACTTTAAAACCGAAGCAAGGTGGCTAAGGATGTAGCTGTCGGTACAGGGCCTGCCTACCAGGCATGAATCCTTGGGTTATTCATAATCTGGGAGTGGTGGTACACGCTTGAAATCCTAGCACTTGGGAAGTGCAGACAGAAATATCAGAAGTTTAAGGTCATCCTCAGCTGCCTATAAGTTCTAGGCCAGCCTGGGAAATATGGCCTCCTGTCTCAAAAATAAAAACCAACCAAAAATGGGCACAAAGGCTGGGAATATAATCCAGTGGTTGAGTGCCTACCTTGCATGTCCCAACACAGGTGATGTGGCAGAGCTGCTGGGCCTGGTACAGCTCGTGTTCCATCCCCTTATGAAGCAGTGTCCTGCTCCAGGGGAGACCTCTTTCCTGCTGGAAATTCAGTATCCAGAGCTCTCTGTAGGAATGAGGTGAAACATCCTCCACAGATGGCTACTCTTGGTTGTCAACTTGACATACTTGGCAAGAGTGACCCTCAGTGGAGGAATTCCCTCCAGCAGATTGGCCTGTGCATATGTTGGAGGGCCATTTTCTTGTTTGCTAATCTATGTAGGAGGACTCAGCCTATTGTGAGTGGTGCCTTCCCAGGCAGGTGGGCCTGGGCTGTGTAAGAAAGGTAGTTGAACATGAGCCTGTAAGCAACTGAGTAAAGAGCATTGTTCCATGGTTTCTGCTTCAAGCTTCTGCCTTGGTTTCCCTCGATGATGGAAACCTGTCATCTAAAATCAGCCCTTTCTTCTAGCCAAGTGGCTTTTGGTCATGGTGTTTATCATAACAACAGAAACTAAACTAGAACCAGAGTATTTTAAAGGCTTAGAGTCAAATGTATCTTGAGAGTCAGAGAGATGGCCCAGTGAGTAAAGGGTGTGTCCTGTCAAGCATGATGAAAAACTTGAGCTTGATCCCAGGACCTACTCGGTGGAAGGAGGGGACCAACACCCGTAAGTCATTCTCTGACCTTCACCTGTACACCACAGAATGTGCTCTTGCTCGTACATATACAATAAATATAATAAGACTAATAAAATAAAAAATTTTAAACATGAATAGGTAGAATCCATGGGTTGATATTCTGGTTTCTCACCATGGCTTCTCATCTGGTTCCTTATCATTGTATTATAATTACATCTAATGGTCATCCTGACTTACATTCATATTCATTGCCTGGAAACAGTCACTGTATTTCACAGTAATAGCTCCATATAAACCAGGGCAGTGTTACAATTATATGCTCACAAAATATTAGTAATATTTGGCAGATTGGGCACATTCTCTTTTTATTTTTATTTTTAATTAGCACATAAAATATTGATGCTGCCATGGGGAGGTCATCCAGTATTGAAGGAATGGATCCTTTTTTTATGTTGATTTAAAGACTAAGAAGGCAGGAAAAACAAGATCTAGATACTCAGCCAAGTTTCTGTGAAAGCAGAAGCACACACAGCAAAGCACAAAGAGACAGACCCCTCCCCCCAGCCCCAGTGTGGGGACCCAAGATTGCGTCCAAGTCTGCCTGGTAGGGACAAGACTTACATGTTTGGGGGGTGGGATGAGTTCCCCTTTCCTGGGACATTTGCAGGGGATTGGATAATCTAGACAGAGAAAGGGCAACTGATCAGTTTTCACCCCTGGATCCCCAACCCATGTGTCCCTACCCCTCTCTGTGTTTGCACAGTGCCCTCCTCTACGAGCGCTTTCCACCACATTGACATAAGGAAAGTTTCTCCCCAAGGGAAACAACCTGTTACAGCTTGAATATGAAATGCCCCCCTCAGGCTTCTTTCACAGGGGGTTGAAAAAGCTAGAAGGCCACAGGATGGTGAGACAGCCAGGAAGTCACAACAGCCACTCACTGGCTGCAGGAGCAAGCGAGGAGGTAACACAGCCCCACAACAGCAGGTGCCGTTGCCTGCTCCCCAGCTAGGCCACGCTGAAGAGAAAGAAACACCCTGGCCTCTCCTTTCCTCCCCACTTCAAACCTCTTGATGATGCTTCTGACCCCCAGCTGGCAATGATCAATGGTGGAGTTTACAGAGGTAGCCCCAGCAAGAGAAGGCAGGGGCAGGGGCCCTCTGGGCCCCTATGTCCCCTAGCATCCCACCAGCTAGACAATACACATCTCTAACTGTACACCCTGACCCCTGGAGGTTGCCCTTGGACTCTTGGGAACAAGATTCCTTGGCTCATTTAACTTTTTTTTCCTCACATCTCGAGTGCACCTGAGCCATGTAATGTGAAGGTCAAGTTTTTGGTACATCAGGCCACAAAAACCCATCCATGGTGACAGATTTTCTCAAACAATTCCCTAGTCCAGTACCCTTGGATAACTACATGTTGTCTCTCAAAAAGCTGGCGTGTTTAGTTGGCTTTCTCGTCACTTTTATCAAACCTGAGAGAATACCCTAGGAGAGGAATGCTATGTTCATTCCTCAGCTCATGGTTGAATGGCCTTCCCCTGGGGCTTGAGCAAGGGCAGGAACGGGTTTGTTCACCTCATGGAAGAAGAAAGGCAGCAGGGAAAGGAGACAGGACGAGGTCCAGGCAGGACCTTTAAGGACATGCTCCTGTGATGATTTATGTTCACAGTAAACTTGATTGCATTTAGAATCACCGTGAAAATACACCTTAGGTGACCACAAGTATGTCTTAAGAAAAATTTTAGCTAAGGAGAGGAGACTGCACCCAGAAGGTGGGCAGCAGTATCCATGGGCTGGGTCCTGAACTGAATAAACAGGAAAGTGAGCTTCCTGATTGTGGATGCAGTGTGTGACCAGCCACCTCACGTTCCTTTGGCCCTGAATCCCCGGCGATGATGCACTGTCTTATCAGACTGTGAGCCCAAACTATACTCCCGGTGGCCCACTTACTCTAGCTAGGACCCAGGACCTGAAAGTCCCACAACTTCCCCCGAAAGCCCCAAATAGCTAGGGACCGAGTTTCAACACACAAGCTTGTGGGAGACATTTCACATGCATATCATAACAAAAGGTGACTAGTTTTCTTCCAACAGTGGGAGGGCTTGCTGTTTCATTGAGAAGCAACAAGGGATTGACTTGTCCTTCGGAAAGATGTTACTCTTGTAGGGCAGGTGAGGACTCAGACTGGGCCTGAGAATTCAATGGACATAAGCCAGGTTAGCAAGAGAAAAGCACCTCTAAGCAGTGTGTGACATGGGAACAGTTCACAAGGAAAGGCAGAGCAAAGGAGGATGAAGAGCAAAGGAATGGTGAAGCCCAAAGGCTGAGCACAGAGAGGCAGAAAGGCTAACTTAGTTACATGGGAGGCTGAGGAAGGTAGGAATTCAGGATCTGTTTGTGTAGAATCCTCTCAGCTATGGAGTCCGTGGAAGAGCGATTCTTTTCCCTGCTGTAGGGCAGACATCCTCTACATGGGACTTGTAGCCTTCCACTTTGAGGAAGAAGAGGGGAGATGGAACGTCTTTTATTTTTCTCTTGTTTATTTTTGTTTGATGCTTTTCAGTGCCATGGATGGACCCAAGGCCTTGCAGATGCCGGGCAAGTGCTCTGTGACCCAGGTGCACCTCCAGCCCTAGAATGCTCTCCCTGCAACTGCATCTTTAAAAGCTGTCTCTATAGTCCTGTCTTTGGTCTGGTGGCCTCTAGTAATGCTCAGTCCATTTAGAGCAGAGTTTTGGTGACAGCTTGTCCTCTAGGTGTGGGGACTCTGTGGCTGGGAACCCCTGGCTCCACGTCTAGCATTTTGTAAGGTCGGCTTGTTGGCCCACACACTACATTTCTGTGTATGTTTGGAGAAATCAATTGCATGGGTCTCTTTCCCTTCTCTCCCCTAGAGATGTTACAGGCAGTAAAAGTGTCCAAATTTGTGAGAAATTGGAATAATCAAGACTTACCTGGATGGAATGCTATTAACGACAGCGATTCACGCCAGAATGCCTTTCATCTGAGACACTCAGGGTCTGTTAACAGATTAAAAGTAGTAAAAGACACCGACCTAGAGATTTTCATTATCTTGTGCTCTGAAGACTCAGATTTCATTGGTTTGATGGGTCTGAAAACACATTTTTATTGCTAGGGGCATAGAAGCCTCGAGCAGTGTTGTTAATAAAGCAAGGGGAGTTATACGCACTTGTCTGATGGAGGGTAAATGTACCATACTCCGTTTTAAGAAAAATATAATATAAAAGTCTTACCATGGAAGAAAATCTTTATATGATCTTTTAAGAAAACTTTAAGAAAAATAAAGACATGACACTATATTAAATTTAAAGCCAGTGACTTATAAGCAGAGAAAAGCAAAGACAGTCTGATTAAGGCTGTCGCAGTGTTCTGACAGGCTTTTATGTCTTGCCTGTTCTCTGGTCTCCTTAGCTCATAAGCTTTTAGGACGCCCGGGAAACTCCATTCCGATGTAGTACAGAGAACACGCACCAAGAGGTTCTCAATAAACAGGCATTAAATCCTGAGTCCGGAAGGGACCTTGAGACGTCCTCCCTCCACTCCTCCTACCCGGCCCAGAAAAACAGAATTTTCCCTTTAAATCACTACAGTCCGAGACTTCAAAACATGAGTTAACTTCTCACATTTGCCTGGTGTTTCTCTTTCGTGTTTCTGTTTTTAAAATCATTTAGCTGTTTTAAGGCATGCAGGACAGTGGGCCAGCTGGATGCCCACGCTGCGCAGAGATCTCAGTACTTTTCCGTGTTGTTAAACTGACATTCTGCACCCACTTAGCAACTTCCACCCTCTCATTTTCTCCCTGTTCCGCTCTCCCCCCCCCCACTACCCCACCCCGTCGACTCTATTTGCTGTTTCGGAGTTTAGCTGCTTCAGATAAGTGGAATCGTGCAGGCTTGATTATTGTGTGACTGGCTCATTTCATTTACCTTGGTGTCCTTAAGTCTCATCCGTGTCTTAGCACGTGACATTTTTCTTCCTTTTTAAAGGGTGAGCAATGTTGCACTGTATGTGTAGCCCACATTCCTTCTGTTATCCTTTCACTCACCCAGAGATGTCCGGTCAAACCTATCTCTTTCCTCCTGAGAACAGAGCTGATACCAGCATGCCTCGTTGAGACTGCTTCCAATTCTTCTGATATACGCGGATGTGGGATTGTGCATATGGCAGATAATCACGTGGTTGTTACCTTGACTTACTCGGGAAGACCCCTGTCAGGTTGGCTTATGTGTACATCTGTGGGCCATTGTCTTGATTGGTAACTGATGCATGAAGGCCCAGCCCACTGTAAGCAGTACCATCCCTGGGCAGGTGAGCCTGGGCTGTATAAGAAATATATCCCATCGTGAGTCTGGAAGTAAGTTGGTAGCCAGTTCCTCTTTGGTCTGCACTTTGGTTTTCAGATCAGCTTCTCTCCCTGATGGAGTGTGACATGGAAGTGGAAGTCAGAGAATCCCTTTCCTCCCTGAGTTGCTTTTGGTCGTTTGTCGAAGTAACAGAAAGCGAGCTAGAACAGTAGGTCCGATGGGAAGTCTGTTTTTATTCTCTTGAGCCCACCATTTTGCTTTCCATAGTGACTATAGCACAGTTTTACGTTTTTTTTTTTTTTTTAATTTATTTTACAACACCACTCAGTTCAACATAATAGCCACAGATTCCCCCGTTCTCCCCCTCTCGCCCCCCCTCCCCCTTCCCCCAGCCCACCCCCCATCCTCACCTTCTCCAGATCAAGATCTCCCCCGAGGACCGGGGTCGACCTGGTAGACTCAGTCCTGGCAGGTCCAGTCCCCCTCTCCCAGACCGAGCCAAGCGTCCCTGTATAAGTCCCAGGATTCAAACAGCCAACTCATGCAACGAGCTCAGGACCCGGCACCAACGCACAGCTGCCTCCCAAACAGATCAAGCCAAAAGACTGTCTCACCCATTCAGGGGGCCTGATCCAGTGGGGGCCCCTCAGCCTTTGGTTCATAGATCCTGTGCTTCCATTCATTTGGTTATTTGTCCCTGTGCTTTATCCAACCGCAAAAGACTGCTGGCAATGGTCGAGAGACGGCAGGAACTGACCTACTCTGGTGATGGGATGGCCAGACACCCTGATAGTTGTGCCATAAACCCCATGCAAGGACTGAGGAATCTGGATGCAGACATCCACGGCTGGGCCCCTGGTGGAGCACTGGGAGTCTAATTAGTGAGAAAGAAGAGGGTTTATATGAGCGAGAATTACAGTTTTACGTTTTATTGCTTGTGCATGAGTATTCCAGGCTTCCCCCATCCACTCTAAATTGTGTTACTGCTTTGAATTTCCCTGGCTACGGATGGCACCGGACACCTTTTCATACATGGGTTATCTGTGTGTCTTCTCTGGGATGTCTCTTTGAGTTGTTTGCCAGCATGTTTTAGATGGGCTCTTGTGTTGCACAGGCTGGAGCTAAGTGCTGAACTCCTGGGGTTGAACCCAGCTCCATATAGGTTTATGTTGGCTTGTTGATTTGTTTGTTGAATTGTAGGCGTTCTCTGCTGACTGTTTCCTTCCACAGGTTGAAGCTGAGTTGTGGTAGTCTCACCTACCTGCTTTTTGCTTTTGTTGCTTGTGTTTTTTATTGTCACAGTAAACAACAATGTCCCAAAGTTCCTTCCTAAATACAGCTTTAGGGCTGTATTCCTGCCCCCCCCCCTTTATGAGACAGTTTCTCATTACATAGCCTGGCCTCAAACACATGATTCTCATGAGTGCCTGGACTACAGGTGTGCCACCAGACCCGGCTGTAATTGACTGAACTTTTGTATCTGGACTAGGGATAAATCTCCTTCCCTTGTGGGTTTCCACCACAGGGCTTGCTGGGTGCTCTTGTCCCTTGGAAGGCTCTTCTCCTTGTCTCAGTCCGTTGGTGAGGTGTGTCGGGTTTGGGTCTGGTATCTCTGTTCTGCCTTTTTGGCCTGTCTGTCTTCAGACCAATGCCAAACTCTTTGGATCCTTTTAGCTTTGTATTGACTGTGTGTGGCCTTTTGTCTAAACCCACGTGACTATTTCAGCTTTCTCATATGTTTTGAAATCGGAGAGTGAGAGGCTCCAGTTTTGTCTCCCTCAAGATTAGGGCTAGGCATTGTAATGCATGCCTGCAGTCACAGTGGAGAGAGGTAGGGGCATTGTGAGTTTGAGGCCAACCTGGGCAACAGAGAGCTCCAGTTCAGCCTGTGCTAAATGGAAGACTCAGACTCAGAAAAAACAAACAGATTTTTTTTTTTTTGAGTTATCTGAGATTACATGCACATTTTAGGATTTTCTTCCAATTTTTGTAAAAAAACACCATTGAGTTTTTGGTGGGGGTTACATTGGAGCTACAGATTGTTTTATATGGCCAGTTTAACAATCTTTTCTTAAGTTCTTGAACATGGGGCATTCAATGTAAAAGTCATTTGAGTCTTTGTTCAGTTAATTCTGGTATTTTGAGGTTGGTGTGGTTGCATATGTCTGTAATCCTAGCACTTGGGAGACTGAGGCAGGAGGATTGCAATTTCAAAGCCAGCCTAGCAGGCTCCTGTCTCAAAAAACTGTATATCTCTGTCTATATCTAAGTATGTTTGTGTAATTACATTTTTTCTTGATTTCTCCATTCAGAATGTTAATTGTTGCTGTGTACATATCTGACTAACTTTGTTTTTTGAGATAGGGTTTCTATATGTATCCCAGTCCGGCATGAACTAGCACCACCCCACCTCCTCTGCCCAGGGCTGTGGTACAGGTGAGCCACAGCACCAGCTGCTACTGTTTGTGGGTGCTGATTTTGTATCTTGCAACTTAGCTGAACTTTTTTGTTGTTATTTTGTTTGTGTGTGTATATATTTTGCTGAATTTGTATCAGTCCTAATAACATTATTTTGGGAGGACATCTCAGGTTTTTCTCTTACGAATATCCATTATCTGGGAATGGAGACCATTCCACTTCTCTTCTCTAGTGTGGCTGCCCTAAAACTTTTGTCAGGCCCAACTGCTTTGTCTAGGGCTTTGAGTACTGTGTTAACTGAGTGCTGTGTCATTAACTGAGCATTGTGTTAACTGAGTGAGTACTATGTTAACTGAGTGAGTACTTTGCTGAGTGCTGTTAATTGAGTGCTGTGTCATTAACTGAGTACTGTTAACTGAGTGAGTACTGTGTTAACTGAGTGAGTACTGTATTGAGTGCTGCACTAACTGGGTACTGGGTCAACTGGGTATTGTGCTAACCAGGTACTGTGCTAACTGGGTACTGTGCTAACAGTGCTGTGTTAACAGCTATGGGAAGACTGGGTGTCCCGGACTTGTTTCCGATCTTGATGGAAGCTTTCCACCGAGGCGCTGTTTGGTCATGGCGGCTCCCGTGTGTGTCCATGAGAAAATGAGCTGTTTGGAGACCCTGGTCCACACTGCTGGCCTGCAGCCTAGGCTGCAGTGCTTTGCACTTATGGCCTTCCTGGGAAATGCTCTGAGCTGGAATGCAACCTGTGGTGCTGTGCTATGGGAACTCAGTGCTTGGCCGTGCTGAAGTACTGTATTTGTCGGTCTGGTGAGGATCCAGTCATTGAGGGTAAGACAAGGCTTGTGCCCTATGAAATCCTGCTTCCTTTTCATGATTGACAAGAAGACTATGACCCTAGGGCTGAGGTTTTCACACCGGCTTAGCAGTTCTCAGATTTAATGCGGATATGGATTTTGATACAGAGACTTAGTAAAGTGTAGGTTCTAGCTAGTTTCTTCCTCTAGGAAGAGAATTAGGAAGGCGCCTCCATAAGAGAGGCCTGTTGGCAAGTCTATAGTACATTTTCTTAATTAGTGATTGATATGGGAAGGCCCAGTCCATTGTGGGTGCTGCTATCTCTGAGTGGGTGGCCCTGGGATATAGAAGAAAGCTAGCTGAGCAATCAAGTAAGCAGCACTCTTCCATAGCCTCCGTGTCAGTTTCTGCCTCCAGGTTCCTGCCTTGAGTTCCTGTCCTGACTTCCCTGGATGATGGACAGACTACAAGTTGTAAAAGGAAATTAACCTTTCCTCAAGTTTGTATTTTATTACAGCGATAGAAATCCTAACTAAGGCACACTGTATCCTGGGGCAAGGCCCTGGATGTTGCGTTTCTAACAACCTCCCTTCCAGGTCCTGTGGATACCATTGGGCAATGTATGATATCTTTAGCTTCTGTACTGTTGAGTCAGGGTGAGTCCAAAAGACCTATAGGCTGTGTGTCTTAGTTAGGGTTTCTTTTGTGTGAAGAGACACTATGACTATGACAACTCTTATAAAGGAAACATTTGAGGCTGGCTCCTGTTTCAGGGTTTTAGTCCGTTGTCATCATGGCAGGAAACATAGCAACATACAGGCAGACATGGTTCTAGAGAAGGAGCTAGAAGTTCTACATCTGCATTGGCAGGCAGTAGGAAAAGAGAGTGAGCTACTGGGTGTGGCTTGAGCTTCTGAAGCCCCAGAGCCCACCCCCAGTGACATACTTCCTCTAACAAGTCCATGCCTCCTCCAGTAAGGCCACGTGCCCTAATGTTTTGAAATAATGCCATTCCCTCTGAGCCTATGGGGGCCTTTTACTTTCAATCCACCACACCTTGAGTCTAGTTCCAGGCTGTGGGAATTACAGACTGACAGTCTGGGTTTAGAAATATACTCTCCCATTCCCTCGATGTGCAATTTTGGGGTAAATTAATCTCTGTGGCATGTTTCTCCAGCAGCAGAATCCTTTACTCATGAGTTTGTTATGGGGATTAAATTTGATAATAGATATATGCCACGGCAGCATCCGAGCAATGCAAGCTCTGTTTGTAAAGGCCAGGCATTGTTGGAAGAAAAGACATACTGCAACAGGACTACATGCTCTAAGCCAGATAGAGATGTCAGTTTCCTTCTACCTGTACCTAGACAGATAGGCAGGGAAGGTGGAGAAAGTCACCCCATACTTGGGGGTCTACAGCCAGCAGTTTAAGGTGGATTGCAGTTTGCTCAACACTGTCTCTCCAGGTCTTCATTCTGATGTCCCCCATCCTCTGTGGGTGGATCCCTTCACAGCCAGAAGAGAGAAGAATCAGCACAGAGACAGCTCTTTGCCACTTGGAGAATTTCGAAGTGTTTAAATAAAGCAGTCTCCTTCTGGGGAGGAAGGAGCAAATTCCATACTGTAATTGACCCTGAGTATGTGCTAGTGTAGAAATGGTGGCCTGTGGGCTTAGATGGTGGGTAGGCATTAAGGGGCCCTTAGTGACACCTGGTAACTATGGTATTTCCTAATTAAGATAGCATGCTCTAGGCATAGGGGAAGGGGGCTGTACAGTTAGTTGTTGTACCTATTGCTTCAGCAATGAGGGGGAAAATGTTATTAGCAGCTTATGTCTGTCACACCTTAATGACTGGATGAAAACATTGAAGAGAGGTTAGTAGGGATTTTATTTTCTTTAATTTCTCTACAGGGTAGAGCCTGGTCCTTCCCAAACTCAACTCCATATTTAAATCAGGAAGCTTGCATTTTGATGGTTGGATTACTCTCAGGTTCCCTTCAGTATTTTAGAAGTTAGCCAAGTAGAAAGGAATGACCAAAGGTAGGGCAGATTAACACGGGTCTCCTGTTAAGCTGAAGAGGGCTGCTGCTGTGTACAGTGGGATAGATTGTGCACTGCACAAAGGGGGTGGGTGGGGATCTTCTTCTTCTTCTTCTTCTTCTTCTTCTTCTTCTTCTTCTTCTTCTTCTTCTTCTTCTTCTCCTTCTCCTTCTCCTTCTCCTTCTCCTTCTCCTTCTCCTTCTCCTTCTCCTTCTCCTTCTCCTTCTCCTTCTCCTTCTCCTTCTCCTTCTCCTTCTCCTTCTCCTTCTCCTTCTCCTCCTCCTCCTTCTCCTCCTCTCCCTTCCCCTTCCTCTCCCTCTCCATCTCCTCATTCTCATTCTTATTTTGTTTGTTTGTTTTTTTTTAAACAAGGTTTCTCTGTCTAACAGTGCTAGCTGTCCTGCAACTCATTCTGTAGACAAGACTGGCCTCGAACTTACAGAGATCCTCCTGCCTCTGCCTCCCAAGTGCTGGGATTAAAGGTGCATGTCACCACCTTGTCAGGGACACTCTTCTAATGCGTATCATAGATGTGGAAAAATTTCCAGTGTTGTAACTGTTTTACACATAGGTAGGATTGAGAAGTCTATTGGAGAAATTATTTTGGCCACTCCACGTAGTTAAAAGGATATTTATTTAATGGCGTAACTCACAAATTAAGTAATGGGTAGGTCGCAGGGTCTGGGGAAGGTGTAATGCAGTCCAGCGGTGTTCTCTGGAGCTCTGCACAGTCAATCTCCACCGGTCAGCGTTCCGGCACCGAGAGAGCGCCCAGAGAAAGCGCTGGCCCATCCAGCTCTCGGGTCCCCAGGCGCCTCCCCTCGCCCCGACTCGTAGGCGTGACAGTTGCCAGAGTCTCAATGGGGGTTGGAACTTCCAGAACCAAGCTGGAATGGCTACCCACTACAGAAGTCCCTTTCCACAGAGGTAATTGTTTTTCCAAGGAGTATATGGCAAGGTCTGGAGACATTTCTACTGTCACAAGTAGGCAACATGTGGCTTGTACCTAGTGTATACCTGGCAGCCAGTCCAGTGAAGAATTAAGCTCAGAGTAGTGCTGGTGTGGAGGCTGGAAAGCCCTCCTAGAGGAGGAAGGATGTCTCCCTGGACCCCGGGGCCATCTTTTCTGTCTGTCTTTGAGAAATCACTGCTTGCCCAGAGCAACCTAGGCCACCTGCCAGCAGACCCATGCTCTGGCTGGGCTGGCAAACAGGTAGCGCCATGCTGGGGTATGCCTGCTTCCTCTGGGGCCTCATCTCAAGTGTCTTAGAACCTATAGGCCTTCATGCTGAGTCAGCTTTCCTGGGCCCGCAACTTCCCAAATCCCTAGTCCTTACCTCTCTGGAGCGGGACACAGTCTGCTTAGGACTGTCGAAATGCCTCTACATGGCAGCATTGGAAGGCCTTGTGATCAGCTACAGAAAGGGGCAACAGTTCTGAGATCAAGCACGGGACTTGGGCTGCTGACTGGTGCTAGTCCCAGCCTTCCCACATGCCAGAAGGACAGCCTTGGAAGTCCCTGAGTCTCCCTTTGTGACGTGGTGTGATATTTGCAGTGCTGCTGTACAAAGGTGATGGTTAAGGCTCGCCCAAAGCATGCAGTGTGTTCAGAGTCGCTTTCGGCAGGAAGCAGTACCCTGTGGGTGGATGCTGCCTATTGAAGGACTTGTTCCACATTTGTTATCTGGGAGTCAGACAGCTGTGGATTCCCATCCCCAGCCAGGAGACCCTGCATTCAAGTCCCTGCCATGTGACTGCCACTTCTGCTGCCTCAGACTTATAAACTCAGGATCCATCCTCTTCAGATGTTCAGAGAAACAGTATGTTTGTGTATGTGTATATATATATATATATATGCCCCAGGGGCTATGGCTTCCATATAGATTATTTTAGGGGATGAAGTTCAGTCCATATACCTGGCAAAGGCCTGCTAACAGCATAGTTCTAAGGGTTTAACTGTGATAAGAAATAGAAGGAAAGCCATAACATCCTCAGGTAAATCCTCCAGCCTCGGGCCCACACCTTACACCTGTCTTGATTGTATTTTGCAGCAAACACTAGGTGTGACCTTCTTACAGTCTTTTGTGAACTAGTTGGGGATTTGTTAGAGCCACATGTGGTGTGATCATGTCTCTAATGTTTGTTTTGTTTTTTCTGGACCACTCTGCTCTCAAAAGTTTTGTCTTGTTGTCTAAGAACATTTAGTTTAGAAAACTTAGTTTTTCTTTTCTCTTTTCTTTTCTTTCTTTCTTTCTTTCTTTCTTTCTTTCTTTCTTTCTTTCTTTCTTTCTTTCTTTCTTTCTTTCTTTCTCTCTCTCTCTCTCTCTCTCTCTCTCTCTCTCTCTCTCTCTCTCCTTCCTTCCTTCCTTCCTTCCTTCTTTTCTTTTTTTGAGACAGGGCTTCTTTTTGTGGTTCTGGCTGTCTTGGAACTCACTTTGTAGACCAGGCTGGTCTCAAACTCATGTAGTTTCACTTGCCTCTGCCTCCCGAGGGCTGGGACTAAACACGTGCAACACCATGCCCAGGTTAGATTTTTTTTTTTTTTAATATCCAGGTTCCAGTGTTGGCTTATACTAATGGTAGATATGGTGTCTACCATTCTTAACATGGCAAGCTGGAGAAGTAGATAGGGGCTAGGACAAGACCAACAACCAGAAGGAGGAGCCTCGTCCATGACTAGGACACATCTCTAGTCAGGGCTTAGCATCAAGTACTACCATCTAGATGTCAGAAATGCCCACCTTCTACAGTGTGTCAGTACAGGAACTTAACCGCAAGTTTCTTAGCAGTACCATGGAACATTCTTTCCTCCTGGTTGTAACGAACCTGGCTCCTGGTTGCAGGAAGTGACACTAATATCAATAAAGTCCACTACAAATGTGCTCAGGGGGCTTGGTCCTCTTCTTCCGTTCAGCCACTCTCGAAGGTGGTGGCTTACTGAAGGACCCCCCCGTGAGTGTGATTCTTGGAAGCATGGAACAACGTTTTGTACATGCAGAATGTGTGTATCCCATACAACAAATGATCTTAGACCATTCTCTGGCCTCACTGGGAGCTGCTGCTGGAGAGGTTCACACTGGTGCTTAGTATAGCATCCTGTGGGGGCGGGGAAGCTCTTGAAAAAAGAAAGCGACTGTAGATTGCCGAAGGCATTTGTTTGTTAACCAGCCAGCAGACCCTCATCCATAGGAACAGTGCTCATGATGGCTGTAAGAGACGGGAAAAATCAACATCCGAGAACAAGGCATTCTCAATGGGGCAGGCCAATGAGACTGAGGCTCGTATTTTGGACAATAAACGCTATTTATGATAGTCTCCGGTCATTAAGTTGCTCTGCTGTAAGAGAAAACTGAGGCTATTAACTTCTCTAGACAGAACCAGGGGGGAGAGCAATCATTTCATTTATAAGCAGAAGGGAAGGTTCTGCTCAATAAAGATCAATTAGACATCTCTGTTAAAAGGCTGTTTGGGAGCGGGGCCAATCGGAATTCCAGTATGTTCTACCCTTGTGCTGGTGTTTCCTCTACTGCCTCCTGCCATACCTCACTCTGAGGTATGTTTAAGGGACTCTGGATAGTTCAAGGGCTAAAAGGTGATGGTGACTCTCCAGTCTGTGACTAAACAGCACTTAATGGTGGTGTCTGCATGCAGTTGGCAGGGGCGTTGTTAGGGACAGCAACTTACACACCACTCTGGGTGCAAATGAGTAGTACTGTCCCCAAGCAGAGCACAAAGAATGAGCACAAATGCCCCAACAGAGAGCTGGGCAGTCTGAGCTATGAATTCCCAGGATGCAGGAAGGTCCTATGGGATGCACCAGACTCCTGGGGCATCATAGGATAGAGACCACAGTCCAAAGCCCTGAACACCCCACAGCAGCACTTGCCACTTGAAACCTCTTTCTAGTTCTAAGCACTGTGCTCTGTTCCTGGCTGATACTGTGTCCTTTGGGTATGGTCATCTTTTCTTTTCCAGAGTCAGTGGCTTTGCTTTCCAAGCCGGGTGCAGTCTTCTAAGAGTTCTTGCTCCGTGATTGATTTTCAAATGTTGCTCTCTCATGATGGGAACTCCTTATTTATCTTTTCTGAGCAGATCTAGGTACAGTGAGTGACCATGGCTCTAATCTGTTTGCATTTAAAACAAGATATTATTGAATTCCATCACCCCCAGTAGTGAGCCAGATATCAAAGCCTGAGACTTCTCTGCATCATTTTCTACTTCTGTGTATCGGGTCATCACATACTTAGCAGTTGATTAGATGTCACTTTATTGTCCCTATGATTTTGTGGGTGAAAACTGGACATACTATAGATATGGGTATGTTCTCTGCTTGCATGTGTGGTGTTGGCCAAGGCTGTGGCTTTCATTGGAAGCTCTGTGTCCTTTACCTTACACACTCACTCACACACTCATTCACTCATTCACTCACACACTCACACACACACTCACTCACACATTCACTCACACATACACTCACTCACTCACACACTCACTCACTCACATCCTCACACACTCATTCACATACTCACTCACTCACACATTCACTCACTCACTCACTCACACACTCACTCACATACTCAGTCACACACTCACACATTCACTCTCTCACTCACTCACACACACTCAGTCAGTCACTCATTCACTCACTCACTCACTCACTCACTCACACTCAGTCATGGTGACAGCAAGCACACCTGTCTTTTTCAAATGACATTCTGAGTGTTCAGACAGAAAACCACCGATGATGGCCAGTCACCACTCTTTACAAACAAAGCATTGGATCACAGCCTCTCCCACTACCATCAAGATGCCTTGGCTGCATTTGAGTCATCGGGCTGGAGACCTTATGGTCAACCACCCCGCCCCCTCTGGGCTAAGGCTTTTCTCTTCTTCTCAGGTGATAAAAATCCCTTGGAGGGCTGGGCTTGTGACTCAGTGGTAAAGCTAGCTTATCTCACATACACACGGCCCTAGGGTTAATCCCTCATAATTGAAAAAAAAAATCATTTGAATCATTTGTTAAAAAGACAACTTCTGGGGCTAGCAAGCCAGCTCGACGGGCAAAGCCGCCTGCAGCCAGGCCCGGTACCTGGCCTCCTACCCCTCTACTCACAGGGTGGAAGGAGGGGACCAGCGTTTGCCCTCTGACCTCCTCGTGTGTGAACTGCGGCACACTCACGACTCTGCCCCCTTACGCAAGACAACTTCTGGTCTGTCCTAGGTCTGAATTCTGGGAAGGGTGTTATGGCTGTGTGGAGAAGCTTTCCAGGCAATTCTCAGCTCCACAGGAGCACTGCTCTCCCGTGGGCCTTCCTACAGGCAAAGGTGGAGCCTTGGCTGTCAGGCATGGACCTTACTCTTTTTGTTTGTTTGTTTGTTTGTTTGGTTGTTTGAGACAGGGTTTCTTCGTGTAGTTTTGGAGCCTGTCCTGGATCTCGCTCTGTAGACCAGGCTGGCCTCGAACTCACAGAGATCCACCTGGCTCTGCTTCCCGAGTGCTGGGATTAAAGGCGTGTGCCACTGCTGCCCGGCTCATACCTTACTCTTAAAGCACCTCTGCCCCCCTGTTTGTTTCTTTGACCTTGGCTGAGGCTATATAGACACAGTGCTTCCTTAGGATAACCATGTGCTCAAGAGTGGAGACACTCATTGAAGAGGTGCGCTCATGTACGCTACGGACTCAGTCTCTAAGTGAGATGGGCCTGGCAGGGCTTTGCTGCTATCTGTAGTGTGCAGGCATCTTCCTCAGGAGGAGAGACTTCCTGTAAATCAGCTTTCCATTACGTGGCACATTGAGGACACAATCAAGCTCTTTAGAAATTCAGAATTCCCTGCAGATCGCCAACTATTGCAAGGGGTCATAGCTGATTATCATACAGCCAAGTTTGCAAGGGAATATTTAATTTTATGATTGAGAACCCTGGTACTTAGCAGGAAACCTTTACCCTCCCTTACTTCTGAGGTTAATGCTTTTAAAAATCATTGCCTGATGAGCTCATGCAAATTCAGCCATCTGTATAGCTGTCGAAGGAAAGTTTTTAGACAAATTGCTACGCCTTGGCCACATAAATCCTCATAAGATACAGGACCCCAGTAATACTTTTAGTTTCCAGGGAGTTTCATATTTTACTAAAAGGGGAAAAATCAATCTTGAATCTTTTAGTCCAGTGACCAAAGAATCACTTGATTGATTTTTTTCCGCGATGCAGGTGAGCATGCCATCTGTCCTGATCTATGTTGTCGGGTCTGAAGTTGGGTTTTTCTTCAAGTGTTATATAGACAGTACTGTCATACTAGACCCCCTCTACAGCCACTTTCTACAACTTATACAAATATCCCTAGGTAGAGTTTCCTTGGAATGTTTTCTCCAACTCAGATTTCGTTTTTTTTTTTTTTTTTTTTTGCCACATACGATTCTTCTTCTGAACAGCAGAGGGAGGCAAAGCTTTATCTAATAGTGCCTAAGATCCAGGCTGTAGAGAGGGACTCAAATATCAATTCTGACAAGTGCGATAAAGATCTGCGCGCGCACGCGCGCGCGCGCGCGCGCGCGCACACACACACACACACACACACACACACACACACACACACACACATACACGAACACAAAATTGCAATTTAAAAATGAGTTCATTTTACTTCCAGTTCGTAAATGTACCAGTTGAGAACCAAGAAAAAGTAATCTGTAGAGGATATGGGAAGGATATTCACTTCGATGAAATTTGATGTTGGGGTTTTGGTGGTACCCTGGATGGTGCATCATGACCTGGCTGAGTGAACACCCTAATCAGACTTTCAGCCCTCTTGACTGAGCTCTAGGTAATGGCCCCACAACTGATGGTATTTTTTTTTTCTCCAGTAAGGAAAAAGGCAGAGATGCTGAAAGCTAGGGACAGCATGGATCCTAGCTG
The DNA here is from genome assembly GCF_049852395.1 of Peromyscus maniculatus bairdii. Classification (NCBI taxonomy): domain Eukaryota; kingdom Metazoa; phylum Chordata; class Mammalia; order Rodentia; family Cricetidae; genus Peromyscus; species Peromyscus maniculatus. The sequence continues at coordinate 167,728,733 of NC_134852.1, read as the reverse complement.
TGACTAACTCTAAGGTCTCCTGTGCAAGTGCCTTCCCCGACTGCCCATCCACATGGCTGAGGCTGGAAGCAGAGGATTAACTGCCTGTGGTCTTTGGGGAAGGCTGTAGGGAGTGGAGAATTCAGGGGCATTCATTCTAAGCAGCCAGCGGCCTTGGCTAGACTCTAGCTCGTCTGTACTCTCTGGATTTCAGGAGGGCGAAGGAAGAGACGTGGAGCCTATGGGTGGACGATATGAGCAATACCAATGCTTTTTGGTAGCAGCCACTGGGTGACTGAACTGGGTGGAGCTTGCCTGCCACTAGCCTGAAGTGCTACCTTGGACAAGACTCCTGACTTTCCCCTTTCTCTGCAGAATGGGGAGTAATGCTTATGTTCCTCAGAGATTGTTCTGAGCACCCAGTGAAATGTAGTTTTGCAATGGCCAAGAACTCTAAATCATGTACAAGGAAAGTAGTGTCTGAACATGAATTGAAATGAAATTTGACTAGGACAGGAAGAGTCAAGGCAGGCCAGGACTAGAGTGAAGCAGGCAGGGTGGCTGAGGCACAAAATTTAAGGAGAAATATTCCCTCGCGGGGTATTTTGATGGCATCTCTGAGTGAGGAAGACCCTGGAAACCCATGCCTCCTTAAATTTTGTGTTCCAGATACTCTACTTGTCTCATCCATGGCAGTCCTGGCTCTAAGCATGAGTAAATTATGTCTGCTAAAATTCTGAATGCAGTCCATAGTGATTGTAGTCAAGTCCATCTTTAGCTAACTTAGGTTTCCAGAGCAAACACTGAGAGATTACTTCTTGGACACCCTTCCTTGTGTTTTCCCCCCACTTATTTCCAACCGTAAACTAGTCTTCTTGCCTCCATTTAATGGACAGTGCAGAAACATGTAAGGGAGACAGATCTGATCCCCCGAACACACTGGGGGTCCTACACCTTTGTGGGTTTGGCGGCTTCTGTTGCTCAATTGCAAAGTGTCACATGACAAACCCATGAAATATAGTTTTGAAATGACCAAGAACTCTAAACTATGTATGTGGCAAATAATGTCTGAACATGTGGTGAAATGAAATTTGACTGAGAAAAGAAGAGCCAAGGCAGGCCAGGACTAATGTGAAGCAGGCAGGGCAGCTGAGGCACGAGAGCAGGCTACCTCTGCTTTGCCAGCTTTCTCTCCCATGATCCAAGCCTGGAGGCATTTGTTGCAGAATCCATCTTTGAAAAACTGAAGTTTTGGTTTTCCCCATTTCTGGTCTGCCTGTCAATCTTTATCTATGATTTCTTGTTTCTTTAGTAAGGCTGTTTGGACACTAAACCCTTCTCTTACAATCTCCCAGTCCAGGGCTGGGGTGTAGCCAAGGAGTAGAATGTTTGTCTAGCGTACACAGTACTCTGGGTTCCATTCCCGGCACAGGGTGGGGGTGGGGGCAGACCAAGCATGAATGCCTACCTCTAGTTAGTTCCGTAAAAGGATCTGAGTGGTGAGGAAGCAGTCCTCATTAGGGATGGGAGAGGGAGGACACTGACACCTCAGGGGCTTCACTTTGAATAGATACACATCCACGTGGTTAACTTATGCCCTCTACTTCTGATGTATGTTAACTGGCTAATTTGACTTATCAGTGTGCCCCAGGGATCTCCAGTAACAAAATTGGGATGCTAACCTCACTGCTTTTAATGTCTGCCTATCGTCTACAGTAAATGGCATGATGGGCTATTTCTTCACTCGTCAATGTCTGTGTTTCTTCCTTTGGCTCTTGCGAATCATCTACAGTGCTAGTCTTTCCACACTTTGCATTATTTCCTCACATACGTAAAAGCTTAAGTGCTGGTGAAAGAGGATCGTGAGAGGGGAATTTTGGGTACTGGGTGGGAAGGAATATGTCCCTGCTAGTCTTCCTGAACAATCTATGTATGAATACTACCTTTTCCACTTAAAGTTTGAGAGCTGTTAAGTAAAAACTGGAAAACAATCTCAGTAGAACATAACGGTACAAGCATTACTCTTTGGGGAATACTAGCGCCACAGAATAATGAGGTGTCTGGCCCTCGCTGTGCCAGGTAACCATCCGGTATCTTTGCTCTGCTCCTGAGCAACCACACCAGGGCTATGTCAGGACTATGCAGGTGTAGCGCCATCCAGTGGCTCTCTGGGGAGGATAGATTTGTTTCCAGGAATGTATGCAAAATCTCTCGGAATCCTGGAGGGGGCCGTTTACTGTAGGCAGAATCCCTGTGTGAACAGCAGGGGAGATCCGAGCCAGTGACATTTCGGTTATTGTTAAAGTGACTCTGTGTGTCGCCACAGGCTGATGCCTGGGGCAGCTCGGGTTACTGTTAACTTTCGAATGAATTTGCATTTTATGTCTTACAGTACCTCCACATATTAGGACAAAATAGTGGCAATATACTGGGAGCAAGTCATTCGCTGTTCTCTAGGCAGTGCTTATATGACTTTGGGGACCTCTGCCATAACTCTGTGGTCCATAAGTTGGGAACCACTGAGATGGGATATTGGAAAGCTGAGTGCAAATGAAATCATTAACTCAATGTCAGGGGGAGCGTACTCTTTAAAGGAATCCTGGGGTGAATTCTTGCCACACTGAAGACACTTCTGCCATTCCTACTCACGAGCCAGAATGACTCCTCTATGGAATAGATCGACTTCTCAGGCCGCTCATTACCCCTTTCCCCCAGGAAGCCCCACCCTGTAATGAGCCCTGTGTCCTACAGGCGCTCTCTCCCCTATCAGCAAACACTATGCTTATTTGTGCCTCTAAATCTTTGTCTGTTTTTCCGTCTCTGGATGGAAAACAGCCTCTGCCCCTATTTCAATGCTCTTCTTCAAGCTCCCAGAGTCCTTTCAGCCAACTGGGGGCCCTGAGGTGACCTTTCCTTCTGTAGACTTTTGACATTTGCCTGTTGAGGTCACACAGCTGTCCTGTTCCTTGTTCTGGGGTTGTTACTCTCTTCTCAGCTAAAACCTAAATTTTCCAACATTGGTCATGCGCAGAGCTCCTTAGAGAAAGGTGCCAGATGAACTGTGGTGTGACACATATAACTGGCTGTGTAACAGGAGGAAAAAGGGAGGGAGCACTTCATTAAGTAGGCGTGGCCAGGGGTGGTGGGGTAAATTTCATAAACTGGATATTCTACAAGTGATTTCAAAGATTCTCTTCTCTATCAACTCAATCATCCCTATATATTTGGTTCTCACTTCTAACCACAAACTATTAATCAAAATGACCTGAAAAATACCTATAATAGATATATACAGTCTTGTCTTTATCCCTAAATAAGACAGTGCAGGGGCTATTTGCATAACATTTGCCTGGGGTTGAGTATTGCAAATTGTCTAGAAGGTTAAGGTAAATGGGAGGCTGTGTGGAAGTTATATGCAGACACTATGGCATTTTAATGAGGGATGTAAACACCCCTTAGATTTTGCTCTCCCTTGTGGGTCCTGGAATCAATCCTTTGGGGACCAAAGGATGGCTATATATGACTACTGGCTATGCGCCAGGCACATTTCTATTTGGCAAAGTGGAGAAAAACTTTAGTTTTCTGGCAGTGACGAATGGGTCCCATTCTCTGGAGAAAGGACCCTCATGCTTGCTGGCAAAGGCTTTGAAGATGCTGAATTGTGTTTGTTCTCTGTGCTCTTGTTCCCAGAGTTTGCCCTCTCTGTTCCTGCATGTGTCCTGTGGACCACAACTCAGGGTTTACAGGAGGTCGAGAAGGATTTGGGGCAGCATTTCATCAGTAATGGATAGCATTCCTGCGAGAAGCTTGCTAACCAATATGGCAATCAAGCCAGTTGCTCAGACAGCTGAACTGGTGTGTCTGCAGCAGGGACGGAGGCCCAGGTCTTGCTGATGGTGTAGCCCTGTATTCTCGGCGCCTCGGCTTGGCCTGGGATGTCTGCTAGCTGACTTCTCTTGATGATGCCTGTACTTGTTCTGCGGTGGGTTGGGCTTTTTCTATGTGAACATTTTTTTTTCTGGCCTCTGGGTTAAAAGCAGTTATTTAATGTACACAGGCCACTGGGCAACTGGTAAATAGTGGAAGTTTAGGGGACTTAATATCTTGGGAGGATTTATGCCAATTACTTAACTGCTTGAGTACCAAGTTCTTCATATTAGCTTTATAATAAGATGTGCTGGGTTCCACATTTATCCCACCAAGACAGGCTTACCCAAATCATCTATATTTCAGCAGGCAGTGCCAAACTTCAGGCCTCAGAAACACATTTTAGATAATTTTTGCCATGCCATATATTTTAAGTATCATTAAAAAGCCATTTTCTTACTTTAAAAATATGTGTGCAATATATTTTATGAAACCTATAACAAGTCTATGAAAAATTGATTATTTTTTCCACAGGGATACGTTCAAATGATTTTCATTCTGCTCACCCAGTGAAAAATTCAGTGAACATTATGTCTTTTATCTTATTTACTCCCTCTCATGTGTATAATCACCGTGCTCCCAAGAAAGAGAAACGGGCTTCTCTGTTTGGGTAGCCAAATAATTTCCTGTTGTCGGCAGAGGAGTTGATGCAGATCTAAGCTCGGAAACATGGCTTTCCCTTTCAAATGCCTTATTTCCCTGTTCTACCTCCTTTCCATCAACTTCGCATGAACTGGGTCAGGGGTACCAAAGTGAGTGATGGGCAGTAACGGTGTGGGTGGAGCATCTGTGTGGTGGAAGTGGGTCACTTGAGGGCCCGAGGAAGATGTGAGCAGCCTCACAGGCAAAGACATGCATTGTTCTGTAATAATACGGGATTATTAGTTAAAGGTACAAATGACCCTGCCTTTCTTCCTGCAGCTCTCTGGGACGTGGGCTGCAAGATGCTGTGTAAAGCTGTGTCCTCTAGGTCTGTTTTCTCCCTCCTCCTCAGGATGGAACCATGACAGGAGATATCAGTGTCTTCAGCACCATAGTCTCTCCCAACTATGCCACCAAGTTTTCTATTGGAGAGCCCTGGTACCTGTGACGCTCTCAGAACAGACAAGCTAGAGGCACTGGGCAGCTTGGAGGAGAGCGATAGGTATGAGGATAGAGCCTCATCTATTTCAGGGTGGAAGTACAAATGGCCTAGGGTGGGAACACTTCTTGCCCTCATCTCACACACAAGGGCTCAGACTAGGTGGAGAAGGTCAGCAGCCTGTGGTTCACTCTGAGCAGCAGGAAGAGGAGAATCCAGGGAGCAGGATTCACTCCACAGTAGGAGCAGCTGTGGATATCATAACGTGCTGTGTGCCAGGGTCTGACCTGTGAGCCTGCTGAGCTGTGATTGAAATGGAAGGGGACAGGGGAACACATCAACTAGGGTCACACCAGGGAAGGTCGCATGGAGCATGGCCAGGCATTTGACTTGATGACAATAGACAGGCCACAAAGACTTCTGAGAAAGATTTGAGAGTATGGCTTGTCCTGAAGCTTTTCCCAGAGTCATCCTAGAATCTAGAAGTTTAGGGAAAGCCCTTGGCAGCTGCTGGGGAGAGAGAGGGCATGGAAGGGTCTGGAATCTTGGACCCACTCCTGCTGAGCCAGGTGGCCCCAGTTGGAGTGTTTACTTAGAGAACTGATAGCTAAGATTTCTTCTTTCTTGTGAAAAATGGTAAGATGTAAAATTTACCATCTTAGTAATTTTAATTGTGTAGTTTAGTGAAGCACTTCATGCCGTGTAGGAAACAGCTCCCAAGACTCAAAGCCAGTCTGAGCCCTATGCATAATGACTTCCCATTCCTCTCAACCCTCTGCCCGCCCCCCCAACCACCTCTATAATTCCCACTTCTCTGAATTTGACTACTCAGAAAGATTTGTTTTGCGGGGAAATGGGCTTACCACCATGTAGCTTGATTTTTTCGCCTTGCCCACAGTCAGGACAAATCTTTGTCACCCGCCAGTCCCACAGCCGCTCAGACCCAACCAATTAAACACAGACACTTATATTGCTTTCAAACCGCAAGGCCGTGGCAGGCTTCCTGCTAACTGTCCTTATCTTGCTAACTGTGCTTTTATCTTAAATTGATCCATTTCCATACATCTATACCTTGCCATGTGGCTGGTGGCTTACTGGCGTCTTCACATGCTGCTGGTCATGGCGGCGGCTGCAGCCTCTCTGGTCATGGCGGCGGCTGCAGCCTCTCTGGTCATGGCGGCGGCTGCAGCCTCTCTGGTCATGGCGGCGGCTGCAGCCTCTCTGGTCATGGCGGCGGCTGCAGCCTCTCTGGTCATGGCGGCGGCTGCAACGTCTCCTTCTGCCTTTCTGTCCTTTTATCCTGCCTAGCCACGGCCGATCAGGTTTTATTTATTAACCAATCAGAGCAACTTGACATACAGACCATCCCCCAGCACAGCCAAGTGCAGACCATCTCAAACACCTGCACTCAGGCCCATGGTCCTAATCATCCTCTATACGGACCTGCTGGGTAACGCCACAAAGAACCTGAGAATGGGCTCCCACAGGACATACAGAACATCCCACAGCACTTCCCCTTTCTTTTTTTTTTTTAAAAAGGAAGGTTTTAACTTTTACACATCTCCAAAGTCAGCTTGGTATATTTGGGAATTTGGGCGTAGCTTCTCTTAACTACTTCCTGCTGGAGGGGGGCGCTGTATCTTATGGGGATGCAAAGAAAATTTTAGGATCATGGAGTAGTCCGTGAGACCGTATCGTCTGAGCCAGTTGCCTTGAAACGATTCTGGATGTTGGATCATCTGGGCCATGGTGTCATCGGAGACCTTTCAGGTGGTCTTGGCTGGTCAAACCTGATGTATCTTAATCTGGAACAAATCCATAGCCTCTGGCTTTCTGTAGAGACAAAAGCAGAGTCTCCTTTCCAAAGTAACACATCCTTATCTCCAAATTTTAAAGTCAAGATATCTTTAATATATACATATTGGTTTAACTCAACATCTTTTATGATCAAATGTTTTTCTGCAGTTAAAAATCCCAAAGACAATATAATCCAAACTCTCTGTGTGATATCCATCTTTACATACTTTCTCTTTAAAGACTTTATTTTTTTAAACTTTCTTTTTCATTTAAAGTCTTGTTCCATCTGAATCTGTCTTATTGCGAACTTATTGCTTTAAACTGTAGCCTTCTAAGCCTGAAACAGCTCTATGGCTGCTGGCTCCGCCCCCTTCAATTTCCCAACTTGGCGGTGGTACGTTTTCCACCAGCTCTGGGAGCCATCAAGTCTCAGAAATAGTGGGTCTACACTTTTATGCAAGCAGCGTGTAGCCCAGAAACCTTTTTTGTTTTGTACTAGCAAAGGCTAAATCCACCACGCAGCTTAATGTGCCACTTGCAGAGGCCTCATTTCCGCCATACTGCAGGTCAAGCACACATGCCAGGAACCCGCCAGTAACTCAAACCGGCGGCTGCCGCTCATTTGAGAGAGAGAATTAGGAACTGTGGGGCGTTTACCGACGTCACCGTTCCTGGAGAACTTACCGACGTCACCGCTCCGTGTGTTGAGTTCTGAATCCTCTTTACCACCATGCGAGGATTCTTCTCAGATCACACTTTATTGGAGCGCCTCTTGGTTAAGGGACTTTGTCTTTAGTATATATTTTTTTTTTCATAACACCGGCCTTTATCCCTGTTCATTTGTCCTTTTTCTTTAGTCCCTTTTTTTTCTTCCCTTTTTTTTTTTCTTTAGCCCCTTTTTTTTCTTTAGCCCCAAGTTCGGGCGCCAAATGTAGCTTGATTTTTTCGCCTTGCCCACAGTCAGGACAAATCTTTGTCACCCGCCAGTCCCACAGCCGCTCAGACCCAACCAATTAAACACAGACACTTATATTGCTTTCAAACCGCAAGGCCGTGGCAGGCTTCCTGCTAACTGTCCTTATCTTGCTAACTGTGCTTTTATCTTAAATTGATCCATTTCCATACATCTATACCTTGCCATGTGGCTGGTGGCTTACTGGCGTCTTCACATGCTGCTGGTCATGGCGGCGGCTGCAGCCTCTCTGGTCATGGCGGCGGCTGCAGCCTCTCTGGTCATGGCGGCGGCTGCAGCCTCTCTGGTCATTGCGGCGGCTGCAGCGTCTCCTTCTGCCTTTCTGTCCTTTTATCCTGCCTAGCCACGGCCGATCAGGTTTTATTTATTAACCAATCAGAGCAACTTGACATACAGACCATCCCCCAGCACAGCCAAGTGCAGACCATCTCAAACACCTGCACTCAGGCCCATGGTCCTAATCATCCTCTATACGGACCTGCTGGGTAACGCCACAAAGAACCTGAGAATGGGCTCCCACAGGACATACAGAACATCCCACAGCACCACCACGATAGCTTGGACACCACTCATCCATCACCTTCCCTCGCCATTCTTGCTGTGACCCTGAGGAAACTGAGGTGCTGGGAAGCACAGTAGTGTGGTGGAGATGTCTCTCTCTCACACACACTTGAGCAAGGTGGCTGGGCTGGCAGTGGTAGAGCTACTGGCCGTGTGAGGCACTGGTTTAACGTAGTGCCTCAGTTTTCTTGTCCGTGAGGGGGACCAGGCCTTAAGAGCTTCTGTATTACATCCTCGCAAGGACCGGGTGAGGTAGGATGAATAAATAGCTTGAACAGGGCTGCCACTTACATAACCCCTGCTGTGGTTACTGTTAGCTGACTTCCTCCCAGGAGCCAGCTCCTAAAGGGAGATTCCTCCTGTCTTCCTGCAGTCAGCCAGCGCCCTGCTGCTGGACTCTTCGGAGTTCCTCACAGTCACCAAATGGGTGACTTTAACTTGGACTTTCTTCTTGCTGATCTTCCTCACCTGGAGCAAGCCACTGTTCTGGACATGTTTGGAGACCTCGATGTTCAAGGGGAAGGTGAACATAGAGCATGTTATATAACACAGGGACAGGTGCCTGTGACACTAATTCATCAAAGACTGGCCGTTTCTATGAGGGGGTATAGGGACGGTGAAGACAATCAAGCCAGGGTGCCTGCTGTCAGCACATCGTGTCAGCTCCCTGCTGTCAGGGAGCCCGTGTTGTTGCAGTACACACCTTTGCATGAAGACCTTTAAATCATGAATTTTTTTTTAAACTGGCTTTGGTACAGCCTGGGATGACACAGAGTTTTCCTAAAAGTGCTCAGGCTTGGAAATGGAACACTCTAGACTTTTTTGTTGGCAATACCTTTGAAAAATGGCTTATAAAGATGGTTGCTAAAAATGGTGTGGAAACATTGGTGCTCTCAGGTAGAATAAATATATCTTGGAACTTGGTATCTGAAAAATTATCTCAAATTCTTATTCAAGGATCATGCATCTACTGCATGTGTTTAGAACTTGCTGAGGATGGTACAAAGCTTGTTTGCTCATGCTTCAGTCAGATGTCTGGAGGAAGGCGGGATTTCGCCTGCCGCCACTTACCTTGGACTTGCCTTTCCTGTTCAGTATGAGCAGGTGACATACAGATACAACAAGGTGGCCATAATGGTATGGAGATGAGTTTTGTTGGGGAAGAAAATGGGATGCACCATTAGGTTCGGATACACTGAAGCTCACCTGTCACAGGTTGGGGTTAGATTGTTACTATTCTGGCAAAACAAGGGCGGGGGGAGGCAAGATGGAGGTTAGTTTTTAGTTTCTGATAATCATGCTGGGGAGGGCGTAGCAGTCATAGCAGTTGACTGGATGGCGTCCAGCAAGGACGGGGAAGGTCTGCCCTCCCAGCTTCCTCCTCCTGACTCTGTCTTCTTCCCAGGGGTCACAGACTACTGGATGGTGCCTCCTGCAGTCAGGATGGGTTTTCCTTGCAGAAAATGCCTTCATAGATGTGAGCTGTGCTTTACTAATACCCTACCTAGGTGATTCCAATCAAAATGAACAAGATTTATCATCATAAGGGCTATGAAAGCAGGAAAAGAATCTGAGTCAGGGTGCTGGTACTGTCTGTTTTCTCTCCATGTCGTGTGTTGCAGCCATTGCTATAAAGCATAGCACATTCCCTAGCACGGCACTTGTGGATACAGTAGCCAGTGAGCCACAGCTGACAGATGATCTGTACCTCATTTGCCATCCAAAACTTTGATGGCCTTTAAAGGTGCTAGGAAGCTGTAGCAAAATGATTGTTGCTAATGCTGCCCACCATGATTCCCTTTTCTTTGGTACTGAGACCCTCATTTTTGTTCAGGTGGGTGATCTTGGAGAATCTTAGAGATTCAGAGGCTTTGGTTCTAGGAAATGAATTGTGAAGGCCTGGGCCAATTTTAACAGCTACGCTCTTGTCCTTTCAAACCTCTCTTGCAGCTCTATGTAGTTTGGTAATTTCTAGGCAAGATTTAAAAGGAATTAAAAGAGAAGACAGAGAATCACATGAGAAAGCTTTCCTACCTATCTTTCCTTCAGTGTTGAGGCAATAGGCTCTCTACAACAAGAGCAACTAGAATATGGCCTTGAGTTAAAAAAGAAAATAGGTTGTCACCGAAACAGAACTACCTGCTCCAAGAATCCCTGTAGATGACTTCATCACATTGCCTGGTAGCTGTGAAAGTTGAAGTGTCTATGAAACAGTCTTACGTGCTCTGTGGCAATGTCAGCTCCAGCTTTGGACATAATGAGGCTGAAGACACAGATGTTGTGACAGTCACCAGATACAACATTGCTTGGTGCAGTTGGGTGTGGAGGAGAGAAGGGTGAGGACTGAGTTCTGAGATGCCCTCAGATCTACAGGTCAGGAAAGAGGAGAACCTGGGAGGGAGGGAGCAGCTGGGTAGAGGAAGAACAGGAAGCACTGCATGGTGCAGGTTTCCCAGGAAGATGCAACATCGCACTATGCCATGTGTTTCAGATTGCATGAGCAGGAGGACAAGGATAGCATTTCGAGATAAGCTGGCCAGAGACCACCACACAGATAGTCTCCCCACCACCACCCCCACAAGGTTTCTCTGGGTAGCCTTGGCTGTCCTGGAACTCACTCTGCAGACCAAGCTGGCCTCAAACTCACAGAGGTCCCCCTACCTCTGCCTCCCGAGTACTGGGATTAAAGGCAGGTGCTACCACCGCCTGGCCTTAAGAACGGAAAGAAAAGGCTTTATTGCCAGCTGTTGGCTGCATGGTGAACTTGCCCAAATCATGCAACCCTGAACCTTACAGCTCTTTGTCTTTTATGCACAAAAACTGCATCTTGGTTGACACACTTCAGGTAGTATGAAGCAGAACTACAGAAGCCAAAAAACCAAGGTTAGTCACTTAGGGACTTTCCTGGAACTAAAGCCTTTGTCCCTGTTCTGGCAGGTGTTGGTGCCTACTTGCTGGGTTTTAGGTCAGAATGGTGCCCCTAACATGGTGTCAGTTGTGTTAAAAAAGAACCATTGAGTTTGCCATTGGGAGATCATTTATGAGGTTTGGAAGCAGTTTTTATAGAGTGTCAGGGGCAAGTGTTGGAGTGGAACAAAAAAGAAAGACCGTCATAATGAACACACCTTGGGAGGAGTTTTGCTATGAGGAGGGATGGTAATGAGATAGCTGAATGCAGAGCCTAGCCAAGAAGAATATTTTTGTCAAATCAAACAATTGTACAGTGTGATGGTTAATGTTGTCGAGTGGACAGGATCTGGAGTCATCTAGGAGACAAACTTTGGGGCATGTCTGAGGGTTTCTATGTGGGTTTAACTGAGGCAGGAAGACCCATTCTAAATGTAGGTGGTACCATTTCCATGGGACAGGGCGAATAACAAGGAGAGTGAGCACACAACACCAGCGTTCATCTCGCTGCTTCCTGACTATGGATCCAGTATGATTAGCTGCCTCAAACTTCTGCACCATGACTTCCCCACCTGGAGGAATGGACCCTCGAACTTTGAGCCAAAACAAACCCTTTCTTAACTGGTGCCGTACCCCCACCCTGCCGTACCCCCACCCTGCACAGGTATTTTGTCACACTAAAGAAAAAGTGTCTAATACAACTGAGCAAGTTAAACAGGTGATGATTTTACTCATACAATTGCAATACGCCAGAGAGGTCAGAATATAGACAGACTCTGACACTGCCGAATTGGGGAGTAAGGGCTCTAAAGGATGAAGTGAGAGACATCACAGGATGTCCATCATGTTTCTTAATTGGTTTACCTAAAGGATAAGTGAACTTCTGTCTTCAGAAGTTCAGAAGGTGGGAGGTAGTTTTATGACCTGAAGCAAAGTGTCACTGAAGTTAGGTTCATGACTCACTGGAATTGGGAGATGAGGGTGCTGTCTATACTGATGGCATTTCAAAAGATAGTTCCTGGTCCCTGAGAAATACATTCCTGACTTGTGAAAACCAACATAGGGCTTTGAAAAAGATTTAGGCACACTTTTTTTTTTTAATTGAAAAGAGGGCAGTGTACACCTTTAATCCCAGAGGCAGCAGGTCTCTGAGTTCCAGGCCAGCCTGGTTTCAGAGCCAGTTCCAGGACAGCCAGGGCTACAGAAAAAGCTGTCTTGAAAAACTTAAACCCAACCTAACTCAACCAAAACAACCCCCCCCCACCAAACCCAAAGAACTTTCAGCAAATTAAAAATATTTTTTTTTCATACAAAATATTCTGATTACAGTTTCCTCTCCTCCCCACCTCCACTCCCATCCAGATCCTTGCCCTTTCTGTCTTTTGATTGGAAACAAACAGGCATTTAAGAAATAAAAATAAAATACAGTAAGATAAGATAAAACAAAGCAAACAAACCAGAACAGGACAAAACAACTAAAGAAGAGCCAAAGGAAAAGTACAACCAATGCATATAGACACAGAGACATATATACAGGAGCTCACACAGGAGCGCCACAAAACCACAGAACCAGAAGCCGTAATATGTATGCAAAGGACCTGTAATGTTAAAAGAAAGTTCTGACTTAGCATTACAAGACAAAGAACCTCTAAAGATGCCATTAAGTTGGCCATCTACTGCTGGGCATGGGGCCTACTATTAAGAGTGGTTTGTTTCCCCATGCAGACTCTCTTGGAAAAAACTAATTTTTCTTTTGCAAGTGGCTATCAGTTGGAGGCAGCTTCTGGGTTAGGGATGGGTGTATATGTTCACTTCTTTCAGCTCTAGGATCTCATCTGCTGCAGACCCCTGCAGGCCGGGTGCATGCTGCCTCAGTCCCTGTGAGTTCTTAAGTGCACCCACCCTGTTGTGTCTAGGAGGCCTTCATTTCTTGGTGTCCTCCATCCCCTCTGGCTCTTACGTTCTTTCTGTCTCTTCTTCAGTTGAGTTCTGTGAGCCCTCAGGAGAGGGATTTGATAGAGATATCCCTTTTGGGTTGAGTGTTCCAAAGTCTCTCACCCTCTGTCTGGCTATGGATCTCTGTATTTGTTCTCATCTGCTACAGAGGAGGAAGTTTCTCTGATGATGGCCGAATAAACCACTGATCTTTGAGTATAGCAGAGTGTTGGTAGGCGTCATTTTATGGCTCTGTTCCTGTAGCAGAACAGTAGTATTTGGTTTCCCCCTAGCTCCCTGGCCTGTCTAGTCTCAGGCTTTCAGGTACCAAAGCAGTGTTAGATTAAATGGGTTCCATCTTATGGCGTGGGCCTTGACTCCAATCCGGTATTGGTTGGTCACCTTCCCAAGCTTCATGTCACCATTGCTCCAGCATGTCTTGGGGACAGGTCAGCGTGGTAGATCCAAAGGTTTGCAGCTGCTTTGGTGTCTGTCTTCCTCTTTTGGTGGTGAGCTGAGAACCTTCCACTACCATGAACACTAGTCCACAGGGGTAAAGGATTTAGGAAGGTACCAGCTTGACTTCTTCACCTTTAATGACTTGGACAGGTGTCATCTTCAGCAACAGGGCCTTGCCAAGCCTATCAGCAACAGCCTGTCTCATGGGACCTCTTTGGCCAAGCAATCAGTTAGATGTAACCCATTCCCAGCACTGGAAGCTTCGTTTGGTGATGAGAGATGCCCAGCTGGGACTCTGACTCCCCGGTCATTTGGCAATTTTATGTAGATGACCTTCATACATGTCTATATTCTAGGAAGCTTGTACTGTGTTGGGTTTCCTTCAAGTGGCCCTTGATTTAAGCTGCCCCTCCCGTATGCTCTCCCTCACCTTCCCCGCCCCCCTTCATCCATAACTGTCTATTTGATTTTCTCTTCCTAGGGAGATCCCTCCCTCCCCCTAGTCCCTTACTCTCTCCCTAGCTTCTGTGGTTATATGGATTGTAGCTTGCTTACCAATGACTTAACATCTACATATAAGTGAGAATCTATGCTGTATTTGTCTTTCTGAGTCTGAGTTACCTCACTCAAGATTTTTTTTTTTCTAGTTCCATCCATTTGCCTGTGAATCTCATTTCATTTTTTTGGTTTTTCTTCATAGTTATTTTTTTATTGATTCTTTAGGAATTTCACATCATGTACCCCAATCCCACTCATTTCCAGTTCTCCCATGTCCACCCTCCCGCCCTCCCGCCCTCCCGCCCTCCCATCCCCCCAAAATATCACCCCTCCATCTTTCTGGCCTCTCCATCACATACTCATCTGTCATAGTGGCCTTAGGAGCTGGGGTGTGTGTCATGCAGTATACCTTTTTGCCTGAACAGCTTTACTTGTAAATGTTCATTGCAATGAGTTGTTAGTCTGGTTCAAGGCCTTTGCCTTCTGGCTTCTGGTGCACCATCAATACCGTATCCTCATGGAAACTTCTCTCAAATATCCTGCTATTGCCCCAGGTCATGGAGATCCTGTGCCCATGGTTCCACAGGACTGGTCCCTTCATGGCTCTAGCAGGTCATAGATGAGGTAGATGTTGAGGTGAGTCAACTCAAAGCCCTGGATGTGGGCTTGTGTGGTAACTGAGCTGATCATTCCAGGACTATACCAGGACTGCCCGCCTCAGAAAAGGGTCAGGCCAGCTTTCCTGCACGCATGCTGAAGGCTGGAACCAACTCTCCCATGTGCGGGACCAGTTCTCAAGTTGTGGTGGCTGTCAACGGGGTAGGGGGGGCAGTTCTCTGGGGGCCACTGAGGCTTGGGACCAGCCCTCCTGTGCCTACGCTATTGGGGTCAGTTTTCCTGGGATGTGGGGGAGCTCTCCCACTGAGGTGGCCTGCAAGGGGCAGGACCAGTTCTCTGGTGCCCAGGCCACCAGGGCCAGCTCTCCCATGGCCCCTAGTGGGAACATAACTCACAGACATTAACACAGATCCTGGTTCTTGTAGGACTATGGACCCAGACATGGCCCTCTACTGAAGTTTGGGTCAGATGTCACCATGGCCTTGGGTAGCAGTGCAGGCCACTCAGTATGGTCCCAGCACCAGTATGGCCTTCAGACATCAAGATGGCCTCAGATGGGGGTACAGACCACAGGCATCTGCACAGCGTTCAGTGGTAACACAGGACATGGACATCAACACAGTCCCCAGCTGTGAGAGGGCCACAGACCCACACATGACCCTTGGCTGCAGCTTGGGATGGACATCAGCATGGCCTTGGCCAGCAGCACAGGCCATTGAGAGCAGTATGACCCCAGCGGCAGCATGGCCCTTGGATATCATCTTGTTTCTGGTAGTGATCCAGACCACGGGCATCCGCACAGCCTTCAGTGATAACACAGGCCACAGATATCAACCCAGACCTCAGCTGCAATAGGATCATGGACCCAGACATGGCCCTCAGCATCAGCTTGTGGCTCAGATGTCACCATGGCTCTGGGTGGCAGCACAAGGACACTCAAATTGGCATGGCCCTGGCAGCAGTGTGGCCTTCAGATACCAACATGGCCTTAGGCGGTAGCCCAGACACCAGGCATCCTCATGGCTTTCAGTGGTATCAGAGGCTATGGACATCATGACAGACTCCGGCTGCAGTTGGGCCATGAGCCCAGACATGGCCCTTGGCTGCAGCTTGGTTCTGGACACCCCCATGGCTTAGGGTGGCAGCTTAGGCCACTCAGATTAGTATGCCCTGGTGGCAGCATGGTCCTCAGACATCAAAATGGCCTCAAGTGATTTTATTTATTTTTTTAATGGCTGAGTAATATTTTATTGTATAAATGTACCACATATTCTTTATGCATCCATCCATTGACAGATATCTAGGTTGTTTCTTCCAATTTCTGACTATTATGAAAAGAGCAATACTGGGGGCCATACTGAGTGGCCTACACTGCTACCCATGGTGACAGATATCTGGGCCCGAGCTGCAGCAGAGGGCCATGTCTGGGTCTGTGGTCCTACTGCAGCTGGGATCTGTGTTGATGTCTGGGGGTCGTGTTACCACCAGGGGCCATGGTGGCTGGGCACCAGAAACTGGTCCTGCCCCTCACAGGCTGCCTCAGCAGGAGAGCTACTCCCGATCCTGGGAGAACTGCACGTGTTTGAGCAACGGACAAGTTTGAGCAAGTGTCTCCATAGTATGTACAATTTAATGGGACAGGGAAAGAAGTTTTCTTGAAAAAATCCTCTAAGTATGAAGCAAGATCAGGAGGTCAGGGTGGGGAGAAGCTTGTGCAGAGTTGTGTCAACTGGATACAATGCTCTGGTCATCTTAGTTAAGTTCCAGAAGCGACATGGCAGTGCTATGGCTTGAACATGGAATGTGTCTTCATCTACTCATGTATTTAAACATTTGGTCCCCAGCTGGTGGCATGGTTTGGTAACCTTTAGGAAGTGGAGCCTGGCTTCAGGAGGTGAGCTACTGGGGATCAGGGGATGTGCCCAGCCTTGGTTCTCTGCCTGGCTAGACATAAGCAAGTTGCATATACTCTCCCACCATGGAGTTGCCGGAAACCATGTCTTTCTGCCTTGATGGATTATAACCTCTCACACTGTGAGCCCAAATCAATCAGTCTCCTTTAAGATGCTTCCTGCTAGAGATGAGAAAACCAACACAGATGCCTGCATCACAACTAGTCTTTCTCTGCCAGCCTCTCCCCAACCCCCAGGCCCTCCTTTGGTTGTGTGATGTTGCTTTCAAGGGTGCTGCAGGCATGCATTCATTTCCAGTGGATCCCCTCTTCCAGTCTCCTCCTTCATCTGGGCACAACTCTCTCCTTAGCTCTTTCCTGTCTCCTCTGTGGGACTTACCCTGACAGTGACCTGCAGGAGAGTCAGTAGATACCTCTCCTGTGAACTCTTTGAGATCAAATTTCTTTTATGTCACTGTCTCAGCTTTTAGGACCTCAGTTGACCCCTCAGTTCCTCATGGGCAGAAGCACATGCTCATCTCAATAGTCCATCTGAAGAAGTAATGCTTGGCTGCTAGTGATCATGTGGGGTGTGGGGTCCCCTTTGTAACCTTGGTAACTCTGCTGACCTGCCATTCCAGCCTCGTAAAACACAGATCTCAGTAAGGGGGGAAAAAGAGCATTTTATTTATGCAATTTAGCAAGATATATATTAGTCGTTATACCGAGTACATGTCTCACAGCAGTGTCTACTGTCTTAGAAGCATGTGTGGTATACAAATGGGGTAATTCTCTATGTCTGCTTAATGGCAAGGATTTAATTCTGAGTCTGTAAGTCCTTCTAGGAATATGTACCACAATATAAGGTACAAGTTGGCATCTCATATGACCAAGGCTCACCTGCCCCAGGGCTCTTGAGCCTTTTGAGCAAAGGTTCACAATCTTCCTATTTTGGATGGCATGGAGATACATCTGGAGAGGCTGAGCCAGTGCCAGCTTTGGCTTTCCAACTGCACAACATGAGGAGCGGAGTGTGGCACTCAGCAATTACAGATTGACAAGTTGGTTTAATATCAACTTCAGCGAGGACGTCAGATACAGATACAGTTGCGGGATTGATTAAGTAATACAGCATTATGGGCCCTAATGGAGTTTGGGTGGAGGAAGGTTTCACAGGGCAGGGGACTTTAGGGTTCAGCTTTGGAGCCCATGAAAAGAGCTGATATTTTTACCTGTAATTGTGCGGGAGGTGGGGGCATCTCCGATGATAGCTTCAGACCTTTGGATGTGGCTGGAGATGGGGGGGAAAGCTTTAGAATTAGCAGAAGAAAATGAACATGAAGACAAAAGCCAATAAGTGGTCACAGAGCTGCCAAGAGTGAAGGCACTAACGAGACAGAATTAGTTCTTACTGACAACTCGAAATTGCCTGGAACATTATAAAAATCAATCAGCCTGTTCAAAGCAGACTCACAGTGACCACTGGATAGTGTGATGTTTGCAATTTGTCTGGACACAAATTAGAGAAGCCAGGAGAGACTTAGCCTAATATGTAGCTTTTGGCTGGTCCTAAGTTTTGAAGAGATGGCTCAAAATGAGCTTCAACCCCAGTTATATTTTCCCAGCAATCTTAAAGCCAGAAGAACTGAAATTAGTTGACTGCTCATTTCTCTAACCCAACCTACTGTCATTTTGCTGTCTTTACCAAGTATAATACATACATTTTAGGTTTTTTTCCATTGAATTTTTTGTGGCTTATGATTCTGCTATTATCTCCCTAGTGGCTTTTAATGCTATCATTATAGCCCTCAGCATTTTGAATTCAAATAAGTATAGGAAAATATTAGCCTACTAAATTTATTATTTAACAGACGCGATGGGCACGGAAGGAATTTGAATCTTTTGGGAGAGGCAGATGAGTAAATCTATAATTGTAGCAGGGTGAAAAATGTGGTGAGTAGGATGTCTGATCACAGAGTGGCAGCTGACTTGACAAGGCAAGCCTTTTTTGCCTATTAATTGTGCTGTAGTATTTATCTGGAATGTCCCCAGAAGGCCAATGCACCAAGGACTTGGCTTCCAGCCTCTGATGGTTTTGGGAGTGAGAGAATCTTTAAGATGTGTGGCTTATTAGGAAGGAGTTAGGTTACTGGAACAGTGCCTTCAGAGATGCTTTTGGCATGCTTATCTTTCTCTAACTACTAGGAAGAGGACAGCCCCCATCCTGCCATGACGTCCCGTATTCGCCTGAGTTCAAAACAACACAGCAACAGAAAGTGAGCACGAGCTGGTCATTAGGACTTCTTAGCACATGGACAGAACTTTGGCAAGTAATTAGTAAAAGGTTTCTCATGTGCATATACACATGAACACACGCGCGCGTGCTCACATACACACACACACACACACACACAGAGAGAGAGAGAGAGAGAGAGAGAGAGAGAGAGAGAGAGAGAGAGAGAGAGAGAGAGAGAGAGGAGGGTGAGAGTGAGAGGGAGCACTTCTAAGTAGAGATGGAGAAAGGGATAAGCAAGACAATGCCCCAATGATGTGAACTACCTGAGATCTGAGGAGGATACAAATAGTCCAGGTGCTGCAATGAGTCTTATCACTGAGTCCTTGAGTCCTGGGAGCCCTGTGAAGTCTGTGGAAGTTCTCACATACAGAAGGTGCTTCCTTACAAATATTGATCATATGACTGACTGCAGGAATGAGTAGAATCCTTCAGCTTAGGGGATCTCTGGTTGGATGTGTAGCTTAGATTTCTCTGCCATCTCTGGAAAGGGGCCAGTATAGAACATGCCTCTCAAACGATTTCTTTGCTCATCAAAGGACATTCAGCGGTGTAAGTTGGTACAGTATGGGATTTGTTGCCTGCATACTATTGTAGAAGACCGAGGTGTTGCTTTGCCATTTAGAGGGTACAGAGCAGCCCTCCTTCCTACTGTGAGGAGAAAGACCTTAGAAGCATGTGAGGTGGCCAGCTGACTTAAATGACAATTGCAATGTGAGAGAAAATGCAGTTTCATCAATGTACCTAGAGCTCAGCTGACACTCCACAAGAACCCCCATTTACTAACTAGCAGGAAAAAAATAGCAATATTTTAGTTTAGTGCAGTTTAGAACTTGGTATGTGCTAATGATTAAAAAAGGTCCCTTTAGACCAGTGGTACTCAGCCTGTGGGTTGTGACTCCTTTGGGGGAGGGGTGTGTCAATGACCCTTTCACAAGGGTCACATATCAGATATCCTGCATACCAGATATTTATATGACAATTCAGAACAGTAGCAAAATTATAGTTTTGAATTAGCAACAAAAATAATTTTATGTTTGGAGTCACCATGACCTGAGGAACTGTACTTAAAGGCTCACAACATGATGAAGGTTGAAAACTATGGTGCTAGAGAGTAACCATTCTTAGAATAATAATCTCATGAATCTTCCATCAAGTAGTGTCCTGATTTTCCTGATCTCTAACTTAATGACTGGGCTTGTGGCTGAACAGGGCATCTGGGTGCCTCATATGACCTCATGGCATGTGCAGATTTCTTCGAAATACTTTGGGATCACTGCAGGTAGATGAAATCACCATCTTTTCTTTTCTTTTTTTTAAACACTGTGTGGCCTAGCAATTATTTTCCTGATATATTTAGGTTCCACATAAGATTTTGAGAAAGGAGGCTTCTATTAAAACACCTAAATTACTGATCAGAAACACTTCAAGGCCCCCTACCTAAGAATGTGACTTAAGGGCGAACACTGGTGTCCTGCCATACATCAGGCATTTTAAGGGTGTCATGACATCTGTTACTAGGTTTTGTTGCAAGAACTGGGCTGCCCAAACCTTTTAGTCATGTCCAATTTTGTCATCATTGTGTAGATGTAGGAAAAATCTTTGCAGCATGGCCACTATGTTCTGTACAAATGTATCAATTTCTCCTTAAACTGCCCTCCGAAGGGAACGTAATAGATTTCATGGCTCCAATGGTGAGGGAAGGTGCTAACTAGCCACACGGTTCAGAGTGCAGCATTACAGTGACTGCTTCCTTTGAGGAATAAAGAGCTGGCCTTGGAGCCTCAAAATTCCCTTTTTATACCAGCAAAAAGAGAGTTGCATACTTGTTCTGTGAATCAAGCATCTTTAGTAATTCTTGCCTGGATCGCTTGAGTTTCTTTGATAATTTTCCCCCTCATCTCCCATTTTACATGATAGGTTAGAGGACCATTAGATAAGAGAAGGGTTAAACAGGGCTGAAAAATCTTAAGAATTATTAATGATAATCGCTATAAATATATTAGCAGTCAGTGTTTATTAGAACTTGGGATCTAAGCATAGCTCGGAACATTACTCATTTATTAACTCTAACTTTTCTACATTATGAAAACGAGGAAAGTGAGGCCCGAGGAGGTCAAGTGTCTGCTCAAGATCATACTTGGCTGAGTTTGATTCAAACCCAGGGCATCTGCTCCCACAGTCCCAGCTCCTAACCAGCATGCTTCATAAGAATTGTCATTCTTTACTCCAGGCTGTTTTCTGGCCTCTAGCCTGATTGTTCTCTCTGCTTTAATGCTTTCTATGTTATGATCATCCATCTGCCTGCATTAAAAAAACATCTTGTCATCGGTGTCCCAGAGCAAAGATTTGGAACATGTAGTTCTTTAAAAGCAACACATAGGCTGGGATGTAGCTCAGTTGGGGAGTACTTGCTTCACATCCACCAAGCCCTGAATTTGCTCTCCTGCACCAAATGAACTGGGTGTGGTAGCTCATTCCCTAATCCCAGAATTTTGGAGAGAGAAGGAGGGTCATAAATTCAAGGTCATCCTTGGCTACATAGTGAGTTTGAGGCCAGCCTGGACTGTGTGAGACTGGATCTCAACATGAAAAGAAAAAAAGTAAGGCAGAATATAGCCACACTGATTTTTAGTTCATGGGGGTTTTATGGAAAGTCTTTTATTAGGGGTGAATTCTGCTCATCATGTTGTCATGGACTGTCCACCTTCGATTTGTGGGGCTGAGATGTGGGTTAAAGGGGACATTGATTCAGTCTTACATTTTTCAAATATTGAAAGTCTGTGATTGCTATAGTACCACACCAACGTTTTTGCCAGCCAGAAAGACATATACCCACGTGTGATTGTTTTTAGGATATAATTGGTAAAGAAAAGATGTTGTGAAGTACCAGCTGTATACCAAGCAATGTGCTCAGCATTTTATGTGGGATTGTCCCATTGTCTGATTCTTTTGGGAAGCTGTTATAGTTGCCTCTATTTGGTGGATGGATAGTGAACTTCAGAGGGACTTGCTGATGATTTCACAGCCAACAGAAGGCAGAACATGTATATGACAGAACATGTATAAGACAGAACATGTATATGACAGAGGAAAAAAGTCAGGTTTAGCGAGACTTGTTTATTGTGATAGATGTCACAGAGTCCACAGAAATGAAGAGCTGGGAGTTTTCAACTGCTTTCCATATTCCAGAAGACATTCCTTGAAGGGATGGAAGGCTGGATGCACAATTCTCTCAATATCTGTAGAAGGATTGGTTCTAGAATCCTTTCTATATGCAGAGTGCTCAAATGTCTTGTATAAGCTGACCTAGTATTTGTATATGACCTATGTATGTCCTCCTGTGTGTTCCAGTTCAACTGTAGCCCACTTACAATACCCATGCAAATATCACATAGTTATCACAATGCACACATGGAGCGCAGTCGTAGTAGTTCAGTTGGCAGTTTGATGAACCCTCAGATACACTGAAATAACTGTAGTTGGACACCCTTGAGAAGTTAGCCTCCTGTTTCCTCTTAGCAGTTCACAACTCTGTGACCTGAGAACCCTGAATTCTGCAGAAAGTTATCTGCCCTTCCCTTAATCCTGCTAGAACTTTCCAAATTCCCCAAGGACTGGCGAGCAACAGAATACTGGCTAAAGAACAAACCTTGAGGAGTTGGGGTGACCTACCACTTAATGTTCATGGAGCCAGAACTTCCATGAGCCCAGCTGGTAGACAAACTCCTTGGAGACCTGCTTCCATCCGGTCTCAACACCAGGTTCTCAACCTTCCTAACGCTGTAGCCCTCTAATACACTTCCTCACATTGTGGTGACTCCAAACCATAAAATTACTTTTGTTGCTACTTCATAACTGTAATTTTGCTCCTGTTATGAATCAAAATGTAAATAGCCGACACACAGGATATCTGATAGGAGACCTCTGTGAAAGGGTTATTTGACCCCCAAAGGAGTTGTGACCCTAAGGTTGAGAACCACTGGTCTAGAAGGTCACATTTGCTGCCTTGAAAAAAAATTACTGTAATTTCTAATTCACAGACTATAATATTCATCCCTTTAAAGTACACACTAGTGACCTCTAGTACATTCACACTAATTCTAGAGCCTTTTTATCACCCCCAGAGAAACCTCACACTAAAACTCCTTATTCTCTCTATCTTGCCAGGCTGGCAACAACTAGTCTATTTTTTTTTTCTGGATTTGTCTACTTTGGATTTTTCATTTAATGCCATGAATTGGCAGTTTATTGGTGTTAGAGTATGCATCAATATTTTACTTTTTGTGGCTTAGTAATGTTTCATTGTATGATATATCACATCACATTTAGGGTTTGGGAAGGTATAGAGACAGCTGTTGTCTTTGTATGTCCTTTTCCTTGCTTGGATGCCAGATGCGCGCACGCGTGCGTGCGTGCGTGCGTGCGTGCGTGCGTGCGTGCGTGCGTGCTTGCTTGCGTGCGTGCGTGCTTGCTTGCGTGCGTGTGTCTTTTGGGCTTATCAGAACCAGTCTACTTCCTGGCTGGGATGCTGGGGTGCTGGGGTGCTAGGGTACTGGGGTGGTGGGGTGCCTGCTTTTAGAGAACCTACCCGAGAGCAGGCATGGCATAAAGAAACATAGAGGTCTTTGCAGTTCTGTCCAAGAGACTTCAGTCCTGTTAGTCAGTCAGTTTCTCAGTGGAGCTTCCAGCCAGCTAGAGCACTGACTTTGGTCTTTGGAAAGGGCTGTGGAGAGATCCATGCAGCATGTGCACTGGGTATTCTCAAACAACTGGTTACTCAGGCAGCCTCTAAGACATTCTGACATGATGTTTTTGAACTTTCTGAAACTAACGAGTATAGTGGCATCAGTCAGTGGCTCCTACAGTTCTGGACACAGTGCTGTAAGGAAAGAACACGCCCAGGACTTAAGTTCCCAGCTCAGTGCCCTGCAAGTGATCTGCGAGTGAGTGTGCTCCAAGGGCCGGCCTCATCTGCCCTAGCTGCAGGGCTGAATCTGCTGAAAGTCCAGCGTAGGACCTCATCCTGTGAGGGAACTACAGCAACACACGCGGAAGGCCTGGACTAGCAGCACTTTCTGTTACAGCATGCTTACTGTCTGCGAGGTGATAGGATCCTGTAAGTGGGGCGAGCTTTAGGGAGACACATGAAGCTGGGACACAGTGTCCTTCCCAGCAGCCACTTCTCACCTTGTGATTACCTGGTGGGATCAACCTGTTCACCTGGAAAAGTTGTTAGATTTCAAACCAGGGGCAAATGGCTAACTGAGGAGGCTATTAACATAAAAGTGGATGCTGTCCACCAATCTCTCAGCATCCAGTATTTAGCATACCCTGTCCCCTACCTTGAACTCTCAAGTACAAGGGTTAGGTTGGGCTCTCCCTTCCCCCAGCTTCTCTTCCTGTATAACCCAGCCATTTTGGCTACACAGGTTCTCTTGGTCTCTTGGTCTCTTGGCTTTCTCCTCTCCCCTCCCAACTGTCCTCACATGGCCCAGTCCAGTCTGCTGGTTGTGTTAGTTTGAAACATTCCAGATGCTTCTGCCTATGCTCATCCCTTATATCCATAATAAAAACCTCAACACCTGAGGAGCAGTCATGTCCTCCTTTTATTTATTTATTTTTTTCATTCAAAAGCTAAGAGCCCCCTTGAGGCAGGTGGTCTTTAGTACAGTACAGATTCTCAAGACCCACTCTACCTCCCTGCTTCTAGATCCTTAACTAGATTTAAATCCCTGCAGCGCCTTAATGATGAGATCCATGTGACCTCCGAGGAGCATATGGAGCCCAGAATAATCGCTGAGTTGTCTAGTTCATGCAGAGTCCAGGGAAATGTGGGGTAACAGTGGAAAGAACATGAAGGTGAGCCAGGACACATTTGTCAGTATGAGTCAACTGCACTTTGCATAACACTATCTACAGTGAAACCTCTGAAAATTAGAGATCTTGAAATGTCTGGCTTCTATAGAGAACCCAGATTTCCCTTTAAGAAACATTAATCCACCAGGCAGCAGTGGCACATGCCTTTAATCCCAGCATTCAGGAGGCAGAACCAGGCAGATCTCTGTGAGTTCGAGGCCAGCCTGGGCTACAGAGCAAGATCCAGGACAGGCACCAAAACTACACAGAGAAGCCCTGTCTCAAAAAACCAAAAAGAAAGAAAGAAATATTAATACAAATATGAATCTTTTTTCAGATACCATAAAACTTGTAGTCTTTTTATCTCCCACTTTGAAAGACTTTTATCCAATATTTTAAGATTCACACACCCCCCGCCACCAAAAAAGGAAATCTTTGTTCACACAAAGACCTCATTGATGTCCACAAGCAGTGACACCCTCCCTCAACATCCTCCTTCATTTCCTCTGTGCTGATTCTTCTAATACTAACCAATCTCAAAAGACAGCCAGGTCCGACCCAAGCAGTGGGGAAAAGACAGTACCTGTGTTAGAATAAAAAACACAGTACGCTTCCTGTCTTCAAGTGTTTGCCCTTCAGAGCGGGCCCTCTTGATCAAGAGGAAAGTTTTACCTTGCTGAGACGCTTGCATTGGAGCGATGGTCTATTTCTTTGTGTCCCTGAACTTCCTTCTAAGAACCCCATGCTTGTTGTGGCTGTTTCTGGCCTATCAGTTATGAGCCAGTCAGTTCCTGTCATTTCCACTGAGGGTGGTGTAAAGTCTGGCTGGCTACTCCTAAGTTATTCTGAACAAAAAGAGCTGGGAATGTAGAGTGGAGGGCCAGCAGGCTTATAGTGTTCCCCCCACCCTCCTTACCCCCATGTGCTATGTGTTTTAAGGAAAATAGTGTGACCGCCTTTTGGCTGTTAATCTAGCCTTAGCCTTTCCTGCCAGGAAATGCAAACCACATGGGCTGCTAGTAAGTGTTGTTCTAAAGCTCCCTGTGCCTCAGTGAAAGGCTGTTCCAGCTTTCTTCAGGTTTGTATCACAATTTATAGTGCATTAGAAAATCTGAGCGTGCTCTGCGAAGGATATTACAGCGTGCAAAAAAATACAGTTTTGCACAAGTCATTTATTTTTTTCCTTGTATTTAAAACTTTCTTTTCATACAATGTATTTTGAGCATACACCAATGTCTGGAGACAGAAGTGAGAAAGCTTTAGCCTCAAAACGTATGTTGCCAGTCCAGCAGGTGTGAGAGCCAAAGTTACATTTTAAGTTTTAATTACTTTGCCACAGAGACCTATGAAACAAAAATGCCTCTGATCTGCAAGCCCCTTGCCCAAAGACAGATAGTTTCTGAAATGCTGGAGGCTATTGTTTACGGGAGATAACAAGCCACATGCTTTCACTCCCCTAAACAAGTTTGTTTGACACATCTGCACCCATCTAAGCTCGATCTCATGTGGGCAGGAGGTTCACAGGCATGTCAGTATGTATGTTTGCCCCAGATTGGATGTGGGGCAGAGGTACATCAGGATGTATGCTTGCCCCTAACTGGACCTGATGGGAGATACTTAAGCAGCTAGAAAACTTGATTCAGGGCCACTTTTTTTTTTTTTTTTTTTTTTTTTTTTCTGGGAAACCAGAGAAGGACCTAGCCAGAGCCCATCCACCTGGCCGGTATTTAATTAAAGCTTGCTCAAATTTGGCTTTAAACTGTGGTAGTGGTATTATTCTTGATTGGTGGGATTAACACAGGTACTAAGATTAAAAAAATAGATGATTGCAAAAGGATATTTGTTTGTTTTTACCCAAACCATAATTTCCAGAAGACTCCACTATTTTAGAAGCCACTGAGTTGTTAAAAGCAGCAGGGATGCTTGCCTTACCCATCATGGCTGCTTTGGTGCAGAAACGTGGTGTTTTCCATCATTTTGGTTGTTTGAGTTATTCAACGTTATGGCAGGAAGAGGAGCAAGAGCGGGTGGATGGCGTTTGCATAACGTAGGCCACTGGAATTTGCAGGGACCAGTTGATCCTTGTATAAGGCTCTCTGGTTCTGCTCTGATGAGGGGATGGGTCCTGAGATAGAGGAAAACCCCATTCCCCCAAACCGAAACAATCACAGTGTTGTTCAGGGCCTGGCTCCTGAAGTGTGGTGATTGGCTCCAGCTCTGGCAACCTAGTGTTGGAAATAAAGACTCTCAGGCCCTACTCCACAAGTGTCGAAGCATCCTGCTTTTAAAACAAGGTCTCTCAAAGCTGGGAATGTAGTTCAGCCAGCAAAGTGCTGGCCTAGCATACCTGAATCCTCAGGCTTGATACCAAGCACCACATAAAACTGGACATGGGGCCCTGTGTCTTGAATCCCAGCACTGAGGAAGTGGAGGCAGAAGGGTGAGGAGCTCAAGGCAGAGGCTAGCCTGGGCTACGTGAGACTGTCAAAACAAGCAAAGAACAAATAAACAAACAAACAAATGAAACTACCCTAAGGAGTTAGGTTATAAATTATCAGGTGAGATGTGGGACATCAGACTAGGTCTTCCTCAAAGGGGGAAGTTTGTGGAACCAGCGGCAATTAAGAAGAGGTGCGGGAGAACCCCGCCATCTCCACACTTTTACAAGCAGGATTTGCAGACAGCAAAGGTATCCTGCCCCATCTCTGCCAGGGAGGATGCAGGCTAGCTAGCCACAGAATAGAGCTTTAGACCCTCACGGGCATGGAGAAGATGCCAGAGGAACTGTTAATAGTAAACTTAACTAATTAGTCTTTATCTACAACTTGCTTCTTTCCAAGTTGCTGACCAGGGAGACCTGATGTCTTTCTTTTTAAAAATTTTGTCTCTTTTTAAAAATATTACCATTCTTTTTGAAGATGTTACATAAAAACTGCTGCTCAAATCTCCCTCTTTTTTTTTTTTTTTTTTTTTTTTTTATTCCAAGAAAGGGTTTCTCTGAGTAGCCTTGGCTGTCCTGAAACTTGCTCTATGGAACTGGCTGGCCTTGAACTCAGAGTTCTGCCTGGCCCTGCCTCCCCAGTGCTGTGATTAAAGGAGTGTACCACCACACCTGGCCAAAGCTCCCTCTTTCTGAACTACTCATTCTCAGGGTATCTCAAAAGAAAAACAAAAAACAACAAACAAACAAAACCCACCACTACTACCACCAAAAACCCATAAACAAAAACAAAAACAAAATACTACAGTATGCACACTAGTGGACTTCCGTGGGGTGTTGCCAGGCTCAGCTTTTGATAGTCTGTTGATCCATACCCGTAGGGCTCGTTGCTCCTACAGCAGTCAAGTGCAGAAATGCCATACTGACTTGGTTTGGGTCATTCCCGTTTTGTTTAGAAAATTGAAACAGAACCCTGGAGTCAATCTGTAGCCATTGGAACTACATTCCACACGGGATAAGAGTCTGAAACTCAGGTCAACTTGTGATTACATTTTTCCAGTTTCCAGAAGGCTCTTTGGGCGAAGACTTGCTTGGAAATTTGGGAAAAGGAAGCATACCAGGCTTAGCAGACAAACACTGCGTCCTGTAGATGCTGAAGTTGACAAGTCTTTCCAGGTTAGTCTTTGGGTGAGTTCCCCCCTCAGTAGCAATCAGAGATTACTGAGAGCTGGCCTGCGTTTTCCCTCTTTGCACAAGCCAGGAATTTTCAAGGTCAGGGCTGAGGCCAGTGCTGGAGGAGTGCTGACCTAGCTCAGAGGTAATTGGCTTGAAAGGATGGTTAGTACAAACACGGGGGTGGGGGGTGGGGGTGGGGTGGGTGGCGCGGCGGGGGTGAGGGTGGGTGGGTGGGTGGGAGAGGTGGGGGAGGTGGCGGGGGGAGGACTGGTTGGCTTCTGCTGTTGGCTATGGCCACAGCCTCCTTGGCAGGCCTGGTTTCTTGCTCATAAATATATACAGACTTTCTGAAAGCATTGGAGTACTTTCCAGGGAAGGAGAAAACATGGCTTAGTTGATGGTTAGCTCTTTAGTTGCTCCGGATTTTAAGAACCAGGGAGGGCAGGTGTGAGATGAAACAGCTGTCCAGCTGTTGCCAGTGCTCCTTGGGAATAGTCCCTGACTTCATTTGCTAATAATAGTTCCCACAACTGTTTCAAAAATGGTAACTTTCCATAACCAACAGCAACACCATGTCAGGATGTGAACCTGTTGAAATGCTGTTTGAGGCGTGGGGAGTCAGTCCTGTGTGGCCTCCAACTTCAGCTTCCAGTGTAAGTACTATGAGGAATCAGAGTCCTGTTTTGAGGAAGCCATTAGGAGAGTGATGTTGGGCCAACCGAAGTCCTGCGTGCATGACAAGTGTCAGCTGATCAGGAACTCTCACAAACTTCTGTCCTTCTAATATAGTAAAATGCAGAAGAGAGAAGACAAAATAATTGGCTGTCTTATACATGCTTAACAACTTGGACTTAACACCCCCACCAGCTGTAAATTGAGTGTGTTAAGTCATAAATCTCCAAGGAGGTGAAAGTTCCTTGGCAGATAATGAGTTGTCTCCATTATCTCCTTACTCATGACTTCCTGTGGGGAGCCTGGTAGAGCAGTTGGGCTTTCTTTGACAAGCAGCTGCAGATAAGCAGGGGGGAGTATTTCAGTCTTTGGGGTAGTCTGTCCCCCTTTTGATGGGGGCACTGTGGAGCCTCTCATGGGAAAGTGGTTACTTCCCATTCTGCAGCACAGAATCTGTGCATCTTCAAAGACAGAGACTTAGTTAAAAAAAAAAAAAAAAAAAGCAAATGAAGGAAATTCCCCAAAGAACCTTCCCAGGGAGCAACAAAAACATCCGCTGTAAACAGCAGGTTCATCTTCTGACAGGTTTTGTTTGCAAATGATAACAATTACAGGTAATTTTTCATTTCAATTGGAGGAGCAGGTATTAAGGAGGGGGGAGGGGCAGGGGAAAAGATGAGCGCACAAGCTCTCCCAAGTGCCTCATTCACTCCCGGGTCTACAACCTGAGCTGCGTGGAGGGCCAGGTAGTGGCTCCCTGTTCCATTAAGAGATCTAATTGTGGCTGTTCCGTCTGTTGGCAGATGCAGTTTCCACATAACAGCGGCCCAGAGACAGAGCTGCGTGATTAATGCCTCCAGCTGTCATATGCCCCATTATCTGTGCATTTGCATAACTTAATGGTTTAGGACAGGGGAGAGAGGATGCTTAATTTAATGTTTAGCAGGCCCTTGATAGCTGAATAATTTAAGAACTGTCAAGGGGGGTCAGTCCTACACCAATTCAGCAAGACAGCTATGATTTCTGCATATCGTTAAAATTCTTACTGGGGAGAATTTTTTTTTTTAAGGGAAAAAGAACAACAATGCCTGAAAGGAAGCATTGATTTTTCTGTTAACCATTTCCTCGCCTTGGCAAGTGGAAGTTCGCTTTTGACAGAAGCTGCCTGTCTGAAGACCACTGGGAAGGCTCGGTTCACTCCTCTTCTCCCCTCTGGACAACCCTCCCCACCCCCACCTCCAAACCCAGCCTCTTCCCTTGCTTTCTGATCTCGCCTCCTTTTGTTCCCCTCACCCGGCTCACCCTTTATGCCCTATTTTATGACCCACTTACAATCCTCTCCCGTTCTTTACCTCCAGCCTCTCACGTAGCTGAAAGGCAGATGGAAAGGAGGAAGCAGGGAGGTGTTGAGGGAGGAGGGAGGTGAGAGGGAGCATGGACAGGGAGGAGCATAATTTGCTTAAAATCAACTAACAGCCCAACCTGCTTTCAATAGGAAACACTGTCAGTTTCATTAGTTGCTAATGAATATTATTAAACTAATCTGTCATTTGTTTTCTAATTATGTGTCACCAGGCATCACGGTGGCAGCTGAGGTGACTCACTAGCGAATGATGTGTAGCGCTCCCCCCCCCCCATTTTTTTCTTCCAGAGTAAAAACAGCAAGTGATTAGCGATCATTTCACCCTGCATAGTCAGGCACCCCAGCCCTTGGTAGTCATTTTTCTCCCACACATCCTTAGCACTGCAAGGCTTACCGTTGCTCAGTTCTTGGCAGCCCAGCCCCAGGGTATGGACCTGGCCCACGGCAAACCTGAGAAAACCTTGTTTCTAAATTCTCACCTGGTGTGAGACAAGTTCAGATCACCTCCCTCAAAATCTTGTGGGTCTGGATTTGGGGCAACTCAGTTGCCCAGGATGATATGGACTAGGCAGCTCTGATGCTTGGCTGGTCTTGAAGGTCCAAAGTGGTTCAAATGCCTGGTACTTTGATGGGCTGGCTGGACTTCCAGGTCCCTTTTGGTGTATGGCCTTGCTAGTAGTGTGAGCGTGCTTACTTGGGGGCTCCAGGAATTCTGAAGGCCAGAAACAGAAACTGCCAGTGGCTGTGGAAGAATGCAGGACATCTCATTTTTATTCCATTTGAGACAGCGTTGTCTGTCACAAAGACTCAAGAGGTGAAAGGTGGAGGGTGCATATGTATGGGTGGAGGGATGTGTGTGGGAGTGTGGGTCTGAAGAGGTGGCTTGCCAGTTAAGAGACCAGTACGGCTCTTACAGAGAACTGCAGTTCATGCACACAGACATGCAACTGAAAAAAAAAAAAAAAAAAAAAAAAAAAAAAAAAAAGAAGAAAGATGTTTTTAACGCAGGCATTAGTCTCCGGTCATCTTGAATCTACCAACTTTCACCAGATCTTGCCTCTGCCACAGCCATTTAGATGTCGTGTGTCCCTCCTAACCTAGTTGGTTGGTATCTCACCAATAATCTATGTTCCTCTCGGGATCTTCACCAGAATTCTGCAAACCCATGGACTGTGCCTCCATTCTCACGTTTATTTGAGCTGCTGAGTGTGGCCCAGAAAGATTTGGTATCTCTGCATAGTGGCTCCAACAAAGAAAGAGGGTTTGAGTCTCAAGTGCATCCTCAGAGCTGAGTTTCTGATTTCTTTCTGCTTTCTTGTAGCACTTCACTATCTCCTGAAATGCTCAGCCCAGCCCTTCCCTTCTACCCCTTCCCTCCAATTTAGCTCTTCATTTCAAAGCATGTCATTTGATCTCTTTGCAGGTAGCTTTCCTTCTCCAGGGTAGGCATGTTCCTTGTCACCTGTCCATAATTCTTGAAACCTCCATGTCTGTAGTGAGGATCTCCACTCCTTCATGCCTTCCTTCAACTGCACCCCCCATTTCCACTCCTGTCCTCAAAAACTGGTCACTCCTGATTGGTCCTTCTCTCAGCTTATAAACCTGCTTGGTCTCAACACAAATGTAACAGTGCTGCAGATTTTTTTTTTTTCTTCCCGAGACAGGGTCTTAACTATACAACCCTTGCTGGCCTGGAACTCACTATGTAGATCAGGATGGCTCCACTCTCACAGAGAGCCACCTGCCTCTGCCTCCCGAGTCCTGGAATTAAAGGTGTGCATCACTAGACCCAGCTTTGGTACAGATTTTAAAAACACTGTCTGCACTTAAGGAATCTGTGGTCTCCCAGTCTGTCAGATTCGTGAACCTGCTGATATTGCCCAGGAGGGGCAAACAAGCTCTCATGAGGTCTCTCAAAAAGGACTTCTCAGCTTGTGAGTTTTGGGGAAACACAAACATTCAGATCATGGCAGCTTATTTCTTCTGTCTCTTTCCAGAATCATTTTAAGACTTTACTTCTTCCTTGACCTTCTCTTTCTCCAAATTAAGTGTCTTCTGAAGTCTGCCACGACATCTTTCCCATCCTTCCATGATGGCTGTGGCCTCTTGTGGAAACCCAGACACCCAGCATAAATGGTTCTTGAGTGACAAGTATATATGTGCATGCAGAATGCACACATACAGCACATGCACTCAAGGCCACTCACCAGACACCTGGACATCTGGACTCATGGCCCCAATCTTACCAATCATGTGCAACTCACCCTTTGCATGTCTAAGAAGGACCCAGTTTCCACCTCTTTTTATCCACCCCTAGCTTCAAGCCTTCATCCTGCAGGTTCCTTCACCCCCTCTTTATCATCACCACATAAACATCCTGTTGAGTCCCACTTCTTCAGAACATGTTTTTTTTCTTTATGTTGTTGTTATCTGGTCAGAATGAGGCAACTAGGCAGGAAACTGTTTTCCCTTCTAATCTCCTCTGCTTTTATCCAGTTATCCACTCAGTCACCAGAGAAATGCTTCTAAAATATAAATAGAGATAAGCCACCGCCCCACTCAACATCCTGCAGTGGCCTTCCCCTACCTAGTGTAAACCTTTAGTCCCGCACACAGGAGATACTTTCAGCTGCCTGGACTCACAGCCCTCCATCCTCTCTGTCACGTTCTCTGCTGCTTTGTACCTTCTGCTCTTTGCACATGATTTATCTACTGAGATTAATCTCTCTCTCCCTCTCTCTGCTTCCATTAGGCAGCTCTTTTATTCATGTCAACTCAGCTCCAGTTAAAGATAGCTTCTTGGGAGAGATTTGGCAATGTCTGGAGGATGTTTTGATTATTACAGGTTGGGGAGCTCCTGGTTAAGAATGCTGCCAAGCATTCTCTAGAGCACAAGACCGTCCTCTTCCATATGAGGCTAGTGAACCCAAGTGCTGAACATCAAAAACTCTGCACTCTATTAGTTTGCATGCTACTATTTTTTTGGGGGGGTGTTCTTTTTATTATCTTCTGTATGGTATTTATTTTGACGGTATTAATCCACTTAGAGCATATGAACTAGAGGACAGGCTGTTCTGTTCTGACTACACAACATCTTAAGGATCATTTACTTGAAAACTTTAGTTGATATTACACCTTAACTTCTCTTGTCTAGACTATACTGGATGTTCATGAAACTATTATCAGTTATTTACAAATTAGAGTGAATGGACTGGGTGATTTCTGGTCCTTGGTTTCAGAAAGAGATGGGATGCAAAAGAGGTACTCATGTTGCTGACTGTCTTGTGAGCTTGTCCTCCATCATTTCTGGGATGTTTGAATTCTGACCTACCCCCTTAGCTTAGCTCCAAATATTTTTTGAGAACACATATAAGAAATCTTTCTTTATCTTGGTTTCTAAGATTTCTAACAGTAGAAATTTGAGGGGAAAAGTGTTTTATGTGGCTCTTGTGTTCATTGATGCCCTTCTGTATATTCCCGGGAACGGGGTGTGTAGAAGTCTACAAACAACATTTTTAATCCTCTTGCCAGATGGCTTCTATGTATGTTCTTCAAATGGGAGGGACCGGCAGGACACTAGGAGATGACAAGAGAGAAGAAAACACTCCTGTGCCCCTGGAGATGCAGAAGTAGTCGGGGACAAGGCAGTCCAGACTGAGCCTGGCAGCTTCATCAGCACAGCACCTGTGGATCTCAGCTCTGAGAGCAGTGATGATTACTCAGACATCTCTAGGCTCTAGACTAACCACGATTGTTGTTTTAATAGCACCAGCAGTGAGAGTTCTGAGGGCCTCAGGGGAGTAGCAGAATAAAAACGGAAACTGTTATGCTAGCTGACCAGCCTCTCTTGTTGGCTGTGCCTTCTCCAGTTCCCTGCTCTGCCATTGCATCACACTGGTTGCTTTCTCTTGCGGCAAGCAGCAAGATCGTGTGTCTAAATACAGGTTTTCCTACTTTCTGTCCTTGATTTGCTGGGAGTTAGCAAAGTTAGTGTCCCACTTCTCAGAGACGATTCCTTGAGTTGCTTCCTGCCCCATGTCACTCTGCGGTTTTCTTTGTTGTGTAATAGTTCATATTGCTGTCTTAGTTGGGGCACACTGGTTGTTAGTTGGCTGGTTGCTTATCTGTGTCTCATTGTCCAGTATGAACCTGACAGCTCCTTGGTGAGTGACTTAGCTCACTATGCTCACGGTGCTTTTGGGTGGTTCAGAAAGTGGTTAGTGTATGTCTGTTCTGTACTGGTGCTGTGATAAGAGTGCTCGGGGGCCACAATATTTCTCTCAACACTTTAGGACTTAAGGATTAATAACCCATTTTCCACTGAGAAAACAAATTCAGACTGTTAGTAACTACCATAAAGTCATATAGGTAAAAACTGTCCGAGCCAGCACTGGCCTCAAGTTGAGGTCTAAAGCTACACTCCTGATCTCTGTTACATAGGTATTTTCTTAAGCAGAAGAACAGGTTCTAATGTCCACATCCCAGTGCATGATGAGAGCTCACTCTGACCTGTTGTCTTTTATGAAGAACTGTAAAGGAGAGCTTGAAGGCTCCGAATGTCAAGAAGTGTGTCTTATTCAATGTTCTATTGTTGTGAAGAGACACCATGACCATGGCAACTCTCACGAAAGAAAGCAGTTAATTGGCTTGCTTGCAGTTTCAGAGGCTTAGTCCATTCTCAGCATGGCAGGAAGCATAGTAGCACAAGGCAGACCTGGTGCTGGAGACAAGGTGCTGAGAGTTGGACATCTTGATCCACAGGCAGCATAAAGAGAACCAAAGCCTGGCTTGGGCTTTTGAAATCTCAAAGCCTACCCCCAGTGACACACTTCCTCCATCACCTCCTCATCCTTTCCAATAGTGCCACTAAGCGTTTAAGTATAGGAACCCATGGGGGCCATTCTTACTCAAACCACCACAAAGTGGGAAGATTGATTTCCCTGATTGGATGTGTTCATGCTGTAGACATGCACTGAGATACCATCCCACACCCCACCATGAATAGTACAACTATTACTAGTTATAGAAGAAGCATGTTGAAAATGGAAAGACAAGTCAGAACTAGAAACCCAAGGAGCCCCTACAAGGTCTATGAATATTCTTAGAGTAAATTTTCTTTTAAAAATGAGTTGTTGCCGGGCAGTGGTGGCGCACGCCTTTAATCCCAGCACTCGGGAGGCAGAGCCAGGCGGATCTCTGTGAGTTCGAGGCCAGCCTGGGCTACCAAGTGAGCTCCAGGAAAGGCACAAAGCTACGCAGAGAAACTCTGTCTCGAAAAACAAAAAAAAAAAAAAAAAAAAAAAAATGAGTTGTACATTTCTTGTGTATCTCTGTGTGTGGTGTAGGCACAGAATACTTAGCATAGGCATGTTCATAGACTTGTGCACAAAGGCTGGAAGAGGGTGCCAGTTGGGCTCTTCTATCATTCTCTGGCTATTCCTTTGAGGCAGGTGTCTCCCTGAACCTGAGCCTCGTATCTTTTTAGGCTGGAAGCTAGTAAGCTCCAGCTATCTTGCTGTCTCCACCCTTCTCAGAGCTGGGTTACAGGAATGTGCTGGATGCCTGGATTATCTTGTATGCATTCTGGCATCTGACCTCTGGTCCTCATGATTATGCAGCAAAAGGCTTTAATCACTGACCCATTTTTCTAGCCCCATTTCAGTAAGTTTTTTTTTAAAGATTTATTTATTTATTATGTATACAGTGTTCTGCTTGCATGTATGCCTGCATTCCAGAAGAGGGTACAAGATGTGGTTGCTGGGAATTGAACTCAGGATCTCTGTCTGGAAGAATAGCCAGTGCTCTTAACTTCTGAGCCATCTCTCCAGCCCTCAGTAAGCTTTTTAATGCAAATGTTAATACCGCAAAACCCAGAGAGCAAGAAAGTATAATACCTTCTGATATTGTGTACATATGTGGGGCTAGAGGTCAACCTTGGTGTCATTCTCCAAGGTTCATCCACCTTGGTTTTTGAGACAGTTTCTTGTGGGGACCTGAGGTTTGTGGATTAGGCTAAGGTAGCAGGTCAGTAAGTCCTAGTGACAGTGGTCCTCCTGTCTCTGCATTCCCAGCACTGGGATTACAAGCATACATTACCATGTCCAGACTTTTACATGGGTACGAGGATCAAATTCAGGTCCTCATGATTGCATGACCAACACTTTACCGATTGAGTTGCCTCCACAGTCTGCTTCCTAGTATTCCATGTAAAATCTCAATCTTATTGTAGTAAAGCCAACATTTGGAGACTTTGGCTTGAAATGTGGCAAATATCCACAATATATTAAATCGAAGTTTTATGCAATGTTACTGTGATGGTCAGTTTTAGTTGTCAACTTGACACAATGTAAAATCATCTGGGAAGGAAATCTCCACAAGGGGTTGTCATAGGTGATGTCCTCTGAGCCAAACTGCTACCATCTGCATTGGATCAGCTAAAAGAACACAGTTTGTCTGTCTATTGATATTCTCTCCCTGAAGGGGTAGGGAGGGGCATCAAACCCTCTCATCCAAGGGTTCAGCCACCTCTCTGACATTTGTATGTAATTCTGACCTGATTATGGTTGATTTCCAGTAGTGTATAGGTTGGGGAAGACTAGGAGAAGGGACCTCTATCTATGAGGCTGTGGGGAAGTTAGGTGAGGACTTTCCAGTATGGCTGCTCCTGTCAGTAACTCCTTAGCCATGCTTTATAAGTAGACCTGATAAACTCATTGGTTTCTCAGGGTGAACTTTGGTTTATTGTTGAAGCCCTTAGAAGGGGTTTGGAGGGGTGGGTGTCATTCATGTCTCTCATAGAGAAGGAATTTTAGCAACAGGGATTATTTCGATCAGTTGACCTGTGGCCAGTGATGGACTGTAACCTGGGATTATGAGCTAACACAAACCTTTCCTCTTCTAAGTAGCTGTTGCCAAAGGTTTTATTTTATTTTTTATTTGTCTCAGTAACAGTGAATTAGACTAGGACAGCTACTGACTGAAATCCTTCCTATATAAGCATTATAGCTAGTGAACATTCGGGGCAGTGCCTGGGGAGACAACTCTGTTCTTGATGGCACTTCTTCAGTTTCAAAGAAAGGTAGATTGGGGAAAGAGACTTGGTAGCTAGGTAGTAAAGACTCCTCTAAATTTGGTGGATTTCATTGCCAATGAAGAACTTCCTCTAGCTCCTCCAGCTCTTCTGAGGAGCCAGCGGAAATGAAAGTGAGGGGTGAGTGAGGTACTTACAGGAGATGAGGATTTGAAACTAGTGTAAAAATATGTCTCTTTCCCATGATGCCTAGAAAGGGTCCCTTCTATCCCAATAAGAAATTCATCCTTCATACTGGCAGTCCACAGTGACTAGAAAGCTCACTCTACAATGGCCTCCAGTCACTCACACTTGGACCCAGCCTGTCTTTCCATATAGCTGGTGTCTGTCAGCTATGTGTGTGTATGTGTGTGTGTGTGTGTGTGTGTGTGTGTTACAACCAGCAATAACTTATATTGCTTGATAGGCCAGCCCAATTTAACAGCCATCAAGTTTCTTCAGAAGAGACCTTTGTAGGAATTGAGAAAAATACTGCTCTTTTTTTCTTTTCTTTTTTCTTTTTTTTTTAAACTAGAGATGGATTCAAATTAAAAGCCGGGTGAGATCTTTCATTCTGTATCTGGCAGAGAGACTCAGCAAAGTGAAACCACTTGGCTAATGTACACTTTGTTTTTAGAGCTGCAGGGTAGTTTATCTGTATAATGAGGCAAGTACGGATTGCTCTAGGACCTGGCAATATAAGAACAGGGCCCAGAGACACCCGAGACAAATGGTCTTCCAAGCTCAGAATGGGAGGGGTGACTGAGGCCTATAGGCTGCGTGGTGGCATCTTCTTCTAATATCTTTAATCTCTTCGTGCCAAGATGTCCGATCCTTTCCTTGCACACGACTCCCCTCTGATTGTGCTACTGGTAAATTAACTTTTGATTAGGGAAGGGGGGGTTCTTAAATTCTTCTAGAGAGATGATGATTGTAGAGCTATTTGCCATCTTTCAGATTTTCCTGATTTTCTTGATGAGGCCGATAAATCTCTGCAGTTACTGCTGGGGTAAGGACAGGAGTGGAGTCCAGCAGGGAGGCTGCATGGAAGCCCTGAACTGACCATGCACTGTACCACACAATGTTCTTGCCTTGGCTTTTTTGCCATGGTTCTGGGAGTGGGGGTAGAGTGGAGGGTAAATGTGTTCTCATTTTGGGGGGCACAGGGAGAAGAAGCTTCTACTGCTCACTGAATTTTTATTTTTGTTGGAAACAGACCTGCTTCACCCACTGGAAACTATCAACTTTGAACAAGCAATCTCTAGGAAGCCTCTTTGTAATGGCAGAATAAATCTGCCCTTACGTTTCTCTTGAAATAACAAGGAGATGAAATACAAAGGAAACGCCTGTGCTCACCACCATAAATCAGGCCTGTTGCCACGATCGGCACATATGGTATGGTAACGTGGCCCACTGCTCTGAGACCTGCTAATGGAAGGCCATATGTGCTTCTGTAAGATCAAAACACAACAGGCCTGGTTTAAGGCTCCACAGTGGCCCAGACATGCAACTCACTTGCATTTATTGGTTTGTGCTCCTGCTTTAGCACTGTCCCTACCGCCACAGACTCTCCCTTCCCTCACCATTCCTTTCTATCTATCAGGAGTGGAGGGGGCTGAGTAATTGAAAACTTGTGTCTGTGCTTCTCAGAGTTCTTGGAGTGGGCAGAGGCCGCTGGAGTGCACAGGTGTCTGGAATGCCAGGCGGTAACTGGTGCCTCAGGACTCAGCACTCTTGGCTTGCAGACTCAGCCTTGTGCTACACTAATTAGAAGGGGCTGGGCTTGGGGCTTAAGTAAGCGTGGAAGGAGGTGTCATGGAGTTTTCTTCCCTCTTACTTAAGGGTGGGGGTATAGGTTTGAAAAAATGAAAGGGCCTAGTGTTTACAAAATGAGTGAATGAACCAGACTGCACAGATCATATTAGCGTATGGGTAAGAGGCCAAGGAAGTTAGCACAGTGGGGTGCATAGCACACATTTCTTCTCTGGACCTCAGAACACCGTGTGAACATACGTGCATTTATTTGGACGATAACCCTCAGAGTGGTCTCTAGTGAACGTATTGGCCTCTGATTTGTTATGGTCCATGCTTAGCTTCTTTTTCTGCTTACAGGGAATATCAGATAGGTTTGAAAAGACCCATGATGAATGCCAGACAAAGGTATCTAAAAGGGAAGAAATAAAGAAATAAAAACTATACATGCTTGCTATTAACATAAAATTTATTTGTATTTTTTCTTTTGGTCATTAACATCTGATTGTCTGAGACAGGGTCTCACTATGCAGCCCAGGTTGATGTGGGACTAACAGCAATTCTTCTGCCTTGGCCTTACTAAAGGCTGGGGTTACTAGAGTATGCTACCAAGCTGGCCTTAATTACTATCATTTTAGAAATAATAATACCTCACCTACAATATTAATGAAGACCTGAACTTTGAATGATTCCTTGAATCCTTGTTCATAGCATCTGTCATTATATTTCTATATATACCATTTGGTGTCTCATTGTTGGTATGAGGAACAAAAGCTTTGTCAGGCAATACTGTGAATCTAATATATTTCTTTGATTATGTGTTCTGTGCCACATCAGTGCTATAGATTTGTTTTAAAAGTCAGTACTGGGGCCGAGGAGAAGGCTCAGCAGTTAAGAACACTGGCAGCTCTTCCAGAGGACCCTGGTTGGATTCACAGCTCACAACCATCTGTAACTCCCAGGGGATCCAACATCCTTTTCAGGGCTTTGTGGGTACTGTGTGCATGTGGTACACAATCATATACACACTCATACAGATTAAAAATAAATAAAAATAAAAATGTCAATATTTAACCATGGACTCCAAGTCAGAATAAAAGTTGTGATAACTTTTGTGGGAAGCTTTGTCAACCCAAGTGGTGTCACTTCAAACTGTCTGGGGCTAGGAAGGTCATGGACTTAGAGGAGAACATGCTGCTGCCACTTTACTAGACTGGCATAACTACTAACTGAACTGGAAAACTTGTACCCACAACTAAGAAAGCTCTCACCCCTCATTGAAGATGCTTCTCTTTGCAGTAGAGATTGCTGTAGAAAAACATAACGCAGGGATCAACCGATGGTGGGGAACCCAGTCCTGGTGGACGCACCTACAACACAACCTCTGCACCTAAGGCTCAGGAGCATCAAGGAAAGGGAGGTGGAAAGATTGTAAGAGTTAGAGGAACAGGAAGTCTGCTGTGAGATTGTTTCCCTTGGAAATGACAGGGAAGCCATACCTATATCACCACAAGACTATGACTGCCAAAAATAAGACAATGGCAATATTGCTAGATGTGTTTCGTGGAAGGGGGGATCTTGCAGGGTTCCATGCCCAGATAAAGAAATACAGGTAATTAATGACTGTGGAGAGAAAGTAAGAATTAGCCTTTCCCGGGGGATGAGCCCTCTAATTGTTGCTCGGTGGTACAGTACTTGTCTGTGATGTGCAAGGCCCTGGGTTTGAGCCTCAGCAATGCAAAATGAGCAGTGGTTGGGGAATCATTGCTATCTGCAGTGATTTGACATTCTGGAACAAATGCTGACTGCCAAGGGTGTGCTAGATGTTAGTTTTGCATAGCTGTGACTGAACTGTCTGAGAGAACAGCTTTAAGAAGGAATGGTTTATTTGATCATAGCCCCAGAAGCTTCAATCCATGGATGCTTGTGCAGAATATCAAAGCATGAGGAGGAGCTCCAGCTCTTGGCAGTTAGGGAGCAAAGAGCTACAAAGGGACCAGGGACCAGAATCACCTTCTGTGTTTATGCCTCCAGTGATTTACTTCTTCTAGCTAGCCCCACCTCTTAAAGTTTCCAGAACTTTCCAAAGTAGCATTACCAGGTGACAAATCCTTAACACTGTAGAGCACTTGACAAGCACACAGGCCTGTGGGGTACATTTCCTAGTCACACATAGCAGGTGTCCAGAGGTGGTAGTTAGTGCTCAGTGCAATGGTCCCTCAACCTGAGTGATTGTCAGAATGAACTGGGGGACTTGACACAACCAGCTTCCCATGTCTTCAGATCCTGACTGGACATAGGATGGAGTTCCAGGGATCTTCCTAAGGCTATTTTGATGACGCTCCTTAGGATAAGGAAACACCGCTTATAAATCCCTTGCCCTTCGTTTCGGTTCAGATTTTTTCCATATATTCATTTTCATTTCATGGGCCTGAGAATGGAATGTCCCCTCTCCCTACTGTCACGTGAAAGTCAAGGTGCTGAGTGCTGGGGTACAGAGATCAACAGGGCAGACATGCTGGCCAAACCAGTTACAGAGTCTGGGTTCCCTGTCTTCAGTTACAACAGAGGTTGGGTGAAGTTTCTGCAGTCAATGATCTTTAGGAGAATTAGTTGGTGACGTCCTGATGTGCCTTTCAATTTCATGTTGGTTCTTCCTGCCAAGCTGGCGTACTCCCCTTCAAGTCTACCTTGCCTTTAACTTGTCCCCAGAGTAGCAGTCTTCAGTGCTCTTGGTCACCTGATGGAGATGTTAAGCACAAGATTCCCTGCTTGCTTCAGAGGCTGCTGGGATGAGTCGATTCAGGTTTTGTTAAGTCTTGCCTTGCTTCTGTGGTGGACAAAATGAAACTGCCTGCAAGTAACAGGGGCCCCCATCTGCCTTCATCCTGTCAGAGGCCATAGTGGAACTAGTCATAAGTTCTGAAGGCAGGGGAATATGGGCAAATCTGGATCCCAAACCAGGTGGTGGAGCCAAGAGAATGTGCTGCTATTTATTTATTTTTCATCCTTTAGGTTTTGGATTGGGGTGAAGAGAAGAGAAGAGAATGTCGTCGGAGACCCAGTTTGATATTTGATATTTGAGAGTAAACCACAAAATATATCTCCCTCAATTTAAAGTTTTCATGAGATGATTCTGAGTTTGGAGAATGGATTTATTTATATGTGTGTGTATGCTGATGGTGTCTATAGAGAGGTCGGAAGACTGCATCTGGGAGTTGGTTCTCCCC
Organism: Peromyscus maniculatus bairdii; assembly: GCF_049852395.1. Taxonomy (NCBI): domain Eukaryota; kingdom Metazoa; phylum Chordata; class Mammalia; order Rodentia; family Cricetidae; genus Peromyscus; species Peromyscus maniculatus. Next base: position 167,686,253 of record NC_134852.1, on the reverse strand, counting down.
GTCTACTTGTGGGTCTTGGGGATTGAACTCAGGCTTGTTGGCAAGTACCCTTATCTACTAAGCCTTCTTCCTGGCCTGGTAAAGAATGTAACTCAGTTTTCTGTGGCATCATATTAGGATCCAGGAAGGTTACTATTCACCAAAATACTAGCAAAGTGTACACATTTTACAGCCAAGAAATTATCCCCTGGCCATATTAATTCATTTGTTTTTATTGTTCATCAGAATGAGACTTCAAGGTCTTCAAATCGACTAAGTATCCTGAAATTCTTCTCGAGGGATAGAGACAATGTGAGTCAAGGAACCCATTTCTTTTGGGTCTTCAGGCTTGGACCACACACATCCTTCTAGAATCCAGTGTTTAGTATATGACACTGAGGTAGATAGCAGGCCTACTTTGAAGACTTACTTCAACAAAAGTTGAAGATGAGGATCTTTAGGTTGTCAAACAATTCAGATTACACATGTACCTATACTCTTAAGAAGCACACTGCTGCAGACAGCCAGGCTTCCATGCTTATTACATTCAAGGGAGCCGATGGTTAGAAGTTAAGGAAGCATACTCACAGAACCCTGGAAAGCGCAATCTGTTCTTCATGATCATTGTGTAGATGACACACTACAGAAGCCTGAGATTGAAAACATATGAGTGTATCTGGCGTGATGATCACTCTAATGTATGGTTGGGGCTGTAAGATTTGAGTGTGCAAGCCTTCAGCAGGACTGGGCCTGTGGGCTTGACAGAGTAGCTCTATGATGGAAGCTCCTTGGGCTCATGCCATGGGAACAGTGTAGAAAAACATCACCATGTCCTTCCCGCTGGGCAGAAATTTTAACATTTTAAAATTATTTTTGATCTTGATGGAGGTCTAAAAATTTAATTGGGTATCTCAAAAACTCAGTATTTTTTTTACTAGTCACCTGAGACATGTCTTCCCATTGCTGCATACTTTTTTAGGTCTTCCTTTGCTAAGAAAGTACCTATTCCCTTTCATCTCAAGTTGTGTTAGAAAATCAACTGGGTGGCATGTTTGTAGCAGTTGAGGTTAGGCAAAATCAACGGTGACACCATAATTGAACAGTTTTTAATGACCTAAAAGGGATTATTTACACAGACATGGAGAAGAATTAAAAGTGATTCTATGTTATGGTAGGGCTAGAAACAGTAGGACATATGTCGGATGTGAAGTGTGGCTGGTAGAGATACAGTCTCCTGGAATCTGGAGTTCGGGCAGGCTGTAGAGAGGAAAGGATGAAAAACAGGAAGAAGCCAACTTATGGAGACCGGCCACTGGGGAAGCCAAGGCAACAAATATCCCAGCTCCATCTTCTTCTCTCTTGTCTGCTATCTGGCCTGTTTATCGGCCAAGGCCAAGTGGAAGTCTGTCAGTGCAGTCATGCTTGTAGCAGGGGAGAGTGGGAGTACATTTGATGTGCAACAGAAACCACCTAGCAGGATGTTTTGAAGAGTCACTGACAGCCTGGGCATGTGAGACACCTGAATCCAAATATTGGGAAGACTGAGGGAGGAAGATTGTAAATTTGGGGTCTACCTGAGTCATGCAGTAAGACTCTGGCTAATTTTTTTCATGTATGTGTGTTTTATAGACAAAGACAAATCCAACCACATGTGTGTACACACACCAATATCCTCACAAAAAACTTCCCCCCAACAAACAATGAATGACTTCCAGATACTGTTATGAGATGTTAGTTTGGTCTACACTGTTCAGTCAAGTATATTCCTGTGCCAGAATGTTCAAAATGAACTTTCAACAGAAGCATTTGGATGAACATTGGAGAAATGAAACATAGTTCAAAGGATTAACTTCATGGCTATTCATAAAATTCAACAAATATTTATTGAATTCTTCCTGTGTTCCCAGGACTGTGGTCACCTCTGAGTTGTCATAGAGGTAATAGTAACTGATGTTTATGTTGAGTTCAGACATAGATAGTTTTTGTTTGTAAACTTGCTGGGACAGAGTGCCCGTTTGCCCTTCATATGTTATATGCAGTGACTCTTATACCAGCAAACTTTGCACATTCTCTAGGAAGGAGATTCTAGAAACAGATCTGGAGAGGACTAATGTAAACCAATACTTATAGCTAGAGGATGCCATAAACTCATTTCCCCCCTCCCATAATGAATAGACCAATTGCCTCAGGTTTGTGGATGGAGATAACATTATGCAGATTGGCTTGTATTGAGGGTATAGATTTCTACCTAGGCAGTCTGCTATGCAGAGAACAAGGGGAAGAAAAGCAACGTTAGTGTCTGCTCTGTGAGTGTTGCCTATTCCTTTATGGTTGGCTATCCAGCTTTTTTAGTGTTTGAGTCTTGCCCAATAACACAGCTAAATTGGATTTGAAACTTTTCAATGAAAGTGTGTTCATGTCAGATTCTCAGAATTTTTGTCTGACATGCCCAGCAGTGGATGCTGCTTAATGGACAAAAGCTAGTACTACTGAAACGGAGTGTTCTAGAAAATCAATATTACTGCAGCATCAGAGCCCATGTTTCCACGCACTTCTCCCTATAAGGAAATCCAGCCTCAGCTTGACCTTTGAGCTGCTTTCTATAGTACATGTTGATCTGGAGAGTGAGTTAGTAGATCACTTTAAAAACCCAAGGCTGTAACCTTCTGACCCCCGTAGAAGTGATGGATAGCTTCAGATTATTTATTTATGGGTTCCTACATGACTAATCAGGTCACTGGGGCCGGGTTTACCACAATTAAGATTGATTGCCACTTGTATTGAGAATGCTGGACTCTAATCTTAAATTACGGCTTTTGTTGTTCCGTTTCCAAACCTTTATTATTTACAATGCTTATCTAAATCCTGCATTTCAATGGGGCTCTTGTTCCACTGAATGTGATGAATATCACACTGGAAATGCAGGGGAAGGACTGTCTAAGATGTGGTTGTGTTCTTTAGGTAAAGGACTAACCACCCACAAGCGCTTCCAAAATCACCTCACATGAAGCGTGCGATGAAAGAAGAGCAGATGGACCACGAGGAAGACGACAATGGGTTGAGTTTTCTGTGGGACCTGTCAGGGAGGCATCATTTGGACCGGGTTCTAACGGGCATGAGGGGTCTGCATGGGAAACAGATCAGAGGAGAAAAGCATTTGCAGTGGGTGGGAATAAGTGCTGCTATGGGGTGTGCGCGGGGGTGCTTGGGAAATGAAAGGACCAACAGGCATGCCTCTGCAAGGAGGGCGGGTAAGGAGTTACTATTGATAGGATCCCTTTTGACCTTTATACTTACGCTTTATAGTGTTTATTTACTTACTTATTTGTGTGTGTGTGTGTGTGTGTGTGTGTGTGTGTGTGTGTGTGTGTGTGTGTGTGATGGCATGCATGTGGAGGTAGAGGGTGACTTCCACCACAAGGGTTCCACAGATGGAACCCAAGTTGTCAGATTTGGTGGCAAGTGCTTTTATTTGCTGAACCATCTTGCCAGGCTCCTTTGTTTGTTCTAGGTTTTTTGTTTGTTTGCTTGTTTTTAAATAAAAGGTAACGTGTCAGTGGGCTACTAAGAAATTTAGAATTATTTTAGAGCAAGTCCATAGCAGCTACACTGAAGTCCCCCCTCCCAAAAAATATTTCAAAACAGAAAGCAGTTTCTTCAGTTATAAAGCAAACCCATAGTTTTGAACCATAGTAAGTGTTTTCATGGACTATATTCCAGAGAGATCAAACTTTGGAAATACTAAGATATGGTATATTTATTTTTTTCCAGTTGAATTTGTTAGAGCACAGCAACACATTGTATACATAAAAGTGTACATGCATGGAAGTTCTTTGTCATTGTTAGAAAATTTTTATTTTTATTTTCTGTGTATGATTATCCCATCAGCATGTGTTTGCACCAAGTGCATGCATTGCCTGGGGAGGCCAGGAAAGGGTTACTTCAGGATTGGGGTTAGAAAAAGCTGCGAGCCATCATATGGGCACTGGGAATCAAACTAGAGACCCCTCAAAGAGCAGCCAGTGTTCTTAACCACTGAGCTCTCTCTCCAGCCCCCTTTATGGTGCTATTTGCAAGTTTTTATAATAAACTGTATGAAATAAATAAAATCTGTATAGACAGAGTAAAGAAAATCTAACACCAATCCTTTTTAAAGCATCCTACAAAGTAAACAGAGGAGGAGAGCCAGCAAGCTCATTTTAGGAAGCCAGTATTTCTGATGCTACAGCTGGTTCTGGACATGCTCAGACACAGCTAATAGAACAACATCCCAGAGGGACACAAACGCAAAATACAACACTCATGGACCAAATTCAAGAACACATTAAGAAATTACACAGTGTGACATGTTGATTTCATCCCAGGGATGCAAATTTGTTTCAACATATGCTTATCAGCAAGTGGAATACAGCACATAAACACACTTGGTGCAGAAACCATGTGTTCATCTTGATTTCAGAAAGGGCCAAGTTCCTCATCCTTTCATGACAAAATACCCAAGGAGGCTAGAAATGGAAGGAGCAAGTCCGTACATGACAAGCCTATAGGCAGCACTATGCTGTGGGTGGCACCTGAGACCATTCACTCTAAAGTCTGGAATGAGACAAAGGTACCTAATTTTCCCTACTCTTACTGTGGTGTTTGACATCTTAACTAGACAATAAGACAAGAGAAATAAAAGGGATATAAATGGGAAAGAAAGATATCAAGTTATTCCTAATTATAGAGTCATGATCCTAAACTCGAAAGACCCTTAAAAAAGCCACCAGAAAATTCTAGACCTGGTGACCACTTCTATAAGAGAGCAGGATACAAAATTCAACATACAAAATTAGTAGCTTTTCTATATACCAATAACAAATAAGCTAAGAATGGAATTTTTGTGCTGATTTCTTTCACATTTGTTCAAAAACCAAACCAAACCAAACCAAACCAAACCAAACCAAACCAAACCAAACCCCACAGAAAACCCAGGGATCAACCAACCAGGAAGGTGGGATGGGCCTCTTCAGAGAAAAAGTGAAGGAAGTGGCAGAACCCCAAAGGTCATGACACCTCCTGTGATCGTGAGGTGGCAGAATTAATATGAAAATGGCCACAGAGTCAACATGACCCTCATGAAAATCCTGATGACATAATTTCACAAAAGGGGAAGAAAATGTTAAAATTCATGCAGAAGCAGAAAAGACCCAGATTAGCCAAAATCATTCTAAGCAGAAACAAGGTTGGAGAAATCATACTACCTGACCTCAAATCATGTTAAAGAGCCATAGTAACCAAAACAGCATGACCTGAGTCCCCACACAGACATGTAGAGCACTGGAATATAAGACAGGATCCAGAAGTAAACCCTCTCAGTTATGCTCACTTTTATTTTTATTTTTTTTAAAGACAGGGCTTGCTATGCAACTCTGGCTGGCCTGGAACTCTCTATGTAGACCGGGCTAGCCTCAAACTCACAATAATCCACCTGCCTCTGCCTCTAAGTCCTAGGATTAAAGGTGTGCTCATTGCTTTGTATTTTGATAACTTGACTATAATGTGCCACAGAGATGTTCTTCTCTGGGCATTTTTACATGGGTTTTCATTTACTTCCCGTGTTTGAGGTTGGATCGTTTCTGTGGGTTTGGGGGATTTCTGCTGAACTTTCATTCTGAGCTTTTCAACCCATGAATTCTTAGGTTTGGTCTCTTGGTCATATCCCAGGGTTCTTGGACGTGTGGCTCTTTATTCTCCTTGTTGCTGTTGGAATGCAGCGTTCCTTTACCTGGTGTTCTTTCTTCTGTGTGAGTCTGTTGACTCCTATTGTGCTTTTTATTTAATTAGCTGAAAATTTCATTTCCAGCATTTCTATTTCATTTTACTTTTGTCCCAAGATTCAGTTTCCTTGATGAACTTTTCTTAAATGTTGCTATTTTTTTTCTTTTGCTGACTTTTTTTTTTTTTTTTTTTTAATATTGATGCTTTTCTCTTCCAGATTCATGATGGGATTCACCTGCTCATTTGGATCTCCTTTGAGGTAAGTAATCGATTTTTACTGGTAAACACTGAAGTCTTCTTCCAATGCTTTCCTTATTTTGGCATCTTTGAACTGAGTTTTTAAAGACTAAAGATCTTGGTGGAGTCATGTTGATTTGCTTTTCATGTTTCTGGGACTTCGGTGTTGTGAGTTGCTCATCTGCCTGGAAGCTTCCGGTTCTATTGGAGGATCTCAGCAGCAGCAGCAGCAGCAGCAGCAGCAGCAGCAGCAGCAGCAGCAGCAGCAGCAGCAGCAGCCTCTCCTAAGGGCTGCGTTCCAAGTCCCACTCAGAGTGGGGAGGACAAACTGGCACAGAGTCAAAAACGGGAATCCGTTCAAAAGTTAAAGTTCAGTAAAACAAAATAAAGCCCGGCAATGAATCACTAATTACTGCAAAACATGTTATGGCAACAGCTGAGTGCGCCGTGAAGTTAATAATTATCTAGAGTAAATGCGAAAATAGCAAATGGGTGAGTAACAGAAAGGGGTTGAGAGAGAAGTAACAAGGCTAAAAAGAATAGGGGCCAGCTGTGGTGGCACACACCTGCAACTCAGAAACGGAACCCCACCACTCAAAAACAGAAGCAGGGAAGCAGGGGTTCAAGGTCAGCCCTGGCAACATAGGGAGTTTGAGGACAGCTTGGGTTACACGAGTCTCTGTCTCAAAAACGGAACAACAAACAAATAGCCAAAGCAACCAATCAAAAAATGAAAAAGAAGGGTGCAGAAGAATGTTACAAAGTAGATAAGAAAAAAGCAAGCAATTAGAGAACTTTAAAAATATGGAGCTGGAGAGAGATGGCTCAGTGGTTAAGAGCACCTGTTGCTCTTCCGGAGGACCAGGATTTCAGCTCTTACGTGTCTTACAACCATCTATCAACCCCAAGTCCAGGAGATCTGATGCCTTTTCTGGCACTGCACATGTGTGGTGTACAGACATACATGCAGGCAAAATGCCTATACACACAAAATAAACCTCAGGTCTCCAGAGGACAGTCTCAACTTCAAACAACAGATTCCTTCTTAAGGTGGCGCCTGGCCACCATCTACAGAGCCTGGGTAACTCCTGTGTACGGCTGTCCTGTCCTGACGTCTCCTAACAGAGAAGTCATTGTCTCAGGAAGACCTCAACTAGATTTGTGGGTATGTGAGAGTTGTGGACTTGTCCTGTGGGTTGGACTGCCGGTCTCTCTTCACCAGGGCAGCTGGCTTACTGTTGGATGAGGCTTCTTTTTCTGTCTCCCACTGGGGAAGCAGTGAGTCTGGAGCTGTGTGGAGCCGGGCTCTCTTCCTCGTGGTTCTTCACTCTTTTGTCTCTCTGCACTGTGCAGCTGCCCTCTCACATTTGAGGATTTTTCAAAGATTTTCCTTTCTTTCTCTTTATTTGTTTATTTTTATCCTGACATTTCACTCCACTGGGTCACAGGACAGCTTCTGGTCTGCCATCTTGTCCCGAAGCTCTCTCTGCTGTTTTTCAAAGGTCAGGATTGGCCTCCCTGGTATCGCAAGGAAAGGCAGAAAAGACAGCCCTGAACATCTTTGGGCCTGAGAGATGGTTCCTGCTTTCTGATGGTTGGGTCAATTGTTTGGCACAAGGAACTAATAATTCAGAAGGAATGACGACACACATGACGCCTGGGAATCAGACTCCATGTTCCACCTGAAGCTGGCATCTGGCAGCCAGAGTTACTCAGGACTCTCCCTAGAGAACCTATGAGGGGCCATTATGGAGAAGAATGGAACTTTTGAATGGTGACACTCTTTGGTGCTCTCTTTGCCAGGGACAATTTTGTTTGTAGGAAGAGTATAAAGACATGAATACACTTCACCTTCTGAGGAAGGCAAGAAGGAATACAGAGCGTGGCAACTGAATTGCAATGGCCACCAAACTACCTTGATTTTTATTATGAACTTCTGTAGCAATTAACCTAGAGAACTTGGATAGATCACTTATTTTATTGAACCAGTTTCTTTCATTAAAAATATTGAAACAGAAAAAGAAGCCATGAATTGAGAGAGAGAGAGAGAGAGAGAGAGAGAGAGAGAGAGAGAGAGAGAGAGATGCATGGGAGGGATTGGATGGAGAAAAGGGAAGGGGAGAAATGTTGTAATTATCTAATTGCAAAAAATGAAAAATTATAGTAATAGGTATTAATTTCAGTTTGGTAATTCACTAGCAAGATGCTTTTGTTCTCTGTGTGTCAGTTTGCATACCAAAGAAATGGGCAATAGCTTATGCAATTAATGCTAAAATTAAATAATTTAATATTAGTAAAGTTATTGCATTCATGCCTTACCATAATACTCATTTGAATTTTACAAACAAGTTTTTGTAATTATTAAATTTTGGCTTACTTTAATTCATAAATAAAAATTGTCTGTATCTGCTATTTAAAACATGTTTTGAAATAAATATTTATTTTGGAAAGGAAAATATATTAAAACAGGTATGAAGGGAATGGAAACGAACATTTTTCTCTTTAAAAATTACACTAAAAAAAAGCCGTCTTTAATCCCAGTACTCAGGAGGCAGAGGCAGGTGGATCTCTCTAAGTTCAAGGCCAACCTGGTCTACAAAGCGAATTCCAGGACAGCCAGGGCTACACAGAGAAACCCTGTCTCAGAAAACCAAGAAAAAAAAATTACAGACTAATAAGCTGGAGATCTGCACAGCACAGCTGGTGAATGCCTGCCTAGCATGTAGGAGGAGTTGCCAGTGGAGTAAAAACTGTGTGTGGTGACTTGTATCTGTAACCCCAGTACTGAGGAGGTGGAGGCAGTAAGTCTGAGGCAAGCCTGGACTAAGAAAATCCTATCTAAGAAAATGGGAAGAAGGGTCAGTTGGTAAAACACTTACTCTGTAAGAATGGGACCTGAGTCCAATCTCCAGAACCAGTAAAAAAAATCTGTCATGGAAGTGAGCATCTGTATTTCCAGCATTGGAAGGGGGAGACAGGAGCATCTTGGGGGCTTTCTGGCCAGCCACTCTAGCTGGATAGGTGGGCTCCAGCTTCAGGTTCAGCGACAAGCACCATCTCAAAAAGTAAGCCTGAGCAACTGAGGAAGACATCTGATGTTGACTTCTGATGTGATCTGACATCTGCAGGCACACACCATACTCACATACCACACATAGACATATATACATATACACACCATACATGTCACACACTACACACACAACACACCTCACATACCACATACTTCATACACCATACCTCATATATCATACACCTTACACACCACACACAGAGATACATACACATACCTACCACACACATACACACATAGCCTCCCTTACTTCAAGATACAGACTGAGAATCCTTGAGATGAAACGCACAAACATTAAGTCCTCTAAAGTTTAAAACTGATTTTGTGCTGCAAGTTATAAATCCCATAGCTCACCTCATGTGTTAGGTCATAGTTAAAATGCGGGTGTCCTAGCCATGGCCACCACCGTCGCTGCAGCCGGTGCTGGGGAGCCTCTGTCCCCAGATGAATTGCTCCCAAAAGCTGAGGTGGAGAAGGCCGAGGAGGAGCTGGAAGAGGACAATGACGAGCTAGATGAGACCCTGTCGGAGAGACTCTGGGGTCTGACGGAGATGTTTCCGGAGAGGGTCTGGTCTGCCGCCGGAGCCACCTTTGATCTCTGCTCTTCGTGGCTCAGAAGATGTACAGGTTTTCCAGGGCAGCTTTGTGGATTGGAACCACTCCCTTTATGATCCTGGTTCTTCCTGTTGTCTTTGAGACAGAGAAGTTGCAAATGGAGCAACAGCAGCAACTGCAGCAGCGGCAGATACTTTTGGGGCCTAACACAGGGCTGTCAGGAATGCCAGGGGCTCTACCTCCACTTCCTGGAAAAATCTAGATTGTTACTTCGGTATTTGTACTGGTGGGAGAACTTTGAAATTCAGTTGTGTTTGAACTGCTGGTTGTTTGGACTTTTTAGTCTTTTTTTTTTTAATTATTTTATTTTTTTTTTAATTTTGGCACATTGATCTATTTAAACCTGGTGGGAACTTTCTCCGTTTCTCATGGAGAGACTCCACTTGCACCTGTGCCCTTCATAATGCTCTCACTTACTTCCTGTTCTCAATCTGATGCTAGAGTACAGCCATGGGAAGGTTACTCCACGTTATCCCTTTAGAAAATTGCTCTTATTGAAGTTCTCACAGGCCCCTTGTGGGGAAGAAGTAAGCACCCCTGACCATTAAGGCCTTTTATTTTTTTAAAGAATGGAGATGTCTGGGACATGTAAACAATGTGGAACTTACAAAATCCATTCTAGCTGCCGATAAAAACCGTCCCCAGGAATCGCTGTATTGGAGAGAAGTGAGGCTGGCTGTAGCTTCAGCCAGGTGGGGACTGAGAACAGAGCGGGCGCCCATTTCCTCTGCACATGTGGCTATTAGAGACCTGTGTGTTGTGTAAAAAAAGAAGTCATTGCTCACTTTTTGTATTTAAATATTAAAAGAACTCCAACCGAAAGTGTAAAAAAAAAATGCAGGTGTCCTAAAGATAACACACAAAATCATATATAGGCTAAGTGCATAAGGTATGTATGAAACATATGGGAAATTTCATGCTTAAACAGCAGTCCTATCCATGAGATGTTCTGTTAGTCATGTTTATCTATTCGGTGCACCCCCACCTCCACTGCAGAGACTCATTGTCCTGAGGTTTGGTTCCTTGCTGGTGGTCCTGCTTTGGAAGGTTCTGGAAACTTGAGGTAGAACCTATCTGGAAGATGTAGGCTGTGGGGTAGGAGATATTTAAGCTGGTTATTGTTCTGTATCTGTCTGTCCCTTCCTCTCAGCTTCCCAGTTAGAATGGCTTGGACTGCTTGCCTTGTCTTTCCCCCATGATGGGCTGAAAATGATCTGTGAGCTGAATAAATCCTTCCATCCTTCCTTCAGTTGTTCACATCAAAGATTCTTTCACAGCAAGAATGAAACCGACCAGCACAGTATGTATGCAAACATTCCCAAATCCCCAAACAAGCAGAACGCAACACATCTGCTTCTAAGTATTTTGGGTAAGATACTTAACCTGTAGTACATTTATTATGTACCTTTTAGAATTAGATGTGAATAAACTCATGAAAGTTTACCATTGACCCCACAGAAGCCAAACAAAAAAACCACATGAAGGGATTTCAGTTGCTAATGGGTTGGCATATGCAGCCTTCTTAGTTTTATAATCTGCTGTTTGCACATAAAGTACATCAAGAGCATCCTTCATATTATGTGTTTCAGAGGACACATGCTGTTCTAGTGAGTGGTTAGACTGTGACATAACACAAACACTCTGGGCTGGAGAGATGGTTCAGTGACTATGAGTACTCACTGCTTGCTCTTGCAGAGGACTGGGGTCCAGTTCCCAGCACCCACAGAGCAGCTCACAACTGCTAGCAACTCCAGTTCCAGGAGATATGACACCCTTCTCTGGCCTTTGCAGGTATTTCACATACATGGTGCACATATGCACATAGACAAAACACTCATGCACACACAAAAGAACTAAATACCCTGTTTATGAATGTTTAGTCTATTTTCACTTTGCCTTATGTGGGTGGATATTTAGCATTTCCTCCTGTTCATTGTCAAGCATGTGGTTTTGGGAGCATTTCATCTCTCCAAATTAGTTTTGCTTGATTTAACCCAACTGAGATAGCCCTGTGTCAGGAGTTAGCAAGAAGAAATCCAGTTGGAATGAATTTCAGTTCTGTGTTCTGCAGTTGGGGAAAGAAAATCTCCTTTCTTATAAGAGCTGCAGATATATACACATGTATATAATCTAGCTAGCTAGCAAGATAGAGATAATATATAGGCACAAATAAAGTTAGCATACAAAGGAATTGATATCATTATGCCATTTTCATAGTATTGCAGTCATATGGAGGACAAGCCAAAGTCCAAATCAGAACAGAGTAGAACAGCTGGTGAACTAGTCAGAGAAGCTGAGCCTAGATAAACTGATGGCGGAAAGTTAAACTACTCCTGAGCCTCTTGGTATGGGACTCAACTTCTATAACTAAATCCACTATGATTTGAATTTTCTCCCAAGTACACCCTAAGTGTAGCATCCATTTAAAATGGCACAGCAGCAAGATACCCATGACTTTTTTTGCTTTGAACATTTAATGGTGCATACATGTATCAAAGTTTTATGTAGTACCACATTAGTATTTACATTGTTTTGTACCTTTTAAACTTATTTTTGAGAATTTCATAAATATTTTAATCATATTCTTAGCCCTCCCTCAACTCCCTCCAGATCCTCTAACTCCACTACCTACCCCACTTCATGTTTTTTTCTCTCTTAGAAAAACCAAAATAAAACAAAAATACAAAAAACCATTAAGTCCATTTGGGTTGGCCAACTTACTCCTGAGCATGGGGCCTATCCTGAAGTAGAGTTGATATACCCAGTGTCACTCCACTAAAGAAAACTGATTTTCCCTTTTCTCAGCAACTATCAGTTACAAATAGCTTCTTGGCAAGGGATGGGACTTTGTGCTTATTTCCCCCTCTCTATGCTAGGAATGTGCCTAGCTTGAATGTGTGCAGGTCTTGTGCATGCCGCCACAGTCTGTGAGTCCACATGTCCATCAGTCATGTTGTGTCTAGAAAACACTGTTCCTTTGGGATTGTCCACCACCTCTGGTTTTATGATATTTCTGCCTCCTCTTTGGCATGAATCAAAATTTCATTTATTTTTATGTATACTGCCTACATGTATGTCTGTGCACCACATGTCTGAAGAGGCCAGAAGGCACAGTCAGATCCCCTGTGACTTGAGTTACAGATAGTTGTGAGATGGCAGGAGAATGCTAGGAATCAAGTCTGAGTCCTTTGGAAGAGTAGCCAGTGCTGTTAATTGCTGAGCCAACTCTCTAGCTGTGTGCCTCCCCCCAAAATTCTTTGCGTATATCCAACTGTGACTTTTCCCCCAGCTGCATGTTATTAGAATTACAGGCCGGCTGGTGGTGGTGCACGCCTTTAATCCCAGCATTCGGGAGGCAGAGGCAGGCGGATCTCTGTGAGTTCGAGGCCAGCCTGGGCTACCAAGTGAGTTCTAGGAAAAAGGCACAAAGCTACACAGAGAAACCCTGTCTCAAGAAAAAAAAAAAAAAAAAAGAATTACAGAATGAGGACATATGGAACAGGGAAAACTTCCTATATCTCCTTGAATGGCTTTCTGTATTTCATTTCCACTGGCCTTGGAGTACTCTTATTGATAACAGCAGGTACCTGGGTCTCCTTTTAGAAAAACTTCCCAGGGACACTGGCTTGAGACTTCAGTGACTGAACACTGAGGTACTGTCCTTAAACCATGGCAAGTTGAGGAAGGTGATGGAGGCACCTTGCTTTCCCTTCAGAGTGTCTCTGAGGAGTTGGAGTGAAGCTGCCCTCTGTGGTTCATCTGGTAGGACTCCCTTCACTTGGCTTTCCCGTCTTGTACCGTTCCCTCATTCACTTGCCAATTGCCCTTAGGAACATGTGTTTAACAAACCACATGAACAAGTCATGGGCTGTTCTAGCTTCATTTTGTTGCTGTGATAAAATGTTCTGACTCTAAGCAACTCAGTGAGGAAAAGGCTTATTTGACTTACACTTTCAGGCTACAATCTGTCATTAAGGTAAGTCAGGCAGAGCAGGGACTCAAAGCAGAAACCATGGAAAAATGCTGCTTGGTGGCTGCCTCTCTGGCTTGCTCCCAGGCTCAGGATCACTTGCGGGGCCCTCCTATATCAATTAATAATCAAGCAGCACTCCAGACATGCCCACAGGCCATTTCTAGGCAATTTCTCAATCAAGGCTTCCTCACAGATTACTTTAGACCAGTGATTCTTAACCTTTGGGTTGCAAACGCTTTGGGGCTCAAATATCAGATATCTTGCATATCAGATATTTACATTATGATTCATAACAGTAGCAAAATTACAGTTATGAAGTAGCAATGAAATAATTTTATGGTTGTGGGTCAGCACAACATGAGGAATTGTGTTGAGGGCTGCAGCATTGGGAAGGTTGAGAACACTGCTCTAGACTGTCAGGTTGACAAAGCTAACTAGGGTAGGTCTGTGTTAGCTACTTTTATATCAACACAAGCTACAGTTAGGAGGAGAGAACTTCAGTTAAAGTCCTTCTCCATAGCCTATGCTTCAGTTCCTGCCTCCACATTCCTGTCCTGCTTGAGTTCTTGAGGGAGTGCTGCTTACTGGCTTGCTCATCATGGCTTGTTCAGCCTGCTTTCTTTTAGAACCATGACCCAGAAGTGGCACCATCCACAGTGAGCTGGATCCTCTTACATACATCAAGAAAATGCACCTTTATGCTTGTCCACAGGTCAATCTGGTGGGGACATGTTCTCAGTTGAGGTTCCCTCTTCCCATATGGTTCTAGCTTGTGTTGAGTTGACATAAAACTAGGCAGCACAATGTCCCCTGGCCAACTTGATACACGAATGTATCATTATTCAACTATAACCTTTCTTTTCTCATTTCCCCCCCAAGATGGTATGTTAATATTACAATATGAACTTCAACTTCTAAAAGTCCCATAGTCTAAAAATTCAACCACCTTAAAAGTTCAGTCTCTCTGGGTGGTGGTGGCATATACCTTTAATCCCAGCACCTGAGAGGCAGAGGCAGGTGGATCTCTGTGAGTTTGAGGCCAGCCTGGTCTACAGAGTCTGCTACAGAGTAGACAGGCTCCAAAGCTACACAGAGAAACCATGTCTCAAAAACAAAACAAAACAAAACAAAACAAAACAAAACAAAACAAAACAAAACAAAACAACCAAACAAAAACATCATCATCATCATCAACAACAAAAATTCAGTCTCTCTAAAATACCAAAAGTTTCTTTAAAAATCCAAAGCCTCTCTAAACGTTCATAACTGTGGCTTCTTGTAAAAGTAAAAATGTCAAATACTTTCTTGCTCTAGGAAGGAAGAATCAGGACACAGTCCATAATCACATGACATCAAAACTGAAGTTCAGTGTAAGGCTCAGTGTCAGACTTCTGGAACTTATAATGTTCTGGTCCCAAAGTGTGTGCCACAGAACACATAGCACATCTTGTGGGCTCAGACTGGTTCCACTTCACACTTGTGATACTGACATCTCTGAAATGCTATGCTCTCCTGCTGCAGCCAGGCTGCACTTTCACCGATAGCCTTTCCTGGGCTCTCTTCGGGGACTGTGATCCTGACACACGGTGCCAAGCCTCAACTTCACCCCACAATCCCCTCAATCCTAAATTTTCAGATGTAACTGAGACTGTACCTTCACAAATTGCCTCTTCAGGGACTCTACTCTTGCAAACAGTGCTGAGCTTAACTGTTCTCCATGACTTCTTCATGCCTTCAAAACCAGCACCACCTGGGTGACTCTTCTACCTGACCTAGTTTGGCTGCCAACATGAGAGACAGCCTCAGCTGTCTCTCTGGACCTCTGGACCACAGCTTCTGTGTGCTGACCCTGAGGAAATAGATTTATAGTATTCAGTGATGCTAGTCTCTCCTTAACCACTGCTAATTTCTTAGCTCCAGGTAACTAGGATCAATTGCCTCAGTAAAACCAAAGTTTCAGTTCAGTGGTGATAGTTTTTTGTTAATCATGGCTGATTCTTCAGCTCCTACTGACCCAGAACCACAGATTCTTAACTCAAAATATCACACAAATGGCCCTGACAGTCTTTACTTCTTTCTGAAACTTCACAATCCAGGCTTCCATTGTTTGCATTTCTCTCAGTGTTCTTATCTTCTAAGTTCCCACAGAACAGCCTACTGAGCTCTGAACATTCAATGGCCTTTTCAGCTCGAAGTTCATATGCCACATAATTCTCCCCAAAAATACATGGTCAGATCTATCACAGCAGCACCCTCTTCCTGGTACCAGTTTCTGTCATAGTTAGGGTTTCTACTGCTGGGACAAAAAACAACTTGGAGGAGAGAGTTTACTTCTTTTTTTCTTTGTAGTTCATCTTCCAGGGAAGGCAGGGCGAAAACTCAAGGCAGGAACCTGGAGGCAGGAACTGATACAAAGGCCATGGAGGAGTACTATTTACTGGTTTGCTCATCATGGCATGTTCAGCCTGATTTCTTATAGCACCCAGGACCACTGATCCAGTAATGGAACCACCCACAGTGAGTTGGGCCTTCCCACATCAACCATCAATCAAAGAAAAGTGCACCACAGGCTTGGTTTGCTCACAGGCCAGTCTGGTGGGGGGAATGCTCTCAACTGAAGTTCCTTCTTTCCAAATGATTCCATCTTGTGTCAAGTTGACATAAATCTAGCCAAAACTGAAGTCATAGCTCGTAGTCTATTAGGGATGAGAAAACCTTAAATTATCACAAGTGTCAGTTGCTTATCACAGGAACTGTTTTTTTTCCCCCTTATTCATATCTCTTTGGAAGTGATACTTTGATGAACTCAGAAGTTCTTGTAGAGATGAGTGTGGAGCTCAGGTAGAAGGGACAGTTTCTGAAGGATAGTTCTTGAAGCATCTATGAGTATTGGCTCTTACCTTGTGAAGTGTGTTAGCATGGTGGCACCCATGTCAGCCTTCTTATAGCAGTACTGTTCAAGAAGTCAAGGGGCTGATGGGTTACTTTTGCATGGTTGCTCCCTGACGCATACTCATGAGTTGAAAATACATTTATATGCCCAGCTTTCTGAGCACTATAGCTCCACAATACTGCACTGTGAAGTGCACACATTTCCCCTTGTGAACATGAAGCCGACTGGGCACTGTGACTTGCTGCCACTGTTCTGCATGGTAAGACTATCACCTACCTGTCAGTAGCCTGGGAAGAGACCAAAATTCAAAGTTTAAACAGTATCTACTGAATGTATAACTTTGTATAGTTGTAAGGAGGATAAATCAGAATCGAGCCTATTATTTGTCAGGGACTACATCTTTGTGTTTGATTCACATGTCAGTACATGATTTAAAGCCCTCTTTATTCCATGATTTGCTTAATTTTGTAGAGATGAGGACCCTATTTATGAATGAGGGTGAGAAAAAAAAGATCTAGACAGTCATAAACTTGTTTAAGATTTTCAGTTTAGTGGCAGAATCCTGGGGTTCTTATGTAGCTTGATTTTTTCGCCTTGCCCACAGTCAGGACAAATCTCTGTCACCCGCCAGTCCCACAGCCGCTCAGACCCAACCAAGTAAACACAGAGACTTATTTTGCTTACAAACTGCATGGCCGTGGCAGGCTTCCTGCTAACTGTTCTTATCTTGCTAACTGTGCTTTTATCTTAAATTGATCCATTTCCATACATCTATACCTTGCCATGTGGCTGGTGGCTTACTGGCGTCTTCACATGCTGCTGGTCATGGCGGCGGCTGCAGTGTCTCTGGTCATTGCGGCAGCTGCAGTATCTCTGGTCATGGCAGCGGCTGCAGCGTCTCCTTCTGCCTTTCTGTCCTTTTATCCTGCCTAGCTACGGCCGATCAGGTTTTATTTATTAACCAATCAGAGCAACTTGACATACAGACCATCCCCCAGCACAGCCAAGTGCAGACCATCTCAAACACCTGCACTCAGGCCCATGGTCCTAATCATCCTCTATACGGACCTGCTGGGTAACGCCACAAAGAACCTGAGAATGGGCTCCCACAGGACATACAGAACATCCCACAGCACTCTTACAGTCAGGGATATAAGGCCATGAATATAATGTCATCTGATCTCTTAGTATAGACATAAATTTGGTGACTTCTTGGCATGGCAGACTCACATTGAAATGGAGATCAGTGCTTGTCTGTTGTCAAGAAGGCCTATGCAGTTAGAATGGAAAATATGGTTGTTCAAACAAAGAATTGCAAGCTGAATGATGCCCACATCTTCCAGCTCTGTGCAGAGCAGAACTGGAAACATGAAGGGGAAGGGGGCCTCAGGTCTCGGGGCTGGTGACTCTGCTCTCATTTCAGTCAGAGCTCTGCGCTTTGTGTGCTCCATCTTCTATTTTCACGGAACGGAGCACCGACAATTTCTAGGGCTAATGTTGGAAGCGTGTTTCCCTTAGCCATTTCATCTTAATAATAAATAATAATGTAATACTGATACTCAAAGGAACAATATTACAAAAAAACCCCATTAAAGCTGGCATTTAATTTCTAGTATTTGAATATCTTAGAAGAACAGTAGAGGCATGTGGGTCCATGAATATAGGCTTTTCGCTTATGTGGGTTTGAACCTGACTAGGCAGGGCTCAAATGGGATTTTTCTCCAGCTAGAATTTATTTTTCCCCCTCTTTTCTGTTTTCTCTTCCTCTCTTTCCTTTCTAGTAATGGGGAGGTAACCCAAATCCTAATGCATGCTGGATAAGTGCTCTGCCTCTAAGTCATTCCCCCAGCTCTGCAGTGAAGAGTTTGACATTGTTCCTCTCTCCACATTAGGCAAATATCTCTCCAAGAATCTTGGGGCTTGTGATACTAGAGGCATTGTTAGTGTTGTCTCTGACCCTCAACATGCCATTTGACAGGAAGGTGACAGACAGCATTCTTGAAAGTTATCTCAGTTGTGTATTTTGATTTTTCTTTGGGCCACCAGCTCACAACTAATGATTCAGAGACTTATTATTAATTATAAAAAGTAAGCCTTAGCTTAAGCTTGTCCCACTAGCTCTTATAACTTAAATTAACATGCTTTTATTAATCTACATGTTACCATATGGCTTTTTACCTTTCTTTCATTCTGTATGTCCGACTCCCTCCATGTCTCATTGTCATCTCCTCCGCACCTTGATTGTCTCCTTATACTTCCTCACTCTGCCTGGAAGTCTCACCTATACTTCCTGCCTAGCCATTGGCCATTCAGTTCTTTATTAAACCAATCACAACAATATCTTCACACAGTGCACAAATATCCCACAACAGTATTTCTAGAGACACTTTGGGAAGGTAGATGGTGGGCATCAAGGGCTTGGGCTTGGGGAACTATTGCTTGATGGATATAGAGTTTCAGTTTTGCAAGATGAAAAGGTTATAAAGATTACACATTACTGGTACTGAACCTTATACTTAAAAATGGTAAGACAGTAAATTTTGAAATGTTTATTTTACCATAATTAAAAAATAAGCAGCAGCAGTGGTGGCACACACCTTAATCCCAGCACTTGGGAGGCAGAGACAGGTGGATCTATGAGTTCGAGGCCAGCCTGGTCTACAAAGTGAGTTCCAGGACAGCCAAGGCTACACAAAGAAACCCTGTCTCAAACAAACAAACAAACAAACAAACAAATAAACAAACAAACAGCATTGCAAATGCCCCTGGGAGGCATATTAATTATTCTTGTAGATCATGGTCTAGAGCCTTTTATCAGGGTTGTATTATTCAGTTATGTATCAGGAATCAGGAACTGGGTGATGTGAACATAAGTAACTTAGTCCAATTCCTCAGTTATTCAGCTTATGTTTGAGTGCCTCCTGGACCCAGCAGCTGTACTTGTCTTAAGATATCAATAATTAAAAAAAAAAAAAAAGACCTTCGAATCTACCTTCTTAAAGGCTCAAAAATACATTTTTTTTTAAAAAAAATATTTCAAGATGGTAAAGACAAGACCTAAAAGGAAGAGGATGAGTATCACAGAAGAATGGAAGGATGTGAGGGAGCAGATTCATAGATCTGGAGACCATTGTAAAGAAGGCAGCTGTGAGAGATATATAAGAGGGGACCAGTGGAGTCAGTGGAGATGTGGAGGTCAGCTGTGGATGGCCTGGCTTTGAGAGAAGATGAAGAACGTGACAAGATGGAGGAACAGTGAGAGGTGGTCAGGACCAGTGGGACTGTGAGTTTTAGGGTAAAGAATAGAGATGCCGGAGGAGGATGGGGAAGAAGATAAAGGCCTTTGTTATTCCGTGAGGCCAGGAGGGTATGACTTGAGGGAATTTGTCAGGATTGTAGAGAAAAACCACTGTGTGGAGAGTGAACAGAAGCCCATGACTACAAATCTGTGAGCCAGCCTTAGAGGATACAGGGAACGGGAGGCTCTTGGGAAGAAGGTGATTTCCCCCTCTTTACAGCCACCCTGTGTCTGCCTGCTGAATATCAGGGGCCTAGTTTGGATGTGTTCGCCTTTTATTTCAAGGAACTGACTTCCTCCTTAACTCCCTTTGGCATCCTTGAGGTGGAGGTTAAGTGTATCCTCGGGCTCCCAGAGAGGTGATGGCTATGCTGATTCGCAGCCTCTTGGCTTTAATGAGCTTCCTGGAAGCTCCTGTCAAAGGTGTTAACTTCCCTTGGGAAGAGAATCATCATTCACTAGGGAGAAAATGGATATCTTGTGGCTGTGGGCTCTCAACCCGGTTAAAGCTGCAGGACAAATGATGACTGAACATCCTTTCCCCTTCCTGCAGAGAGTAATGAGTAATCTCAGAGACGGGAATGCAAGTCCTCAGTTGCCTGCATCTGGGGAGGATGCAGGAGCTAGCATTTTCCTTCCTTGGGTGTGCATCAGTTATGGAAGGAGGATTTGTGCTGTCTGTCACATGCAATCCAAAACAGGAATGATATGCCTTGCAGGTTCAGGTTTCTGTTCGTAGTTAAGACAGATAAGGGTAAGTACCTGTCTGTCCTGTGCAGGTTGAGGGTTCTGTATGTAGTTAAAGAATAAGTTCCTGTTTGTCCAGTGTTAAGTCCTTGCAAGTTAAAGTTTCTATTTGTAATTAAGAGTAAATTCTTATTTCATAAACAGCAAGACATGTTTTTTCCACCTCCACTAAACTCAAGCCCTGTTGACATAATGTCTAGCCTTCCCCTTGTTTTTCCCTTTTGTAGCTTGAATTTCTCTGGTCCTGCCTGGCCCACAGTCAGGACAAATCTCTCTCACCTGCCAGTCCCACAGATGCTCAAACCCAACCAAGTAAACACACAGAGACTTATATTACTTATAAACTGTATGGCTGTGACAGGCTGCTTGCTATCTGTTCTTATATCTTAAATTAACCCATTTCTATAAATCTATACCTTGCCACATGGCTCATGGCTTACCAGTATCTTACATGTTGGTACTCATGGCGGTGGCTGGCAGCATCTTTCTGTCTCAGCCTTCCTCCTCCCAGAATTCTCCTCTCTGCTTGTCCCACCTATACTTCCTGCCTGGCTACTGGCCAATCAGCATTTTATTTATTCAGAGTGATATCCACAGCACCCTTTTGTTGTATTTTTGTAACAGTGTATATCAGCCAACTCTCTCACCCCATGAACATCTTATCTCTCCTATAAAAAGGACCTCAGGAGGCCGGCAGAGGGGCTGCTCTTAGGGTGAGACAGCCAGCTGGCCAGTCCCAGGTGTACCTCCAAATACAGCTTGCTTTAATTGGCCAATTGTGGATTTGGTCTTTTCTCCTCGTGGTTTTCAGGTTTAAGATCAGTGTATCAAAGGCAACACCCTTCTTTCTTGATTTGTAGAAATGCCCAGTAATGAAAAGGAAAGTAAAGTAGAAATATGGTCGGTCATGTGAATTATGGATATGGGGGAGAGAGAGAGGATGGATTATGGTCTGTTTAACAGACCCTCCAGCCTCTGCAGGGGCATCTTTCTAGAGGTAACAAAAACAGCTCTGGGAGTGTAACAAAGTTGCTCCTGGTTGAGACTCACTGACTTAATCTGGTAACAGGGGAAGTCAGGGTTTTACTTCATATCCTCTCTGGCTGGCTGAGTGTGTCAGTAGATTTAAAACTGGGTTGTTGGGGTCTGGGGACACAGCTCAGTAGTAGAGCACTTGCCTAGCATGTGCCAGGCCCTGGGTCCCGCCTTCATTACCCTAAAAATCAAACCAAAAAGCTAGTAGTATTTTTGTACTGTGCTTCTGGGATAGCAGGCCCATTCCAAGACAATAGTGCCTGTGTTTTAAGTAACACTTCTGTGATTCTTACATTCTGGACACCCCAACATAAAAAGCAAGCCTGCCAGGCACGGACACCAAAGATAACACACTTCCTGATTGCCTGGGAGGGAACACGCATGCTCTCCTTCCTCCTCTCCTGGATCCATGCAATAATTAGCCAAAGTAAAATGAATATTAGCCCATGCTTAACTGCCTTACTGTATGCTTGCCAGCACTGACCCAGTAGTGCTAAACCAATTATTTTTTGAACTTTATGGCTTTAAATAATCCCTTGCTCTAAAATTCCCTGTACCCCTCAGCTACTTAACCACAGGCCCCTCTGCCCTAAATCCTTTTCTTATACTTTGTAGCTTTTTAAGCAAGGCCCCTCTTTAAGAAGACATAATCCCTTCTCTGTAGAAAACATGAAAGACCTTGAACAAATCAAGATTTCTCCATGGAGAATTCAGTTAATCCTGTGCTTAGAGCCTAACAAGGAAATCCATCTCTCCACCAAGCACGCCATTACCCGGACTAATGCCTGACTTGAATAACAAGCAAATTATTGTGCTTTTAATTGTACCCTGCCTGGTCACAAAGCACATCTGAGAGAGGAATGTGGCGGCTCTTCCCGAGAAGCAGGTCAAGCCTCTAATCCTCTTTTTCTTTTCACCTTCCCCTCCCCCTCCAGTCCTTTCTCTTCCCAGCAGCACAAGGAAAAAAAAAAGACAGCTAAATTATGTTTAAAATGGGAGAGTCTAAAGAAGAAAAAAAGGCAGTAAATACTGACTTGGGAAAGGGCGAATTATCCCCCGTCTCTGCGGTGTGGCTCATTTGAGAACAATCAATGTTATCATAACCCCATTACCAGAGGGCGATCTTTCTTTACCCTACACCAGGCTTCTTGAGCATCTGTGCTATTGACAGTTTGGGCTGGGTAACTCTTTGCTCTCTCTCTCTCTCTCTCTCTCTCTCTCTCTCTCTCTCTCTCTCTCTCTCTCTCTCTCTCTCTCTGGTGGGTCTCTCCTGAATGCCATAGGATGTTCCATGCTCTGTCAAGTTGTGTCAATCCAATATGTTCCCAAATCTCTTGGATATGGGTGGCATTGCCAGTTACCCTGGTGGGGAACTACAGATCAAACCTTCCATACTGGGGTATATTTGCTGCATATGCTCTTCCTCCTCTACACAAATTCAGTAAATCAGGATTTTTTTTTTTTTAAAGACAAGTGTGTCCTTTGTGTATATAGAATGGCATCATATAAAAAGACAGAAAAGCATGCATTGTCAAGAGTTGGGGAGTGCATGCCCCTGTCTCAGAATTCAGGCTCCAAAGAGTCTTAATATTTGATCCTTGGTTCACTAGCAAGTGTCCTTGATTTCAGGAAACTTTTGAATGCCTCTACCTTGTGGTCTTTGAAATAAATTGGGCTTGCTTTGCTCGAGAGAAGGGTGTTGGGAAGGTTTCCAAGGTAAGAGCCGTTGCCCAGAAGTGCTGATGCCCAGGATAGTTGAGATCGGATAGAGAAGTGGTGGGCCTCAAGCTCCTTCAGACAATGCCAGCTCCCAGTCCTGTCTGAGGTCTGAAAATCAGCACCATGGAAAGCGCCCGGCAGCGGAGACATAAATCATGCGTTGCACTGCACTTCCATTGCAGCCTTAGAGGCCAACGTTGTCTCACTCTGAGGTACAAAGAACCAGCTTATTTTTAGAAACTTACTGGAAGCTTTGTTGTCTGTCCTTTAGTGGCCTCGAGCAAATGTCGGGTGGGAAAGCATTGCTGTTATCCCCCATGCCCAATAGATGGCGGTGTACATCTTCCTGAGAAGCCCGGCTTGGCAGCAGCTGGTAAGAAGACCTCCTTAGGCTAAGGAAGACAAGTGCCACTCGGTGTCCTTTGGAAGACAGGCATTGCCTCCCATTGTTGGCACAAACAGCTCCAAACAATTGTACTGACCACACAAGCTTCAAGCCACATTCCGGGGAGCTAGCTGCTGACCGCTCTGGAGTGAATGCTAGGAAAATGAACCCCCACGCCGCTAATTTGCTTGATTGGGGGTGGGGGTGGGGTGGGGAAAGGATGATCTTGAATAACAATGGGCATGCTTTATTTTTCCAACATGAATAGGGGCGATGCTATTTTAGCCCCTCTTCCAACTACTATAGTAAATGAAAGCAGCCACCTAATTAGGCCCGAATCACGAGCTGGCAGAGGAAAGATTCTGCAGAGAATTAGGCTGGAGTGGGGGAATTTGGAGAACGGAGTGTGATTTTGGAGGAGGAGAATGGGTGGGAAGGGAAAGGAGGCCAGGCTGACAGAAGGCCTTTGTAGAACTCAGATGCCTGCAGTGTGTGGGCGGAGCTGGCCCTGACCCTGAGAGAGCAAGGGACCAGTGGTTCCCCGAATTCATTTCCTGCAGGCGAATGACTCTCTAAACTGAGTGGAAAAAGCATCTGCTGGAAGACAGGTCTCTGAGTTGCTTTAAAAAGTGTTATAGATGTAGATGAATTAGCTTGGGAATGAGAGCCCAGCCCGGGTGTGGCCTGGCCACCCTGCTAGTGGGCTGGGTTGGGACCCCCCAGGAAGGCTTTCTGACATACAAGAGGGATGTTACAGGCTGATCTGAGACAAGTTTGGCTGTTGGTCAGGAATGAAATAAATGCCTAGTTACAGACTGGCCCTGACTAATTGCTCTTCTCTAGCAAGACCTATGAACCTTTCATTCCTACACCAACAGCATCAGGAACTGCAGCAATAGAGCAGGTAGACACTGTTGAAATCTTCCACTTGAAGGCTCCGTGAATTGAAGTGCTAATTTATTTGTTCAGCGATGACTTCTTGTTTTTTAGTTCGATATCACTTTAATTGAAATACTTCACTAATGCGATTTCTCACAACTGTAAACTGTCAGTTTTCACAGCTGTTGCCTTTTTCAAGCAATCTGGCAAATGTGTATGGGTAAAAACACAAACTTGGAAGGTTGAGAAGGAGTCGGCACAAGCTTCTTTTCCCACTCAGCCGGCCCACAGTCCCCCTCCCTTCAAAAACATATGGTCCTTTTCCATAGCCACACCCACTTTAATTTTGGGCACATCTGCTGTGTTTGGCTGCTAGATGTCCATCCTTCATCTTCTAGTGTGCACCTGGTTTTCTTCAGGGAACATGTGTCTTTAATGAGTTGGACTTCAGTGCTGGGGTGGACATGATCTTCAGATGTGATAAAAATCCTTTTATTTCACCCATTCTGGCCTCATGGTTGAGCGATTTGCCAGAATTAGCAAAATAACAGCCATAAAACTGAAATAAGACCCAGCTAACTTTGAATTTCAGATAAGTGAGATTATGTTCTTTTATTATAAGTGAATTTGAAATAGTGCATGGAACATACACAAGAAACTGTTGTCTATCTGGAATTTAGATTTAATGGAACATTATACATTTTGCATGGTGATGCTATTGGTCCCTAAAACTGTATTTGGCCCCAACTGGTCAAATTAGAATCAGACTAGGACATTCACTGTAGATTTAGAGAAGGGTGTGCTTAAATAAACTCAAGAAAAATCAGCTGGGTCCCTGAAGTGGGAGGATTTGTGCTATGACTGTTAGTGGCCATTTTTCCTACCACACGGAAGCCATGTCACAAAGAGCAGGGATTTTTTTCATGTGACCCGGTAGATTATGCCCACGGGGCATAGCTTCTATTTAGTCAAGAGAGTGTTGAATGGATATCAGACAGCAAAAATAGCTGTTGCCAACAGTACCCCTCTTAAACTGCTCATTCTCTCATTTTATGTGAGCCTTAGTTCATCCCCAGGACAGTGTTCACAGAAGCAAGGTTAGCTTTGCTTGTGATGGGAATGGAGACTTGAATTTCATGCCTCTGCCCTGTTTGGTTGAGTGACTTTGCAGTCAGTGTGGCCTTTTCAGAGTTAAATTTTGAGGTCTGAAGGCCAATGAAGAGATGACCCTTCCCCACAGAATGGATGCAAAGATACATGAGATAAAAGCATCTATCATGGGACCTCCTGTGCAGTAGGCACCCTGAGAGGTCCTCTTCCCTCAGGAATGTGCTGCATCCTGCATGGCTTGGTCCTGGAAGCCTGCCTGGAGGTGGCAAGGGAAAGAAGAACAGACACTAAAGAAAGGATGGGCATGCTGATACAGAAAAGCTGGGGCCAGGCGGGCTGTGTGCACTCTGATGGAGTAATATGTCCTACTACAATAAAAGGGCCGACTCCTCAGCGCTTTTGGGATGTACAGCACAGGAGGAAGAGTTAGCTAGTCTTGATAGGAGGTTTCTGTAGGCAAGTAGTCTTATACTGTAAATATTGGGAGAAGGAAGTTGTAGTTGCTAGTTTTTGCACACACCGGATGGAATTGTTTGTAAACACTTGTGCTTGGACACACTGTCAACATTCACACTCAGACCAGAGGAAGGCTTTGCCATTTCTGAGCCTAACCCCTATGGGGAAGGGCTTGTCGAATTTCCATGGGCCTGACATGGCTGTACTACTCTGTACTTTATTTGTTCCTTACACATTCACCCAGGCTTCTTGGTCCTCACAGGGGCATTCATAAATTCTCTTATATAACTTAGTCAAGGTCTGAGGACAGGTGTGAGTTGCACCATTGGATGATCATGCATACCTCACCCTTCTCTTCTGTTTGAGCACAAACCTGTCTCCCTGCGTCTGAGTTTTTTCCTCGCGGCTCTTTCAGCACTATTATGAGCAGCAGAACCACTGATGGTTGCTCTCTTTCTGGTGTCTCAGTGGCATTTACTCATTTTTAATTATTGGGATATTTGCAATGTGTGGAGAAGACATTTCTTTCCTTGTTGGCCAATTTAAGTGAAATGAAGAAAGGGCAGCAAGAGCACTTGTGACAATGTGTGATGCTTTCCCTGGAACTTTCTGTAACTCAGAGGTGGATATGAGACAAGGGAAGAGTTAGATGTAGATTTGCCAGTTAAATGTGAGGAATGGCTGACAGCGTTCCCTCTCCTCCCTTCATAGAGCGCCTGATGAGCAGAGTGAACCCCTCAGGGAGGCCTTGGTCGAGTGAGTGCATAGTAGGAATAGAATTCAGACCTCTAATTTCCAGGCCCAGGCTCTTCACTGGAGGCTTTGTGGAACCAGCAGCAAATTTGTCCTCAGGAACCTGCCAGAGGGCTCACCTTGTCTGCCTGCTCTATTCTGAAACTCAAGGATGTATGCTACACCAGATGGGGCCTTGTGTCCTGTGCGATGGGAGGTTGGAAGAAGCAGAAAGTTTTAAGGGTCTTTGGGATTGCACAGCCATGGGCAACACCATTACTCCACATTCTGTTTTGTTTTGTATTTTCCTGCCCCTTTCATCCCCTCTTCTTATTCCCTTTCTTTTGGTTTGAATGGAGGATTCATCAATGAAGGAGATCATCTTTCTCCTACTCTACCCTCCTCTAATTCTCTCATCCTACCTCCTCCTGCTGTGCTCTGAGAGGAGCCTTATCCAGTCCTTAGTCTTCTCTGGTTGTGAGTCTAGAAAGTTTGTGAATCCAAGCCTTTGTTTCAGCACCTGTGAGATAGACACAAATGTATCTACTTTGTAGGGCTCTTGGGGGAGATTAAATTACTAAATAGGAGACTAAATATGTTAATTTACTGGTACAAGCCAGTGGCTGATACAGAATAATTTCACTGTTCTAGATTCACAAAAGCTAGATTGATGGGGGAATGTCTTTTTGTATGCTATGAAAAATATGTTGCTCTGATTGGTTGATAAATAAAGCTGTTGGGCCAATGGTGAGGCAGAATAGGGTTAGGCGGGACATTCTAACTAGAGAGGAGGAAGTTGAAAGGCAGAACAGAGAGGACACTGCCAGTCTCCGCCATGAGAAGCAAGATGTAAAGATACCGGTAAGCCACGAGCCACATGGCAAAGTATAGATTCATAGAAATGGGTTAATTTAAGATGTAAGATATAGCTAGTGAGAAGCCTGAGCTAGTAGGCCATACAGTTTGCAATTAATATAAGCTTCTGTGTATTCATTTGGGTCTGAGCAGCTGCAGGACCATGAGGAAGTAGGAGCTGGCTCAGCACAGGAAAACTTTTAACTACACTAGATGATGGGGGTAAGTGAGTACTGTTGACATGGAAGTATTCTTAGATTGCAAAAGATAGTGATGGCCTAGCAATTCTCTTCAATGCTATGGATTTGCATCAACCTTCACTGTAGCCTATGAGGTAAACATCATCCCCTTTCCACAGATGTGAAAACTGAGGCTCACAAGGTATAACTGTTTTCCCAAGGCTATATATACAGCTTGTGCAGAGGCTGTGTCCAGCCTCCCTTCCTCCTACCTGCTCAGTGTCAGCTACCTGCTGTAGGCAGTGTAGCCTGGCTGATGGTTGGACCTGAAAGTGAACCAGGGAAGACAGACATGGTATTGGAAAGAAAGGAAAGCAGAGTTTCAGGAAAGAAAGAGACATTCCCTGTCTTTTGGCCAAGTGTGATTGGAACTTGGGAAATGAGCTGGGGTCAGGGACAGGTGACTGGCATATGGAGTCCCAGGCTGTGAATGATGACTTTTCAGCGACTGGAAAGATTTGAGCTGATGTACAGGAAAAACCACCTTTTATGGTTGCTTAGGAACATTGGAAACCCAGCTCTCCTTTCTCCCCAGAGCCTTTATCTGTGAATTTAGGGCTTCAAGGGAGAAGTTCACCTCTTCTAACAAGTGACACGTTTCTTTAAAGTCTTGCCTCTCTGCGTGTGTGAGCTGTGCACACTCTTGAACGAGAGTCAAGCTCAGCCTTGTCAAGGCAAGTCAGTTGGAGCAGTGGTCTGTTTCTTTATGGCCCTAAACTTAATTCTAACAGTTTAGGGGTTCATCTGGGAACGTAGCCCACTTGAGGAGGTACTTCAGATTCTCTCATAGGGGAGACACAACTCTTTAGGTTTTTGTTTTTGTTTTTGGTGGCCCTTGGCCTCTAAGTCTCTGACATTCCAGCTTGGCAAAATAACTGGGGAATGGAAGTGATAGGCAACACTGGGATGGCCAGCCCAAGGAAAATAGCAAGGCAAGCAGGAAAACTCTTTACATACACCAAAGGGTCTTAAATTCCAGATGACACAGTCCCAGAGCCATCTGATCTCAACTCATGCCATGCTTGAGTAGGATAACATGGAACCAAGGTCATATCATATCCCCTTTCCCAGCTTCCCCATGTGCTCCTAGAGTAAGGCCTACTGATGGGCATCAGGTGGGTACACTTCCCCATTACCCCTGCTTCCTTTCCTTCACGGAGTTCTTGCTAGTAACAGCTTGTGTCTAGTGGTTGAGAGGAGATCAACACCAGAGCCAGGTGACCTCAATTGGCATGCATCACTACAATTTTTGGGAAGCCATCTGGGAGGGACCTCACACTGCGACTCTATCCAGTCTAACCAGAGGTAACCTCACATTCTAATGGGGTCAGATCAATCTCTGGCTAAGGGACCACCTCTAGGAAGGCAGTAGGTTTACCTTAAACCATGCTAATGAAGTAGATGGAATAATTAATTCCTTGTACTGGGGCCAAAGTCAGAGGCTTATTGACTTAGCTATTACTAAACAGACTCCCCATGTCTACAGCACTCTTTCACCCGGAAATATGACAGAAAGAGGGAGCCAATATCTTAAAAAGTTTGAGGACAACAATGTTTAAAGCTAAGAGGAGGGGTTTGTAAGAAACATTCAATAGGTCTTTTCTATCAAATAGTATAAAACTTGTTTCTAGAGTAAGGAATTCAAATCTTTTTTATCTCTCCAACCTTGTATGTAAATGCTTTACCCCCCCCTCCTACCCCAGTTAAATCTTTGCATACACAAGGCCCTGTTACATGCTTGGATTAAAGTGGCTGCTGGCTCCTTTCCCCTTCATTCTCCTTGCATCAAACCTTTGAAAACTAGCCAATAGTGAAAGACTGTGAGATGAGCCTCCAGCCAATGGGGAAAAGGAATGATCTGCTTTAGGATAAAGATGGAGTGCATTTCTTGCCCTGGTATGCTTGCTCCTCTGCTTTTGTGAGCAGTGCACTCTCTTGATCAAAAGTAAAGTTTTGCCTTGTCTAGACACTTAAAAAAAGTCTCACTTAGGGCTGGGTAGAAGTCTGAGATCACCAATTCAGCAGAAACCAGGAGTGTCTTAAGGCCACCTCACACTGTAGAATCTCACAGACAAGAATAGATGGTTTCATCTCCCTGCAGCTGACCTTCCAACCCTGTGTTTTCTCCTTTCATCTAATATTTGATATTTGAGACCTGCCCCAGCCCATGTAAGAATACTAGAGACTCAGTCCCATCGGTCCCATGTCCTCATCGTCAGCAAATAGACACATTGCTGCTGAGAATCTGATGGAGTCTTGGTCCCATAGCGGCATATATCTTCTGGAAATTGGACATTCTTAGCCAGCTTTGCCTTCCTTGTCCAGGCCTCAGTGCCATCCAGACTGCAGCTTTGTTCGGCTGGTGCTTGCACAAGGCAGCTGAGCTCAAAGCATGTCATCCTGTATTAGAACACATTAGAACAGCTATGGTGTTCTGAGGCCCTCGGCCCCGGCATAGAGAATGCATGCCAATGTAGACTTACGTTTGTGAGCCTCTTTTCAAGGACTTTTGTACTCTTTCCTGAAGGATGCCTTCTCAGTTTGGTTTTCAATAAAGTTAGGTGTCAAAAGCCACAACCTTAATTCTTTCTACTAAGAAACTAGACTCTTGTCCCCAGATGAGAATACAGGAACTAACAGTAAAGCCCACTTCCTTACCGTGTTGTGGCAGGTTTGCTCAGATGGCTGGGTGTGTGTATAGCAGTGTGCTGGGTACCACTTCAAACCATTTGTCCTCTTCTGTGACTCTTCTTTGCATGCAGGATTAAGAAGCCCTATGCCAGGATTGTGTTTCTGCTGGGCCGGGGCCCTGATTACATAGGATAAAGTTTTTTGATGGCTCAAGGTACCAGAGCAGCATGGAACAAAAACAGCATTCCTTTCCTTTTATAAAAAAAAAAAAAAAAAAAAAAAAAAAAAAAAAAAAAAAAAAAAAAAAAGCTATCAGAAAACCAGGTCACCCGTTATTGTAGCATAGCTTCATTAGCTCTGACTAATGTGATTCTATGACATTTTAATGACCCTCTCCACTACAAGAACTCCAAATTCTCTCGGTAAGCTGACAAGCCATATATACTTATCGACCTTATACTTTTATTATAAATTATATTCCAGAATCCAAGAAAGGCCAAGCTGAGGACAAGTTTTGTGTGTACTGAGAAGCTCCCCTTTTTAAACAATTCAAGCACACAGGCATAGCTTAGATCCTAAATGTCCCCCGTCCCCAAAGACTCATGTCCTAAAGGCTGGGTCTCTAGCCTGTGTGTGGCAGTATTGGGAGGTAGGGCATAGATAGGACCTGGTAAGAGGAAGCTCCGCCACTGGGTGGTGCCAGTTAGCGTTTCTGGAACTACCCCATTCTTGCTTTCTCTCTGCTTCCAGCTGCCTGGAGGTGAGTAGCTTTGTTCCGCCTCATACTCTAAAAAGATGTTCTGCCTCACCACAGGCCCGAAGATGGAGCAGTGCAGCACAGGTCAAAATGTGCATGTGTGTACGCACAAGTGTGTGTGTGTGTGTGTGTGTGTGTGTGTGTGTGTGTGTTTTGCTTAAACTCAGTCTCAAGAGTTAATGCTTTGTTCTAATTTTTCATTTTTTTGGGTGTTTTTTTTTCTTTTTGCTTACCCTCATATGTCTCATTTCAAGTTATATTTATATATATGACCAACTGTAGATCCCAGTGGAGTAGTAGACATTGAGTACAATCTCTCCACCATAAAAAATAAAGGTGAGGCATAATATTGTCAAGGCAAGAGAAGCCAGAAGCCCTGGGGAATATGGGAATAATAATAATGTAAGTGAAGAATATACATCACATCCCCAGGCATCGTCCGTGCAAATGATAACTGTTGAGAGTCTACAACACAGGGTTGTCATGGTTTTGTGATTTTTGA
This sequence comes from Peromyscus maniculatus bairdii, assembly GCF_049852395.1. NCBI lineage: Eukaryota > Metazoa > Chordata > Mammalia > Rodentia > Cricetidae > Peromyscus > Peromyscus maniculatus. The sequence goes on along the minus strand of NC_134852.1, from coordinate 167,654,378 downwards.
ATTGTGGGTTATTAGTTTGCTGTCTTTTACTCTGGGGTGCAATTAGCCCCATTTCATGGGAAAAGAAAATCTCAGCTCTTCTTTTGTAGTACTTCCTCCTGGTTCCTCGGGAAGCTCAAGGTCATCCGAAAATTAGAGATTTTAAGCTTCACAAATACCTACAATGAAAGCACAGGTATTTACAGTGGAAGGTTAAAACATCAAACCTCAGAAGGCATGCTGGGCTCTGAAAGTGACGTGTGCCTCCCAGGGCTGCATGAATTTTTCCTCAGCAGCATACCCAGGGGACTTAATTCTAGTGTATTTTATAGGTGCCTGCACAGCCAGAGATCACTTTATTTCATTGCATAAATAACCAAGATCTTTTGTACATTCCTCTATTCCCCCCTTTGAGCGGCAAGAATGGTGGCAGATCTGAGGTTTGTGCACATATACCTGACATAAATGTGTACCAAAGAAGGGGGAATAATAAGGACTAACTTTTATAGACCTCTCTCATTAAAACTCACCTTCAGAAACCACTTCTGCTCCTTTCTTATAATCAAATGATGCCTCGTAACCACCTAACCATTTTTAATATTCCCCAGACTCCACTGAACTACGCTCCAGCTCAGACACTGTCTAGCTAGTCGGAGAAGACAGTCTACTGTCGTATTTAAAAGCTGTTATTGGGATGGGTTTTACAGGCACTGGGCTAGGACAATTCAGAAACAATTGCTTATGTGATAGTTGGAGGATTTGTCCCTGTCAAACAGTTAATATTGCTTTAATACATGAAGTAGGCTGTATAAGACAGCAATAATGAAAAATGTCAGGAAAGACAATATCAATTGTTATTCAACATCCACATCAAAGATTACTTTTTTGTCAGTAGCTTTCAGAAAATGTATTTTCCATCAGATCTGATTGCGTTCCCCTTTGAAGTGCTCCACCCTCCCGGTAGATTTAATGTGACATCTAGGCACTTTTTAGTCCCTGGGCCTCTGAGGCGATTCAGAGAGGCACAACAAGCCATCACAGGTTTATCCTCAAAGGCCGACACTGTCTGTCTGATTTATTGTAACTTTAAGAATCATCTCCAGCAAAGCATGAGCCCTGCTACCCATCCACAGCGTCAGACTTTTATCAATTCATTTGTATGCAGCCAGTGCCTCTTGGAACCGAGAGCCCTATAGCCACTCATGGAAAATGCATTACCTGCGACTAATCCTTTTTATCTTTAAAGTCTGTATTTTTTATGTATAAGTCATTTTGGGTTATCATAAAATATACATAATTCTCCCTCCCCCAACAAGAAAAAAAAGGCAAAATGGAAAGAGAATATATAATAAGTTATGAGCCTGTGGTGTCCTTATCAGCAAGGATTCTAAATAAACAGCTCTCTTTATGTAAACACCCAGGATATAAAGCCAGGATTACTTTCAATGGGAAATAGGAATGCTTCCATTTTTTTTTTTTCCCTTTTAGGTTTCAAAGTGAAACAAGGAGATTAATCATTGAAAACACGTGCATGCAGGCTTCCTTTTCTAGTGTGTTCACTGCCGAGGGCTGGTGGGGTTGCTGGTGGCAGCGGGGTGGGGGTGGGACCAGGGCTGACAGCTGTTCTGTTTCACAGGTTTGACAAACTGTTCACTCTCCAGGGTTCCCCAAGCCATTCGTGAAATGGCCTTAATTAAGAGCACTAGCAGCCTGTGTCCTAGAAGGAAGCAGGTCCACCATCTTCACCAACCCCATCCTAGTGCCGCTCTGCTGCCTGAACTTCCTGGGATGGTGCGCTCCTGTGCCCAGCATCCTAAGTGCTGGCTGCTGTCTTGTGCCATTCTGTAACTGTCCAGGCATTTCCGTTCTGCTCAGGTCCGGATCTTCATAAGCATAGGAAGGCTCTCTTCTATTTTAGACCGAATATAAATGCTGACAGGTCTGTGCCCTCGTCTAATTAAACTCACTGCCTGCAGACCTAGTCCTGATGTGCCTGCTAGGGGCCATCTCTGTTTACCAGCCAACCATGCTCATTGGCTTGTGTACGTGTCTGACAGCTTTCCGGCCACTACAGTGGAGTAGTATGTTTCACAGAGCCCAAAATATTTACCATTGTATCCTTTCCAGAAATGAGCCTCCTCCTTGCCTGGAACCATGTTGTAAATCTAAATTAATGGAGTTAGTTAGTCCAACCTGACATTTACTCCGCATACAAGTGCAAAGTGCTTTTGGGAGTAGTCAAAATGGTCTTAAGGGTGCTTCTAATGGCTGCTAGACTTCTGAGACTTCTGAGTGGGGATTGACCGTGGGTAGAGTTGAACAATTGCTTTTTTTAAAAAATTCTTTTGGCTTTTATGACATAATATGGTAGACATTTTTATGATTCTGCCTAGTGTCAAGGGATGTTGCTTCTCTTCCTGGCTGGACTCTGCCTATATCTTTCTGTGGCAATAGTAAGAGAGTTCCTAGGGTGGTATCCAATCTTAGGAGCTTAAGAAAATGACAATATTATTTTTTTTAAAAAATAAACTCAACGTTCAGATAATATCTATATTGTGTACAGCCTTCAGCCAAAGGTGGAATTTCTTTTATATATCTAAGCAGTATAGAACTCCTAGGCTGCCATCTTTAAAGATCGGAGAGGTAGGCCAAAGGGGATTTGCCACAGCCACAGCCATAGAGTGTGAGTGTGTAGGGGAGACAGTTAGAAGATGCCACGCTTGTGTGTATTTTCCAGATGTGTATGTTGGCAACTTACGAGTGCAATAGTGTTGGGAGGCAATGGCTCGAGCCTCATGAGTAGATCACTGTCAATCAGAAAAGAGCTTGAAGCAGGGGCGGGGGTGGTGTGGTGGTGGGGATGATGGGGGTGGGCAGGGGGTGTGGGTTGAGTGCTTGCTTAGCATTCATTTGAATCCAAGGGAAAAGGGGCTGAAGGATGCGGTTTGATCTCTCCTTTCTATCTGTTTTTCCACCATGTTGTTATTGGTGGGGAGGCCCCCTTTATCTTGGATTTCCAGACTGTGGAAGTGAACAAATGAACTTGTGTTGTTTAGAAGTTACCCAGGCTATAATATTCTGTTCAAGAAGCAGGAAACTGGACGGAGACAAAGGGCAGATGATCGATAGGATCCCTGCTCTCGCCCTTTCCAGGACTATCAAGGCTTCACTGTTTCTCCCCTAATAGAATGAGAAAGCAGAGAAGCATGACCCTTAGCAGAAGAGGGATTTTTAACTAGAGAAGTTGCAGTCATTACATGTTCCCCCATTATTTTTACATGCAGCTCATCTTCTGGGAAATTATTTCAGAGATCTTGCCAGAACTTGGCTTAGAGATAATAGGCTGAGTGTCAGCCTTCTGTTTTCCCTGGAAAAAGGGGAAAAATCATTTCAAAATAATGCCAGAAGATGTTAAAGAGTTTCGCAGGCTTTCCGAAGCAGCACCACACACCACTTCACCAACAGAGCTGATACAGGCTGCTGCAGACACAGTAGCACCCCACGATACCATGGTGCACCCGGAGCCCTGGCTCCTTGATGTTGCCTTTCTGATTGTCATGCTTTACCTGACGTCTCACCACACTGTCTCACATTCCCTAAGTCTAGAATGTGTGTAGCAGGCCTTTCTTCATGGTGGCTTTTCTATCTGGACTGTACTTGCCTAATTTGATTATATCTCCTGATGACCCTCTGTTGGACCTTATTACTCTAGTCACATGCTGATGGTATGTGGGGTGGAGCCTTAGGGAGGTTACTCAGTTTAGATGAGGTCACAGGGTGGGGTACCCATAGTAGGATTAATGACTTCATAAGAGCAACCTGAGCATGCTGTCTCTTGCAAGCTGATGCACTCACAGTGATATAGAAAGAAGGCCCTCAGCAGGTGCAAGCATCCTGCTCCTGGATTTCCTAGTCTTTAGAATTGTAGAACAAGCAACGTTCTACTTCTACAAAATACCAAGTATATGCTATTCTGCTAAGGCCGTAGAGAGCAGACTTAGACAACCAACACTCCAGCCCTTGTCCCAAAGGCCTTGTCTATCTGGAAACTCAAGCACATCTTTTATGCTCAGTGTAATCATCGTTTTTGTGAAAATTTCCATGGTTTCTCCTTATTCTTGCCTATGACCTCACTGCAGTTACCTACAGCTCTTCAGATACTCTGCCATTGTATTTCTTAAATCATGTGACCATTTTATTTACACGAGGTCCTGGAGGGTGGGAACTAGGGCTGAACTAACCTCTCTATTTCTTACACTTTGGATGGTGACTTACACGAGCAGACATTGAACAAATGTGTGTTAAAAATATGGAGTTGAGTTAAGCATGACTGTGAGTGCCTTATAACCCCAGAATCGGGGGTGGGGGTTAGGGAGTGGGGGACAGGGACACATCGATCCTAGGAATTGTTCAACCAGAATGGCTGAAAATGTGACCTGGTTCAGAGAGATACATTGTTTCAAGGGAATAAAGTGGATAGTGATAGAGGAAGACACCAAACATCCTCCTCTGGCTTTCAGATGCATGTGCATGAGCTGACACCCCCACCCACACATAGGTACATATACCACCCCCACATATACCACATACTTAAACACATACATACATACAGCAGAACAAAACAAAACAACACAAAATGTAGGGCTGTAATTTTAGGTCAGAAAGAAACTTGGGAAACATCTCATCTAAGCCCAAGGTATACAGGAATTAGGAGCTGTTTACATTACATATCTCTTTTTGTCCCTCTTGAGGGCTTTAGACAGTGCATCATATGTCTCAGAGGTTGGAACTGCCTTCTACAGAGCTGGCCATTAAGGGAAGAGAACCAGGGACAGCTCTGGAAAGTTCACTTCCTGTTCTACCTTCTACTCATAGCAAAGCACAGCACAGTGTAGACTAACTACCCCGACCCCGCCTTGGGAGGGGTTGCATTTTTATACATGTGTACAGTGAAGATGGCTGCTGAGACTGAGCTGCTTGGCCTTTGCCCTATTTTTCTTCACTCAGTACCAGGTCCAGGCAAGGCTCCCCAAGAACAGATGCTCAGGGCTCTTTTACCTACCTCCTACCTGTTGACATTTCCATTTGTTTTTTTCTTTTTTTTAAAAGTACATGGGTATTTCTTTTTCTTTTCTTTTCTTTTCTTTTTTTTTTTTTATCATATTCCTCCCTTATTCCCTGCTGTCTCCCTTTTGAAAGTGTTCAGGCTGGCTTTGAACTCTGTATGCTTTTACCTTAGCTTTCAGAATGCCGGGTTACAGGTGTGCACCACCAAACCTGACTCAGATATGGAAGAGGATCTGGACTGAAGCCAGAGACATGGACAAAGGAAAAGATGAAGCTGAATCTATAAACGACACTGATGTGGCCACGGTTGCAGTCCCTTGTTTTGAGGTTAATAGAGAGATTTATATCTCCATCTAGTCTTAGTGGTATTCAAGGTCTCACTCTTTCTCTTAATTTCCTTTCCCCCTTTTCTCTGCCCCCAGCATAGCTTTGTTCCTCTCATGGATAAATTCACTTAGGCTCAGGATTTTGTACTTCCCTCACCCCTGGCTGGCTGTGCCTTCTGACTATCTGCAGAGCTTATACCACACAGCGTGGGAATGTGCCCTGTAGATAGTGGACACAAAATAGAGCCCGATCACAATCCAGAAGAGGGCTGGTGGTGGCCTAAGATGAGGGAAGGTGCCATAGAGGCTTTGGCCCTGGCTATTGGCTGCTACTTCTCAAGGGAGTTCCTGAGGATGCTCTGTGGCTAGGCATGGTCTAAAACCTGTGCACAGCAGAAAAAAAGCATGAAGGTAGATGGTCCATTTTTCTAGTTACCGCTTTGCCCCAACTATCTGTGGGACCCTGGACTCTTTAAATGTAGGAAGAAAAAGATGGACTAGATAGATGATCTCTCTCTCTCTCTCTCTCTCTCCTCTCTTTCATTCATTCATTCTTCCTTTGCTGTATGTGAGTGATGCATGTATACCTGGGTGTGGGCACAGATGTATAGATGCTGTGTGTGCATGCAGAGGCCATCAGGTGTCCTAGCATTCTGTTTTACCCCCTATCTTATGGAGCCTGGGGCCAGGCTAAAGGCAAGTAAGCCCTAGAGGTCCTTTTGTCTCTGCTGGCACCTGGTGCTGGGATTAAACATCACCAGCCACCATTTACCTGGGTGCTGTGGATTTGAACTCAAGTCCTCTAACTGTGCAGCCATCTCTGTAGCCCCGTGGGCTGGATGATTTTTGAAGTGTTTTCTAGGTCTAGCGAGTTTAGAACTCTTTGAATTTTAATAATATCTTAAAGGCATTATAATGATCTTAAGTATTCTTCAGTACTAGAATTTTTGGCAGTGTTTAGAATAGGCATATGAAGGGAACTCTCCCCTTTAACTTCTATGCTTGGGTGCTATTATTTATCTAAAAAAAAAAAGAAAAAGAAAAAGAAAAAAAAACAGGCAAACTCTGAGACAGTTTCTGAAGAGCAGATTTTATTTCCCTTGCGATGGTCCTTAAATGCTACACTTGTTACATCTGAGTGCTAATTAGGAGAGATTAATTAGTCAGTATTAATGTACTTCTGTGGCAGCCTCCCCCACTACTGAACTGCACTTGATCTGAGCTACCTGCAGGTCCTCTGCAGAGATAACTCTGAGGCCATAGGGCGAGCCTTTTGACAATTCTCCAGTGCTGCTTTAAGAAGAACAGCTATCAAAGGCAGTCACTCTGAAAATAATTAAATGGAAAATATACTTAACTTCAAGAATGAAGATTGCCTGGCTATCACCCCACAGGGCCAACCTACTTTAGGTGACTAAAGGCCGGTAATGGGAAGTGATGCTTCTTGGTCTCTGTCCGGCTCTGTGAGAGCCCCCAGGTGTAAACCTGGGTGATACATTCCTCTCCACTTCCCTCTGCTTCTATCTTGGTCCTCAGAAGACACCTTCAGTAGGGATGTTGTAAGATTTAATCAATTATTATCTAAGGATGGGAAGATCCTGGGATGAAAGGCATGAAGATAAAAGCGAAGTCCGGCAGTATTATCCTCACTTTGCTATGCTCCTCTTCTATTAGTGACATGGGGTGACAGCTGAAGTGTGCTTTGCTGCATGTTACAAAATATAAAAAAGCAAGGAAATGGCAGTAATCTCAGAGCCAAGCCCTTGTTCTTCTTCGTAACCTGTGCACAGTAGATTGGCTGGTGTTTGTGCCTCATTTATCTCTTTCTGTAGGATTGTCCTTTGTGTCCAATTTTCCCTTATTAATGAATCTCCCCTTTTGTCCTGTACAGTCTAGGAGGATGACATTTATACAAGGCAATCGTTTTCATGCATTACCACAAGGGTTATTTATTGGTGGTTATCCAGCAGAGGTAAGCATATCTATCACTGACGTTGGATCTACATGGGCTGTTGTTTCCTTAGTAAAATTATTTGCTGATTAGTTTTTTTCTGGTCTTTAGATTTATGGGTTATGGGGAGAAGACCCATAAAATCCCTAAACTTTGGGAAGAAGAGTCTCTCCCCCTTCCCTGCCCCACCCCATGGCCAAGCTGCTCTGACTTACATGTCCTTTGAGAAGAAAGTCCAACCAAGACCTTGTTTCCAGACATAGATGCTTAAAAAGAAAGTGTCCTGTGTGGTCAGGCATGGGGTGGGCTGAGGAGCGCCCGTGGAGCACTGAAATGACCTGAATTGATGCTGAGATGAGACAGGCTTCTCTGTGTGATCTTAAGGCTATGTAAGTTTTCAAATAGACTTAGATCTCAGTACAGGAATAAGCGTGCAAGAAGCATAGTTCCCATTTTTTTTCTGAAGTTCAACTTAATTAATATTACTCTGGCATGAAATATTGTTTCAATTCCAAGCATCTTTCTCTTTTATCTAGAACTTTGATAAGTTCCAAGACTTGGTAGCTGTCAAGATATTCCAGGTCCTGTCTTAGTAAGTACTGCCCATCTACACAGGCTGCTCTTTTTGAGCATGTGGTCCATTCCCATCTCAATGATGCATTGGCATCTCAGCAAGGTCACCACAACATGGCTCAACCTACCATGATATGGAAAATAGCAACCAGAACTTCTCCTAGGACTTGAATCTTTATCTCCTTTCCTCAAAGCTAGAGAAAGGGTTCTGTCTTCAAATTTATTTTTTGAATCCTTCCCAAATCTTCTATGTTCTGTCCGAGGGTTCTTCTATTTAGGTGGTGGGTCAGGAGACATTGGTAAGTACTTTTTATATGTTTGTCACTTCAGCTGAAGAAATAACCACCATTTATTGGGCTTGCTAGAGGGAGGAAAGAATGGGGAAAAGAGCTGATAACAGAAGGTGGGAAATACAGTTACCAATTGACAGCACCATCTTTCTAGTTTCGAACAAAGGCTTTGAATAACAGAAGATGAGGCCTGTCCTCAGACCCATAGGCATCAGGGAGGGCATAGTGAAATTTGGAAGGGAGGATAGAAGCTATGGACTTAGAAGGTTAGTCACAGTTATATGCAAGGAGCTTTAGGAGGTTATTGTAAGAGATAATGGAAGTTTTAATTCTAAAATGTCACTGATGGCATAGTGTGTCATTTCTATTGAAAAATTTTATGTTAAAAGGTATAGTCAACACGTGAATCAGAAGATGTATTTGTAGAGCTAGGCATATAGTTTAGTGGTAGAGTGCTTGGCGAACACACACAAGGCTCTGGCTTAATCCTCAGTGTAGAAAGAAAAGAGTGCTATACAATATGATGTGTCCTGTGAAACTGATTGAACTTTAGAACACTGTGCAGATACTCTCAATTTGTGTATTACCTAATTGTGTATTAAAAGACAAAAATAAAATGTAAACCACAACTTACTGGAAAACCCCAGGACCCAAACTTGTTGAGAAAGCTTTTTACAGAATGAAGTTGAATAGCTACTTACTAATCATCTATAATTGTCTAGGTAATGAGGCAAATGGAAAGATGTTAAGAAGCCAACAGTGTATCAGCAACACCTATGACAGCAGGAAATAAGGTATAAAATTGGTAGGGGAAACTTCCAGGCTTTGGAAACATTGGAAGTGACATGCCACAAGCTGTGAAGTAGTGTCAGCTTTTGGAGGCCCTGGAGAGGAGAGGTTGCTGGAGCTGGAAGAGACAGATATGGGAGTAGATCTTGGTGGCTGGAGAGGTTGATGAATAAAGGTGATGAAATAAATTTGGACATGAAAATTATCTACTAGTATACCCATCAAGCAGGCAGAAGTCCAGGGTTCTGGGAACTGTTAGGGGATAGAGACAGGGCTAAGGCTGCATCAGAATAATAACCGAGGCCATAAAATAGGACAAGCTCAGCGATCATGTAAGAGAAAGGAAAGAAAGCAGGCAGATCCAGGGCAGGTATGACTTGTACACAGTGTGGAGGTATCTGGAACCCTATGTTAACTTGACTATGAGAATGTCAGGAGACAGGCTGAGATGGGAATATAATCCAGATGCCATACAGTGGAGTATGTCAGGAGAGTGGCTAGAAAGGAAGAAACAAATCATGGAAGAGAAGGGGTGTGGCAGGATGATGGCATGGTTTATGATGTAGGAGAGGTGGTTGAGTCAATTCAAATGATAGTGGACAGTCAGGAGATGCTGAGGCTTACGAAAGGGGATGGAAGAAGGAAGCTCTGAGGGATAAGAAACTTTGTCACAGGGGGAACTGGTTGGCAATGACATCAAACAGCCAATCATGCTGTTCAGTCTGAATGTTGGCTCAAGGGTGTTTAGTTCTGCCAAGATTTCAGTGGCTGGCTCCCTGGAAGGACACATGATGGAAAGCTCATAATCTGCATTTCTCCTAAGATGCTTTCATAAACTCAGCTAGCGGTTACTCAGTACTAGAAACATGATGGGTTTTCAGCCAAAATCTGCTATTCACATTTTCAAGATCCCTGATTCTTCAGTTTTATAGCTAAAACCTATCTTAACCTATTTTAACTTGAATTTGCCCCCAAAGCAAATTCAAAATATAAAACTTAACATATTAGTTTTTCAACAATAGCTAAACATATTAAAACAATATATATTCATTCAGGATAGAGATTATATTTTATTCATGTTTATATTCCCAATACCTCTCATGATGCTTAACAAATAACACATATTCTATATACATGTGAAGGATGTACTGTGTAGGGTAAGGTATAATTTTTATATCATTTTTATAGTAGTACTAAACCTTTTGTGTCCATGTCCAGCTGTGCTTGATGACTTGTTACCATCATGAAGATGGCCTTCAACACCTGTTGTACTTGTATAGCAGGGCTCAGTGTTCTGTGTTCAGTCATTTGATGCTTTGTTTCTATTTTATTCATCTGTACTCAGGTTTATAGTGATGAATCTGAATAGATATCTGAGGTGTCAGATATGGATTGATGTGCAAATCTCTTCTTAGAAGAGCAGTGGTTCTCAGCCTTCCTCATACCACCTCTCTTTAATACAGATCCTCGTGTTGTGGTGACCCCCAAACATGAAATTATTTTGTTGCTCCTTCATAACTGTAATTTTGATTTATAATGTTATGAATTATAATGAAAATATCTGATATATGACCCCCAAAGGGGTCATGACCCATAGGTTGAGAACCATTGTCTTAGAGCCTCTGTCTGCTGTGATCTATAAAATAGGCTCATCATTTGTTTACATCACAGTAAGTTAGGCGAGTTATCTGAAATAACATATGTAAAGGACAGGCATTGTGTTGAAAATAGTGCACATGTGATAAATAAAATGATTTTGGTTGTTTTGAGGTGCTAGGGATAGAATCACGGTTTTGCATAGTAGACATTCCACAGTTGAGCTCTGTCTTCAGTGCAAATATAGACTATTTGATTTAAAAGAATATATCTTTAAAATATTTATTTTTATTATTTAAGGATTATACCTTTAAAAAAATCACTTTGACACAAGATAGAGTTATTTGAGAAGAAGGAACCACAACTGAGAAAATGCCTCCATAAGATTGACCTATAGGCAAGCCTGTGGGACAATATCTTAATTAGCAATTGATGTGGGAGGGCCCAGCTCATTGTGGGCAGTTCCACCTCAGGAAAGGGGATCCTGGGTTGTAAAAGAACAAGCTGTGGAGAACAAGGCAGTAAGCAATGTTCCTCCATGACTTCTGCTTTAGTTCCTGTCTCCAGGTCCCTGCCTTGAGTTCCTGTCCTTACCTTCCTCAGTAACGGACTGTGTTTATCTTTAAGTATAAGATAAAATAAACGCTTTCCTCCCAACATTGCTTTTGGTTATGGTGTTTTATTAGAGTAACAGAAACCCTAACTCTAAGGCATTGTATCCACGTGTATCTTTGTAGTTATGTACACACGAATGCAGGTACCTACGGAATCAAGAAGATCGCTTGGAACTCAAGTTAGAGGTGGTTGTGAGCCATACAGCATGGTTGCTGGGAACCCAACTCAGGTAGTCAGCAAGAGCAGTATGTGTTCTTAATTACTGAGCCATTTCTCCAGCACCTAAAAGGCATATCTCTTTATCATGTTTTCTAAAGAACACAGACCTATCATAATTCACAGAAAAAAAGTTTTATCTGTCTCTACCAGTTTCTCATTTCCTTTTTTATAATGCATTTATGGCCTAAGGTTTGTTGCTCCAAAGAAGAAACTGAATTTCTCCCAGTGACCAATAACCATTCTTGGGCACTATGCCTCCACCTCATTGTCAACGGCTACATGGAATTACACAGTGAATAAAAGGACTCTCTATACCTTATGGGGGGTGGGTTTTAGCTTGATATAATTAGATGAAAACAAAGTATCTTGGAGCTGGAGAACTGATTTAATGGTTAAGAGTACTTGTTCTTTCAGAGGACCTAAGTTCAGTTCCCAGTACCCATGTTGGGTACTTCACAACAAATCTTTAGGGTGGGATAGATAGCTAAATGGTTAAGAGTACTTACTGCTCTTGTAGAGGACCTGGGCTTGGTTCTCAGCACAAATATCAGGTGACTTACAACCTGATGTAATTTCAACTCCAGGGTATCTGACATCCTCTGGTATCCACTGGCATTGCACACACATGGCACATGTAAACTCATGAAGGAACACCCCCATACATATACATAAAAAAATTTAAAGCGCCCTCTAAAAGGCTATTATCTATTGAGATTGCATGTGAATGATGACTTGGACAATGCCAGCTCTTTATTATAGACTATTTTTCATGTTATAAGGAATATTCACCAAATCATGTTCAACAGAAACACCCTTAAAGCAACTTACTGTATTTGTTTTGGTTTCACCTTACAGTTAAAAAACTGGATATTACTTTTGCAAGTTGTAGACTCTGCACTTTAACTGTACTTTCGGTGCCATTTCACATTAGCTCTGCACTGGCATTGGGGAAGAAGAAGGATCGTTTGTCTACTGGCACTGGGGAGGAAGAAGGATCGTTGGTGATAAGTGAAGCATGCCCCGAGGGTTGCTGTGTAGGTAAAATGCTATAGGGCCTTTAAACAGGTTAATGGATGCCTGGATAAAATGTTGTAATTATCAAATTATTATTATTATTTTAATTATTAATTGTTCAGTTTAACATTAGCTCAGAGACAAAGCAAGGGTTGGAATACCAAAGTCAAATCTGTCTTTGATGTTCAATAGGATGAGCCCAAGCCCCAAGTTAAAGCTCTGTTGGTTCTGCAAGCATTATCGTGCTAGTTGACACTGAGCCTCTGTTGTTACTGGCTTCTGCTTCTGCCTGCTCCACCAGTATCCATACCATACTTGTTGATGACACTCCTGGTTGCACTTGCTGGGTTAGCCTATTGTTGCCGTGACAAAATGCCCAATCCAAACAACTCAGGGAAGGAGAGATTTATACTGGTTCATGGTTTCAGATATTTCATTCTTTTTTTTTTTTTTTTTTTGGTTTTTCGAGACAGGGTTTCTCTGTTTAGCTTTGTGCCTTTTCCTGGAACTCACTTGGTAGTCCAGGCTGGCCTTGAACTCACAGAGATCCGCCTGGCTCTGCCTCCCAAGTGCTGGGATTAAAGGCGTGCACCACCACCGCCCGGCCAGATATTTCATTCTATAATGGCAAGGAGAGTGTTTCCAGAAAGGATTAGCTAAGTGTGTATGTGTAATACTGTCTCATAGTCTGGGTGTCAGAGGGGATAAAGGAGATAGGGACTGTTAGGGTTTAAGTGAGGTTTAGCAAGTCCATATGTAAAGTCTAGGTCCTGATGGTAATATGTTGGGTGGTTCTGGGAACTTCAGGAAGTGGAGTCTATCTGGAGGAAGCAGACCACTGGAGGTGAGTCTATGGTAGGAGCCCATGTCTGACCCCTTCTTGTCTTTTCCTTTACTTCCTGTCTGCCACCAGTTGAACAGTTTTCTTCTACCACATGCTTCTGTTGGGTGATGTTCTATCCAAGGCTGTGGGGACAATTGATAATGAGCTGGGCTCTGAAACCATGAATAAATTAAATCATCTCCTCATTCAAAATGTTTGTGCCAGGCGTTTTCATCACAGTGATGCAACATTAGCTAATGCAAGGACAAAGCAAACTAGCACAGGCATTCTCTCTCTCTGTCCACTATGAGATGGACATCTCTGTCCCACCATGCCCTTATGCCTCATTTCAAGTCCATAAAAATAGAGCTAAAGTGACCATTTTCTGAAGTCTCCAGAATTATTAGCCAAAATCAATCCTTCTTCCCTTAAACTTTTCTCATCTCTTTTGTCACAGTGATGAGCAACTGACTAACATGGAAAGTTGGTACCAGACAAGTAGGGTAGTCTACTTGTGTGTCACAAACCCTTGGAACTAATTTTAGGAGGACTTTAGAAGCGTTTGGAGAAGTAGACTAGATGTTATGGCAGAGTCTAACAGGTGACTCTTGGGGGATCCTATGCTGATAAGAGTGTGGACCTGACTATTCTTGTTAGGCCTCAGGTGGGAAGAGCTCTATTGGGAACTGAAATGGAGAGCCTTGTATGTTAATCTCTGGCCAATAACTTCTCTTGAGACTGTGCATGAACCTGAGTTTAAAGGTAATAGAATAATTTAACTTGACAGAAGAAATTTAAAGGCAGCCCAGGATCTGGGCTATAGCATGGTTGCCGATAGCTGCTTTTGACCAGATTTAAAGTAATTTAAAAAAAAAAAAAAGACAAATCTTGGGGAAACTTGCAATTTGCCCAGCAAACAAGTCTGTAAATTTGGGGCCAAGGAAAGTGTGTCCGGTAAAGAGACTAGTTCTTTTCTTTCTTTCTTTCTTTCTTTCTTTCTTTCTTTCTTTCTTTCTTTCTTTCTTTCTTTCTTTCTTTCTTTCTTTCTTCCCTCCCTCCCTCCCTCCCTCCCTCCCTTCCTTCCTTCCTTTCTTTTTAAAAATACGTTTTTTGAGACAGGGTTTCTCTGTGTAACAGTCCTGTCTATCCTGGAACTCATTTTGTAGACCAGACTGGCCTCGAACTCACAGAGATCTGCCTGTTTCTGCCTCTCAAGTGCTGAGATTAAAGGCATGTAACGCTGCTGTGGAATATTTGTTTACACTGTAAAGATGTGTCTATGCCAAACACACCTTCTGACTGGTTTAATAAAGAGCTAAATGGCCAATACGTAGGCAGGAGAGAACAGGCAGGACTTTTGGGCAGAGAGAGAGAAACTGGGAGGAGGAATCTAGGTGTGCAATTTCATCAGCCGACTCAGAGCAAGTCAGATGTGCCGTACTAAGAAGAGGTAACTGAGCTGAGTGGCAGAACGTAGATTAAAAATATGGGTTAATTAAGTTATAAGAGCTGGTTGGGGAAAAGCCTAAGCTAAGGCCAAGCTTTCATAATTAATAATAAGTCTCCAGGTCATTATTTTCATTATTTGCAGGCTGGTGGTCCAAAGATAGTTTCACAAGAATGCTTGTTACATGAAACCACTGCCTGGCAAGACTAGTTCTAAAAACAAACAAACAAACAACAACAACAATAATAACAACAACAAAACAGTAAAAAATGATCCCTTGGTGGTATCTCAGGCTCAGCCTCAACAATGTCAATGGTTTCAATCATTTTAAAGATTTGAGAGCTTTGGGATACCCCATTCATATAATACCTTTGTCCATCTAGATACTCAGGAGCAGATAACTAACCATTTACCTAGGATAAAATCCATATTTTCCAAGCTAGCAATAGTGAACAATGAGTTTATTAAGTAGTTTGAGTTCTAGTTTATCTACTGGTAAAGTAGAGATAGTTTTTACTATTAGAAAGATTGACTTGCATATTGCATAGTGTATTTACTATTTTCCTTGGCAAACAGTAGGTGCTTATGGAATTGCTAGTCCTCATCTATATACCCTCTGTTTTCTTTATATTATCAAGATACCATGTCCTTTCTTATCCTAAGAGCCATAGAAACCCTAAGATCTCAGAGATTGAAGGGAATGATGGAGCACTGTGTACAACAGTTCTAGACTCAAAGATCTACCTTGTTGGTATATGTACCGACATGGCTAGACTGACCAGCCAGCAAGCCTCAGCCATCTTCATGTCTCAGTCTCCTCAGTGATGGATCTATAGCTATGTACCACCATGCCTAATTGTAAAAAAATATTTATTTTTATTTCATGTGCATGAGTGTTTTGTATGTATATATGCACATCACATGTGTGCCTGGTGCCACTGGAGGCCAAAAGAGTGTGTTGGATCCTCTTGTAGTTACAGATGGTTCTGAGCCACCAGGGGAATGCTCAGAATGGAACCTGGATCCTCTGTAAAAATAACAAGTGCTCTTAAACACTGAGGCTTCTCTCCATCTCCATTCAACTTAAAATATGGACTTACTAAATTCATACAAAATATATGCTATAGTCTGCTGTTGTTATGCACATCTCTCTTCTGCTGTAGCTCAACCTATGCCTCCCTCACAAACCCATTCCTTCATATCCTTCACAAGATACAGTCTTGTTCTCTAAAAATGCCTGCAGGGACCAGCCTGCATCTGACCCATCTCTGCCCATTGTATCATAATTGAATTTTTGAATATTTTTCTTATTTCCTTTAGCAAAAGAGATTCATAAACTTTCTGAGCAAAAGAGTGATGTGGCCTATTTGTTACAGTTCCCGCACTAACTAGCGTGAGGGTATAAAATAACTGTTGGCGGGAGTAATCTTGCCTACATATTGGGTAATAAGTAAATAACCGTACAGTTAGCAAGTTACTTCCGTGTTAGTCTATTTTACATTGCTATAATGTATTATTTGAGATCAGGTACTTTATAAAGAAAAGAAGGGCCATTTAGTTTTGGCATTTGGAATCTGAAAACACAAATTGCATGGTTCTTCTCTGTCGTACCCTGTGTTCCCCTGCTGTATCACATGATGTCAGGTAGCATCCTGGTGGGACATCCTGGCCAGAGCATGTGAGACAGGCAGGGCCTAATCTTGCTTGTTGAGAACTGACTAGAGGCCCCCCAGAACCACACTAATCCCTTCTGAGGTCAGCGCTCTCTATGACCTAGTTACTTAGGACTCAGCCCCATCTTTGAACCTCAGCGCACTTGGAACCTAACACATGAACATTTGAGGAGACAAACCACGGTGACCTCTCTGTTATACACCACGTATGTTTCGGTGCTTTATGAGCGATTGGCCTATTTGTCTCTCTCATTTCCTCGTATCCAGATCCTCTGGGTTTGTTTTCTGTGCTGTTTCTCTTGTCTCCATCTTGGCTTTCAGGAAAAGGACTGTCCTCACCGAGGCGAGAGGACACTGTCAGAGAAGTGACAGTGTCAGAAATACGTTCTTTATCTGGATTCAAGTTGTATGTCAGCAAATGCGGACTCAGGGAAGTCAACCTGCCCAGAAAGGAAGTGGCAGGACTATGCCTCCTACAGCTTGGGGAGTCGCCTGGGACGCTGGCTGTGAATGGAAAACTCTTGTAGATCAAAGAAGGGGACAGCGGACAGGGGGTGTGCTGCTTATCCACTGTCCTTCACAGTGGCCCTGAAGTGGGTGACCTTCGAGGGACTCTGATGTGCCCGACTGAGTCCCTTCAGTTTGTTGATCCTGTTTGCACTTGACTTTGTGGATTCCTTTTGGGAAAGGCCTTTTTAAAAGGGCTAAAAAAAAGCTTTGTGCCCCAGAGACACGCAAAGGTGGCATCTTAGGCAGACAGCTTCCCACCCTTGGTTTGTGATTTTCCTTCCAGGAGGAAATTTCTTCTTCCTCGGAACATCTGGGTTTTGTGATCTGAGGCATGCTTAGGTTTGGCAGCTCGAACTTTTAAAAATAATAACTATGCAGGGAATGGTCTCTCTGGTCTGTGGGGAGACTGGGAAATATGGAGTTACTTCTGGAGCTTTTTAAAAGCTAAGCTTTCTTGAAGTGCTGTTTTTTAAACTATCATAAGTCAGATTTATCATGGGGATAATGTAATAAAGACAAATATTCAACCAATAATGAAAAGCTAAGTAAACGGGTCTGTTTAGGCTCTATTATATGCAGGGGAGTACATTAAGGCAGCTCTAAGAGACACTTTAATGGATTTAACATTAGCAATCAGACCTGGACTTGGTATAAATCAAACACCAGCACATTTCACCCTACTGCACACCCACTCATTCATTAGTACCATCAATGCAGATTATAAATATTAGCCAAGAACCCTTCACTTCTTGAGATTCTTTCCACAGACACAGCAATAATTGAACAATAATGATGACAATTTTATTTTTATGAATCACTATGGCTTCCTTTTATTGATTTGCTCTTGGGCCTGGAGAACGCTTCCTCAGCCAGTATACAACAGGAAATGGTTATAGCATTATCAGATAGGCTGTAAAGAGATAAATAAAGTAAAGGGGGGTAGGAGTGTGGCTGGGGTTCAGCAAACTGCTGATAGAAGCAAGAATTACTCTTTCCACTCCCAACAATAGGGCACCTCAAATGGCTTCTTTTCTCCCTCCTCTCTGCTTTCTCCTCAGTGAGAAAAAAATATTCCTAGGCTGTAAAAGTTCATTAGCTTCAGAGTGAGCATTTTGGGGTTCTTGGTAGCAGCTGAAGGAAAGGCGTAATATGGGAATACATGTGCCTGCTGTAGGCAGCACACAGGAAGGAGGGTGGACTCCCACAGGAACATGGCCTTTTGCTGCTGCCTCTGCTGATGTACACCTCCCTAGGAACATGGCAACACAGCCTTCTGAAAAGATTTCACCCAAGTTTATGAAAAGGAGTGGATTCCTCACTGCCCACCCCTTCTCCGAGCACAAGCTATCTGTCTTTCTCTTTGTCTCTCTCTATCCAGTGTGAGCAAACCGAACATCTGGGGCATTAATAAGAAGGGAACAGATGTGGGCCGGCAGGCACATGAGCTTTCTCCCTCCTCAGTGACAGATTCCAGGGTTCTTTTCACACTCTTGCCATCTCATCCCTGGGAAAAAGCTAAGTTTCTACATCTATTTCCTCACTGGCTTTCGACCTCACCATGTCTATTAGGGAAAGGAACAAGATTAGATGCATCTTCCTGGGCCAGCAAACCCTCTGGAGAGTCTATGCAGTGACAGAGATGAACGTGTCCCATCACAGAGAGCAGGGACAGAACGCCTCTCCTTGGAGTGTGCTCTTCTTGTGTCAATCGTACAGCAGATGTGTGGGTAAGTGATGCCTACAGGTCTGCCCAGCACTTGCGTTTGCTGACTCTGCCCTTTGTGTCCAGGGAAACATGGGATCCTGAGCTGCTTCCACAGGCAGTGGGGCAGCCTGGGGGCCGGCAGTGAGGCTTGCTGCATTCCTTAATCCACTTCACTCATGCCATCTCTGATTCCATCCATAAGGCAAGGCAAACCTTCTGGGCACTTGTCTCAGTTACTCTTCTATTGCTGTGAAGAGACACCATGATCAAGGCAACTTATAAAAGAAAGCATTTAACTGGAGGCTTACTCACAGTTTCAGAGAGTGAGTCCATGACCATCATGGTGGGGAGCGTCGGTAGGCAGGAATAAATGGTGCTGGAATAATAGTAGCTGAAAGCTATTACATCTTATCCTCAAGTTGGAGGTGGGGCAGAGGTACTAGGGATGGTGTGGACTTTGGAAACAAGGCCATACCTCTTAGTCCTTCCCAAATAGTCCAAATGAGGACCAAACAGTCAAGCATATGAGCCAATGGGGGCAGTTCTCATTCAAACCACCAGACTACTCTAATGAACAACTGCTTTAGAAAAATAAGTTCTCTCTCTCTCTCTCTCTCTCTCTCTCTCTCTCTCTCTCTCTCTCTCTCTCTCTCTCTCTCTCTCTCTCTCTCTCTCTGTGTGTGTGTGTTTAAAAAGATTGGGTCTCATGTAGCCCAGGCTGACCTTGAACCCATATGAAGCTGATGGCAACCACACAGCTCTGTTTTTCTTGCTTCCATCCTGCCAAGTGCTGGGATTGATTACAAGCTTGTGTCCCCATGCCCACAATAAGTTCTTTTGACTCAGACAACTAAACCATGGCTGAATTTAATACTTAATACACCTATAGATTTAAAACAACATTTTAAAGAGTTTCAAGTTATTAGTCATATATTGTGTTGTGACAATGGGAAAAACCTCAGATAACAGTTGAAAGCAGCTAGATTAGAGAGATGGACCTGGGATTAGTTCCCAGCATGCAGTTCAGGTGGCTCACCATTGCCAGTGACTATAGCTCCAGGAGATCTGATACCCTCTGGTCTCCCGGGTACCTGTGCGCATGTGATACACAAAACTCATCCAGGCACACACACATGTAAATAAAAAATAAAACCCAAACAGAAAAACTTCCCACAAGTTCACCGGCAGGATTTGTGGCTGATTGAGAGAAGGAAGGTGAATGCTTGGCTTTGTGGTTAGGTGGGGGACCTTATATCTTTGAAGGTTAAAAAAAAATCACTCTGCATGCCAAAACTATCTCAGCAACTGCAGCTTGGGTCAGGTGTAACCACAAGGCTGTGATGATTCTCAAAGCTCCTTGGAGACATGTCCATTCAAGGTGCTCATTAGTTTATGAAAGTGTGAAAGTGTTAAATGTACATAGGGCCAGTCACAGGAGAGTGACTGACACTGTTGATTTCTAATGGGAAGAATAAAAATTCGTGTACTAGAACATGCTGCTCTCCTTCCCAGTCGTGTTTATAAAGTACAAAGGAGAGCTCAGTGCCATTCTGCCATGAATGGGCTAACTCATTAGGTATCCCCCCCCCCCAGCCCCATGGTCCCTCAGCTACTTATAAAAGAATCATTCAGAGGCTTAATGTTAATTATCAGCTGTATGACTTATGGCAGGCCTCTTGCTAGCTAGCTCTTTCATCTTAAATTAACCCATTTCTATTAATCTATACTTTGCCATGTGGCCATGGCGTTACCAGTCTGTTGGCATCTTGCTTCTCCTTTGGCAGTGGCTGATATCTCTCTTACTCCACCTTTCTCTTTCCTGTCTCTCTCCTTGGATTTCCTGCTTGTCTCTAAGCTGCCTTGCCATAGGCCAAAGCAGCTTATTTATTAACCAATGGGAACAACATATATTCACAGTGTACAGAAAGACACCCCCAGCAGTATAATGCTTGCCATGATCTAAGAATGGGCTTCCAGAGTGTCAGGAAGTCTGTGCATCTAAACATTTGCTTGGGACTCTGTTAGGGCAGAGGGGCAACTATGCACATATGGTGGTAGCTAATTGAAGGGCCCTGTGAGGACCTAATAATAAGCATGGTGCCTCACTTGTGGTGGCTATTTGGTACACATTCTGGATGGGTAAAGTTAGGACTGTTCACCAAGGACAGAGGCTTCCTAAAAGACAACAAAGGATAAGAACTAGGACCAGAAGGTTTGTAAAAAGCCATGAACTCCTCAAATGAGATTGGTCCTGGTCTGATAGTTATAGCCCCTTTGATTCATGGAAATGTATGTGTTTGTGGGTGGCTCAGTAAAAAGGTACCTGGGGGCATAGCTAAATTTGGGAAGCTTCCAGCAGTAATGTCTATCAAAAGCAGTGGCTCTCAACCTTCCTAATGCTTCAACCCTTTAGTATAGTTCTTCATGTTGGGGTGACCCCCAACCATAACATTATTTAATTGCTATTTCATAACTGTAATTTTGATATTGTTGTAAAAAATTTTGTTGATATTGTTGTGAATCATGAATATCTGATATGCAACCCGGGGTGGGGGGTCATGACCCACATGTTGAGAACCTTCAGTCTAAAGGCACCTGGGAGTCTTTACTCTCACAGTGGGGCTTGCAGTACTTGGTGGTGATGGGATCTTGATCTCTTAATCATCATGTTCCTCTGTACTGTACTGAGAAGCTGCTGAGGAGTCAGGATTGGAGAAAGTGAAATGGAGGATCATGAATGCCTGGACCTCTGAGTTATGGGACTATAACATTTGGGGTGTTCTAGCTAGAGAAGAGAATAGTCAGTAGTAAATCTAGGGAATCGTTCTTTCTCTTCTCCAGGCCAAACTTAGTGACAAAACCACTTTCTCCTCCATGAGACAGGTGCAGTAGTTTTATAACGTGATATTCCAGGTTCCCTTGGTTGAATGTCTGTATTGCCTACATTACTCTAAGGCAGAGAGTTGAATGTTGATTTCAGACATTTGTAGAGGCTTCTAAAATTTGTCATGCAATCTCCTGCCATCACACTGTATAGGCCATGTATCACTGGGGTCAGGTAGACTCCTGGAGCAGGAGGAGTTCTATGCCTGCTCATTCAGCTCTTGGAGCTCTAGGAAAGGGCCAATGTCCCTGAAGGTCAGGGAGAGATCTGATGACTCTAAGAGGGAGTCAGGGCTGAGTGCAAAGAAGGGTCCCAGAAAACCTGGAAGACAAAGGCGTCAGAAGCCTGCAAGGAACAGCATGGAAATTGTGGTGAACTGGCTTGATGCGGGCAGGACTGGATGTGGCCTTGGAAGTGCAAGCAGCCCCAGAGGCCTGATTCTGAGAGAGCTCAGTGTGGTACAGGAAAAACGGAAAGAGGAGTAGTGGACAGGGTGTCCAGTAAGCATTAGGGTGTGCAGCTTTGGGGTGAGCCTAGGGGCCAGACCCTTGACAGCAGGAGTTCATCAGATGTGTTGCTCTGAGTGATCATTGCATTGAGAAAAATTTCACAAGAAAAGTCTCTTAGGATGCTCAGGAGTACATTTCTTTGTTCTGTCTCTCCTTTATGTCTTTAGAAAAGTATGTTTAGCATACTGTAAGTGGTAGGTAGCAATAGACAGTAAAAGAGAACTGCTTCAGTTAGGATCTTGTTTTTCTTTTTGTTCTCTCATGTAGGAACATTTATTATGATATCTACCCTCTTAAGAAAATCCGAAGTGTACATGGCAGTGTGGTCAATCTTCCCACAGTGCTATGCGGCAGAGCTTTAGTCTCACCTTGCATAACCCAGGCTTTACCCATATTGAATTAGCAACGCCCCATTCCCTTTCCAAACCTAGCCCTTGGCAACTGCTATTCTGCTCCTTGGTCTTAGAATTGGAATATCATAGAATCTTCTTATTTGTATTGAAAATACAAATGCCTTGAGGGAAAAACATGCCTGGAAAGCTGTTCAACATGCTTCATGGAGTCCTGGGGTCTTGCTGTAGTAGAAAATGGCTGTCTCCCAATCTCTTACAGTTTATACACTGCCTTGGCATAGTAGTATTGTTTTTAAAATTATTTATGTATTCATTTGCTTATTGCATGTGTGTGTGTGTGTGTGTGTGTGTGAGAGAGAGAGAGAGAGAGAGAGAGAGAGAGAGAGAGAGAGAGAGAGAGAGAGAGAGAGAGAGAGAGAGAGAGAGAGAGAGAGAGAGAGAGAGAGAGAGAGAGAGAGAATGTGAATGTGTGTGTATGTGCTCAGGAGTGCATGCACACCCAGAGAATGAATGTGGAGATCAGAGGGAGTTGGTTCTCTGCTTCCATCTTGTGAATCCCAGGGACTGAACTCAGGTCATCAGGCTTGGCAGCAAGCACCATAACCCACCAAGCCATCTTGCTGGCTTTTGTAGCTTCTGTTTGTCTTAATATTGCTGGAGTAAATGGAACACTGGCTTCAAGGCATAAGCAGTATTATATAGGAAGGCTTCATACAGTAGGGGGTGGAGACAGATCTTCTATGATCAGTTGGTTTAATGCTGTTAAGAACACAAGAGACAGGGTCTTCTCAGTATCGGTGTGCCTTCTCCATGGTTATAAGATGTGTGCAGCAGGTCCATGTGTCTCATCCAGATTTCCTTTTTGATATACCTCTTTTTAGGAGATGGCAAATTTTTCTAGCTTCTCTGTCTAGCCAAATAGTCACCTACTGCCACAATAATGAAACGACAAATTATCACAGACTTGATGCCTCTCAGGCTTGTAGATTGAGTTGATTGCATCTGGCCACCGAAGACTAAGGCGCTCGCTCCCCTCGGTCAACAGTCTGCTGGCACTGGCTTCAGTCTGCAAGTTGGGTTCTAATTGCTTCTATGTATTTGTTCTGAGGCAGAGTTGAAGTAGCAACCACTGAGAACATCTCTTCTGATGGTGCATCAATAGAAAGCAAGAGCCAAGCTTTCCATGTAGTGCATTTAAGGCCTGCAGTTCCCCATCTGTTAATATTCCATCAGCCAAAGAAAGTTGCATAGCCAAGCTCAGCACAGAAGGGTACAGAGGAAAAAGAAGGAAGGTAGCAGATACCTAATAATCTGTCAGCTAAACCCCTCGTTCCCCAAGCTGGCTGTGTCTCAGGGGACCTCAGCTAGAATTAGTGCAAACACAAGATTCTAAACTGATCATCAAAAATGGGAGAAAGATGTTACTAATTATGGCTTAGAGCAATCAACAGGATAGTTGGGAGTCAAGCAGCTTGGCTAGTAGAGAACCTAGTAGTCATGCACTAGGCATGAAGAGTCAACCAATAAAATTCGTTACTCATCATAGGGACTCCAAAGGAACAGGTACACAAATAGCTCCCTGTTACCTCGTTTTTATTACCTGTCCCATGGAAGGATCAGAAAATTTCAGGCATGGGCTCCTCATGGTCTGTTTGATCCCTAGTCTAGCCTTCCTTGATATGGTCACTGTTTCTGATCCCTAACTCAATCTCTGCATCTTCTGTGGCTGTTCCTTCTCTTGGCCCTTGTTTCTCTCTCACTTCCACCTTCCTTTGGGGTTCATTGTGTGCACTTTACTATATAACCAAAGCAGTGACCCTGCCAGAGAAAGGTTCAATAATACTATGGTCAATGGTACCTAATGTTTCCCAGTACTTGTAATATGTCAAGAATGCTAACAATATTTAGTGTGTGTATCTTAAAACTGAGTTCCCTGTAATCCTCCTAGGGCCCTAGTGAGGTGGCTGCTTTTACTCCTCTCTTCAGCACATGGGGCCATTGAGGCCCAAGGAGCTCAAATAAAGTAATTAAGATTATAAAACTAGTATAGGGTAGAGTTGGGTCTATAGATTGGACACCATATGAACTTGACTCCATATTCATCCTCTTAACCACCAGGCACTTTTATCTGTGAAGGATTTGTCATTTAAAAGCATATTGGAAATGTTTGGGGATAGGAAAAATAATGTATTTTTCGAGTATCATAAAATCACAAAGTTTAGTGATGCCACTCCCTGCCCCCAGAGCATGGATCTAACAGGAGCATTTCAGTGAAAATAACAGTGTAAAAGTATTATTTTTATGGAGTTGTTAATTGTTTTATGGAGCAAGCTCATAAAAGTCACAGACCACAAAACATAATTACAAAATGCACTTGACATCAATTACAGGAAGTGTTGATTTCATTAACTCACATCTTGTACAGAGCTGTAAATTATGGGAAGGATCGAATGTATGTTTTTCTCAGTGGCTAACCGATCCATCATGGAGGCATAGTTGAGGATGGACCCCTGCAGCATTTTCTTAAGGAGTAGAGGACAATGCTTTCCATTTCCATCATATATGTCTTGTTTTTGAGGTACAAGAGCCATATTCTTGCACCTTTGCGATTCTTGAGGTACCTTCCAGGGATCCACAGGTAAAGACTGATTTAGAAGTTCTGGAGATCACAGTGGTGTGACTTTTCTATTCCCATCATCTTACAAGCATGTGATAGAGTTTTCTGGAGGCTGCAGGATGTCGTGTTGTGACATATTTGTAGAAGCAGATATGATAATCCAGATTATAGCAAAATTTATAAAAGTGGAAAGAAATGTCGACCTTATAATTTCTTGGAGGAGGTATAGTTATTCCAATAAGATTTTTTTCATGTTAATATGCAATGGGTTCATTATTATGTTAAGGTAAATTGCAAAACACTCAACATCTCACTTTTAACTGTTAATAAGATAAATATTGGCAAATATAACCCTTCTCATAAAAGCTTTTAGAGACTTCCAATAAACTTAAAAGTGTGAATAGGTCTCAAGACCTGGAGTTTGGGAGCCATTGCTATAACCTATCGTGTACTCCCTCTTTGTTTTTGGAATCCAGGAACACTGTGCCCAACTTACAAACCACCTTTCCAGCATTCCCCTGAGCTTGTAAGACATTAATATTATCCCATGTGTTATTTTTACTCCATTTTCTTCCTAATAATTTTATGATCTGTTTATTTCTCATATTTTTCTCTTTATTTAAAAATATTAAATTGTAAGCTTTTTGCAAGCTGCTATGGGCTGTTGGAAATTAAACACTGGTAGAAAAGGGTGTGTTGGCCTTTTAGAGCATGTATAAGATGCAATTGTGAAGATTTTCATATAAATGTGCTCTCAAATTCAAATGCTACTTCTCACAGACTGCAGGCAGGCTCTGCTTCTCATTGTTGAAGCCATTGCCACTGTATCTAAATGGATGGGACTTTTGTCCTGGGCTCTCTTCAATCTCCAGTCTCTAAATTATGCATATCCTTTTAAGGTGCGGCCTCTCTCCCACTCACTCTCTCTTCCCCCAGCCTGCTGGAGTTTCCCCCCTTTCTTCTACTTTGCATTTATATCCTCTATGACCTATTCTTAAAATATATTTTCAAATGCATTTCTTGAGTTCAGAATAAAAGGCTAGTACTTTCAGCATTACTTCGTCTTCGTTATTAGCCTCTTATAACTCTCTCTGATTTAAGGTTATTGTATAATACTTGAGCTCTCTGCTAATGTACATTGCATTGGCCCTGTAATCAGTGCACATTTCAAGGGCTTCAGTCAACAATAGTACCTGAAGCTTTGAATTTGAAAAAAGTATAATTATTTTTGCAAATTGGTGTCTAAATAGAGAAGGGGATTAGATTGGTCTAAGCATTCAGTAAAGTATACCCTTCAACTTCGGCATTGTATATTATGTGCAGATAATTAAACTTTTAGTGAGCATCAGTTGTCAATTATTACCATAGTTTGGATGGGTGGACTTGAGAGTACTCCCCCCCTTTATCTTTTTCTGTCTCTTTATTGAAATCAATTGTTCAGCTTGGAGGGAAATGTTTGTCTATTGTTTTATTATCTGTGTTAGAGAGTGCTTTCTCCAAAGCTTCTATAACCCTTGGTAGTGGAGTTGAATTCAGTGGGGAGGGGAGAGGGAAAAGGAAGTGGAGAGGGAGGGAGAGAAGCAAAGAAGGGAGAAAGGGAGGGAGGGAGGGTGATGGAGCGAGAGCAAGTTATGAGATACCATGCTGGATTTGCTTTTAAAATTCATTTTTAAAAATATAATTCTCTTGAGGTAGGTTGATTCCCAGTTTTCTGAGATACCGCCATAATGATTTCCAGAGTGACTGTACGAGATTGCACTCCCACCAGCAGTGAAGGAGTGTTCTCCTTTCTCCACATCCTCTCCAACATAAGCTGTCATCAGGGTTTTTGATCTTAGCCATTTTGCCAGGCATAGGATGGTATCTCAGAATTGTTTTGATTTGCATTTCTCTGATGGCTAAGGATGTTGAGTGGGCATATGCCTAAAAGATGCTCAACCACACCATAAGGACACCTGCTCAAATGTGTTCATAGCAGCATTATTCGTAATAGCCAGAACCTGGAAACAACCTAGATGCCCCTCAACTGAAGAATGGATAAAGAAAATGTGGAGTAGAACACAATGGAGTATTACTCAGCGGTAAAAAAACAATGACATTAGGAAATTTGTAGGCAAATGGATGGAACTAGAAAAAAACATCATCCTGAGTGAGGTAACCCAGACCCAGAAGGACAAACATGGTATGTACTCACTCATAAGTGGATATTAGATGCAAAGCAAAGGATAATCAGGTTACAATCCACAACCCCAGAGAAGCTAGGTAAGGAGGAGGACCCTAAGAGGGACATGTATGGATTGCTACAGGAAGAGGAAAGGGTTAAGATCTCCTGGGTAAACTGGGATGGGAGAGTAGAGGGGAGGAGATGGGGGGTTGTAACATGAGGGATTGAGATGGCTGAGTTTGGGGAGGGATGGAGAGAAAAAGCAATGAAAGAAATGTCTTGACAGAGTGAGCCAGTACAGGGTTAGGGAGAAACCTGGTGCTAGGGATGGTCACCTGTGTGCAATCACAGCTGCTCTGATTTCAAAATGGCAACAGCCATATCATGCCTAGAGTAAAGAATTTTGCAACACTTTGATTTATATAAACCTAAGTCGAGGGCTTATAAATGATAGGGCTGATTTTTTAAAATTTAATTACCATATTTATTTTATATCCCAACGGCACTTTCTTTTCCCTCCTCTCCTCCCATTCCCTCTTCCTTCCCTCTGCCCTTTTCCCCAATCCACTCCTCCTCTGTTTCTGTTCAGAAAGGGGCAGGCCTACCATGGGTATCAACAAAGCTTGGCTATCAAGTTTCAGTAAGACTAAGCATCTCTCCTTGTATTAAGGCTGGGCAAGGCAATGCAGTATGAGGAATAGGTTCCCAAGGGCCAGCCAAAGCATTAGGGACAGCTCCTGCTCCCATTGTTAGGAGTCCCACAAGTAAACCAAGATACACAACTGTCACATATATGTAGAGGGCCTGGGTCAGTCCCATGCAGGCTCCCTGGTTGTTGGTTCAGTTTCTGAGAGCTCCTATGAGCCCAGGTTAGTTGTTTCTGTGGGTTTTCATGTGATGTCCTTGACTCTTCTGACTCCTGCAATCCTTCCTTCCTCTCTTCAGCAGGATC
Organism: Peromyscus maniculatus bairdii; assembly: GCF_049852395.1. Taxonomy (NCBI): domain Eukaryota; kingdom Metazoa; phylum Chordata; class Mammalia; order Rodentia; family Cricetidae; genus Peromyscus; species Peromyscus maniculatus. The sequence goes on along the minus strand of NC_134852.1, from coordinate 167,626,322 downwards.
CCCCAAGCTCGGCCTAATGTCTGGCTGTGGGTCTCTGCATCTGTTTCCATCAGTTACTGGATGAAGGCTTTCTGATGATAACTGGCGTAGTCACCAATCTGGTCACAGGAGATGGCCAGCTCAGTCTACATATCCACAATTGCAAAGAGGATCCCACTATAGCTGGGGTCACCCTTGTAGATTTGTGGGAGTTTTCCTTGCATCAGGTTTTTACCTGACTCTGAAATGCAACCCATTTCCAGTCATCTATTGTAGTACTCTCCACATCCATCCACACCCCAACCTGATCTTTCAAGTTCCCATCCCCACCTGCCCCCAGTCCACCCAGGAGACCTCTTCTATTTCCTCTTTCCACGGAAACATATGTATTCAACCTTGGGCCCTCCTTGTTACCTAGCCTCTATGGGACTCTGGATTATAGCATTATTTTTTACTTTATAGCTAATATTCACTTACAAGTGAGTACATACTATGCTTGTCTTTCTGGGTCTGGATGTTTTTTTTTTTTCTAGAAAACCTCACTCAGGATGATTTTTTTTCTAGAAGTTTCATCCATTTGCCTTCAGATTTCCTGATGTCACTGTTTTTAAGCCCTGAGTAATACTCCATTGTGTAAATGTACCACATTTTCTCTATCCATTCTTCAGTAGAGGGACATCTATGTTGTTTTCAGGTTCTGGATTTTGTGAATAAAGTTGCCTATTATGAACATAGTTGGGCAAGTGTCTTTTTGGTAAGACTGAGCGTCCTTTGGTGCCCAAGAGTAGTGTAGCTGGGTCTTGTGTTAGATTGATTTCCAGTTTTCAGAGAAACCACCATATTGATTTCCAAAGTGGCTATACAAATTTGCACTCTTATAAGCAAGGGAAGAGTGTTACCCTTGCTCCACACCCTCTCCAGAATGAGCTGTCTCTTGTGCTTTTGATCTTAGCCATTCTGATCGTGTAAGAGGGGATCTCAGAGGCATTTTGATTTGTGTTTCCCTAATGGCTAAGAATGTTGAACATTTCTCTAAGTGATTCTTGGCCATTTGAGATTCCTCTGTTGAGAATTCTCTCTTTAGATCTGTACCCCATTTTCAAATTAGATTATTTGGTTTGTTGATGTCCAATTTCTTGAGTTCTTTAAATGTTTTGGAGATCAGTCCTCTGTCAGATGTGGGGTTGGCGAAGAACTTTTCCCATTCTGTAGGCTACCATTTTGTCCTATGGACATTGTCTTTTGGCTTACAGAAACTTACCAGTTTCATGAAGTTCCATTTATTAATTGTTTATCTTAGTGCTATTGCCTTCTCTTTGGGGGAAGAAAGCTAAAACACAGCATTCAGGGAGGAGAGAGTGCCCTGAAAGTCAGCAGATTGTTTTGTGGAAGGTGTTGGAGGTGGAGTGTTTCTAGAAAACAGAGAATATCGGTGAGAGTCTCAAGTGAGTGTGTGGGTCTCCCCCACTGCAACCCCTGAGACTGGGTCTCTCTGTGTAGCCCTGGATGTCCTGGAACTCACTCTGTAGACTCAGAGATCCGCCTGCCTCTGCTGGGATTAAAGACCTATATCACCACCACCTGGTGAGGGTGTGTTTTCTGAGTGTAGCAAAATTAATGCACAGTAAAATAGAAATATATAGCGAACTGCCCAGGTCTTCAGAGCACAGTTAGGTATGTTTGGTAAATGTAAGTACTTGTGTTGTATGACTGTTATAAAGAAAAGCATCACTATTCATAATGTCCTCGCTTACCTTCCTCTAGTTTTTCTGACTCCCGTGGCTCTCAGTCTTTTGATTTGTTTCCATGATGAGATTTTGTTGTTATAAATGGTGATATATAATATATAAACAGTATTACACAGCATCGTTTCCTGAAACCTGACAGGAAGGGGTAACACTGTGTTCTTTTGAATCTGGGTTTCTCGGCTGTGATGTTTCTGTGCTGTCTGTGTCCAGAGCTCGCTTGCTCATCTCCTGCTGAGCAGTGCTGTTAATGTGCGGTCTTTGCGTACCTTTTCATCAGTTCACTTTTGCATTTCTTCTAGTTTGTAGCTTTTATGAGTTAAGAATAATAAGCACATGTACCAAGCATCTCAGGAACCATGAATTTTCTCAATTTTAGGTATCTTCCTAGATATGGAATTGCTGGCTTACAGATAGGGTGTATGTTTAACTTAATGAGAAACTGCCACAGCTTGGTCACACAATTTAATATTCTTAACAGCAAGTGTGAAAGATCGATTTGCTGATATTTTGGCTAATATCTGGTGGCATCATTCTGTTTAAATAGCTATTTTAGTTTAGGGCAGTCACTTTAATTTTAATCTGTATTTTCTTGATAACATGATTGCTTATTTACTTGCTTATTGGGTTTTATAATTTCATAAATTTTTATTAAAGACTTAGTTTTAATTATGTGCCTGTATGTGGGTGTGTGTCTGTGTATGGGTATGTGCCTGTGCCTGTGTGTGGGTATGTGTCTGTGTGTGGGTGTGTGCCTGTGTGTGGGTATGTGTCTGTGTGTGAGTATGTGCCTGTGTGTGGGTATGTGCATGTATGTGGGTATGTGCCTGTGTGTGGGTATTTGTCTCTGTGTGGGTATGTGCCTGTGTGTGGGTATTTGTCTGTGTGTGGGTAGGTGTGTGTCTGTGTGTGGGTATTTCTCTCTGTGTGGGTATGTGTCTGTGTGTGGGTATATACATGTGATTGCAGGAGCCTGTGGAGACCAGAGGTACTGGATTCCCTGGGACTGGAGTTACAGACTGTTGTGAGCTGCCCAATGTGGATGCTTAGAAGCCAGCTCAGGTCCTCTGCAAGAGTGTTATGTGCTCTGAACCATTGGGTCATCTCTTCAGCTCCCGTTCTTCTTTTGAGATAGGCTGGGCTTAAACCTGCTCCATCCTTCCTAGTGTGGAGATTGTAGCTATGTATCACCACATTGGGCTTGCTTTTTAATTTATTATTTTAAAAATAAAATTATTTTAATTACTAAAAAGCTATTAGTTTTCAACTATTGTTAGGAATTTATGTTTCTTCTTTAATTCTTTTTTTTTTTAAATTAGAGATCTGAAGTGATTTTGCTTTTATTTCCTTCAAGTTAAGCTGATCATGTAATTTCACAGTGATTTCTGGGGTGGGGCAGAAGGAAAGTGTATTCAGAATCATCAAGGCCATGGCCTGGTTGGCCTGAGAAGGAGCAAGCAGAGGGGTCCTCACTGGGGAAGCTGGAGGAGCAGCAGCGGCCCCACTGGCAGGTAGGTGATATTCCGAGAGCCGGGAGCTGGTGAGCAATGTCCTCAGCAGCTTCCAGCGTGCACAGCTCAATCAGGCCATCATCTGCGGTGGCCAGGGAGTTGGCAATCAGCTCGGCTGCCTTGGAGTTACCCTCAGCAGAGATGATGGCTGCCTTCTTCTGCTGCTCAGCCTTTTCCACCACAATTCTGGCCCTCTCCGCTTCCTGCTAAGCCACCTGTTTGGTTTCCACAGCTTATGTGAACTCCTTCCGGAAGGTAAGATGTGTCACGGACATGTCATCCAGGATGAGCCCAAACGTTGTTGCTCTCTCTGTGAGGTCGTCGCTCACCTGCCTTGAGACCAGCTCTGGCTGGGTGATCAATTCTCCGGCATCAAAGCGAGCCACTACTGACTTGAGGATCTCTGTGGTGAGAGAGACGGCAGCACCCGCTCATCATAGTCCTCACCGATGCTGGTGTAGATACGAGGAAGCTGGCTGGCTACTGGCCGGAAGAGGATGTGTAGCGTGATGTTGACCTTCTGTAAATCTCTGCTACCAGTGATGACTGGTATGTTCCGTGGTCGTGAGCGTCAGTCAAAGGTAATTGGTTTCTGTACCCAAGGGATGAGAAAGCGAGTCCCTTACCCTACCACAATGTCCTGTACTCCAAGGAATTGGCCAAAGATGACGCCTCTGTATCCAGCATCCATGTTATATAAGGCAGAGTTCTGCAACTGCTGAAGTTAGGTCTAACTTTACGATGGACTCACTTTGGCAGCCATGATTCCTTCTATTGCACCCATTCACACCTGCTTCCACTCTGACCTCCACATGAATTCACTCTTCTTTAATTCTTTTGGTTGTTTAATAACACAAAATTCACACGGCATAACATCATCAGTTGAAGAGGGTACAGTTTACTTGGGTCTGCTAATCCCAGCTATGCTGAAAACTGAGGCAGGAGGTCTGCATAGGCTATACAATGAGTTCAATGTCCCTTAATGAGACCCGATCTCAAGGTAGACAAATAAAACAGAAGTCCCATGGTAGAGCATTTGCTTAGCAAGTGTAAGACTCTAAGATTCACGTCAGCATTGTAGGAGGGGGAAAATGCACAATTAAGTGTTTAGACTGCTCTCAAATGTTGGCAGGTATCACCTCTATCTAGATCCAAAAGATTTTATCGCTAAATAAGAAGACCCCATGCCATGAAATAGCTATTATTTCTTCCCTTCTGTGGCTACTGGCAACTACTGCTCTGTTTTATGTTCCCATGAATTTGACCTGTTCTAGATATTTGACAAGAACTGGTTCACACACAATATGACTGTTTGCATCTGGCTTTTCTTCAATTAGCGTGGTGCTTTGGTGATTCATCCATGCTGTGGTATGGCTTAGTGCTGTCTTCCTCTTCATGACTCCTGCCAGTAATATTTCTCTTATTTTTTTGCTGTTATGTATGTGCACACTTAGGACTTCCCCTTATTCTAAAATACCACTCTTTCTCTTGTAATATTCCTTGCTGAGTGTTGTCTTTACAGTATGTCTTTTGTAGACAGAACAAAGATTTTTATGGCTACCTAACATGTATGTGGTAGACTTTACCCCACATTGTTAAGTTTGGATGTTGAAACTGACAATATCACACATGTACCAAGAAGGTATGAAAGGGCTCATTCCTTACATAATAAGGCTTCCATAGGAGAGGAACGGTGGCTGAACCCAAGCTGGTGGAAAAATGGCTTGAGAATAAGCAAAACACACACACACACACACACACACACACACACACACACAGAGAGAGAGAGAGAGAGAGAGAGAGAGAGAGAGAGAGAGAGAGAGAGAGAGAGAGAGAGAGAGAGGGAGATGGGGTGGGGGAGCCTGAGTGATTGAGAAAATGTCTTTTTTTTCTGTATGACTTGGATACTGCTCTAAAAACTGAGTCTCATTTGGTCTGAACTTTCCTCTAGTGGCAACTGTGTTTTTATGACCCAAGGTCAACCTCAGATGTTCTTCCTCAGTATCCTGTCCACTTTGATTTTTGAAGTAATCTCTCACTGGTGTGGAACTTGCTGATTAATCTACACTGACTGACCAGCAAGCTCCAGGGATCTGCCTGACTTTGTCTCCCAGCACTGGGGTTACAAGGCTTTTATGAGTTCTGGTTCCTCATGTTTGTGGAACAAGTAGGTTAATTACTAAACTCTCTCCCCAGCTCCAAGAAGGAGTCTGGGGCTTTCTTAACAGCTTGCTTATAAATGTGGGCTGGAAAGAGGGCAAAGAATGAGGGCTTGAAAGCTGACAACAATAAAATAATTCTGTTATACTCTTTGTATTTTCTTTGTAATAAAATGGTGTCAGGTTCTATATCACATGAATCTAAGTTTTTAGAAATCTGGTGAAAGTTTTCCCATTTAACCATTTCATGAACTCACTTTGATTGCTAGCATTTCCTTCGGATTCTTCTAGTGAGTGTGGCTGTGGTCTGTCTGCATTACCCATCTGTTCTCAATGCTTACTTTTCCCTTTAGAGCTCTAGAATCATACTCACAGTCATTTAAACCCCCCATCCAGACAGTTGTTAGAACTCTGCCAGCTCTGCAGCTGCTTCCGATGTTGCCTTGGCCTTTCTAGACTGGTTTTGCCTTTTAGTAAGCTTTGTAATTTTTAGTTGAAAACTGGACCTCGGGTGTTGGGTAGTAAGAACTGAGCAATCTAGGCTTCCAGTAGGGTTTTTGTTTTTCTAGTTGAGCTGACATCTTTATTGTTGCTGCTGTAATATTTGGGTCTAAAAATTATCCAAGTAGGCTTATTTGCATCTCTGTTTTTAGACTTTTTAGAAACTTTGTTTTTACTTTAAAGTTGTGTGTGTGTGTGTGTGTGTGTGTGTGTGTGTGTGTGTGTGTGTGTGTGTAGGTGCCTGTGGAGGCCAGAAGGGAGTGTCAGTTTCTCTGGAGTTGGAATTTCAAGTGGTTATGAGTCACTCAACACGGGTTCTGGGAAACAAACTCGGATCTTTAAGAGTAGTATGCACTCTTAACTACCAAGCCATTTTCCAGCCCCCTCTCCAGAGCTCTTAATAAGGCATGAAACTTGCAGGAATGAAAAGGCCAATCCAGCCTGAACTGCTTTTGGGTGCATGTACAAGAAGGTAAAATTGCGTTGACAAAAATCCCCTATTTCCATCTTATGCATATGCATAATTGGGTGCATATATGACTAAAGTAATATGTATTGTGGAAGCAGACAAATGCAATGTGTTAATGACTGTACTGACCTAATCTATCAATCAAAACAGGGAACCACCCTCGCTATGCACCCTGGTAGCCAACTCCTCTTGTAGACCATGAGAAGAAGCCCTGAACAGTAATCAGGGCTCTTGAGTGTCTTCACTTTCATGACCTGCTGCTCTTCCAGCATGTTTCTTTTTTTCTTTTTTTTTCTTTTTTTGAGAGACAAAGTTGCTCTGTGTAACAGCTCTAGCTGTCCTGGACCTAGCTCTGCAGACCAGGCTGGCCTCGAACTCACAGTGATCCGCCTGCCTCTACTGGGATTAAAGGTGTGCCTGCCCGGCTTTGCCAACAAGTTCTGACCTCTTCCATTGCTCTACTTTAAGTAGTTTCCTTGATGCTTTTGTAAGTCTGTGTGAGACTTATTCTACTTCCTTTAATACAAGGCCATGAACCTGGAAACACTCAACCAGACCTGACCACCAGTAAACAGTAGGTATGGGATGGGAAGTAATTTATGATCCTTTCGGTTTTAATTTTTTAGTGAGCCAGGCTTAGATATTTTTTTATCTTGCATATTGAAGACTAATGGGGTTATTTCCCTTCCACAGCCCAGTTAAAGCTAGATAATACCTCAGCTGGTTAGATTCTGAGAAAGTAGATTCTCCCCAGGGCAAGCCTTGCTATAGAAGCTCTTGGTGTCATTTCAGAATGATGATTTTTTTCCTCCCATGGCAGAGGCACAGGGGATTTCCTTCAGAGGTCTATAGTGAGACCCTGGTAGCCTTCTTGGAGTAAAATTCATGTGAGTTAATTCTCAAGTGTGTTAGCCTTGAGCCTCCAGTGATTTGTCCACTGTAGAGTGCCCCCCCCCCGCCCCCGAGTTAGTGGCGCATGCTGTGAGTCTCTGCTGTGGTTTACACACTCCTCACCCTAGGTATTCTGACAGCAGGTTGTTCATGACCCTAGTTCTCACGTCTAAGGAGAGTCGTTGGTTTTACTTTTTACCCCATCATGAGGATAGGTGTGGTGATGTCTGATGTTGGTGGACATGGGGTTTGGTGGGCATCTCCAGAAGGGCAGAGGGGTTCTGAGTTCTTATGTCCCAAAATAAGGTACTGGACAGAGACATGGATAGCTACTGAGGAAAGGACACTCTTAGATGAAGAAACACTTCCAAGCAAAAGGGAGGGCAGGACAGAAAAAAGTTTAGCGTCTCAGTGTCCCACTGTACAGAGGAATAATGGACTTAATGTCCCATAGTTCAGGCCTTTTGGGTCATTTCCACTGTTTGTCATATCTTCTTTTCCTCTGAATACTGTTAAGTTCTCTCCCTCCCCCCACCAAATTTCATGTAGCCCAGGTTGGCCTAGAACACTATGGTAGGTAAGGATGAACTTGAATGTCAGATGTTCCTTCCTCTCTCTTCCAGGTGCTGGGATTTCAGGCATCTTTCACTATGCCTGCTTTAAGATTTTATTTTAAACCTTTGGTTTAAAACAGTTTATGAAGTTTCTAGATAAGGTTAGTTTTTTCTTTTTCCTCTTTCTTTCTTTCTTTCTTTCTTTCTTTCTTTCTTTCTTTCTTTCTTTCTTTCTTTCTTTCTTTCTTTCTTTCTTTCTTTCTTTCTTTCCTTCCTTCCTCCCTCCCTCCCTCCCTCCCTCCCTCCCTCCCTCCCTCCCTCCCTCCCTCCCTTCTCTCTCTCTCTCTCTCTCTCTCTCTCTCTTTCTTTCTTTTTTTTTTTTTGTTTTTGAGACAGGGTTTCTCTGTGTAGTTTTGGTGCCTGTCCTGGATCTTGCTCTGCCTCCTGAGTGCTGGGATTAAAGGCGTATGCCACCGCTACCCGGCATGATTGATTTTCTATTCATTTGTTCTACTTGGGATTCAACAAACTTCTTCTTCTTTTTTTTTTTTGACTTATTTATTTTTATCTTATGTGCACTGGTGTTTTGCCTGCACACATGTCTCTGAGGGTGTCAGATCCCCTGGAGCTGGAGTTACAGGCAGTTGTGAGCTGCCATGTGGGTGCTGGGAATTGAACCCAGGTCCACTGGGAAAGCAGTCAGTGACCTTAACCCCTGAACCATCTCTCCAGCCCCGGAATTCAACAAACTTTCTAAAGAAGAAAGTAATTTTCATTATTATTTTTACTATATTTGGGAATTTAAAAAATAATTATTTCTTCATATTTTTCCTTTTTCCTTTTGGGCCTCCAAATACATGCATAGGCAGTTGCTAGTGTCTTTCAAGCCACTGAGGAATGCTTATTATTATTTTTTTGTCTTATTTCTTTCTGTTCTTCATACCAAACCCTGATTTGATTAATATTGTTTGTTAGCCCCCTCATTTTGGTTGAACAAGACGATTTCCAGCATTAATGTAATTTGGTTTCCAGCACTAAAATGGCTTGTTTCTCTAGACCTTGCCCTCCTGCACCTATCCACCTGGCATGCTCTAACTCAACTGTCTGGTGACTCCTAGCACCACCAACTGGAGGCCGAAAGGGAAACTTGCCAACTCCCCTTCTCACGCTTTCCCTGTTACTGTCCCAGCCTGTGAGTGGACATTGAGATTTCTGGGTTCTTGAACTAGAGATCTCCCTCCACGGGTCTTTCCTGGAGTGAAACTTGCAGTGCTCTAAGAGTCACTTGTACCCATCAGTCTTTTCTCCCACGCAACCTTACTCTTCGAAGGTCCCTTCTGTTCCTGCCCCCCATATTCCATTTCTCTGCTGGTATTCCTTATCTGTGTAGTCATCCTGACATGTTCTCTTGAAGTCCTTGAAAATGTTTGAAATAGCTCTTTCAGAATCATCTTTCCTAATTCCAATCATCTCAGGATAATTCTTTTCTGTATCTAATGTGACATTTTTCTGTTTCTTTGAATATTTCCTAGTTCTTTGTTATATACTAGACATTTTGGATGAGACATCGCAAAATCTCTTTATCTTCTGAGGAAGAGCATTAGGTTTGTTTTTCAGTGTAGTTCAGTTATTGGCTGACCTGCTTGAACTCAGGGTGGCCTGGTGCTTTATTACGGTGTGTCTGTTGGTTTTGCCCTCAGAATTGCTAGAGTGTCTTTAATTCAGAGACACACTTAACCCTGAAATATCCACTTCTGGAGTGTCAATGAAAACCTGATTTATCAAATCCCTTAAACATGAAGATGGTGAGTGTCACAGCATGGTCTCCTGCAGTAGGAGTACCCTAGATGTTTCTGCTCGGCTTTGTTGTTGCTATCGTTTATTGGTTTGGGGTTTGTTTGGGGGCCTTCTACTGGGTCCTTTGAAGCCTTCTTTTGAAAACACAATATATAAGCTAAATTAAAGATGTGAGAGGAGTTTTCATGTACACTGGGGGCTTCTTCCTACAGCTTCTCCTTTAGACTTTTAGGATGGAACCCAGGGCCCTGCTCAAACTAGGCATATGCTATAGAATGAGCCACAGTCCTAGTCTCTAGAACTCCTTTCTTAATGTCCCACCATTTTGAGGGCCTTGAATTCCTTTCCCATGCGCTTGAGCTATTGAGAGTGCAGTTCAGTGCAGGACAGCATGGTGCATGCAGTAGTAGAGACAGGGGGATTGTGAGTTCTGGGTCGGTTTGAACTATTGGACATTCTCAGAACAACAAGAATAGAAAGGTGACAGTGCTGTCACAGTTGCCAGGATCTCTAGGCTGGTGTTTCCAGGTTCTTGGCCTCTTATTAAAGGATGAAGTAAAAGCTTGCACAAATTGTATAGGAGCCAGGAAACCAACCCAGAGTGACAGAACAGGCCGGAATACACTACAAGAAAGGAGCCACGGACCCGGCACCAACACACCGCTGCCAGGTCGATCCCGGTCCTCGGGGGAGACCTTGATCTGGAGGAGGTGGGAATGAAGGGTGGGGTGGGGGGAGGGGGAGGGGGGCGAGAGTGGGAGAACAGGGGAATCTGTGGCTATTATGTTGAACTAAATGATGTTGTAAAATAAATTTACTAAAAAAAAAAAAAAAAAAAGAAAGAAAGGAGCCACACAGTAAAGATACTCAAAGGCTCCAGGTCAATGCCTGGGCTTCTTTTATGGGGCTTAAAGGAAGGGGGGCTGGTTATGAAAGGTAAGGGGGCACAGTTTGGGTGGATCTCTATTTTAAGTGATTGGATTATGTAATTTTCTACAGCGTATGCTGATTCCCATCGTGAATCTGATTTTAATCATGCATGCCCAATTATGCATTGGCATGAGGTAGTGAATAGGGAATTTTCCCACAGGTTTACTTTGAGGACACAGTTGCCCTCACTGTGAAGGCACCCAAACCTAGTTTAGGCCAGACTGGCCTTTTTGGTCTTGTGCTTGGACATAATGAGAATATGACTGGATAAAATCTATCCAAGTGTGATAGATTTCAAGGGGAGGAGAAACCCATTCCACCCTCAGAAGTGAGTGTGCAGTAACCGGATGCGGACAGGAGGGCTGAGGTCACTAGGTGCTTTTTTCCCCCAGAGACAGGTGTGTGTATGTGGTACGTTCAGGTAAAGGAGATGGCAGGGAAGCTACATTATTAGATAGGGCTGTGTGTAGCCCATACCAAGAGGAGTCCCACATCACTGAACTATTCCCTCGCTTTCCTGACTCAGAGCTCCGGGAAGCCTAGTTGTAGAGCATCTCTCAGACTTGGGACTTTTCTTAGACAAAAGCTACAAACCCGAGTTTCCCTGCTTCAGCTCTCTTTTTTTCACCCAGTTATTCTCTCATGCCTCCAAATAACTTTTATCTTAAAAATTTTAGTTTTTTTAAAATGTGGTTTAATTCTTAGTGTGGGAAGTTTATACTGCTCTAACTACTCCATCACCAGACACGCAACCTTTTTGTGTTTGTTTCCTAGTAGTAGGGCTGGCTAGTGATGAGGTTTTTGCCAGGAGAAAAATTGGTTTGGCTGTGTGTGCTGGAGTAGGCAAGGCCTTAAAGGCCAGACAATGGCTATTTTACACGAGGAAGCACGCAATAAGGAAAGGGTCATGTCTGACTTATAGATAGCTTTTGTTTTTAAATATTAGAATGATGCTGACATTTATTATAATTCATGGAGAGACTTGACATGTATTTAAATGAATTGGCATGGTATTTCCATCATTTACATGAAGCAAATGTCAGAACAGAAGTAAGAGCCTCAATTTATCCTTGTAATTATACGTCCTTCCTCCCCCGCCCCTTACTGCTTTCTCTCTCACCCTTCTCCTCCTTCCTTCCTTGTCTTTCTCCCTGACTCCTAGCTTCTTCTTCTTCTTTGTAAAGAGCTGAAGAAAACTGTCTTATATTTAGTGTAAAATGGAGAGAAACTAGATACTCAAATCAGGGTTATCATTTTCCAAAAGTGCGACATAACAATAAAAAAAAACATATAGAGGATTCCACAATTATACTGGGTAGTTCTATGAAAAACCTTGGAAAGGGGTTTTGGTTGAGGCTTGATGTGAAATTGTATTATATCATGGTGTAAACTGTGAAAAAGTTTTACTTGGGGCAAAGACTAGAGAGAATAATCTAAAATGTTAACGATTATTTCACAACAGGGCTATGAAGAGTCATTTGCAATAAATTTTTAAAATAAAGGGGATTAGACTCTGTTAGATTTCTTTCTAGGGCACCTTCAACAGGGACAGACAGATGATACTCTATGTCTTCCTCTTGGGCATCAAGGATTTGGACTCTACAGTCTGTGACATTTACGTGCTTATACTTGCTAGTGTAGACATAAGCTATGCTAGAAAGCATTCACTTAGGAACAACAGCACTTCAGCATCCATTTTAAATGGCAAAACTAGTAGCACAAAGGATGGAAATTAAAAAAAACTCTGAAAGAGATTCATACTGTATGTAAGCTAAAATGTGAAAGCCTTGTTCAGCACAGAAATGTGCTTATTGGGACTCAAAGTTTTTGTTATTCTGCCTATCTGCAAATAACTGGGAGATGTGTTTCCACAAGTACTGATTTGGGGGTAACACATAAGTTATGGCAAGTGGGAATTTATGGACTCTGCAAGTGAAGCCAACTGTAGTTGCAGTTAATGGCTTAGAGACTGTGCATTCAAGCATGTACCTGATTATGTGTTCTGTGTTCTGTTAGAGCAGCAGTTCTGAACCTGTGGATCAGGACCCCTTTGGCAAACCTCTATCTCCAAACAAAATATTCACATTATGGTTCATAACAGTAGCAAAATTACAGTTATGAAGTAGCAACAAAATAATTTTGTGGTTGGGGGTTACCACAACATGAGGAACTGTATTAGAGGGTCGCAGCATTAGGAAGGCTGAGAACCACTGGGTTAGAGGATCGAAGTGGACAGAAGTGAGCATTTGTCAACCATCTACCCAACACCATATATCACGGTAGACACTTGTCCATAGTTTCTTTCCTTTTTACATTAATTCTTGAAGTTTTTATTAAAAAAGGAAACTCAGAATGGGTATATAATGGACCAGATTTACATAGCCAGCATGATGGAGCTCAAGCCCAGCTCTGTAGAATGGCGACCTTGGGATGGATGCTCAGGTTGTTCCCATCTCTTTCCTTGCTAAGCTTTTGGTTAGATGGAGAATGGAGGGACAGAGAAGGAAACATGAAGTTAAAATGAGTTGTTAGGATCCGTGGTTGTGAGTGCTTTCAGAGGGAAGCTAAGGCGAGGCAGGCTCCTGGTGCAGTGTGAAAAAGAGTTAGCCTTTTGTCTGAAGGGACTATCATCAGGCGTGGCTGAAAAGGGAGGAAACAACAGCTTGTGTCCTGACTTCCTGCGGCAGCCCAAGGATGGATGACTAAGGCCTTTCTTTGCAAATTTCACTTGTAAAAATACTGTTTTTATATTTTTTTCAATTTTATATATACACATAGTGTCTTTTGATCACATGCATCCCTGATGCCTCCCCTAACTCCCCTTGGTTTCACCTCCACAAGCTTCATGTCCTATTTTTTTTTTTTAAACCTACTTAGTTTAATCTGTGCTGCCCATAAACTCACAGGTGTTAGAGTACGCACTGGAGCAAGGTCAACCTACCAAGGGCCATGACCTTAGAGAAAACTGAATCTTCCTTCCCCAGAAGCTATCACTTGCTGCCAATTGCTTCTCTGTTAGGCGGTGGGGCCCTTGAGTGAGCCCTCCTTGCTGGAATGTTGACTGGCTTCATCTTGTGCAGGCAGCCACAGTTGCTGGCTGTTCATGAGCACAGCTGTCCTGTCATGCCAGGAAGATACTGTTTTGTCCCACTATTTCCCAAACTGTGGCCTTTACAATCTCCTCCTTTTCCAAGATGGCCCCTTGAACCTCAAGGCTGTTACTTTTTTTATTTTAAATTTGTTTTTTACTTTAATATATGTGTACCATATTTATATCATTTCGTCCTTCTTATTGCCCCTTCCACATTCCTGCAGCTCTCTCTCAAATTAATGGAATCTTCTTTTTAATTATTATTACCTATATTAAAATGAATATATCTATAAATCTGGGGTTGGGGGTTTAGCTTAGTGGTAGAGCACTTGCCTAGCAAGCACAAGGCCCTGGGTTTGGTCCTCTGGCTGTTACAATCTTTCCACCCTTGCTTCTGCAATGTTCCCTGAGCCTTAGGGTTTTGTTATAGATTTATTGCTTAGGGCTGGGCACCCCGAGGTCAGTTGTTCCCTGCATTTTGGTCAGCTGTGGCTTTCTGTAATGCTCCTTATCTGCTGCAAAAGGAAGCTTCTTAGATAAGGGGTCAGAGCTGCACTTACTGTGGCAATAGGGATACATGTTTAGAATGCACTTAGAGATTATACTGGCTTGGCAAAGTGGAAGTAATAGGTTCTCCTCCAGGTTTCATGACCTCACCAGCCATGGGGAGTCGGCTTGGTTGACACTCTCAGACATGAATTCCCTCATATTGGGTGGGCTTGCAGTCCAGTTAGACAGCAGTTGGTTACTGCTCATGTAGAAGGGCCACTATTGCACCCTTAGGATTATCCAAGGCCATGTCTTTAAGGAGCTTTGGAATAAGCTCATGCTATTTCTCCTGGGGGCGCCACACCCCTCTGAGTCCTTATTCTTTCTGAAGTTCCATGCAATGTTCAAGCCCACTGTCAATACAGGTCTGCAAAACGATGGCTGTTTGCCCATTCCATGTTTCTATGAATGTGAGTCTTAGATAAGACTAAATCAGAAGGTTGCTAACAGACATTAATTTTTTTGTGTGGCCTTTATGATATAGTGTCAAACACAGAGCAGATTCTGCACTCATAAAACCAAGGTTGACTGCTTTAGTTTCCTGGTAGAGGTTTTGTGAATGTGAAATAGGTCTGGTTTGAAAGTTTATATCACAGATTCTCAAAAATGAGGCCATTATCTTTTTTGCCACCTCCCATTAGACTGTTGCCTTCAGCACTCCCAAATGTGTGTGGATGTTTTTTCTGTCTCTCCACCTTCTTTCATTGCTGGCATCTATTGTGTCTCCCTGAAGCAGAAAGTCCCCTTGTCATCTGGTTCTGTCCTTGAACTGAACAAAATCCTCACAAGCAGGCCATGGGTTGAGTCACTCGCCTCTGTCTCCAGAGGAGTTGATCTCCCCTGACAAGGTTTTGTCTGGTTCTGGTGGCACAGTTCGTGACAGCCCAAGCATGTAGCAGCATGTGACCTGGCTCCTTGCTGAAAACCGTGTAGTCATCAGAACTGTCACACAGTCAGAACAAGTTAATTCTATGCCAGCCGAAGGGCAAGCAGCAATAATACAGGGCCTCTGGAGAGGGTGCTCTCTGGCAGTGTCTGTAGCCACCCAGCTGCTCTACTCGGTGGCAGAGTTGACAGGCAGCATGGGGTTCCAGGAACCTATGAAAAAGGCTTGGCAATTTTCTGTCAGATGGGTGGTGCTACGCGTCCTGTTAGCTGTAATCTGGGAACAGCTATTTCAGCAGGGGCCATTTTTAGCTTAAAGAAAACCTGTCTCTTCATGGTAGAGACAGAAAACTGCTCTTGACCCTTCCCTGCTCTTGGTTCTTGTTTTTCTCTCCATAGCTAATGAGAATGATTATTGGTTAGATGCATATTTGTGGGTTTCCCTGGAGACAGAGGCTGACGAGCTGTTGGTCTCATTAAAGAGTATTTTTGCGCTGTGTTCTTAAAGAAGCCCTCAGTTTCTGATACAAAGAGAAATGTCCTAAAAGAAGTTCACAGTACGACTAGGAAGCAGCTAAGAAAAGCAACACAAATGCTGGGTTGATTTTCTAGAAAGTCTGGCAGTCATGTTAAATAAGATTTAATGAATTATATGTGCTGTTCTCTAATGGCCAGGCCTTTGTTATGTTCTTTGCAGGTCAAAACTTGAGTATCCTTTAACACTTAGAAGAAAAGCCCCCTCTCAAATGAAGCATTCCCTACCTCCCCCAGGAGGAGATCTGAGCTTTGAAAATATATTTCTGAATACTTTTGGTGTATTTATTGGACAATATGTGAATATGGCCCCTTATATTTTTACCTTTTTCAATATACTGTGACCGAGGTTAAGAGCCATGTCTTGTTGGTCATTTTATCTGCAATACCTTGGAGATGTCTGTCATGAGCAGATGCTAAGTGGGTGAAGTCTGCATGAAGGATCTTTGCTGATAAGATGTGGCATGAGAAAAAAAGTTGTGAGCAGATGAAGAGTGGAACTTAATCAGGAGAATGAAAAATGATTAATATTTGCAATAAAACGTAGGAATGTGATATCATGAACCCCTAAGAATACTATCAAGATGGAGGCGAGGCATTTGAGAAGTGTTATAGTCAATTTAAAAATTAGAAGGACATTTACAAGCTGTGCTTACCACAGTGGTTGGGACAGATGGTGTGAGGTCAACACATGGCATGGAGCTTGCATGCTGCTCTGTGTTCTCTGCCTGGGATCATGCTCTACAGAGACCTACACAGCGGAGAGGAAATACAAAATTAGAGGAGAGAACATGGCCACTTTCAGTAGATTTAAGTCTCTGGGACCAAGATCCACATAGGATAAGGTTTTGAAATTGATGCTTGAGTGTGGACCCAACTGGAAGAAAAGGGATAGTCTATTAAGAATGCCGTATCTTCTGAATTTTAACTATATGTTCTCCATTTTCTCCTGCTGCATTGTTGACTGTTTCCCATGCTATTGAATGACCAAGATCTTTTGTTTCTAGAGAGGCCTCTTCCTATGCATTCTCTATATAAAAGCCAAGGTGATGAGAATCTAGTCTTGTTACTCCATTATCAAACCAATGCAACTACATCCTCTCACATACGACATCTAAAGGAGGGTTGGAAGACAAAGGAGGGTAAGGGAAGATATGAATGAAATATATAAAAATGATATTGTATTGATCAGAGAGCTCTAAAGTAATATAAACAGCGCGCGCGTGCGCGTGTGCGCGCGTGCGCGCGCGCGCACACACACACACACACACACACACACACACACACATTTTTTTTTTTTATGGAGATTTATTAGGATGGATTACAGGACATGTTCCTGGTAGTCAAACAATGACTGTTTCCCATTACAGAGGCTGAGAATCTGGTAGTTGCTGAGACATCCAACCTTCTGTTTTGAGGCCCATCTTGTGGCCTGGCTGATACCCACTTTTCCTGGCCTTGTCTGAAGGCTTTATTCTAGAAAATCTCCTGTGATGACTGTATTTGCCTATCAGCCTGATTGACTGCTTCTAACGTGGCTTTCTGACCCATACCACATTTGTCCATCATCACAAATCATTATATTTTAATCTATTTGTTTGTCCAGAATCTCAGATAAGAATGGAAGAGAACCATGTTTACCTTTTTATTTTATTTTATTTATTTATTTTTTTTAATGCGCCCAGTGAGGAGGTTTTTTTTTTTTTTTTTTTTTTTTTTTTTTTTTTTTTTTTTTTTTAATATACGATGATACTTTGCTTGTATTCACAGCCCTGCCAGTCCCTATTTCTGTCCCCAGCACACATAGATTGTCTCTTGGACTGGCTTTACTCACTACCTGTAGCTCTTCTTGGTGGATGTGCCATAGTTCTGGTGATTTTACTATCCTGAGGTCTCCAACATACCATAGATCTCACCTTCACAGTTCCACACAAACAGTGTCTTAGGGTCTCCTTACAGGGAATCTGATCCTACCTCACTTTCTCTGGTGTCACCCTCTATTAGTGACCCCCTTCAACATGGCATTTTCATACTTACAAAACCAGGACCTGCATGATATCACCAAGCTCTGCTGTCAGTTTGGAATGGAGCTTGCCTACCCTGGACCACAGCTTCATTACGTCTATGTTCTGACCCTAAGAAATATTTTTCTTTCTTTCTTTCTTTCTTTCTTTCTTTCTTTCTTTCTTTCTTTCTTTCTTTCTTTCTTTCTTTCTTTCTTTCTTTCTTTCTTTCGTTCTTTCTCTCTCTCTCCCTCTCTCCCTCCCTCCCTCCCTCCCTCCCTCCCTCCCTCTTTTCTTTCTTTCTTTCTTTCTTTCTTTCTTTCTTTCTTTCTTTCTTTCTTTCTTTCTTTCTTTCTTTCTTTCTTTCTTTCTTTCTTTTCTTTTTAAATGTAGTTGCTTTTGAAAAGTAGGGAACCCTCTGAACTTAGTTTTTTTTTCTTTAAATGAATCTGGATTTTTGCTAGAGGTATCCTCCAACGATTTGGGCTTTTCTTTTATGATATCTTTCCTATTGTCCCAGCATATCACAGGAGTTTTCTCTTTAGAGGTGTTGATGATAACTTTAATAACTATGGCTGCTTTCTCAGCATTAACCTGAATGATACCCTGTTTTTAAATTTCCTCTGCCAAACAAATTAGTCTGTTACCTTTGAATCAACTTCACTCAGCTTTTTGGGACACTGGCAGAATGAAGCTAGATTCTTGATCAAATATCACATAATATCCATTTTCAACGTCAGATAACATGTCTATATTCTGCTCAGACAGACAAACTCAGACAAGACTTCTACCCTTCTCACTATTGTACAGTCTGACTAAAAAATTCCTTCACTGTCTACTGATATTCTACAGATCAAGTTTTAGAGTATAGTTCTGTGATTTTGCTCTGGGTTCTTAGAGTGTATGGTTTAGTGAGGACCTTTTTCCCCTAGGGCTTTCAAGCCTATGAACAAATATATATATGTTATATACATAATATATGTAATATATAAGATGTAAAATATATTACACATACATATAATGTATACATGTAATATGTATAGTATATGTAATATAATATATAATTATATACAACACATAATATATAAATATATGTGTAATATGTAATATATCATATTACATGTGCATCAGGAGACATCTGGAAATCTCTACTAGAACAGTGGCAAGAAGTAGTGTGTATGTGTGTGTGTGTGTAATATATATGTGTGTAATAGAGGTGTGTGGTATTTTTTTTTTTTTTTTGGTCTTTCGAGACAGGGTTTCTCTGTGTAGCTTTGAGCCTTTCCTGGAGCTCACTTGGTAGCCCAGGCTGGCCTCGAACTCACAGCGATCCGCCTGGCTCTGCCTCCCGAGTGCTGGGATTAAAGGCGTGTGCCACCATCGCCCGGCTAGGTGTGTGGTATTTTATATATAGCATATATATGGCACATATATGGTGCAAGTGCTACATGTAGATTTTGTTTCTATTTCTCTTTTGCTGCTCTTAAAAAAATTCTTTTTTCACTGAAAGCACAATGCAGGTTTCCTAAGGCTCTGTGCCTTGCACTTACAATCCCTCTCACTCCTCATATATAATTCCTCTGGGATAGATTTGGGTCTTTTTCTCCCGTTCTGCTCCCTATAGTGTTCCACTTTATTTTGCTATTAAAAGTAGAGATTTTCTGTCACTTGTCTCTTGTGATAGCTGTCATCCAGCTATCTCAGTTGTTTCCCTGATATCCTAGTTGTCCATGCCTCTGTATCTCTGCCACCTACACAAGAGAACTGTGTTTATCTCACACTCTATTCTTTAGCAATGTGTCACACACAGAAGGGAGGCACTTTACTTATTTTTTCATTCATAATCTTTTTAGATTACAATGAAATAAATGGATTTCATCATGGCACTTCCACACATATGTCACTATGCTTTGTTCTCAATCACTCCCTTTTCCTGTTGCCCTCCCCTGTACCTCAGGCCCTGCAGACGACTCCGACTCCTGTCTTTCCAATTAGCCTCCTTTGCTATCTTCCTACTACATGTATTCTATAACATCCTACATTCCATCTCCCCTGTGATCTTTGTCTTACCTATCAGGCTCCTATATCCATATTCATGACATACAAATAAAAGCACACACACACACACACACACACACACACACACACACACACACACACACGCCTGTTCAAATTTAGGTTCTTCATATGAGTGAAAATATGGTACTTGTCTTTGTACATCTAGGTTATTGTGCCTAACAGAATGGTTTCCATTTGTATCTATCTTTCCACAAATGTTACAGCTACAATAAAATTCCATTGTGTACATTTTCTTTATCTAGTCACCTGTTGATGGACATTTAGGTTGGTCCCATTTCTTGGCTATTGTGATTGGTGAAGAAATAAACACAGATGTTTAAGTAATCCTTTAGAAAAGATTTATTTATTTTATATGTATGATTGTTTTATCTCCGTGTATGTATGTGCCTTGGTGTGCAAGGATGCCTGAAGAAAGTGTCAGGTCTCCTTGAACTGGAGTTATTATGGATGTTTGTGATCCTCCATGTGGGTGCTTGGAATACAACCCTAGTTCTCTGTAAGAGCAACAAGTGCTCTGAACCACGGAGCCTTTTATCCAGCCCCCACCTTGTACTTAAGTATGTAAGCACAACTGTGGTGATATTTTATTTGTGCTCTAAATAAATAGCTTGCCTGGGGATCAGAGGACAAAGCCAGCCACTATATTAAACATAAAGGTCAGGCAGTGGTAGCACACGCCTTTAATCCTAGCATTCGGGAGGCAGAGACTCATCCAGATCTCTATGAATTCAAGGCCACACTGGGAACAGAGCCAGGCATGGTGGCATACACCTTTAATCTCAGCACTAGTTAACCATAGAGGTCTGTAGGTCTGTACAGACAGATGGGAAGTGATAGAGCTGGATGGAGAGAGGAAGCAAGATGGCAGGACACAGAAAGGTGTATAAGGCATGAGTACACAGGAAGTAGCTCTCTTGGGTTGAGGATTTCCTAACAGTAAGAACTTGTGGTTGGCTTGTTCCATTCCTCTGATCTTTCAGCTTTCACCCCAATATCTGGCTCTGGGTTTTTTTTTTTATTAATAAGACCATTTAGCCATTTGTGTTATACACAACGGTTGGTATAACTGGGTTATATGATAGTTCCTCTCTTATTCCAGATTTTAGAGGAAATATCATTAGGTTTTCTTTATTTATTATGTCAGATATGTTTGCTATATAGTCTTTATTATGTTGAATTATGCTACTTCTATTCATGATTTCTTCAAAAATTTTATCATGAAGAAATGTTGAATTTTGCTTAGTGACTTTTCTGCATTGAGATCATTATTTGGTTTCTGTCTTAAATTTATTTATATACAGCCGGGTGGTGGTGGCACATGCCTTTAATCCCAGCACTCGGGAGGCAGAGCCAGGAGGATCTCCATGAGTTTGAGGCCAGCCTGGGCTACAGAGTGAGTTCCAGGAAAGATGCAAAGCTACATAGAGAAACCCTGTCTCGAAAATGAAAAAAAAAAAAAAAAAAGAAATTTATTTATATACAAAATTATACTTACAGATTTGTATATAACTAGGCAGTCTTATACTGATGGAATGAAGTAAAATTTGCCATTATTATTGTTGTTGTTATTTCTCCATCCTCTATTGTATTTATTATTATTATTATTATTATTATTATTATTATTATTATTATTATTATCTTCTCCTTCTCTTCCTTCTCCTGAAACAGATCTCACTATGTAGTCCTGGTTGGCCTGCAACTTACTATGTAGACCAGCCTAGCCTGGAACTCACAGAGGTTAGCCTGCTTTTGCTTCCTGAGTGCAAGTATTAAAGACATGAACTACCAGGTCAGGCTTATATATATGATCTTCTTAACATACTCTTGAATTTGATTTGCATGACTTTGATGGAGAGCATTTGGATCTGTGTTAATAAGGGAGATTGGTCCATAGCTTTCTTTATGTGTTGTGTACTTGCCTGGCTTTGGTATCAGGCTAATGCCAACTTCATACAGTGAATTGAGTAATGCTGTTTCCCTTTGTATATTTTGGAACAGTTTGAGGAGAACTGGTGTTTGCTTTAAAGGTTTGGTAGAATTTGGCAGTGCATCCATTTTGTTCTGGTCATGGGAGGCTTTTTGCTACTGTGTCACTTTTGATGATTATTATTGATCTTTTAAAAGTTGTTTTTTTTTTTTACCTCTCAATTTAATTTTGTAAGATCATATTTGCCTAGGAATTTTTTCTTCTAGATTTTGTAGTTTGGAAAATATATTTTCAAAGTACTCTTTAATAATTCTCTGCATTTCATTGGAATCTGTAACAACCTTCCCCTTTTAATCTCTAATTTTATTAACTTGGGTCAGTTGTCCTATGGTAAGTTTAGCTACAGATTTTTCAATTTTATTTTTTCACTCCTTGCTTCATTGGTTCTAAGTATTTTTTTCAGTCTTTATTTCATAAGTATTTGCCCTGATCTTTGCCATTTCTTGCCATCTAACTTCCTTGGTGTTTTCATTTTTCTTCTTTTGGAACCTTGATGTATAAAACTAGGTTATCTATTTATGATCATTCTGATTTTTCAATGTAAACACTCACAGCTATAAATTTTCCTCTTAGAATTGCTTTGGTTGTGCCCCAAATGTTTCTGCTTTCATTCTCATTTGATAGTAGGAAATTTTTAATTTCCTCATTGTTTTTTTCAGTGACCCACTAACCAGTCTTCATGCATATTTTGTATTTTTTGTAGTTTTTCTTGTTGTTGATATTTAGTTTTAAAATTATTGATCTAACTAGATAAATTATTATAAATTTGTGTAGTTATTAAGACTTGGTTTATGGCCTAAAATGTGATCCATTTTAAAGGAGGTTTCATTAGCTATTGAGAAGATATGTTTCTTGTCCATGGCATATTCTGTAAATATTTGTACATTTGATCTGTGATAAAGCTTAACTCTAGGGTTCCTTTGTTAGCTTTTAGTTTGGTTCACCAATGTAGATATGAGAATGTGGTATTGAAATTAGCCACTATTATTGTATCAGGTTCTACCTGACTGTTTGTGTCCATTAGTGTTTCTTTTGTAAAATTGAGAGCCCCAGTATTTGGCACATGAACATTTGCAATTGTTATATCTTTTTGATGAATTGTTCTCTTTGATAAGACACAGTGACTTTATTTCTCTTGACTAGTTTTTATTTGCAGTCTACTTTACCAGACCACAGCAGACACACAATCTGTCAGTTTCCTTTACTTGGTAGAGTTTCCATTCTTTGATTATCGCAGGGTATCTTCACTAGTGAGGTGTTTCTTGGAGACAAAAGAAAGTTGTTATCTATTTCTTAATCCATTCAAATAGTCTGCATTTCTACTGAGGCTAATTATGTATGGTTATTCTGAGAAATGTTTACTAATTTCTGTAATTTTGTGTGTTATTTTTCTTTTTCATTGGTTGGATTATTGTTTGTTCTTAACTTTCTCCCTTTTTAGTGTTAGGGGTTTGCTTGTTTTCTGTGACAGAATCCTTCCTAGATCTCCTTTTCCCACTCATTCATCTGCTGAAATGTATTCTTTGCTATGTTTTCAGGATGAAGACTGTGCCTCTTCCTCCTCTGTGTAACTAGAACTCTTCTGCAGTGCTGGCTTGGTGGTCCTGAACTGCTTTAGTTTGTGCTTGTCCTTAATCTTCTACTGACTTAAAACCCTCCTAGTTGACATCCATGTTCAGGGATGAAAGTATATCATTATGTGCTTAACTGGTTTTTAGCATTTGTGGTGGTTTGAATGGGATCTACCTGCCCCCAGAAGCTCATATATTTGCATGCTTATTCCTCAGTTGGTGAAGTGTTTGGAAAGATTAGGAGGCATGACCTTGTTGGATGAGGTGTGTTATTGGAGTGGGCTTTGATGTTTCAAAAGCTCTGTCTGTGTATGCTACCTATGGATCCAGATATAAAGCTCTCAGCTACTGCTCCAGTGCCATACCTACCTGCTTTCTGCCATGACAGTAATGGACTAACCCTATGGAACTATAGGCAAGCCCCCAGCTAAATGCTTCCTTTTATAGGAGCCATAGAACAATGACTAATTCTTACTGGTTGGTAAGAAATCTGATGTTGTCCTTATATTTATGCCTTTATAAGGGAATTGTCATTTTTACCTTTTTTCTTGACATCTTGACTATAATATGTTATCAAGAGGTTCTTCTCTGGTCATATCTAATTGTCTCTTGTAGTTTAACGTCTATTTCTTTGTATTTTGAGAAATTTCTTCTATAACATCACTGAATAGATTGTCTATTCTAGTGTTTATTTTAGCTCCTTCTTTTATCTCATGGATTCTCAGGTTTGACCTTTAGATTGTATTTCCACTTTTCCTTATTTGTAGATGTGGTGGTTTGAATGAGAAATGTTTCCCTTGGTCTCAGGAATTTGAACACTTGGTCCCAATTGGTGGTGCTATTTGGGGGAGCTTTAGGAGATGTGGCCTTGCTGGAGGAAGTATGTCACTTGGGGGTGGGCACTGAGAGGTTTAGCCCTTATCCCATTTCTAGTTTGCTCTCTCTGCTCCATGCCTGAAGTCTGTTCCTGCTGCCATGCCTGTGGCTTGTCACAATTCCATTGCTCCGCCATGACGGGCTCTCAACCCTCTGGAACTGTAGGCCAAAAGAAACCCTCCTTTTCCTCTCCACTTCCTTTTGGTCAGGGATTCTTTATACAGCAGCTGAAAGCAAATAATCCAACAGTAGAATGCAGTATTTTGTCACCCTTGTCCTACACCGTTCTTCTGCTTGGTCCAGTCTGTTAGTGATGTTTCCCCCTAGTTTTTATGTGATTCACTGAGTTTCTACATTTCTAACATTACTATTTGCTTTTTTTTTTTCTTAAAAATCTCAGTTTCCTTGGGGGAATTCTTCCATATTATAGATTTTCTTATGTTTTACAAACTTTCTTCTCCATGTTGCCGGCTCTTCTCTCCAGGTCCTAAGTTGAATTCATCCACTTAATTTGCATAATTTTGAAGTCAGTAATCATGTTTATTAGTAAGACTTGCTGAATTAGTAAACATTTATGTCATTGTCAATAAAATGAGAGCATTGAACTTTTGGTGTTTTGGATTTCCCATGCTAGAAAATAAAACTGAAAAATTAAAAAGAATATTTATTTTATTGAAAAATAACATTTATCATATGTTAATATGTAACAAAATTTGTGAACTATAATTGTATTTTATAAATAAAAATAAACTAAGAATGGCATTATTTTATATTTTTTAAAAATATCTTGTCTGCTAGTGGAAGATAGCTATAATTTCACATCTGCTTTTTTATTTAATCTGTTGTTCTATGGAAATACATGAGGAAAAGTAGACATCCATATTGTGATTTAGCATAGGGGCCATTACTGAGTGCTGGTGCCAGGTTCTCAAACTTCCCAGAACCAAGAACTATGAGCTGAATAAAATTCTATTGCACACACACACACACACACACACACACACACACACACACACTCACACACACTTAAGCATCACATATGTTGCTGGAAAAGAGAACTATTTTAATAGCACTTTTCTGCTTATTGTGGTTGTTATGGTAGGATGCTACATTAGAACTTGAAAAAAATGGCAGATTCTTTAAAGTAAGCTGCTTTGTGGTACTTGAAGTTGTATTAATGAGCTGTAACTACTTGTTGCGCTAACTCTATTTTAGTGTGCCATTCACCTTTTTCCTTTTAGAGATAGGACATCACCACATAGCCAAGGGCATTCTTATACTTTGAATCCTGCCCCAGCCTTGTGAGTGCTGTGATTATAGCTCTGTGTTTTTCTTTCAGTTACTTTCTACTGCTGTGATAGAATACCATTCAAAAACAACTTGCAGGGGAAAGGGTTTATTTGGCTTATGCTTCCATGTGGTAGTCCATTATTAAGGGAAGTCAGGGCAGAAATTCAAAGCAGGAACCTGGAGATAGAAACTGATACAGAGACCATGAAGGAACACTGCTTGCTGACTTGTGCCCCCTGGATTGCTTGATTTTCTTCCTTCCTCCGTCCCTCCCTCCCTTCTTTCTTTTCTTTTTTAAGATGTATTTATTATGTATACAGTGTTCTGCCTGAATGTATGCCTGCCCACCAGAAGAGGGCACCAGATCTCATTATAGATGGTTGTGAGCTGCCATGTGGTTGCTGGGAATTGAACTCAGGACCCCTGGAAGAGCAGCCAGTGCTCTTAAGGTCTGAGACATGATTTGCTTTCTTGCTTTCTTATACAACTCAGGATCATCTGCCAAGGGAGGGCACCAACCACACTAGGCTGGACCCTCCCATATCAGTTATCAATCAAGAAGATGTCCTACAGGCTTGCCTATATTCCAGACTGATGGAGACATTTTCTCAATTGAGGTTCCTTCTTCTTAGATGATTGTAACTTGTGTCAAGTCAGAAAACAAAACAACAAAAACCACCACAACAATCAAACAAAACTAAACAGGCTGGTCAGACTTGTCATATATGCTCTTAGAATCTTTAGAAAATACTGTTTTAGTGAGTCATGTGGATTCTCTAAATACTGGCATTCAGTCATCTCCTAAATAGTCACTAATATCACTGAGTCTTTCTTTGGAAGACATGTCTTTTTATGTAGCCTAGGCTGACCCTAAAGTTGAGATTGTCCTGCCTCAGCCTCCCAAGTGCTAGGATTATAGACTCATGCCGTCAAGTCTGGCTAATATCATTGATTTTTTTCCCCCCAGAAATCTTTAAGTATTTGGAAGTATTAAAGTTAGTGGTAGAGTCTAAATTTTTCAAAAACTGAATTTCCAGTTGAAATCTAAAAAGTTCTTATTGGTAATAAACACTGCCATTTATTTTCTGGGGGAGTGACAGATTCACTAAAATATCTCAGTCCCTAGGTCTGAATAACTGTAGTGTGACTGTCAGCCATTCTTTCAAGTTAAATGTTTCATGACAGAAGTGACTGGTACAGATTACAATTCAAAGAGCTGCTTATGTGACTTTCTGTGAGACAGGTGTCACTTTTGGACATGCAGCAAAAGGACTTTATGCATAGCTTTCATTTTGACACATAAAACATTGGGAAGATGTATCTTCAAGAGATTATATTTAATAACTAATTTTTACCGCTTCATCTAGGATTTTGAGGCAAATCCACTTTTTCTTATATCCTGCCCTACTTAAAAAAACCAAACCTGTGGGCACATGAATTGATATGTGCTAAAACTCCAGCAGGTTTTATCGCCACTGATTCTGCATCACTAATGCAAATGACAATGAAGAAGACAATCAACATCTTAGAATTTTTATTAAAAATGCTTTTAAAATTATTTTTTTAAATATTATAATTAAATAATTTCTTCCCCTCAAGTTCTCCCACAAATCCCTCCTTGCTCTCTTTCAAATCCATGCCCTCTATTTTCTTTGTGTGTGTGTATATGTGTGTGTATATGTATATATGTATGTATGTATGTATGTATGTATGTATGTGTATTCTTTTTTTTTTCTTTCCCGAGAAAGGGTTTCTTCGTGTAGTTTTGGTGCCTGTCCTGGATCTTGCTCTGTAGACCAGGCTGGCCTAAAATTCACGGAGGTCCACCTGACTCTGCTTCTTGAGTGCTGGGATTAAAAGTGTGTGCCACCGCCACATGGCAGTGTGTAAGTATTCTTAAATACATAAATACAACCTGCTCAGTCATATAATGTTTCTTGTACGTATATTTTCAGGCAGGCCTGACCATTTGGTATTGAATAATCAGTTGGTGAGCCCTACCCTGGAAAGAGTATTGCTCCACCTCTCAGTATTCCTTAATTCTTTATGTAGGGTTTAGGCAT
This sequence comes from Peromyscus maniculatus bairdii, assembly GCF_049852395.1. NCBI lineage: Eukaryota > Metazoa > Chordata > Mammalia > Rodentia > Cricetidae > Peromyscus > Peromyscus maniculatus. The sequence continues at coordinate 167,598,858 of NC_134852.1, read as the reverse complement.
TGTGAGCTTTCTGCTATCCACATTACATGTCTCTTGGTGCCATTCTTGTTCAGCTTAAAAGCAGTCATGTTGATGAGACTTAATGACTGTAGCTTGTGACATTTCAGGGAGACATAGTCTCATAGCAAACTTCCTGTTCTCCAGCTCTTAACATTTTCCTGCCACCTCTTCTGCAATGATCCCTGAGCATTGTATTTTTTTTTTTTGATCCTTTTAGACTGCCTGATAGGGATTCAGGGGCATCCCAGTGCACAGACCGTTCTTTAAAAAACAAATCCTAAGAATTACATTATGTTACCAAGTGATGATCTTGGAAGAGAAAAGGGCAAATGATCAAATGGACTCATACTTGACTTCCTTGTGCATGACTGATGTTGTCACTAGAATATACCAATCACATGAGTTGTCAAATTTAGTTCATTCATATCTTCATTTCCCATTGGTCTTTCAAATTCCACTGGTGCATCAACATAATGCTGTGATAAGGATTGCCAGATATACCCCAAATCTGTCCGTTTTCCTAGATAGCCTCCTAGATATCACTGCCAGACTGTCAACTATGTCATTGCAAGGCTGTATTTGTTGTAGAGTATTAGTTAAATATGTGTCACATTTGTTTATGTTGTGGAATATTTGTTTAATGATGCAAAGATGTGTAGCATTCTTTTATGTTGCATTTGTTTAACTCGAAGAAGCTGTGTTACTTTGCTTGCCTAAAACACCTGATTGATCTAATGAAGGGCTGAATGACCAATAGCAAGGCAGGAGAAAGGATAGGTGGGGCTGGCAGGCAGAGAGAATAAATAGGAGGAGAAATCTGGGAGGTGTTTGAGGAGCAAGAAAAGGAGAAGGAGAGGAGGACTTGAGGGGCCGGCTACTCAGCCACACAACCAGTCGTGGAGTAAGAAGTAAGGAAAGATATATAGAACAGAGAAAGATAAAACCCCAGAGGCAAAGGATATATGGGATAATTTAAGTTAAGAAAAGCTGGCTAGAAATAAACCAAGCTAAGGCTGGGCATTCATAAGAAAGAATAAAACTCTGTGTGTATTTATTTGGGAACTGGGTGGCAGGCCCTCCAAAGAATAAAGAGTAAAAAGAAAAAATAAAACAACCAGCCACAGTATTATATAATGCTCAAGCTTTCTTGCCACTGACTGGGTAGCCAAAAGTCAATGGATGGTGAAGTGAGCCTGAGAATGACCTGTTAGGGAAGAGGGGCTGCTTCTGAATGCGCCTGAACGCTGTCCTGCAATAAGCAAGAAATACCTTCCTATTGTTTTGAACCTCACAGTTTAGGTCTATTTATTATAGCAATTAGCCTTTCCTAACACTGACTTGAGTAATAACCTTTTAATTGGAATTCACAGTGATTCATTTTCCTCAATGAAATGTAAATTGAAGCTGTACTAAAAGGCTAACATCATTAAAGCCTCCTTTTCACAGAGATGTGCTGGAAAAGGACACCCTTTCTCAATTTATGACAGATTCTCCTTTCTCCTCTCAGCAAAGATCTGGTTCCAAGTAAATGAATACTACAAGGAGTAATGAGGAACAAATATTTGTCCCTGAAATATGTAGGAGAGTGCATTGCATTATGACTTACATATGTTCCACTCTGAGATGACTAGCCTCAGATACCCAGGGGTGTAGATAGGGAATTAAGCAGGAAATTGGAAATGCATTCTATGTAAAATACAATGAGAAAAGTAATTGAAGATAAAGTATAAATAGGATGACTAAGAAGCTTGAGAAGTGCTTTCAAATAATGGATATAGTTTTTCAAGGGGGAAGTAATTGAGTTGATTCCAAATTTAAAGCCTTTAAGGAATTGATTCTTTCCCTAATTACTGATCTTTCTCCTTGGTTTGGAGTGCGATGCTCATTTCCCCCAGTGTCAGTTAGAGATGCAATTACAAAAACAAAGGATGTGATCCCACATGGCACTAAACTTTTCTTTTCCTTTCTTGAATTTGTATTCAATGCAAGTAAGCATTCAAAGCAAATATCTGGGCCATTTCACAAACATTATTGTGCGTTATTATATCTTATGCACTTGATTGACATTACATTCAAGGATGCTGCTTCCATTGATTCTCCAATGATCATTTTCCATCTTAACTATCAGTAGAGCTCAATTTTATCAGCAATTTTTTACCTTTTAAGAAATGTTACATTAAGATTAAATTATCACCAAGCTACTTAGAAAAAATGGCTAGTAACACTTATATATTAATCCAACAAATATTTATTTGCTCACTATGTATTATATGATAGTCTCAGAAATGCAAAATATATGAGCAACTCCTGTTTTAAGGGCTTTCACAATCTCATGGGGATCCTAATACATTGTAACAGTGAGCTAGGTGAGACTATGGGGCAGTAAGAAACAGCCCTCTCAAATCCCAGTGACTTAATACTACAAAAATTTACTTCAAGTTCATATTTCACATCAAAGGAGAGTAGGGGTCCTCTTCTTTTTAGTTAATTAGGAATCATGCCTTTAGATCCTCATGTGATCATGTGACCAAGAAAAAAAAAAGGACATGGCCAGTTGCACTCTGACTTTTAAAAAATAACACTTCAGGAAGTGTAGAAAGTAGAACCATAAAAGGAAAAATGGATGAGCCGGGCGGTGGTGGCGCATGCCTTTAATCCCAGCACTCGGGAGGCAGAGCCAGGAGGATCTCTGTGAGTTCGAGGCCAGCCTGGGCTACCAAGTGAGTTCCAGGAAAGGCGCAAAGCTACCCAGAGAAACCCTGTCTCGAGAAAAAAAAAAAAAAGAAAAATGGAATGTTCACAAACAGGCTATGGAACCACACTGGAAGCAGACAAGTACAGTGCAGAGAATGGATATGCCATTGGCACTCGGAGATGTGGGGTAGCACTAGCTCAAATGCAGGTTTGCACAGGGCACTGATAAATGCTGGCATGAATGGAGCCTCCTGTTTGGGCATTTACAATCGAGCCATAACTCACAGAGCATTGCCTTGGCAATTGCTTTACTCCTAGAATCCCCGGACTCACTCAGGAATCCTTCCTATCTTGCTCATGGAATTCTACTCTTGTCTGTTCAGTGACTTTTTTTTTTTTTTTTTTTTTTTTAGAATTTATTTGTTCTGAAAGACTAGTTTTAAGATGCCTGTCTTCTCTATGGCCATGGACAGGGCATGCTTTTTGAAGGGTAGCATGGCTTGGCACTCAGAAGCCATATAAGTCCGGCTTAGGACCACAGAAGTCGAATTAAAGTTCTCCCAGGGCAGAAGGGAAGGAGGGCACTATGGACTAATGGTTAGCATGCTCAGAGGCAGCCCATTTTTGAGATAAGAAACTGGAAAGCCTGTCATCCACTTCCTGCCTTTAAGGAGTTTGTCCTCACACATAGTTTAATGACTGTTTTTAGGGAAAGTGAGGAAGTGCGTTATTTTACAGCACTCCATGTTCTTTTGTTGTAGCTTTGATGAACTGAGATCACCAGCTGTGCCAGGCTGTGCCACAGTGGATGGAGAAATGTCCACAAGGGGCAACAATCAGGCCCCTGATTTGTAACACGAATTCTAAACAGTCCTTTAATAAAAAATCTGGAGCCTGATATTGGGGTGAAAGCTGAAAGATCAAAGAAGCAGAGTGGCCACAGCCACCACCTCTCACCTCACCAACTCCTCAGCCTGAAAGAGCTCCAGCGGCAAGGGCTTCAGTTGAAAAAGCCTTAGTTCCTGTCTCCTCATGCCTTATATACCTTTCTCTGCCCAGTCGTTACAGAAGTGTGTGCTTCCCAAGTATTGGGATTTAAGATGTGTGTGCCATCACTGCCTGGCTCTGTTTCTCTCCTAGACTACTAGTCAATCTCATGTAGTCCAGGTTGTTTTTGAACTCACAGAGATCCAGACAGATATCTGTCCCCATCCCCCCCCCCCCCCCCCCCCCCCGCCCCAGTGCTAGGATTAAAGGTGTGTGCCCCCACTGCCTGGCCTCTATGTTCCATCTAGTGGCTTGTTCTGTTCTCTGATCTTCAGGCAAATTTTATTAGGGTACACAACATATCACCTCACTGCTTCATTTTCACACGCGATTCAAGCCCGAGCTTTAACCTTTCTCTAGAGGACTAGACAGTGCATTAACACCTCAGATCACTCCACTGTCCCGGGCCACTGTGGTGTCTGTTGCTTCCCAGCCCCGAGTGTATCTCCCATTTGCGTCTGACGATCACATAGATCACATAGCGGGAAGTCATTTCAAACAGAGGGCAGAGCTAAGAGGAGGGAGGAGGACAAACCTCTCAGACAGGGAAAGGTTTTCTTTGATTTTCTCTTGCACTCAGTCCTTCACAATCACGAGGCAACTGCATCTGGGTCCTAGAGGTCCTAGGGGTCTCTCTCTGGCCCCAGATATGTCCCCAGGTGCCCACTGAATTACTAGGCAGCTGCTGAGAAAATTGCTGGGTTTAGCTGCACCTTTTTTTTTTTTTTCCAGGGTGGGAGCTGTGGATCCTTAGTCAGATCTCTTAAATCAAGGCTTAGTGTTTGCGGGACGAAACTCGCTGTTTGATCAAGGATTGTTCACTGACGACAGAATTGAACTGATCAAACCAAAGCAGATGGCAGGCCTGGTCTCTGCTCCTTAAGCACCTGCCCTGACTAACTCACAGAGACAGTTGATGTCTCCAGCTCAAAGAAGTAGTCTGGACATGCTCTTGAATATTTCATAAGACATGAAGCTTTTTAAAACATTTTTTTTTACAACTTAAGATAATGAAATTAAATGATTCCCTGGCATACATATTTCATCCAATGCTGTGCATTTCATTTCTCACTGTGAATAAGCAGACTGACAACAGCCCTCTCTCTACTTTTCACTCTGCCCAGCTAGGATACAAATAGCTTAGATTCATGATAGTTGTTCCCGGTTATATGTTATTATTTAAATTGAATTAAAATGAATTAATTTCAAATGCTTACTTTCTCAGTTAAACTAAGCATAATCAAATGCTCAGCAGTCATTTTGGATGTTTTCATCATTCTAGGATCTTCTGGGCAGCACGAGTTTAGACTATTGTTTCCAAAGTAGGACGAGAATAATCCACAGGGTTGGTAGGACAATCCCCTGTGCAGGGAGAAGAAAACATCTGGATTCAGGATTATTAGGTCTAGTTCTAGGAAGCAGACTTTCAGATGGAGCTTGCTAGTGAAAAGGTTTATCAGGGCATGGATCCTTACCAAATGAAAAAGTAAAACTGGGGTGAAATTTTGGAGGAAAGATTGGAGAGAGGGAGGAGGAGATTTAGGGCTGTGGTTAGTCATAGCAGACATCTGCAAAGAACTCTGATTTTGACTAGCTTTTCAGAATCCTAAGTTGCTAGTAGTGAAAACAGCCCTTTATATTCAGAGTCACCCACTTGTTAGATGCAGGCGGTCCCTAGGGTGATCAGGGCTAGGGGTCTCTCCTCAGCAGCTGGGGGAATGTCTGAGTCCTGAAAGGTAATTGGTGCATTGGAATGTCTGTGCTACTTTGTGTTCTTGTATTTGTTTCTAGAATGTTCGGATGAATGAATTTACCATAGAAGTTTGTATAGCGGAGCTGAATTAAATATACTGTACTAATTAGAATCCACAAATCCAAAGCTTGGCAATTAACTGGTGTAGACTCTGGATGGAAACCAGCTGGCTCAATTTAGCAGCAGACTAATTTGTCCAAGATTTCTTTTAAAATCATGTGCAAATGACTTTAGCTTTGGCCGGTTTAAGGTGGCTGTAGGTCTGACCTCTCACTGTTCTCTTAGACTTACTGATTTCATACATTGACCTGGCCTACTTGAGCCCTGGCTTGTTTGAGTATGTACTCCCTTGTCTGCACAGGTTGGTACAGAAAATGCACAGCAAATGTAGCTTGGTGGATCTTGTTATGATTTAATTTTATTCATTAAAAAAGAAAATTACATTTATTTTGTGTGTGTGAGAGAGAGGAGAGAGAGAGACAGAGACAGAGACAGAGAGAGAGAGAGAGAGAGAGAGAGAGAGAGAGAGAGAGAGAGGGAGAGAAGAGAGAACAACTTGCTGAAGTTGGTTTTCTTCCTTTCTTCCTCAACATGGGTTCCAGGCATCCAACTCAGGTTGTGAGGATTGGCAACAGATTCTTTTACCCACTGAGCCATGTTGCTGGTCCATTTTTATTTTGTTCTTGTCTTTTAAATCTTAATTTGCTATGGGATACTCAAATTGACCAAAGGTGGTTCAGAATGCTCAGTCCCACTGCGTTTATACTTATAATCAGAGAAAAGGAAGTGTCTACAATGGAGGGAAGGTACAGGAACATCTCCCTGGGTTGGTTGGCTTGGGTTTGCCTTATTCCATCCTGGCTTATGTTGTCAGCTGTGCAAAGTTGAATCAGCCTGGCTGCTCTGACCGAAACTTGGCTACTTGTTACAGAAGTAAGTCATACCCTGTTTAGGTTACAGTTATGCAATCAGGTTAGGTTACAGTTTATGATCAATGGGGGAAGCCACTAGTCTAAACTTCAGATGCATAGGGAGGCAGCTTTAAGTAGAGCCTCATTCATGGTAACGATTCATTCAGTGACAGTGTCCAGTGCTGAAATCACCAGAGAAAAATGAATAACAGTAAGGAAAGAGAAGGAATTCAAGGCCACAGAAGGAGAAAAGAGGGCCTGAAATGTTGTGAGCTGATGTCGGGCACTGGTTTTCAAACTTAACTCATACATACATTTTCCTTGTTACACAAAGAGGCAAAACTGAAATTAAAACTATCTCCCAAAATAGCAACAAAAAACACAGAAAAAATAAACAACAACAACAAAACCCCAAACCAGTGTATAAAGACCCAGGCCCATCTCCTGGGAAGAATCTAGTATTTATTCAGCATTTATTTCATTTAATTGTTTTGAGTCAGGATCTGGTCTTACTATGTAGCATAGATTGGCCTTGAACTCACTATTTTGCCTGCATTTCCCTTGAACTCAAAATACTCTTGCTTCTGTCTCCCATGTACAGGGATTATAGATACGTATCATCACACTGGCTACACTTTGAGAAGATTGATAGTATTTTTATTGCCAGTTTCCAGATGGCTTGGGCCAGCTCTTGTCAGTTGTCAGCTCAGGTTTGGGAAATTGAGGAGCCATTCATAGATTCATAGCCTCTCATCGGCTAGAGGATGGTGACACTGAGGACCTCCTTTAGAGACTGGCGTGGACTTGTGAAGCACTGGAGAGATGGAGAGCAGGGCAGCTCAGAGTGTGGAAGGCCTCAGCTCCTCACTTCCAAAGTCAACAGAACTACACACACATGGAACCATTATTACCATTGGATATTTCGTGGCTGCTGCTTCAGCCAATTTTAGAAACTGGGCTTTATTTCAACCTTCAGATACAGCCCTGCTATGCTCTGTAGCCTCTTTGGCTATCCTGAACATCACTTTAGACTCTGAAACTAATTACAGAAATGTCACGGCAGTTAGCATCAGTTAGCACAATACTTTTAATCATTAGCAATTAGTAAATGTTTGACCTTTGGCTGGGGAGGGAGATAAACACTAACAGGGACATAACAAGGTGAAGTGATTCACAGTCTCTGTGATGATGACTTGGTAGCATCACCACCTGGTCACAGAGCTCATATTCAACCTGTCTTCTTCCTAAAGAGGAGGACATGGAGGAGTTAGTTACGACCAACGTCCTTAGGGAGGTTCTGTGGAACGGCACAGGCTACAACATTGTTTGTTCTTGTCAATATGGCATGGGGTTGGAGACAAGAGCTGGAAGTAAAAGTCTGAAATTTGTTCTCTGTCATGGGTCTGGGAAATTTCCAGAATCTGTCTTAGTTACTTCTCTTTCTGACAAAATAATGTGGTAATATTTGATCTATGTACCTTAATAAAGCTTATCAGAGGATCAGAGGAAGAAGCTAGCCACTATAGTAAACATAGAAGTCAGGCAATGGTAGCACAAGCCTTTAATCCTAGCATTCGGGAGGCAGAGATTCATTGGGATCTCTGTGAGTTCAAGGCCACATTGGGAACAGAGCCAGGCATCGTGGCACACACCTTTAATTCCAATGTTACTTAACCATAGAGGTCTGGAGGTCTGTACAGACAGACAGGAAGTGACAGAGCTGGGCAGAAAGAGGAAGTGATGTAGCTGGGCAGAGAGAAGAAGTGAGATTGCAGAACAGAAAGGCATATAGGTGTGGGTATACAGGAAGTAGCTCGCTCTGGAGGCTGAGGACTAAGAATTAGAGGTGGTTAAGCTTTTAGGCTTTTAGCAGCAGTTCAGCTGAGATCCATTCAGGTGAGGACCCAGAAGCTTCCAGTCTGAGGAAACAGGATCAGCTGAAAAGTTGGCAAGGTGTGGTTGGATGGAGCTTGTTCTGTCTCTCTGATCTTTCAGAATTTACGCCAATATCTGGTTCTGGGTTTGTTTTTTATTAATGAGACTGTTTAGCAATTTGTCTACAAAACAGCTAGTAGAAAACAACAAAGTTTTTTTTGGGGGGGGTAGAGGGGGAGTCACAATTTCAGAAGGTTACAGTTCACCATAGCTGGGAAGACATGCCAGTGGGAGTAGATGAATCCATGATGGCTGTTCACATGGTGCAGTCAGGTAGGAGGGAGGGAGGGAGGGAGGGAGAGGGAGAGAGAGAGAGAGAGAGAGAGAGAGAGAGAGAGAGAGAGAGAGAGAGAGAGAGAGAGAGAGACTTCAGTTCCCTCTTCTCCCACCAATGACTAACTTCTGACAGCAAGACTAGACCCTACCTCCGAAAGGCTCCACAGTGTTGTAAGATGGGAATTGAGCATTCAAAACATGAACCTATGTAGGAATCTTTGAAACTCACCCATAACAACCCTTTTCATCACTACAGCAGGAGGCCTAAAAGAACAGTTTTGTGGCAACGGTTCTTTCAAGGTTTCCTGCTTAGCACCCGATTCTCACTGTGGTTTCCCTAGTCCATGCTTGTATATAGAGTCTCTAATTTAACCACTTAACAAGCCCAATGAACTACCCACTTTGTTTCAGTTGAACTCTTCCTGCGTCCTTTGTTCTGCCCTCAGGAAGTCCAAACTGGAAGAAACCCATGGTTACAGTTCAAGGTGATTATCGGGGCAGGAGGAGAGGCCTAGGTGATAAGTGCAGTTGCCTCCCTTTCCCATGCACTCTGTGAACTAGGCCTCTTCTGTTGTTTGTGTTCTCTGTTGTAAGCACTAGTCCTTAGCAAGTGGGGAGACGTGGCCAGTGCTCTGCTGTTCTTGACAAGCAGAGACAGAGCCTCATAGATCTTTTCAGGTAAGACAGTCAATACGGTCCTTGTATGGGACAAGGAGGCAGGGAAGGGGACCTGTTTGGTAAAAATATCTTCATCATAAGGATTTCAGCAAATTGATTTCTTCATAGGGAATGGGAGGAGGTAGAATTTCAGAAGCTTCTTAAAAAGGAGACAAACGCGTGGGAAGATGCTCACGCCTATTTTATGAAATCCGTCATCTATCCAACCAATATTCACTGAACCCTTGTTAGAAAAACCGTAAATTTATCATGCTGTTACCATCATAATGCTGAATAGCAGCCTGCACACAACCCAGCCATCCATGGCCAAACGCCATCTTTTCCAGGGCCGTTCCCTGCCTTCTTGACCCACTCCTCTTGCGTTAATGTGTCCCTGTCCTGTGTCTCCTCCAGTGCTTGTCTCTGCTGCCTTGCTCATCCTGTGAGTCCTCCCCTCCCCCCCCCCCCGTCCTGTGTCACGTGGCTCACCTAAGGCAGGCTCTGATATCCGCTTGCTGCGCCTCCCTCCGCCGCCTTGTCAGTTCAAATCAGGTCTCGGCAGCTCTGGCCCACCCTGCAGGGAAGTCTTGACAGCTCTCCTTGTCGGCATGCTGGCCGCTGAAAGCCAGCAGCAGTGAGTGGTAACCAGTCAATTAGCGGTGACAACTACCAGGTTGGGAGTTTTTTGTTTAACGTGTAGTTAATTTCACAGTAATTGAATTTAGGCTTGGCTTACTGTGACTGGAGCGAGCAGTTCTGTGTGGAGCCCCAGCAATCTTTGGCAGGAGACTGAATGGGGCTATTGTTCGAAGAGTAGCCTGGCCTCTCCCAGGAGCCCTGTGGACATCTGGAGGCCTGCAGTTTCCTGCAGGGGACCTCTGAGGTACCCCTAGACATGCCAAGCTGCTACTCCTTCCCTGTCAGTGGGGGTGGGTGTTGGCCTTGGTGCTATCTGCGGTGCAGAAGGCAAACCAACCTTTACTGAATGATTTCTCCATGCTGGTTACAGCAGTGACAATGCTATACTTTCTTATTTTTCCACACATCCTACTCATGAAGTGGGCATTGTAATTATTTAGGTTAGGAAGGTGAAGATCTAATATAGTGAATAATTTTATCAGTAATATGCAGTGAGAAGTAGGTTGAGAATGTGATGTATTTTTAGATACAGTTCTATAGATTGCTGAGAAACAATCTGTTGGGTGATTGTGTGTGTGTGTGTGTGTGTGTGTGTGTACATTTCATCTGGGTGTAGTTAAACTGTAGTTTGTTCATTGATTTTTAGTTTAGGTGGTATAACTAAGGAAGAAAGTGCAATATTGAAGTCACCCAGCATTGTTATAACAAGACCTAGCTGACATTTTTTGCCCACTGGTGTTTGTTTTATGGAACTGCTAGCCCCAACACTCTCTATATAATCTCTCTCTGTCTGTCTCTGTCTCTGTCTCTGTCTCTGTCTCTGTCTCTGTCTCTGTCTCTCTCTCTGTCTGTCTCTCTCTGTCTCTCTCTCTCACACACACATATATCTTATATATTTACAGTTGTAATATCTTGATGACTTGTTGCTTTTATAAATATGTTGTGGCCTTCTTTATCTCTTCTAATTTTTGTGTGACGATGACTTTATTAGATACTAGAATAGCTTTACAAACTTCCTTTGGCTTCCCTGCCTTTCGTTCAGTTGACTTTGACCCTTGACTCTCAGTCAAGGTAAGGTAGCAATGAGATGTGTTTTTTGGAGACAACAGATGGTTGAATCTTGTTCATTAATTGAGGAAGATAACCTTTGCCTTTTTCTGATGAGTAGAGGCCATTTATATTTAAGGTTATTATTGAGTCAGGTGTAGTCACTGCTATAATTTTGTTGATTACTTTTCTAGTTGGCTGGATTATTATTTATTCTTTTCTTTCTCCCTTATAGGTATAAAAGGTTTTCTGGTTTGCTGTGTCAGACATGATGGATTCCTTCCTGCCTGTTGTTCAGTACTTCCTCTCATGAAACTCATTTTTTTTCTTGTGTTCTCATAAATGAAACCATCTCTCTTCCTCTGTGTGTATAGTATTCCTCTAAGTACCTGCTACAGTGGTGGTTCAGTGGTAATAGAGTGCCACGGCTGTCCTTGTCTTGCAATGCCCTTATTCTTCCAACACGTCTTAAAGGTAACTCTACTGGGTATAGCAATCTTGGTTGGTGGGTATTTACTTCAGGAATTGAACTATTTCATTTTGTGCTTTCCTGGACTTACAGGGTGCTTGTCAGAAACTGAATGTTATTCTTACGGGTTTGACTTCGTAGGTGAGTTGGTGTTTTTCCTTTCTACTTTATAGTTCCCTTGCTTTGTATTTTTGACATCTAGGCTATCACATGTCATGAAGAAGTTGTTTTCTGGTCATACCTGTTTGGGGAACTAAATACATCTTGTATTTGACTGTCATATTTATCTAGGTTTTTGAAATATTCATTAAATAGATGGTGTGTGTGTGTGTGTTGATATTGTGTTCCCCAAAATATTGTACACCTTAATAAACTTATCTGGGGTCAGAGAACAGAACAGCTGCTAGATAGACCTAGAGGCCAGAAAATGGTGACACACACACCTTTAATCCTAGCATTCTGGAGGCAGAGATCCAGATGGATCTCTGTGAGTTCAAAGTCACACTGGAAACAGCCAGGCATGGTGACATACACCTTTAATCCCAGGAAGTGATGGCAGGAAGCAGAAAGGTATATAAGGCATGAGGAACAGAGCCTTGTTAAGTTTTTAGGCTTTTATCAGCAGTTCAGCTGAGATTCATTTGGGTGAGGACTCAGAGGCTTCCAGTTTGAGGATACAGGATCAGCTGAGAAGTTGGCGAGGTGAGGTCAGCTGTGGTTGTGTACTGTCTTTCTGATCTTCCAGTATTCATCCCAATACCTGGCCCTGGGTTTGTTTTTATTCATAAGACCTCTTAAGATTCATGCTAGTGTGTGTGTGTGTGTGTGTGTGTGTGTGTGTGTGTGTGTGTGTGTGTGTGTGTTTAACTTAACTCCATCTACTATGGATTCTGGTGTGGTTAGGCTTTTTGTCTTACCCTGGAGTTCTTGGAGATTGTGTTCTTTCTTGTTTTTCCTTTAAGGATGTTTGGGTATACTAGTTCCTTGACCTTGGCTTCCATCCTTGATACTCTTCCTTCTGCTTGGTCAAGGCCATTGGTGATACTTTCCTTTGTGATTTTTATTGGATTCATTGAGCCTTTCATTCCCATATTTACACACACACACACACACACACACACACACACACACACACACACACACACACTGGTTTTTTTGAGACAGGGTTTCTCTGTGTAACAGCCCTAACTATAGGAATTCGCTCTGTAGACTAGGCTGGCCTCAAACTCAGAGACCCTCTTGCCTCTGCCTCCTGCATGCTGGGTTTAAAGGTGCTCACCACCACACTTGGCTTTATACATTTTAAATTTCAGTTTTCTTGCCAAATCTCTCTTTCTGTTGCTGACTTTTCCATCCACACTGCTGATTTTCCCATTCATCTTAGTCGCTTTCTCCTCTGTGTTTACTGATCTGCTTTCCAGGTCATGTATTCATCTCTTTACCTTGTTCAGCTGCTTCTTTTTATCGTTTATTTATAGTAAACTTTTGCATTCTTCGTAGTTTTCATCTTTTTTGCATCTTTTTCATATTTAATTAAAAGTTTGTCATACAGGATTGTGTAGGGCTATTTTTCCTTCAAGGATGTAATGAACCTTATGCCCGCTCTCCTTTGATTGTAGTGAAAGTGATTTTAATTTTCCCCAGTGTTCATATTATCATCATCTATCTTCACTCTTCTTCCTTCCATAAGTCCTTTTTGTTCCCTAAAGTTCTGTTCCTACTTTCATGCTATCTGTGCATATATGATTGTATGTATCCATAAAGTTTAGGACCCACAAATCAGAGAAAACAAACATGCAGTATTTATGTCTCTGAGACTGAATTTGCTTAACAGAATTGTTTCTAGTTGTATTCATTTTTGAATAATTGACATAGCTTCATTCTTATTTATACATATATACATTCACACATATATACATATATATATACACACATATATAAATATATATATGCACACACATTTTTGCATTTTAAGAATTCTCCATACTGATTGCCATAGTGAGTGGACTGGTTTACATTCTTACCAGCTGTGTGATAAGGGTCCCCTTTCGTTCATACCATGTTCGAATTTGTTGTTGTTAATGTCTGTCCTAATGACTGCTAGTCTCACTGAGATGTATGGAATCTCAGGGTAATAAATTTGTATTTTTCGCTGGGCAGCAGTGGCTTACACCTTTAATCCCAACACTGGGGAGGCAGAGCCAGGCGGGTCTCTATGAGTTTGAGCCCAGCCTGGTCTACAGAGCAAAGTCCAGGACATGCACCAAGAGAAACCCTGTCTCGAAACAAATAAACAAAAAGTTTGTATTTCTCTTATAGCTAATAATGTTGAACATTTTCATATATTTTTTGCCTTATGTTTCCTATTTTGAGATCAGTCTGACAATTTTATTAATCCATTTGTTTATTGTTTTTTGTTGTTGCTCTTTGTAGTTATTGATCCTCTGCCAGATATGCAGTGTCTTAGTTAGGTTTCTATTGCTATGATGAGACATCATGATCATGACAACTCTTATATGGGAAAACATTTAATTGGGGCTGGCTTACAGTTCAGAGGTTTAGTCCATTATTGTCATAGTGGGAAGCATGGCTGCATGCAGGTAGACAATGGTGCTAGAGAGGTAGCCAAGAGTTCTACATTTTGATTCATAAGCAACAGGAAGGGAGTGACACTGGGCCTGGCCTTAGCTTCTGAAACCTCAAAGCCTGCCCCTCAAATCCCTACACTTTCTTCAACAAGGCCACACCTACCCCAACAAGGCTACACCTCCAATAATGCCACTCCCTGTGGGGGCCATTTTCATTCAGACCACCGCATGTAGCTAGAAATTATTTTCTTCCATGTTGTAGGCTGCCTCTTAATTCCATTAAATGCTTCTTTTGCTGTGTAGAAGCTTTTAGTCTCATGAAATCCTATTTGCTAATTGTTGGTATTATTTCCTGAGCAGCTGGGGTTCTGTTCAAAGAGTTTTTGCCTCTCACCACGTCTTGGATAGTTTCCCCTACTTTTTTTTTGTTATGAGTTTTAGTGTTTTAGGTATTATATTAAGGCTTTTGATACATATGGAATTGATTTACATCCAGTGTGTGAGAGAAATATAGTTTCATTCTTCTATATGTGGCTATTCAGTTTTGCTAGCACCACTGGTTGAAGAGGCTATCTCTTATCCAATATGTATTTTTGGTATCTTTACCAACAGTCAGGTTTCTGCAGCTGGTTGGCTTTACTCTGGGGTCCTCTCTTCTCTCCCACTAGCCCGTATGTCCAATTTTGTGCCAATGACCCTGCTGTGCTTGTCTACTGTGTCAACTGGAATCTTGTCCGGCAAAACTTTCCACTTTGATTTTTTTTGCTCAGGATTGCTTTAACATTCTGGAGTCTTCTGTGCTTGCATACATATTTTAGAATTGTTTTTTTTTTTTTGTATTTCTGTGAGAAACGAAATTGAAATTTTGATGGAGAGTGCATTGAATCTGTGGGTTGCTTTGGTAGCATAGCTGTTTCTACAATATTAACTCTTCCAATCTATGAGCATGGGAGTTCTTCCTGCCTTTTAGTATTTTTTTTTTCAGTTTGTTCCCTCAATGCTTTAATGTTTTCACCATAGAAGCCTTTCACATCCTTGACAAAGCTTATCAGGTATTTTATTTTCTTTTTAGAAGTAATCATGAATGCATCATTTTCTGCTTTCTTGCTTAGCATTTTTTTGGTTATTGACATATAGTAAAGCTACTAATTTTTTAGTATGTTAATATTTAAAAATACTACTTTGTGAAAATTTTTTTAACAGACCTAAGAGTTTTCTCATAGAGTCTATAGCATCTCTAATGTATGAAATTATATCATCTGCAAATAAGGATAATAATTTCTTCCTTTTCTATTTGTATCTCTTCCATTTTTCTCTTTTTCTATTGCTCTAGCAAGACTCTGAGCACTCTGTTGAATGAGAATGGAGAATGTTCTACTCCTGATTTTAGTGGAAATGTCTTCAGTTTTCCCTCATTGAGTACATATTGGTTGTGTGTTTATTGCATTTAGTCTTTATTATATTGAAGTATATTCATTTTATCTTATTTTCTTCAGGGATTTTAGCATGGAGGGAAAGTTGGGTTTTCATCAAAAGCTTTTTCTTCACTATTGAGATAGTAACTGTGATTTCTGTCTGGGATTCATTCTAATGTGCTATATTTATTGTGTGTGTTGAACCATCCCTGCATCTTTGGGAAAGAGCTGACTTGAGCAGAGTCAATGATGCTTTGATATATTCTTGAATTCAGTTTGCAAGTTTTTTATTGGCAATGTTTGCATCTGTGTCCTCCACCGAGATTGGCCAGTTTTATTTTTGTAGTTATCTATTTATCTGGCCTCAGCATCAGGGTAACACTGGCTTTTAGAAGGAATTCGGTAGTGTTTATTCCCCCTTTTGTCTTATGGGATGTTTTGAAAACCATTGGCATTCTTCTACTGCTATTAGTATAAATGTAAAATTTGAATTTTTGGAAACTTTAGCTGTGCCATTGCCTTTGGCAAAAGGTTTTTCAGTGTTTTGAGTTGTTGACATGGAGTTTTTTGTTTTGAGTTAACATTGTATAGAAATTAACAGCTATGTTGCTCTAGAAACATGATGCCCTTTAACTCTGATGTTTCTCTGATGAATTTTTGAAATGATGACCTATGTATTTGTGAGAGTGGAGTATTGAAGCCCCTATTACTATTGTGTTGGAGTTGCTATGTCTTTATATCCAGTAGTGTTTGTTTTATGAAATTAGGCACACCAGTGTTTAGTGCATATGTGTTTGAATTTGTAATTTCCTTTGGATGAGTTGTTACCTTAATCAGTGTGGAGAGAACCTTTAACCTCTTTATCTATGCTGACTAGTTTTAGTTTGAAGTATATTTTGTTGAATATTTTGTCTGATACTGAAATGGTGATTCATGCTCTCTTTCTTGTTCCCTTTGCCTGGAATATCTTTTCCCATTCTTTCACCCCCAAAACTTTTTTTGACTGTGATGGTAAAATACATTTCTTGAAGGTTAAAAAAAAATAAATGAATCTTGTTTTGCAATTCAATATGCTAGTCTCTTTCTTTTGATTGAGGAGTTTAGTTCATTAATATTCAAAGTTACATATGAAAACTGTGTATTAATTCCTGTTATTTTGTAGTTTTGTTACCTTCCTATGCCTTAGCTAGTTTTCTGGTATGGTTTATTAGTTCCAGAAATCTCCTGGATATGCTCAATTTTCTCTTCAGTCTGTATCTTACCATCACAGTCAAAAAAAGTTTTGGGGGTGAAAGAATGGGAAAAGATATTCCAGGCAAAGGGAACAAGAAAGAGATTCATTTAATTCTCTTCTGCAGTGAAGGTTTACCGGTCATACATTCCAACAGCTTATTTTTTTTATAATGTAAAATTCTTTGTAAAAAATTAATTTATTTCTTTTCTTCTTCTTCTTCTTCTTCTTCTTCTTCTTCTTCTTCTTCTTCTTCTTCTTCTTCTTCCTCCTCCTCCTCCTCCTCCTCCTCCTCCTCCTCCTCCTCCTCCTCCTCCTCCTCCTCTCCCCCCTCCTTCTCTTCCTCTCTCTCTCTGTCTCTGTCTGTCTGTCTATCTGTCTGTCTCTCTCTCTGTGATATGTGATATGTGATATGTGATAGTGGGAACATTCACATGCCATGGTGTCTGTGGAAGTAAATGGACAATCTTGTAGAACCCATTCTCTCGTACCTTTACACGGGTTCTGTGGACTGAGTTCTGGTCACCAAGCTTGCATGGCAAACACCTTTACCTGTCAAGCCACTTGCCAGGCCCCTGTTGAATATATTCTTTGTGCTTTCACACTGAAGTTCTTCTCCTTCTCACCCTGTGATTCAAAAGTTTTGTGTTTGAATGGTGTACCAAAGAACTCACACATTCTCTTTATATTTTCTGTCTTTATTGATTCTAATTCATTTATCTTGTCTTTCACTCTAGATATTTTCTCTTTTGCTTGATGCATTTTATTGGTGAAGCTTTCTTTTTAGCCATTTTTATTTGATTTCTGAATTTTTCATGTCTAAAGTTTCTAAATTTTGCTCCCCCCACTACTTATCTTTATTGAATTTGCTTCATATGTATTGACTTTCTTATTTCATTGAGCTCTTTGTTTAAATTTTCTTTGGGTTCATTTAGGAGTTTATTTGCATCTTGATTTTATTAAACATTCTTATAATCACTCTTTTCAACTCTATGTCTTGGTGGGATTTTATCTGATTCACTCTCACTGGGAGCCATTACTGTGGAACTGGTGTTTTTGTTGGAGGGTTTGCACTTGCTTCATGTTTCATGTTTCTTACATTACTGAGTTGACATTTACAGACCTGTGCTTGTTTTGTTGGTTGGAGTTTTTAATCAGTTCTGCTATCATTTCAAATATTTCAAAATTCAAGTAGGGGCTAAGTTGTGGGAGAGCTGAGGTGAGTGGTTCAGAAGTTAATACCTCAGTCCCTGTGCTCAAGGAGTGGAATGTTAGCTACAGAAGCAACCACAATTACTGCATGGCTCCTATGCCAATGTAATACTAGCCAGTGACAAACACTGGGCTATTTATCTTCAGGAACAAGTAAAGGTCCAATGTCAGCACAGTATTGTGAATACTAGATTACTAATCAGTAAGAGTGCAGTACAGGGAATGTAGACTGGGTAAGGTTACAGGTTAGTATTGGATTAATTGAGAAAAAAAATTGTGGTGGGAAAAATATCTGGTAGGATTTGGGAAGCTGTTAGGAACCATGGAGTTTCGAGGTTATTAAAGTTTTGAAAGTTTATAGCTGAAAAGTAAAATGAGGAGGGTTTGGGGAAGAAAAAAAGAATAACAGTTGGAAGGAGAGAAAAATGCAGAAGTGTGTGTAGGGAGAACAGTAAAGGTACACTGTAGTAGGTGGGCAGAGGTGTTTACACAACAATCAAACAATATAACTGAGCAATATGTGAGCTAAAGCAATATTGTTGTAAGGTAGTTCTACCAAAGTGAAGATTAAAAAAAGAAAATAAAACATTAAAAATTTAAAAATAATAAAAACCAGCAATAACAACAAAAGTCAAAGTGTAATAACAATACATTAGTTTAAAAAAATCACACCAGTCAGTATTTCTTTCCCAGTGGGATGGATTTTGAGTTCCTGGTGATATTTCATATAGTAAACTGTGCTATTGGGAAAAGTGCAGTTTGCAATTTTAGTTCAAAGCTGTTGAGCTAGGTGGGGGTGTGTATTGTTCCAATGGGGTTTGGGTCAGTTACCTTTGGGACTGAGTTTCTGAGTTGGACAGTATAGTTCCTAGTTCCCTTCTTGATTAGGCAATGTGTGTGTGTACATGTGCAGTGTTGTAAGGCATCTTGGGAACTTTTGACATGCATTGTCTCTGACCCCAGTGACAGCCTTGAGAGGAGTCAGCCATAATCTAAGAGAGTCACACCTTAGCCACCTTGCTTTGTGTCCACATAGCTGTTTAGGGACTTTTGACCTCCTGAGGCTAAGATCTGCTGCAGCAATTCCTTTGGGCTATTTGGTGTCACTGTGCAGGAGTACAAGATGGAATTCTTTACTGAGGGCTCTTGCTCATATCAGTGACCACCCCAGGAGGGGTCCTACCACATCCTCAGTGTCACACCTGTGTAGCAGGAATCTTAAAAGTTCTTAATAATAAAATCAAACCCGAGGCCAGTTATTGGGGTCCATACTGGTAGATCAGAGAGACAGAACAAGCCACAGCTAACCTCACCTGGTCAACCTCTCAGCTGGTCTTTTTTCCTCCGACTGGAAGCCTGAGTCCTCATCCAGAATGAATCTCAGCTGAACTGTGTTGCTCCAAAGCCTGAAAGCTTAACCAGCCAAATTCTTCTAGTTTCTGGTCCTCACGCCTTATATATCTTTCTGCTTTCTACCACCACTCCCTGGGATTAAAGGCTGGCTTTCTGGGATTAAAGGCGTGTGTCACCATGCTTGGCTATTTCCAATGTGGCCTTGAACTCACAGAGATCCAGAGGGATTTCTATCTCTGGAATGCTAGGATTAAAGGTGTGAGTGCCACAATTTTCTAGCCTGTGTATCTAGTGGCTGTCTGTTCTCTGACCCCAGATAAATTTATTAGAGTACACAATATTTTGGTGAACACAATACCACCACACACCTGAGTCCTTTGCTTTCTGCCCTCAGAGATATATGGGGTTCTGGCCCTGATGGCTTTGGGATCTACTGTCGTTCTTCCCTCAGGCTGTTCTGTGGTCCTGGAATGTGGTGGTTTCTACTGACCTCGGCAAAACCCTTTATTCTGCTTTAAAGTCTTTTGCTGCCAGCATCACTGCCTATCATGTATCCCATTGTGGTCTGAGCCAGGTACATCTGCACACTTCTGGAGGATAGAGACACATGGATAGTTGGTGCTGGCTCATTAGCCAGTCTAGCTGAGTCAGTGAACTCCAGGTTCATTGAGAGATAATACCCTGGTTGGTATCCTCTAGAATGGCTAGTGTTTTAGCAGAAGAGTCTCTTCCAAGTGCATTGAGAATGGGATAACACTGAGATCTATGCAGGCAAATCTGTTTTAGTACTTTGAAAACACCCAGTCATCCTGTTGGAGAGATATGGCTATGGTCCCCTGAAGCTTCAGAGTTTCTGATCTGTAGATGTAACCAACCATCTTATTAAATAAGAAACACAGAACCAATGCAAATAAGAAAGCCAAGAGATCAGAGCTAAGAGCCTTACCGCCTGCTGCAGCTAACCTCTTTAGCCAAGAGACCTCTCTGAAAGAGAGCTACTTCCTGTGTGTTTGTCTTTATATAGTCTTTCTGTTCTGTCTTCTCATTGGTTGTAATCCTAAACACATGATTGCCTCGTCACTACCTGTCTGTAGAGACTTTCAGGTCTTCTATGGTTGGTATTGAGATTAAAGGTGTGTGTCTCCAATGCTGGCTATATCCTTGAACACACAGAGATCTACCTAGCTCTGTCTACCAAGTGCTGGGATTATAGATGTGTGCCACCACCACCACACTCTTGCTATGGCTATAATAGCTCTGACCCCCCGGGCAACTTTATTTATTAATATACAATTAAAATCACATTTCAGTACAAATAAAATACCACCATACTAACCTCTACAGTGAGTCTCACAGCAGATGCTAGTTTTGGAGGCTGATGTACCCACTGACACACCCAGGCTATCAACACCAGAGTTATCCTGTTTTTTTTTTTTTTTGGTTTTTCGAGACAGGGTTTCTCTGTGTAGCTTTGCGCCTTTCCTGGAGCTCACTCGGTAGCCCAGGCTGGCCTCGAACTCAC
This sequence comes from Peromyscus maniculatus bairdii, assembly GCF_049852395.1. Lineage (NCBI taxonomy): Eukaryota > Metazoa > Chordata > Mammalia > Rodentia > Cricetidae > Peromyscus > Peromyscus maniculatus. The sequence goes on along the minus strand of NC_134852.1, from coordinate 167,578,109 downwards.
AGAGATCCGCCTGCCTCTGCCTCCTGAGTGCTGGGATTAAAGGCGTGCGCCACCACCGCCCCGGCGAGTTATCCTGTTTTTATGAGGCTGTTCCTAGTCACCGAAGGTGGGGCTGCCTTTCCCTATACACTTCCTTGTCTGGGTCAGGCCTTCTGCCATGTAGACCATTGGTTTGTTGGTACCCAGTCATCCTGCTCTCAACAGCTATCTCCCAGGCTGTCTCTCATTCTAGAGCTCTGGCATGTTGAATTCTGGCTCCCTGGCTTTGTGAATGCTACCCACTGTTTGGCCTCTAGGATAGCACAGCTTTAAATAGTAGTCACAGTACAGTGCCTAGCCACACATCCTGAGCTGGGGGAATTGTTGGCCCACTTCTGTTGGAGGGGTCACAGTCTCAGCAAGACTTATGATCAGACTGAGGCTTGTGGGAACCATGATCTTGTCTTGTGAGTTAGGTTGCTAGTCATTTGAGTAGGGCTGTCTGGCTCACCTTTGGGGTGAGGTTCCTATTCTCTTCCCTGGCTCCACTGTGGTGAGAGCTGGAGCTGTTTGATGTAACTTCCTTTATTTTCACTGTACTTTTTGGCCATCCCTACCCTTCACTTGTAGGTTTATGGAGCTCTTTTTCTCTTTCTTTGGAATGAAATCCATTTTTCTTTTTAAAAGATTTATTTTATTATCTTTAATTATGTGTCTCTGTGTGGGGATGTGCCCATTAGAGCAGGTGTCTGAAGAGGCCAGAAAAGGATATCCGATCCCCTGGGCCTGGAGTTACAAGAGGTTGTAAGCACATGTATGCTGGGAACTGAACTTGGGTCATCTGAACTGAACTCAGTGCCTGTAGTCAGTAAGCAATCTCTCTGGCCCTGTTTCCTTATCCTGATATTTCTTCTTTCTCTAGTGCATCACATTGAGGAAGTTGCTAGTCTGTCAGCTTCCCTGGAAGTTCTACTTTAGCTGTTTCTCTGTAAGAAGAGAGAAATAATAAAGTTCAGTGTTTCTGTCTTTTGGACAGAAAGTGGTGCTAAGAGTTTTCATTTCAATAGGGAATGTTGTCATGTATATGGACAATTTTATTATAATTTTATTTGAAATTTTTATACATATATACATTAAAATGTGATCATATCCCTTTTCCCACTTCTCCATCCCTGCCCAACTCCTCCAACATGTCCTCCTAAAGTCATGCTTTTTTCCTCTTTCTTTTGATCACTAACAAAGTCTAATTAATGCTACCCACATGTGCATGAGAGTGGGTTTATCCATTGGAGCATGGTAAACCTATATCCAAAAAATGAGAATAGTTCTCCCTCTCTCAGCAACTATTCACTGCTGATAGAGCCTCCATGAAAGGCGGGGTCTGGCAAGGACCTTCCCCATTCCGATAGGTTGGAATGGCGACTAGATTAATCTTCTACAGGTCTTGTGTGGGCAACTATAGCTGCTGTGAGTTCATGAGTACAACAGTCATGTCATGTCTAGATGACAACATTTCACAGTATTCCCCATACTCCTGCTCTCAAATTCTTCTGTCTTCTCTTGTAGGATTTCCTTGAACTTTGGTGGAGAATGAGGTGACCTTTGACCATTCCAGCTATGGGCTTTTGACCAAGATTACAATACTAGGTCTGAAAATTCCTCCTGTGAGGCAGGCCTCAAGTCATGTCGCTATTGCTGCCCATGGGCTCATTTGTCTGGAAGGCTGATATTGTAGGATGCAGGTTTCAATGCCGGGTAAGACCTTGGATATCTATCTTCCACAGTAGCCTGAGTAGAACCTTCTGGCATTATGAAAGCTAACCACCTGAGGGGAAGTTTCCTGCTGGTTCATATGAGGTTGATACTCTATGTGAATATGAGTATCTCCCCATCTTTCTCTCTTAAAATTTCATATAATATATTTTGATTATGTTTTTCTCCTCCCCAACTCATCCCAGGTCCTTACTAGCTACACACATAGTACACACACACACACACACACACACACACACACACACACACACACACACACACTGAAAACAAACAAAAGCCCCTAACAAACAAACAAACAAACAAACAAACAAACAAACAAAAAACAAAGCAAAATGAAACTGAAAGTCCACAAAAAATCATGACATTTAATTTGTGTTGGCCAGCTACTACTAGACACAGAGCCTACCCTAGAGTGTGGTAAATATGCACAGTGACACTCCATTGGAGAAAACCAATTCCCTTTGCCAGCAGGTATCATTTACAAATAGCTTCTTGGTTGGGATCCAACCCCATGTTTACTTCTTCTTCTTCTCAATTTGGGGATTCTATCTGACTTCATCCTATGATGGTCTTATGTATGCTGTCACAGTCTCTAAGTTCATATATACATCATTCTTGTTACATCTAGAAGACTTTTTTTTTTTACTTTGAGTAAAGACATGTTTACTTGGAGTCATCCATCATGTCTGGCTCTTATAATCTTTCCACATCATCATCTGAAAAGATCCTTGAATTTTGAAGGGAGTGGTTAGATAAAGATACCCCATTTAGGACTGAGTGCCCCAAAGTCTCTCACTCTCTGCACATTGTCCAATTGAGAGTTTCTGTGTTAATTCCCATCTACTGCAAGAAGAAGCTTTTCTGATATGGGTTGGGAGGCATTGATCTATGGTATAGCAGTATACCATTAGGAATCCTTTTATTGCTATGTTCATTTAGTAGAATAATACTAGGTTTTTCCCTAAGCCTGTGACCTATCTAGTTTCACATTCTTGGCCACTTTAGCAGTATCAGGTATGAGTTTCATTTCATGGAATTGGCCTTAAATTCAATAAAACTGTGGTTGGTTACTTCCATAACCTTTGTGCCACTATTGTACCAGTATACCTTGTAGACAGGTTGCTGTTATAGTTCTCAAGGTTTGTAGCTGGGTGATATTGATGATTACCTGTATCCTCTGGGAGCATGGGGAATACCTTCCAGCAACATGAATGCTAGTCAGTAGGAGTAAAGCTTCGAGTTGGGCACCAGCTCAACTTCTCTGTGTTTGATGACATAAATAAGTATTATCTTGAGCTATCAGATTGTGGAGAGCAACCAATAGCTTTAGAAATAGCTTGTGATGTTTGGGGAAACCTCTTTGGCCAAAGACTCAACAAGTTGTAACACATTACTAGCACTGGAAGTCTTACTTGGCATAAGATGTTTAGGTGGGACATTGTCTCTTCTATTATTTGGTGACTCCATTTAGATTTCTTTCATAAATGTGTATATTTTAGGAAGCTTCTACAGCAGTAGTCTCTCATGTTTTTTTTTTTAAATGGCCTTTAGTATTAAGTATCCCTCCCCATATTTCCTCCTTACTCTTCTGTCCCCTCCCCCTCCCCCTCCTACTATTCCAGTTCCCCCTTTATCTCTCTGTAACACCATATTCTGTTTCCCTCCTGTGGGAGATCACCTCCTTCCTAAGACTGGAGTGGGTTTTTTTTTTTTAATATTCTTTTTTTTTTTGGTTTTATTATTATTATTATTATTATTATTATTATTATTATTATTATTATTTTACAACACCATTCAGTTCAACATAATAGCCACAGAATCCCCTGTTCTCCCCCTCTCGCCCACCCCTCCCCCCAGCCCACCCCCCATTCCCACCTCCTCCAGATCAAGGTCTCCCCCGAGGACCGGGGTTGACCTGGTAGACTCAGTCCAGGCAGGTCCATTCCCCCCTCCCAGACCGAGCCAAGTGTCCCTGCATAAGTCCCAGGATTCAAACAGCCAACTCATGCAACGAGCCCAGGACCTGGCACCAATGCACAGCTGCCTCCCAAACAGATCAAGCCAAATGACTGTCTCACCCGTTCAGGTGGCCTGATCCAGTTGGGGGCCCCTCAGCCTTTGGTTCATAGATCCTGTGCTTCCATTCATTTGGTTATTTGTCCCGGTGCTTTATCCAACCTTGGCTTCAACAATTCTCGCTCATATAAACCCTCTTCTTACTCACTAATTAGACTCCCATTGCTCCACCAGGGGCCCAGCCGTGGATGTCTGCCTTCAGATTCCTCAGTCCTTGGATGGGGTTTATGGCACCACTATCTGGTTGTCTGGCCATCCCATCACCAGAGTAGGTCAGTTCCTGCCGTCTCGCGACCATTGCCAGCAGTCTTTTGAGAGGGTATCTTTGTGGATCTCCGTGGGCCTCCCTAGCTCTCTGCTTCCTCCCCTTCTCACCTTCTCATGTGGTCTTCATTTACCATGGTCTCCTATTCCTTGTTCTCCCTCTCTTTTCTTGATCCAGCTAGGATCTCCCACTCTTTCCCTCGACTGTTGCCCTTCATTGTTCCCACTCATGACCAGGCTATTCATGTAGATCTTGTCCATTTCTCCGTGTCTTTTTTTGGGGTCCTGTTTTCCAGGTAGCCTCACTGGTGATGTGAGTAGCAGTCTAGTCATCCTTGTTCCACACCTAGCATCTTCCTATGAGTGAGTACATACCATATTTGTCTTTCTGAGTCTGGGTTACCTCACTCAGGATGATTTTTTCTAGATCCATCCATTTGCCTGCAAACCGTGTGATGTCGTTGTTTTTCTCTGCTGAGTAGTATTCCATTGTGTATATGTGCCACAATTTATTTATCCATTCTTCAGTTGAAGGGCATCTAGGTTGTTTCCAGGTTTTGGCTATTACAAACAATGCTGATATGAACATAGCTGAGCAAGTGCTCTTGTGGTATGATTGAGCATTTCTTGGGTATATGCCCAGGAGTGGTATAGCTGGATCTTGGGGGAGATTGATTCCCAATTTTCTAAGAAAGCGCCATATTGATTTCCAAAGTGGTTGTACAAGCTTGCATTCCCACCAGCAGTGGAGGAGAGTTCCCCTAGTTCCACATCCTCTCCAGCATAAAGTGTCTTCAGTGTTTTTGATCTTAGCCACTCTGACAGGCGTAAGGTGGTATCTCAGAGTTGTCTTGATTTGCATTTCCCTGATGATTAGGGAAGTTGAGCAATTCCTTAAATGTCTTTCAGCCATTTGGGATTCCTCTGTTGAGAATTCTCTGTTTAGTTCTAAAGCCCATTTCTCAATTGGACTGTTGGTCCTTTTGATGTCTAGTTTCTTGAGTTCCTTATATATTCTGGATATCAGTCCTCTGTCAGATGTGGGGTTGGTGAAGATCTTTTCCCATTCTGTAGGCTGTCGCTTTGCCTTGTTGACCGTATCCTTTGCTCTACAAAAGCTTCTCAGTTTCAAGAGGTCCCATTGATTGATTGTTTGTCTCAGTGTCTGCGCTACTGGTGTTATATTTAGGAAGTGATCTCCTATGCCAAAGCGTTCAAGACTATTTCCTACTTTTTCTTCTAGCAGGTTCAGAGTAGCTGGATTTATGTTGAGGTCTTTGATCCACTTGGACTTAAGTTTTGTGCACGGTGACAGATATGGATCTATTTTCAGCCTTCTACACGCTGATATCCAGTTATGCCAGCACCATTTGTTGAAGATGCTTTCTTTTTTCCATTGTACACTTTTGGCTTCTTTGTCAAAAATTATATGTCCATAGGTGTGTGGGTTAATGTCAGGGTCTTCAATTCGATTCCATTGGTCCACATGTCGGTTTTTATGCCAATACCAGGCTGTTTTTATTACTGTAGCTCTATAGTAGAGCTTGAAGTCGGGGATTGTGATGCTTCCAGAAGTTGTTTTATTGTACAGGTTTCTTTTAGCTATCCTGGGTTTTTTGTTTTTCCATATGAAGTTGAGTATTGTTCTTTCCAGATCTGTGAAGAATTGTGTTGGTATTTTGATGGGGATTGCATTGAATCTGTAAATTGCTTTTGGTAAGATTGCCATTTTTACTATGTTAACCCTGCCTATCCATGAGCATGGGAGATCTTTCCATTTTCTGAGATCTTCTTCAATTTCTTTTTTCAGGGACTTAAAGTTCTTGTCATATAGGTCCTTCACTTGCTTGGTTAGTGTTACCCCAAGGTATTTTATGTCATTTTTGGCTATTGTAAAGGGTGATGTATCTCTAATTGCCTTCTCATCTTCTTTGTCCATTGTATATAGGAGGGTTACTGATTTTTTTGAGTTGATCTTGTATCCTGCTATGTTGCTGAAGGTGTTTATAAGCTTTATCAATTCCTGGGTGGAATCTTTGGGGTCACTCAAGTATACTATCATGTCGTCTGCAAATAGGGAAAGCTTGACTTCTTCCTTTCCAATTTGAATCCCCTTAATCTCCTTATGTTGTCTTATTGCTCTGGCTAGAACTTCAAGTACTATATTGAATAAGTATGGGGAGAGTGGACAGCCTTGTCTCGTTCCTGATTTTAGTGGAATTGCTTTGAGTTTCTCTCCATTTAATTTGATGTTGGCTGTTGGTTTGCTATATATTGCCTTTATTATGTTTAGGTATGTTCCCTGTATTCCTGATCGCTCCAACACTTTTATCATGAAGGGGTGTTGGATTTTGTCAAATGCCTTTTCTGCATCTAGTGAGATGATCATGTGGTTTTTTTCTTTGAGTTTGTTTATATGGTGTATTACATTGATGGACTTTCGTATGTTGAACCACCCTTGCATCCCTGGGATGAAGCCTACTTGATCATGGTGGATAATTGTTCTGATGTGTTCTTGGAGTCTGTTTGCCAGTATTTTATTGAGTATTTTTGCATCAATGTTCATGAGGGAGATCGGTCTGTAGTTCTCTTTGTTGCATCCTTGTTTGGTTTAGGAATCAGGGTAATTGTAGCCTCATAGAAGGAGTTTGGTAATGTTCCTTCTGTTTCTATTATGTGGAACAATTTAGAGAGTATTGGTATTAACTCTTCTTTGAAGATCTGGTAGAATTCTGTGCTGAAACCATCTGGTCCTGGGCTTTTTTTGGTTGGGAGACCTTTAATGACTGTTTCTATTTCCTGAGGGGTTATTGGACTATTTAAATAGTTTATCTGGTCTTGATTAAACTTAGGTATGTGGTATCTATCCAGAAAAATGTCCATTTCTTTTAGGTTTTCCAGTTTTGTGGAGTAGAGGTTTTTGAAATATGACCTTATAATTCTCTGGATTTCCTCAATGTCTGTTGTTATGTCCCCCTTTTCATTTCTGATTTTGTTGATTTGGATTCTCTCTCTCTGTCTTTTGGTTAGTTTGGATAAGGGCTTGTCTATCTTGTTGATTTTCTCAAAGAACCAACTCTTTGTTTCATTAATTTTTTGTATTATTCTCTTAGTTTCTAATTTATTAATTTCACCTCTCACTTTGATAATTTCCTGGCGTCTATTCTTCCTGGGAGACTTTGCTTCTTCTTGTTCTAGAGCTTTCAGATGTGCTGTTAATTCACTAGTGTGCGATTTCTCCAACTTCTTTATGTGGGCATTTAGTGCTATGAATTTCCCTCTTAACACTGCTTTCATAGTGTCCCATAAGTTTGGGTATGTGGTGTCTTCATTTTCATTGATCTCTAGGAAGTCTTTAATTTCTTTCTTTATTTCTTCCTTAACCCATTGGTGATTCAGTTGAGCATTATTCAGTTTCCATGAGGTTGTAGGTTTTCTGTAGTTTTTGTTGTTGTTGAAATCTAGCTTTAAACCATGGTGATCTGATAGAACACAGGAGGTTATTCTGATTGTTTTGTATCTGTTGAGATTTGCTTTGTGGCCAAGTATGTGGTCGATTTTAGAGAAAGTTCCATGGGGTGCTGAGAAGAAAGTATATTCTTTCTTGTTAGGATGGAATGTTCTGTAGATATCTATTAGGTCCAATTGGGTCATGACATCGGTTAAGTCCTTTATTTCTCTGTTAAGTTTCGATTTGGGAGATCTGTCCAGTGGTGAAAGTGGGGTGTTGAGATCTCCCACTATTAATGTGTGGGGTTTTATATGTGGTTTAAGCTTTAGTAATGTTTCTTTTACATATGTGGGTGCCCTTGTGTTTGGGGCATATATGTTCAGAATTGAAACTTCATCTTGGTTGATCTTTCCTGTGACGAGGATGTAATGTCCTTCTTGATCTCTTTTGATTGATTTTAGTTTGAAGTCTATTTTGTTGGATATCAGGATGGCTACCCCTGCTTGTTTCTTAAGACCATTGATTGAAAAGTCTTTTCCCAGCCTTTTATTCTTAGGTAGTGTCTATCTTTGAATTTGAGATGTGTTTCTTGTATGCAGCAGAAAGATGGGTCCTGCTTTCGTATCCATTCTGTAAGTCTATGTCTTTTTATAGGTGAATTAAGTCCGTTGATATTAAGGGATATTAATGACCAGTGATTCTTCATCTCTGTTATTTTTGGTGGTAGTGTGTGTGTACTTCTCTTCTTTGGGGTTTACTGTTGTGGCTTTATCTATTGCCTGTGTTTTCAAGTGTGTATCTGACTTCCCTCGGTTGGAATTTTCCTTCTAGTGCTTTCTGTAGGGCTGGGTTTGTGGATAGGTATTGTTTAAATCTGGCTTTGTCTTCGAATGTCTTGTTCCTTCCGTCTATGATGATTGAAAGTTTTGCTGGGTATATTAGTCTGGGCTGACATCCATGGTCTCTTAGTGTCTGCATTACATCTGTCCAGGTCCTTCTGGCTTTCAAAGTCTCCATTGAGAAATCGGGTGTTATTCTGATGGGTTTACCTTTATAGGTCACTTGGCCTTTTTCCTTGGCTGCTCTTAATATTCTTTCTTTATTCTGTACATTTAGTTGTTTAATTATTATGTGTCGAGGGGACTTTTTTTGGGGGTCTAGTCTGTTTGGTGTTCTATAGGCTTCTTGTATCTTCATAGGCATTTCCTTCTTTAAGTTGGGAAAGTTTTCTTCTATAATTTTGTTGAATATATTTTCTGTGCCTTTGAGTTGGTATTCTTCACCTTCTTCTATCCCTATAATTCGTAGGTTTGGTCTTTTTATGGTGTCCCAGATTTCTTGGACATTTTGGTTCATGACTTTGTTGGCTTTAGTGTTTCCTTCGACTGATGGAACTATTTCTTCTACTGTATCTTCAATGCCAGAAATCCTCTCTTCCATCTCTTGCATTCTGTTGGTTATACTTGCATCCGAAGTTCCTGATCTTTTACTCAGGTTTTCTATTTCCAGCATTCCCTCTGTTTGTGTCTTTTTTGTTTTTTCAATTTCCCTTTTCAGTTCTTGGACTGTTTCCTTTGTTTGTTTCATTGCTTTTTCATGATTTTCTTTCAGTGCTTTATTGTTTTCTTCCAGGATTTTAATGTTTTCTTCCAGGACTTTATTGTTTTCTTGGAGGGGTTTATTGTTTTCTTCTAATTTGTTTGCTCTTTCCTCTAGTTGTTTACAGCGTTCTTCCAATTTTCTTGTCTTTTCCTCTACACAAGCCTCTACCTTCTTCATGAAGTTACTCATAAGGCTACTTTCTTCTGCTTCTTCCAATTTTTGGTGTTCAGGTCTAGATGTTGGAGGCGAGCTAGGTTCTGGTGATGCTGTATTGCTCTTCATTTTGCTGTATGTACTTCTGCTTTGACGTCTGCCCATCTCCTTGTGGTTCCTTCTTGGTCTTATCAGTGGACTTGTTTCACAAAGAGCTGACAGACTCAGGAAGACTCTCTCTCTTGTCCAAAAGGGAGTTCTCTTGTCCAACTCTTTGGTCCAGAAGGGAAGTCAGGGGCAAGCTCTGGTCCAGAATGGCAGTCGGGGACAGGCTGGGAGCTGGGGGCCGGTCTCTAAGTCTCAGGAAGTGGCTGGGGTCTTGGGCAGATGGGCGTGGGGGCAGGGCGCGGAGACTGCAGGGGCTGCCGGGGGCTTGGAAATGGGGATCCCTCCCGGTGGGGCTAGAAGGGGAGCTGCCCGGTGGCCAGAACCCGGCGCCAAGCTGGGCAGGCCTCTCAGGAGTGGCTGGTGCCCAGGAATGGGGTCCGGGTTGGACCCGGGTACTCACCTCTGGTCAAGAAGGGAAGTCGTCGGGGGCAGGCTGGGAGCTGGGGGCCGGTCTCTAAGTCTCAGGAAGTGGCTGGGGTCTTGGGCAGATGGGCGTGGGGGCAGGGCGCGGAGACTGCAGGGGCTGCCGGGGGCTTGGAAATGGGGATCCCTCCCAGTGGGGCTAGAAGGGGAGCTGCCCGGTGGCCAGAACCTGGTGCCAAGTTGGGCAGGTCCTCCCGGGGTGGCTGGTGGCCAGGGATGGGGTCCGGGCTGGACCCAGGCACTCACCTCTGGTCCAGAAGGGAAGTTGTCGGGGGCAGGCTGGGAGCTGGGGGCCGGTCTCTAAGTCTCAGGAAGTGGCTGGGGTCTTGGGCAGATGGGCGTGGGGGCAGGGTGCGGAGACTGCAGGGGCTGCGGGGGCTTGGAAATGGGGATCCCTCCTGGTGGGGCTAGAAGGGGAGCTGCCCGGTGGCCAGAACCCGGCGCCAAGCTGGGCAGGTCCTCCCGGGGTGGCTGGTGCCCAGGGATGGGGTCTGGGTTGGACCCGTGTACTCACCTCTGGTCCAGAAGGGAAGTCGTCGGGGGCAGCTGGAGTGGGTCTTAAATCCAATCAAACAAAATCAGTTTTTTTTACCCCATAACATTCATGCCATTCTTACATGCACTGGCATAGCTTGCCACTCCAGTGCTCTTGTCCTTCACATGGTTCACAGCTGGGAAAGACTGGTGTTGACCTTCTTCTCCAGCAGTTTCCATAGCGCCTCCTGGAACTACAAAGCTAGGCAGCTGGGAGAAGCTTTCTGTTCAGCATCAACTTGATTTCTACATGTCCTATGAGCAAAATGTGCGGTGTCTTTAGCAATAGGGTCTTACCTTCAAATCTGGTGGGCAACTAAGAGCATTGGAAGTAGCCTGTGTTGTTTGTGGTCACTGACACCACTGAGCAAAAACTTGAGGGGAGGTATGTCATGACCTGTATGGGGCCTTTTTTTTTTTTTTTTTTAGCAACCTGTGGCTTCTGGGAATAGCATTATTAGTCTCTGTTGCAGGGGAATGCCAATGAAACTGTGCCTCAATGTTAGGTACTCTCCCACCATCCTTTCCTCTGCCCTACCCCTATATCATGTTTTTAATTCTTCATTTTATTTCTTTGAAGATATCAAATATTTGACATATTCCATATGTGATAATTTCAGTATTAGAAGTTTTTTGGGAGTTGCTTCTGCTGGTTGTTATTGTGTGGATTCTTGTTCACAATACATCTTTACCTTTACATTTTTTTGTGGACTTCATTGTGAGCTCAGGTCTGTAAGAACAGAGAGGGAATCATTTGGGGATTGATTGATGGATGCTTTGGCCACAGACCTGGAGGGACTCTTATCTTGGGTTCATGCCATGTTTAAATTTTCTCAACTTGATTGGATTAAGAGATGCTGAGAAAATCAGTAAATCACACCTCTGTGCATCTGTGAGCATTTACAGAGAGGATTAGACCATAAAGACTCTGACACAATCAGATTAAACAATCTACTAATGGATTCAAAATTTGAATGACCTGCTGGGAGGTGGAAGAACTCTAGAGAGTGGGTCCTAGTTAAATTTGATGGGGATGTGTTTTTTTGAATACATAGTTGGGCACCAGCCCTATTCTGTTTTTCTCCTCTTTAGCTGCCACAAAGTAAGCATCCCTATTCCACCATGCCTTCCCTCGATGTTTAGCCTCATCACAAGTCCGCAGCTATGGAGCCACATGAGCATGAATTGAAAGTATGAGACACAGTAAATCCTTTTTCCTCTTATTTTGTCCAGGTAGTATGAAATTAACCAGCATGAATACACTTTAGCTTTTGTTTTTGATTCTTGTGACCTTGCAATAGTGTGAGATCTCACCCACGGCCCCAGTCTCCTGACTTTATGCCTCTGTAGGCAAAATAAAGTTCTAACCCCTGAAGTTGGGGTCTGACATCCAGGCCAATGTGACCCTTGAGATGGAGATCTGATTTGTGCTTCTTGCTGGATAAATGCATGGTCTTGCTTTGCCTCTGGCCTCCACAGTGTTTTTCCTGTTATCACATGTGCTCAACCATGTTCATATGAACGTGTGTATAAGCCTGAGCACCTGAACTATGCTATTAATTTTCAGCTGAGTAGTAGGCTTGTGTGATGGCTCTGCTTGCTGCCACCTCTGCTCTCTGGTCTTGGTTTGAGGTCCAAAGCAGGGATTTGACATGACAGCCTCCCCCTTCTGCTCTGTCTTCCCGGCTGTTCTAACAGGTGTGTCCTTTGCTTTTGTTATGGTGCCCTACTTTTAGAATGCCAGTGTGGGTTCCAGGTCCGAATTTCCTCTTACCATTTTCTCCTGCAATTCTGCTCACATGAAGCCCTCTTCTGGGCAATCCTTCATGCTAGCTGCCCCTTGGACCGTCTGTGTTCCAGCCCCGAAGCACAGCTTCATTCTAAAGCTTGTCCACTAGCTTCCTTCTGAAAGGGAGTGCCTCCCTCCCTGCTCTTGATCCCACTTACCCCTTTGCACCATTGCCAAGTGGAGGTTTTGTGCACATCTCTTCACATGCTGGCTGCTGTTGGGGGTGTAGGGGTGAACCATTTCTACAGAGCAGATCAAGAGCAATGTATTAGTTCTAAAATATGCAGAAAAATCGGCTATGCTGAAATTAATATATATTTAATTAACCTCAAGAATGTGCTTAATATTTTATTTAGCAGTTTAAGGTACTTTTAGGTATGTGGTTTTCAGGTTTTCAGGAAACAGACCATACAAGGACTGTTTATATTGCTTTAATCCCTTTCAGACTTGATAAGAATATAAAATGCATATATATTTGCACATGCAGAATATCAGGGGCATTTATGTGTGCACATGTATATGTGGTGTTTTTTACAATAAACACAGAGATAACGCAGTCCTATTTAAAATTTTTTTTATGTGTTAGAAACATGCAAATTGTGGCCTTGAAGCTCTCTGAATTGGCTCTCTCTCTCTTTCTCTCTCTCAATCACCATTCAGATGAGCACAGAAAGTTGTTTTTCTTTTTAACCACTCAGAAGTCTCCCACGTATCCTCACCTGTTTACAAGCCCCTGGTGCCCCAAGGTAGCCACTTTAATTTAATACAGCAGGATTAGCAACAAGCAACTGATTTCCTCTGAGCTGGTTAGTTCATTCTGTTCACTTTTTATTTGTATTTATTTTACCCTTTTATTTTGTGTGTCTTGTATTGACAATGCCTTTTTTCCTATTTCTTTTAATTCTTTCTCCTGTCTATTAATCAAGCATAGGTTGGGGTTTCGGTTACAGTGAGATTTCTATTATTTTGATGAAAAGATTCTTGCACATATTTGGCTTAACAATGCCTTAAAATGAATCAGGATTTTTATTCTTCCCTCTAAGCCCCTAGGGCTTTAGAAAACTTTAATTCCAACATTTTGCCTGCATTCTTTGATATTATTTATAGCTACTTTAGTTTCACTTTATTGAAAAGAAACCCTAGATCAACTAATGCTATTTTTTTTTTCTGTAGGTAGTGCTATTTCTGATATCTTTGCTGATGTCTCTGCTGGCTGCTGCATCTCAAGTCTCCCCTCCCCCCAACTTAGTTAACATTTTCTTCTTGCTCATAAACACTTTTTATATTTCTCACAGGAAATATACATGAATAGGAAACTGTCTTATATTTTTGCATCCAAGTAGTTTTGTTCTACTCTGGTGTTTACCAATGGTCAATTTGCACTTTTGACTACCCAGTTACTTTCCCTCAGGGCTAGACCAGTTGGAGGATATCTATCTATCTATCTATCTATCTATCTATCTATCTATCTATCTATCTATCTATCTATCTATCTATCTAATCTATCTATCTTTTTTAAATTCTAACCTGGTAGATGGAGCAACAGCTTTTTAAGACTCATAGCATTTCAAGGTGGCTATTCCCAGCTCTGGTTAAAATGCACCCAAATCCAGTGGATCCTGTCCTTGGGAAAAACCTTAAGAAAAGCCCTGGCTGTTTGTGTGAGGGCTTACATCATGTACTATAGCTTTGTAGATGACTATGGTTCTGCCTTCCTGTTCTGGCTTTTTGTATATGTTGTTTATGTGTAAGATATGATGCATAAAAGGCCACAGTGCTGAGTTTTTCATGGCAGTTTTCTGGAAGTTTCCTGGCATGCCATCACTAGCTTTTCCGTCCCTTCTTGCTTTATTCTTACTTATACTTCACCTGCCCTGCCTCTGAAAGCATTTGAATCCACTATCCTGAGTATACCAAGTATAAACCTGCCTATATTATGTTCACAGGCATTTGTGTAATATGTGGTTTGTTCATTCATTTCTCTATCCTTTGAGCACCTCTGGAAGGTTCTGTATAACCTCTGAGGTAAAACAGTAGACAAAAGGTACCAAGTACCTAATTCTGTATACCTTATATCATAGTTATGGGGAACACAAAAACAAATGTATCTTATTTAAGATACATTGGGTCTTGGTCAATGACGACTACTAAAGAAACAAGTCATTGGGGAATGGGATAGGGAATGCTGACAGTGGCATGCATGGCGGCTATTTTAAATAGGCTGTTGCGGGAGCCTGTTTTCAGGTTCCTTGTGGCTTTACTCAGCAGGTCCACATAGAGGGTGATTAGGACCATGGGCCTGAGTGCAGGTGTCTGAGATGGTCTGCACTTGGCTGTGCTGGGGGAGGGCTTTTGCGCCAGTCCTTGGCTTCTCTATAAAAACCCTGGGGCAGAGACAGTTGGAAAAGGTTCCAAGCCCTCTCGAGGTTATCCTTTATTTTCTGTTTATCTCCGCAATATAAATCCTTCTATCTAACATTTCCTGCTGCTCGAACTCAACCCTCTGTAGGGTTGGTGGGTAAATGCCCCACAGGCTGTCGGGGTTGTCTTACAGATGGAGAAACACTGGATGGAGACTTAGTGGGGAACAAGCATGCTTTGCAGGGACTTGGCAGGGGAAACTTTGGGGCAGAGTTATGCAGTGATATTTTATTTGTGCTGAAATGTGGTGATATTTTATTTGTATGTTAATAAAGAAAGTTTGCTTGGAGATCAGAGGAAATAGCAAGCCATTTTAAGGTAAACACAAAAGTCAGGCCGTGGTAGTGCATGCCCTTAATCCTATCACTTAGCAAGCAGGGTCTCTGTGTGTTCAAGGACACACTAGGGAACAGCCAAGTGTGGTGACACATGTCTTTAATCTCCATACCAACCATAGAGATCTGAAGGTCTGTACAGACAGGCAGTGACAAAGAAGTGAGGTAGCTGGGCTAAGAGCCAATGAGAGGGCAGAACAGCAAGGCAATAAAAGCCTGGGTAGACAGGAAGTCGTGGCATTTTGGAAGTTGCAGAGCTGGTGAGGTAAGGTGGTTGGTGGCTCTCACTATTTCCCTGATCTCTAAGGCTTTCACCCCTTGTTTGGCTCCGTGTTTTTTTTTTTTTTTTTTTTTTTTATTTAATAAGACTGCCTACAAATTCGGCTACAGAGTTAGCACTAACTAGTGCAAGGACCCTGTGGCAGCAGGAGGGAGCTGACAGATTTGGCCTTAGAGTCGGGGAGAACGGCGGAACAGGGAGAACCTAGGTCAGGCTTGAAGAAGTTAATGCCGGCTGAAATGAAGAGTCCTTCTGCTTTCACAGAGGAAAACATACTCTCCTGAGTTATTTGATAATTCAGGGTAAGAACAAGATTCATCTGAATCATCACTCATCTTAGCAAAGTACAGACTTGAAAGATGGAGATCACTGACATCCTTATTTCATCTGAACTACTTGATATTTCAAAAATATGACAAAAAGGAACTCGAGAGAATTGTTCTTGTAGTGTCTTGGGAAGAGCAACTCGAATATGTTTATTATAGATCACTCTTATTTCCTAAGGTGTTGATACACAGAGATGTACATAGCACTTCTTTCCTCAACAGGAGAAGCTATTTTCTTGATGCCTTGACAACCAATATTCAATTAATTATTTGTGCAATGTACATCCTTGCAACAATTACTACATGTGGTATTCCATTGTCTTTTGCAATAGGAGAGCCCACTTCTTTGGAATTTACAGTTTCTCTTTTCTACATCCAACTCTTACTGAGATTAGACAGTGGCAGCCGAGGAATCTCAGGGGTAAGAATTCCTTCTCACTGCTATTACTGATGCCATTGATGGTGACTATTCATTTCTCACATAATTGCTATGAAATAGGCACACACATGTGCAACCTGTTGGTTAGAATGGCTGAGGCTGAGAAGAAGTTGCTATGCCATTAGCAAATCTTTGGATGAATGTAATGGAGTAACAAGAAAAATGTCCCAAGTATCTAAAAGGAAGAATGAGCCAGGTTGGTAAAATCAACAAAAGACAATGCTGTCCATTTCTCACATTTGCTTGTGTGGACAATTCAGAGGAGCTCATTCTTACTTGGGTAATGTTGAAGGTCCTGTCTAGGTCTGTGATTTTCTAGATCTCTTTCTGGGAAATAGCAAACCATGTCAATTTGACTCCTTTGAAGTCATCCCTACATCATGTGCAGAAAAGAAATGAAATGAAATTTAATTGATTCCCAGAAGGAAAAGTCTTTAGCAAAATGTAAGTAGGAGGTAAGAGCTGGAAGGCAGTGAGCGCTGAGGCAGTGGCAGAGGGATGGGGTTTAGTTTTGTCTGATTCGATTTGACTAAATAATCTGTGGTGGAATCACAACCTAAATGTGGACTCACTCTCAGGTAACTTAAACAGTAGTTTATTCAGCAAGACATGATTTGTGAAGGGAGGAGGGTGTAAAACAATGCAAAGTTACAGTAAAGCTGCGACACCGTGAGTGAGAGAGACTGCGAGAAGAGTCCTTAATGCATAGGAGTGCTTGGAGAAATTGAGGGAAGAGTTAAGAAGGACTTGACAGAAGGGATTTTGATAGAGGAAAGGAAGGGGGAAATCTGAGTGGGAGGAATAATTTACGAAGGGCCACATGTGAGGATGACCATCATCTATTCAGGCAACAGGAGGGAACCAACTTGGCTGGAGTAGAGAGTTGATGGAATTAAGGGAAGATGAGGATATGGGAGCAAGTCTGGATGGAGTACAGTGTGAAGAGAGACTTGAATCTGATTGAGTAACTTACATTTTTTGTCGAAGAAGGAAATCTATGAATGGTTTCAGTAAAGATGGTGGACTAAGTGCCTCCAATAATGCTCTCCTCCATAAAACCAATGGGGAAAATGGCATTGCTACCCACCAGAAGAGCTCTGGAAGTTAAAAAAGCATGAAGCAACCCCAAGTCAAGATAATTGGATGAATCTCAGTAGATCGTGTTCTTTCTGGCATGTGAGCCTGCCTTAACCTCATTTCCTTCTTTTCAGCTTTGTGATACCATCACTAAGCAGCAACTCATGATCAGAATGAAAGCCAGTCGCTTGACTATGCCATAGGAAAACACATGTGGCTGGATTCCTTCAAAGCCTCACTGCCAGAGAACTGCTATCATTGGACATGCCTTATGATTCTCTGGAACACTTTCCTTTAACTCTGAGCCTGCCTGGGGTGGTGAAACAGTTAAGCCAAATGCTTAAGGACAAGAGAGGAAATGAGATGTCCATAGGCACTTTGCAAATCTCTGACATCATCTTGGGATTCACAAAGTCACTGGAAGTACAGGCTGTGTGTATTTCCAATGCTCTGAACATGGTCAGCAAAGATCGGCAAGGGTCCCATGCTTTCAGCCTTGTCTGATCTTGAGGTTCTGTGAAGACATAAAATGAGTTGCTATTTATTCAACTAAATGTAGATGCTATGCCCCAAAGTACCGTCTGTCACTTGAAATCAGAACAGTTTTTGTCTCCCAGCATTTAGATACTCTCTGTCAAATTCAGTAGTTAGGTTATAAATAAATCCATTGAACAAAAAGGCCAGTGTCTAAAACATAAACAATAGATCTAGTAGAATTAGTTCACAGAAGCCATCAAAGAGATAGTTTCCAAAACCCAGAAAAACACATACCAGAGAGAGCATTGTCTCAGAGACTGAACATTTCCACATTATGGAATTAAAATGAAGTCACAACTGTAGCAGGCTTTCTTTGGAGCAACCAACCAGCTCCCAAATCATGACATGGAGACTTATTAGTTTTGAATGCTCAGCCTCAGCTTAGCTCTTATTTTAATCTGTTTCTCTTTATCTACATTTTAACTTAGGGCTTTATACCTATCTATCTATCTATCTATCTATCTATCTATCTATCTATCTATCTATCTATCTATCTATCTATCTATCTATCTATCTAATTTTCCTGCTGTCTCCATGTCTGGCTTGCAGCTGCCTGGCTTCCGGCCCCAGCATGTCCCTCTCTTTCTCCCCTGTTCTCTCCTCCTTCTCTCTCGAGTTTGTATTTCTCCACCTACCTTTTCTCTCTGCTCACCAGCCTTGCCTATCTCTCACATGCCTAGCTATTGGCTATTCAGCTTTTTATAAGACCAATCAGGTACCTTAGGCAGGCAAGGTAAAACAAGTGCAACACATCTCTACATAATTAAACAAACACAGCACAAACAAATGTAACACATATTTATATAGTTAAACAAATGCAGCATAAACAAATGTAACACATCTTTACATAGTTAAAATAATATTCCACAACACATGACTAGATCCACAACTCTGCTAAAAAATAAATAAAAATCATGAACAGAAACTGGCCTTGATGAAGCTCAGACTTTGGGATTATTAAACAAATACTTTTAGTAATTTAAAATTTGTTCTATGAACTAAAATAAGGTATGAATAATTAAAGAAGTGAGAATGATGTCTCAATAGAGAGTGTCAGGAAAGAGAAATATGTATTGTTTGACATTTCTTCTTATTTTTTAGAGGAATATTTATTATGGCTCATAGTTTGAGTGTATAGTCCATCATGGTTGGGGAAGGAATGGAGGTAGGTAGCTCCATGGCATTGGGAGTATGCATCTGGGACTCCTTCACATCCCAGTGAAACAGGAAGTAGAGTTAAGACAGGAAGCAGGGACCAACTATGAGGGCCTAACTCAGTAACCAATTTCCTCCAGTGGGGACCTCACCTTCCAAAAGTTTTACATCCACCAAAAAACAATGACAACAAGTTGAGGAGCAAGTGTTCAAACACACGAGCCTGCAGAGGAAATTTCAAACTCAATATTTTGTCCCTGTTCCCCCAAATGGTGTATGGACATCTCATAATGCAAAATGTGCTTTTGGTCCAACTTTAAAATTCCAACACTATTAAAAAGTCCAAAGTCTCTTTTAAGACTCAAGGCAATCTCTTAATTGTAGGTCCCTATAAAATGACCAAACAAACAAGTTACATACTTTCAGCATATAATAGCACAGACTAAATATTGTCATTTCAAAAGGGAGAAATGAAGACTCTAGCAAGAAGGTAACAGACTAAAGAAACAAGCTGGGAAAAATTAAACCCTGCAGCTTCATGTCTGGCATCTGAGATTCTTGGTAAAATTATCTGAGCTCCAACAGGCTCGGGGAGCCCCACCCTTTCAGCTTTGTAGCCTGTACCACATGTGGCCTTTTTTTCTGGGTTGACTCTTAGTGCTGAAGCCTTCTGAGCAAATGCACCTTCTTCCAGGCATCTCTGGTATCCTGGTGTCTCCATTGGAACTTTGGCCCCACCTTCACAACTGCACGTACAGCCTCTCCAGAAGCTCCATGCCCAGAACCCAACCTTGCTAAACGTTGCCTGCCTCGAATGGCCCTTTACTCTTGCACTTCCCATGCCTATGAAACCAGCACCTGATGGATGACACCAAGTCCTACTACCAGCTTGAGATATGGCTTTGCTGCTTTGGAACATAGGTACAGTGTCCTTCTGTTCTTTCGCAGTTGAAGCTGGGAAGGCTTTTCTCTAGGCAAGAAGGGTGCTCTGGAAACTCTGTTCAGGAACTCTATTTTTAAGTGAATTTCCCAAATGAGTCCACTTTATTATACCTTGGAGTTTTTGAGAGATGCGGCCTTTCTCTTAGTGCATTTTCCTACTCCTTCAGTGCCAAGTGTGAGGTTTGTACTTACTGATACTAATCACTTTAATAATTTTAGCTGTTCTGTCAGCAAGGGTCTTGTCCACTTGTCTGAAATGTATCCGTACTCATGTTCCTCTCCTGGCTAAACTACACATTTTCTCATATTTCTGCCCTGCCTTTCCTTTGAGTTCTTACTGTAAGTCTCACTGAAAGCAGATGGCAAACAACCATGCTACAGACTTGTTACCATGCTGTTATGAAATTTCCTCCACCAAACAGCTTAGTCCTTGACTTTTGAATTTAGCCTCACTCAGGGAAGAGTGCAGACAGATGCTTTGCCAGAATGTGACATGAGTGGTTCTAATTCTAATGGAACACTTGTCCTTTCTTAAGCTTTATGCACGGGGCTCCTGCTGTCCACATTTTCATCACTTTTCTGGTCTACTGAACACCTATTGGAACAGCCTGTTAGGCTCTGCCTACAACATTCAAGAGCTTTTGTATCGTGAAACTCTGAAATCTTTATCTCCTTTCCTGTAAGCCAATTGAACCGCATGGCTATGCGGCTTATAATCCACATGGTTAATTTTATTATGGCAACAACCCCACTCTTGGTACCAGTTTTCTGCCTTCATTGTTTTTCTGATTGCTGACATAGTATGCAAACTTAAGGGAGGAAGGATTTATTTTGAATCACATTTTGAGGGTCTATCCCATCATGTCTGGGAAGGCATGGTAGCTCTATGGTAATGGGAACATCCAGCCGAGACAGCTTACTCCTCAGGTTTCAGTAGAATAAGAGACTGCTGTTTTTATGGTTCCTTGGAATACCTCTGACACACACACACACACACACACACACACACACACACACACACACACACACACACACACCACATGGAGTGAGGGGGGGGGCTAGGGTTTAAATAACTACTGGGATTTTAAAGTAGACTTCAGAAGGCAGAAGCAATAATCAGAAACTTGAAGATATGTTAACTGAGACTATTTAGTAAAAGTCATAGAAAAGAATGAAGGAAAATAAGTAGAGCCTGAGAGAACTTTGGGATACCATTAACTTTATCAAAATACCCATAATAACAGACCCAGAATGAGAAAAGCAATAAGATCAGAAAAAAATATTTAAAGAAATAATGACTCGAGACTTCCCAAAATTGATGAAAAACATTAATCTGAAAACCTGATAAGCTTGGTGACAGTGGTGTGGATTAACTGAAAAACGTCTTCATCTAGAAATGGTCTAATCAACCTGCTGATAGCCAGACAAGGAGACAGTCTTGAGATCAGTGAAGGGGAAGCAGCTCATCATGCACAACTGTGGTTCTTATTCTACTCATCACTGATTTGAGATTAGAGGCCCCCGGGGTGGGGGTGGGGGTGGGCTGAAGCAGTGGGAAGACATTTTAGGGGGCTCAAATAAAGACTTTCAACAAGAATTCCATGTGCACTAAAACTATTGCTTTAAAGTTAAAGATAAATCAACATATTGTCTTACACAGAAACGAAAGGCATTTGTCTCTGGGGAATCTCTTGGGAAAGAAACATTAGAGTTGGCTGGGTGTGATAACTCAGCAGGTAAGTTGCTTGCCCCACACGAGAACAGACCCCACAAGCTGTCATCTGACACCCGTGTGCCATAGCACCCTGCACCAAGAACACAGACAATAGTAATACATTTTTAAAAATTAAAGTAAGTGTCATAGTCCCTCAGGCTGACATTAAATGAATTAGACAAGAACTTGAATACATATGAGAAAACAGCATTAGTTAAAGCAATTGGAAAGATTATATAAATAGCTTTTGTTATTCTCCTGAATGACTTAAAGGAAACTTCATAGAGCAATAATTGAGCAATAGAGTAAAACTTCATAGGGTAAAAATTATATAGTGTGTGTGTGTGTGTGTGTGTGTGTGTGTGTGTGTGTGTGTGTGTGTGTGTGTTATGGTCACACAGTAGATAAGGGTGCAGTTTGTATGAAAATATGCTGGAGGGGAGTAGACAGAGCTGGACAGGATTGAAGTTTTTTTATAGTATTAAAAACTAACTTGATATTAATCCAAATTAGATTACTGAAAGTGAAGATGGTAATTGTTCTCCTCTGGGAAAGTCTAAGAAGTGAAGATGTGATTTTTATTTTATTTTGCTACTTCTACTTACACTTTACTAGAGATAATAGCCAGATAATTGCATAAGAAACAAATAAAAAGCATGAATACTGGAAAAGAAGAATTTGGCTTATATTTGCAGATCACATGATCTTATTTGTAATACATTCCAAGAAATCACCAAAAAGCTCATGAAAACTAAAAAGGTCAGTAAGTTTGCAGGGTACAAAATCAATATATTAAACCAGCTGTATCTTTTCACATTAGCAATAAACAACCAAGAATTCAAATAAAACAATTCCATTTACAATAGCATAAGAAAAAGAGAAACAATTAGGAATACAATGGACACTGGAAGTGCAACACTGGGATCCTGAAAGTTGCAGAGCAGGGTTGAAGACACTTTGCAAAGTCTAAATGAAGGGAAAGACAATGCTTTCTTTCGGATGAACTGCTGAACACTGTGGATGTAACTGCTCCCAATAGGTCTGCAGAATGAACAGAATCCCTTTCAAAACCTCAGCTGCTTTTTGCCTCCCAGTGACTGACAAGCTGATTTTGATATTCACTTGGAAATCCAAGGTGCCTAAAACAGCCAAGACAATCTTGAAAATGACTGTAGGATTTATACTATGCAGCTTCAAAATTTGATGTGATATCCTCTGAAGAAAGCCTTAATGAAATCCGATTCTTTGCATGGTAATAAAAAAGGAATACAAGAATGCTGCTGGAATAAAGACAGCTATGCTGATTAATGAAATCGAGCATCTAGTAACAAACCTTTATATTTTAAGCTTTCATTTTATTGGTAAAAGATATTTAGGTATGTGCCTGTGTGTGAGGACGTACACATTCATGTGGGTCCCTATGGAGGACAGGAGAGGATATTGGATCCCTTGGAGCTGGAGTTAAGAGCATGACATGTGTGCTGGAAACTGAACTCGGGTCCTCTGAAAACACAGTGGTGCTCCTAATGGCTGAGCCATCGCTCCAGCTCCCATGGTTTTAGACAATTGTTTTTGTACAAGGATATAAGTACAGACTCAGGGGCAAAAAAGTAATCCTGTCAACATTTGATGTTGGCACTGTGATTGTCTACATATTGAAGAATGCACTTGGACTTACCCTCCCATCATATGCAAAAATTAATTTGGTACAAATCAATGTCTTAAATGTAAGAGTTAAAACTACAGGAACTCTACCTGTGTTTAAATCACATTGATCTTGGATTAGTCAATAGTTTCTTTTTCTTTAAAGTTTTTTAAATTAATTTTTATGTGTATGAAGGAGTGTCTTGCCTGTGTGTGTGTGAGCAGCATCTATGTGCTTCATACCTAGGGAGGTCAGAGATCTGGCCTCAGAGCCCCTAGAACCTGACTTAAGGACAGTTGTAAGCCACCATGTTGGTGTTGGAACCAAATCTGGATCCTTTGCCAAGAACAGCAAGTGCTCTTAACTGCTGAGCCATCTCTCCCGCTGCTATCATTTCTTAGGTATACCACATAAAGCAGAAGCAACCAATTAAAAACATATTCAACTTAATAAAATCAAATTCCCCTATTACAAAAATATCAAAGGGAAAAGGAAAAACCTCAAAGTGGGAGAAATAGTTATATATCATATATCTTACATGATTTGACATCAAGAATGACCATTCTTTCAATACATAAGAAAAATGACCCAGTTAAAGATGCACAAACTAATTAAAGTGAACACTTGTTTTAAAAAGATACACACATAACCAATAAGCATATGGAGAAATGGTCAATATACCAACCAGCAGTATGAAAATTCAAGTAAAATGACGATAACTTTGTATAATGTTACATAATGCATATGATGGGCAGTGCCAAGTGTGGATGAGGTACAAAGAGTCTTGCTAGTAAGGATGTAAAATGATTCATTTGGGGAAAAAGTTTAGCAAATTCTTAAAAATGAAGTCACCATGTCACCCAGCAATTCCACTTCAAGGTGATATTGAGGAAAAATTAAAACATAATCCACATAAAAGCTGTACATGTAGTTTAATTAGTGAACTACTTAAGCTGGAAAATGAATACAGCTGATATGTCTATCAACAGCCTAATGGCTATACAAAATGTGCTGTAACCACACTATGAAATACTTTGCAGCCATAAATGAATGAATTACATGTACATGATACCCCATAGGTAAATCTTGAAAGCATGCTATGAGATAGAAGCAGGGTAGGAAAGACTATGCGGACTGCATTTCCATTTGTATGAAAGCACAGAACAGGAAAATCCATGGAGACAGAAAGTAGATGGGTGGTTGCTAAGCCTGGGGAGGAGGCAATGAGACTGCCCGATAATTGGTATGGCACTGCTTTCCTGGGTGAGGCACACACTCTGGAATTAGTGCCGATCATTGCACGACTTTGTGAATATCAATAGAAACCTTGGAACTGTATACTTTATAATTGTAAATTTCATGACATATAAAAAATGGTATCTTTGGGGCTTTTCAAAACAGGAGAAATTGCATGTTAGTAACATATGTTCCTAAATAGCTAAGTGATGATCAGTACTTTTATATCAATGAAGTGATAGAGTGAGGAGATAGCTAGAAGATCATTGCATTCTGCATGAGGAGCACTGAATCAAGAGTCCTTACTATTTCAGTAGTTGTTTAGAAACCATCTCTACTCAGAAGCATCTAGTACTTATCAGTGCTGAACTACAGATACGGTCCCAAACACTGGTATTGAGGTTTATGCCAAATGGCCCATATTATCTCTGGGAGTGTGTATGTACACAGCACTTTGTAAACTGCAGTTTCTCCTCTGTACAACAGAGATTCTTTATGCTCAGGGGCAAATTATATCTGCATCAGACTATGCGTTTTTAAAAGGCCTAATTAATTTATGCAAGATACCTTTGATAACCTGCATACAGTAACAGAGTCATAATAAAACAGTAAAGGATACTCTACATTCAAAGCTCCAGGTTTGGCGGATGAACTGCCATTGAGTTTTTTTTTTTTTTTTTTTAAAGAGGCCAGAACCTTTGCATTTTGCCAAGCACAGCTTTGCCTGGCTCACTGTATATCCATGTCAATGCATATACTGTATGATGTATGTTTTATAACATGGGATGCTATGAACATAATCACACATGCTACACTTTGACTAATACATGTACTATGTATACTTATGTATCATATTTATAAGCGTGTGAACAAGCACAGGATGGGGAAGTGGGACCCCCACATCTTATTTAAATTTGATATTCTTTTACCAAATATTATTCAAAGATGCCCATGTTTGAAATATGTTTTTGATCTTTTTTGTGTGTGAAAATATAAAAAGCTCTTCTAAGAATAGGAAGCCAGTTTAGGAATGAAACTTCCTCTCTTGCTTAAAGGGCTGTGTTTTCCTATGCAAATGCAGCAAAGCCCAGAAATTAGCAATGACTGCTAAATTAACACACTTGAAGAGCTTGGCTGGTTCTAATAGGCAGTCAAATGGTCTTGTTACATTGTAATGGTGCCAAGCTAATTGAAGTGATTACTGTTGCTCATGAGCAGCCTTTTTGAAGTAGAAGTCTTTTAAATTATCCATAGACGTTAAATGTCAGACACTATTGTGTAATTATACTTTGTAAATGCTGAATGTCATAAGGCATCACAGGTAATTGAGGTTTACAGAGAGGAGCTTTTTCTAAACCTAATTGGGCATCAATTCTTTGTCACTTTTTCTAAATCTAATTGGGCATCAACTTTTTGTGCCAGGGGACACTCCAGTGCCTCACAGTCTCCCTTTCTCCCCCCCCCTCTCCCTGATAGACCTCCTCATGGGGCTCTACATGCCAAGATGTTTCCGAACCACTGGGCTAACAAACGGCTGTTTGTCTCACCCTGTGGCGTCTTCTGGGATTGTGACGCTGGTTTGGGATTTCACAGACTGAAGCTTTCTGAAGCCTGATGCGGCTATCCTGGCAGAATGAGGCCATCTGAGTGAAGCATCCCTCCTTGGATTCTCAGTGTGTCCTGGGCATTTCACTGGTTTGGGGATGGGGTACTGCATGTGATTTTTGAGATACTGGAAGCAGAGGTTTTATACGAACCTAAAACAGCCCTTTGTTTTCTACCCTTCTTGTTTTGTTTAGGTTGTGTTAGAGTTCATATCTTCCCTCCCAATAAAACACATTTCACTTTGCTTCTGTGACAGCAACATGCACCCTAAGGCAAACTTCAGGTTTTTGTGTCTGACCTGTGTGAGCCCTGCTCTGACCAAATGGTCCAACTGGACTTACGAGTGAATAAAGCCAAATGTCTTGCTCTTCACCATGAATCCTTCAGCTTGGCTGGCTGACAATATATTAAAAGAACACTGCTTTTAATCAGTGCCTGGAAGGAAATACACAAAAAAGTCTTTGGTTGCATGATTCTTCATATATATGTTTAATTGGTCACCAATTTTATTAACCCAAACTGCTGTTACCTCACTCTGATGTCATGGCTGCAGCCTCTGTGTGTGCTTCTGGAAGACGTCACTTTATGCAGGTCCTGGCTTGTCAGGCTATCTTTCTCTGTGCTTTTTAAAAAGTATTCGTTATTCTCTGGGACAAATTGAGTTGCAAGTAAAATGTTCTTTGACCTGGACAAGGAGACCTTGGGAGAAGCGTTGGTGCAGGCAGACAGGAGTATGAATACTTTCAATGTATTGAAAACATTGAAAACAAAAAGAAGAGCCAGGTGTTCTTGCTGAGTGCATTGGAGAGTTTTCTAATGTCTGAAGATAGATGCGGGGATGCTCACACAGATGTGCTAAAATGGTCCAGCCTCGTAATGGGCTTCAAAGAAGAACTCATATTCATTGATTGTGATTCATCTCATTGTGATACTGAAAAGGCAAATTAAATGGGGGACTTTTTATAGATTACAAGCAGTATACAGATACTTGTCAGAAGTAACACTGAGCAGTAAATGTAGTTTTCTAAGCATCACTTTGGAAGCTGCCTTTTGTGATGTGCCTGTCAGAGAAGAACAAGGTTCAAGGATATTATTAAAGTTGTTAGAAGTTTCAAGTAATAATGTGCAAGGTGCTGCACAAAATGTTGAATTATACATGGCTTTTGCACAATGAGCACATACAATCCTCTCTTTTGCTTCCTCCCTGAGCAAATTATACCCCTCTTGTAAGATTCTCACCCCAGTGTCTTAGAAGTCTTGCTTTCCTTATCAGTTACTGCCTCTGTTGTCCACATATAGCATGGAGGTTTAATGTAGAGGGGAGTCGATTCTTCTCAGTGTGGGCTCAATGGTTGGGATATGCAGGGGCTGGTGGTTCATGGTTTTGCAGAATTCCTTATTTCTATGTTCTAGGAACCTTCCTCAAATATAAGAAAAAAAGGTATGTGTGGTTTTGAATGGATTCACTGATGGCCCCTGGCCATTCAGTTGAAGATCAGAGAAACATGTGAAGAACATGGTGGTAAGTAGCTTTTTCTCCATGCTTCGAGGGCAAGATGAGAATTCTCAGGGAAAGTGTGCTGTAGGCTTTGTAGGACAAGCATCAAGGTTGCTTACTATTTAATTCTAGCTCTTTGCCCTGGCACACACTGATCTTGCATTTCCTTACAGTTAGATTAGGGTTATGTGATTTTATCCAGTTAGTTCTGAATAAAGTGATAATGCCGTTTTGATTGGAGTACCTATTGACCAAACTGTAACCTCAGTCTCAGTCACAATAAATCCCCACCCTCCTCCACTTTGTCTCCTTTTACCTTGTGCAGCTGCCGTTTCCTCTTCTTCCCCTCCCTCCCACCCTCCTCACACATCTCCCTCTGGAGAGGATCTCACTCTGTGGCACAGGATGACCTCATACTTGTGAAAATCCTTCTGCCTCAGAATCTCCAGTATTAGGATTACAGGCATGAGCCTTGACACTTGGTTTAAAACTGGCATCCCCCCAGAGCCTTTGTTCTGTTTGTTATTGTGACTGGCAGTATTGAAGATGATGATTGCTCTGACTGCTAGAGCAGAGACCTGAATCAGAGCCACTGCTGACCTCAGTGGGCCTGTAGGGTGGTGAATTGGAATTTGCTATTATTGACATTTTCCTTGCTGAAAAGCATAATAGCCTACTTGTTAACCCATACCTAAAACACTAGCTCACTGAACCAACCATTAAGTCATTAGGGTCTATGTCAAGGGTTACAAATACAAATGCCAGTGCCCATGAAACCATACTGAATGAAAGCAGACAGGCAGGCATGAGAAAAGACATGCTGTATCTGCATATTAAGAATAAGTACATATGCCATACAAAGGCATACAGTCTGGGTTTTCATTTTTTAATGTGACCTCTGATCTCTCTCTTTTGTAGTGACAGCCCCAGTAGGAACTTCTATACTTGATATACAACAGAGGTCAAGCATGATGCCCAGTGACTGTCGACACTTGCTCTGTATGTGTTGGGAACACAGTTGGAAGGATGGTGACAGAAATACTTTAGACCACACAAACCCTATCTAAATGAGGCAGCTGGCTTTTCCTTATCCCAAGGTAAACTTGACCTGCAGGAGTGTGAGTACAGAATACACAGTTTTCATTTTCCCAGGAGAACTTGAAGTTTAGATTTTGTGTGAAATATTTTGAATTTAAATATTCTTAGGAACAACAAAACATACCACAAGGCTGATGGTGTATGACTTCTACCCTAGCCTACTGTCTTACAGCCTTTGATCATCAAGCTGCCGCCAACAATGATTTTGTTTTTGTTTTTGTTTTCCCCCCTTTATTAAGGAGGTTACATCTTAGGAACAGGATAAACATCAGCTGGCAATGTAATGAGACAGAATTGAAGCAAAACAGTAGCAGATAGCTGTTGATTTCTCATTATATGTTCAAAACCTTGCCAGTTGTAATGAGAGATACTGAGAAACAAAAGAAGCTCTGACTTGTAGAACAGATCTTGTTGGGCAAAATTGGCAAAAGCTACAATATAATGTCTAGGAAACGAATTGAGAAACAATTCCAATAGAATAAATAATATGACAGATTTAAACAAGACTATTACAATAAACAAAGAACTTCCTTTTCCATTAGTTCGAATTTTTTAAAGGAGTTGGTGCGATGTATGGAATGTATGTGTATACCTTGTGTATGTGTGTGTGTGTGTGTGTGTGTGTGTGTGTGTGTGTGTGTGTGTATGTGTGTGTGTGTGTGTGTGTGAGTCTGTCTATATGTGTGTAAAATAAGGTGTGGACTGACATGATGGTGGAGGCTCAGAGGTTCTGTGATCTGCAGTCCACAAGGAAGCTGCTGGTGCAGCTCGTGACCTCAAGGCTACAGAGTGGACAGTGTAGCTTCGAATCTAATTCTGAAGGCTTGAGAACTAGAAGTCCTGAGGGTTGGAGAGAATCTCAGTTTATCTAGTGGGACAGAGAATGAATTCAACAATTCTCCACTTTTTTCTTCTACTCAGGTGCTCAGTAGACTAGATGATGTCCACTCACAGCTAGGAAGGTGTCTTAGTTAGGGACCAAGAGCAAGTTGGGGAGGAAAGGGTTTATATGGCTTATGCTTCCATATCACTGTACATCACCAAAGGGAGTTAGAACTGGGAACTCGAACAGGGCAGGAACCTAGAGGCAGAACCTGATGCAGAGGCCATGGAAGAGTGCTGCTTACTCCTCATGGCTTGCTTAGCCTGCTTTTTTATAGAACCCAGAACCATCAGCCCAGGAATGACCCCACCCACAATGGGCTGGGTCTTCCCCCATCAATCACTAATTAAGAAAATGCCCTAGAGTCTTGCATATTGCTCTTCTTAGAGAAGCATTTTCTCAGTTGGGTCTCCTTCTTCTCTGGCGACTCTAGCTTGTGTTAAGAGGACATAAAATTATGTCCAGCACAGAAGGGCCCCTGCTTTACTTTGATTCATATGTGAACTGCTTCTGATTAGACCTGCAGAGGCAACCTGAGAAATGGTGCTTGCTCAGATCCTTGGCTGACCCACGGCCTAGGTAAGCCCACCACCATCTTTGAAATGATGCAGGGATGTATATTTTATTGCCAACCTGTACACTGAGTGCTGCAGTGTTAGCCGAGGCAGGAAGGAGAAGGTGAGGGTGGTATAGCTTTGTGAGGATGTGAGAAAGGGGAATTACACAGAAAGCTGAGCAACTGAGAGGTCACTGATAGGCTAGAGACAAAGAAAATTCCACTGGAAGGTGGCAAAACATGCGGTAGAGCAAGGAGTGCTGCTTAGCTCAAGTAGAGGGTGCGGAGAGGGAGTCTGGCTGCCGGCTGTTTGTTAAGAGGAGCCTTGGTTGTCAGTTTCCACGACACAGATGTCATTACCAAGCTTTATGTATGGTAGGGTGAACTACATCAATGCTGGACTCACATGTCAAGCTTATTAAAAATCAAGACACTCAAGGATGCCACACCCCAGCCTTCCGAGGACAGGGATCTGAGTGAGCTGTGCAGTAGATTCTGAAGCAGGCTATCATGGAAGTACGACAAGCTGAAATCTGGGATACCTCAGCAGAAGAGCAAGCTGAACCCAGAGTGAAGCTGAGCCTTGTGATAAGAATCCAGGCTGACTTATAATGCCCTTACCCAACCCCCACTAGCCTGCAAGAAAAATGCTGTTCAGTAAATCAGTGATAGCAGTTTCTCTTCTAAGACCCATGACTTCATTAGTCATGGTCTGCTTTCATTCTTGTGCATGTGGGCATCCAGTTTCCCCATTTGTTGAAGCCTATCTTTTTACAGCACATGTTTTTGGCCTTTGTTGAGTATCAGATAGTTATAGTTATGAGTACTCATGTTTGTGTCTTCTGCTTTATTCCACTGGTCTACATATAAGTCTGTTTTCAAGTTAGTACCATATTGTTTTCTTGCCATAGCTCTATAATATATCTTTAAGTCTGGTATGCCAATCTCTCCAATATTATTTTTGTTCAGGATTGCTTTGGCTCTCTGGGGGTCTTTTCTGGTTCCATGTGAATGTTCGAATTTTTTTTTCTATTTCTGTGAATAATGTTGCAGGTGTTTTGATTGGGATTGCACTGAATCTATGAATTGCTTTTGGTAGGATGGTCATATTCTGTTGTGTCTATTATGTTTCACTACGCATTTCAGAGTCTACTAATTTGGGGCCTCTCTTTCTTTTGGTTAGTTTGGCCAGGGTCCATCTTGTTTATCTTTTCAAAGAACCAGTTTTTAGATTCATTATTTGTATTTTCTTTGTTTCTATTTCATTAACTTCTGTTTTGATCTTTATTACTTCTTGCCATGTACTAGATTTGGTTTTGGTTTGTTCTTATTATTCCAGACTCTTGGGTTGTGTCATTAAGTCACTTACGCTCTTTCTGATTTTTAATGTAGGCACTTAGGGCTATAAATGTCTCCTGAGAATGGCTTTAGATATAACAATAAACTCTTGGGGTGATATACAAAACAATAAAAATACATTGCTGAATGAAATGATGAAAATAATTCAGGATCTGAAAACTGAATTCAATAAAGACATAAAACACTGAGTAGAACACAAGCTGAAATGAAGATGGAATTGAAAAACCCAATTAGAAAATTAAGGGGGAAACCTCACATGTAGAATAAGTCAAAGACAGGATATCAGGACTCTAATGACAAAAGAGAGGATATAGAGAAAATAATCAAAGAATATAAACATTTTTAGAGCACAGGAAAAGAACATGCAGGAAATGTGAGACAACATCAAAAGGCCAAATTTTCTAGTAATCAGCATAGCTAAAGGAAAATAATTGCAAGTTAGTGTCATAGACCACATCTTTAACAAGAACAAAGAAGAAAAATTTCCCCAAACTGTATGGTAAGACATACCCATACAGATACAAGAAGCACACAGAAGCCCATCTAAACTAGACCAGAAAAGAAATACCCCATGGTATACCATAGTAAAGATACCAAGTATAAGAGCTGGGTGGTGGTGGGCACACCTTTAATCCCAGCACTCAGGAGGCAGAGGCAGGTAGATCTCTGAGTTCAAGGCCAGCTTTGTCTATTAAGCAACTTGTAGGACAGCCAAAGCTACATAGAGAAGGGAAAAAAGATACCAAATATACAGAATGAAGAAAAATGTTGAGAATTGCAAGAGAAAAAAGCACAAATCACATAGAAAGGAAAACCATCAGAATAACAGCTGGTTTCTCAATGGAAACTCTGAAAGCCAGAAAAGCCTGAAGTGATACATTCCAAGTTCTAAAAAGACCATGACTGCCAACCAAGACTGCTATACCCAGCAAAACTATCTACCATAGTTGAAGGAGAAAGAAAAACTTTCCATAATGCAAACAGCCTAAAACAACAACAACAACAACAACAAACCCTAAACAGAATACTGGAAGTGATACTTTGAACTGAAAAAAGCTCGGTCAAGAGACTCGAGGAAGAAAAAAACAATTGATTTAGCACTCTATTATTTAAACAATAATTTAATGGCATACAAAGCACAACTAAGAACACAAACAAGAAAAAAAGACTGTAATCTACACATACCTTACACCTTTTAATAATTACTCTAAATATTAATGGCTTCAACTCGCCAATCAAAAGGCACAGGCTAGGTAAATGGATTAAGGTACAAAATCCATGCAATTTTTTGTCTATAATAAATTTATCTTAAAGATGGATACCACCTAATATAAAAAATGGAAAAAGTATTCTAGGCAAATAATAGCAAAACAAGCTGGTGCTGCCACCCTAATATCTGATAAAATAGACTGAAACTAAAACTAATCAGAAGAGACATAGAGGGCATTTCATTCCAATAAAGGAATCAATTAATCAGGAAACTATTGCATACTAAACATGTTTGCACCAAACTCTGGCATAGCCAATTTCATCAAAAGCATACTAATGTATTTAAAGACACAGATTAACACAAATCTTATAATAGTAGCCAATTTCAACAACTCACTTTCTCCAATAGATACATCATTTGGACAAAAAAGAATAGAAATCCCCAGAATTAAATGATATCTTATACCAAATGGGCCTAACAGATAACTACAGAGTATTCCACACAAATTGCAAAGAATATACATTATATTTGGCAGCCCATGGAAGTTTCTCCAAAATAGATCACATGCCAGTACACAAAACAAACCTTTACAAATACAGAAAAATTAAAATAATCCCATACATCCTATCTGACTATTATACAATACAACTTAAAATAGCAAACAAAACTCTAACAAGCATATAAACTCACAGAGATTATACAGCTCATTACTGAAGAATGAGTGGGTTAAAGAAAAAAAAATCAAAATATTCCTGGAATTAAATGAAAATGACACAACACAGCAAAACCTTTGGGACTATTCTCTTTGAGTTCAGTAAGGTGTTTGTATTGTTTAAATTCCTTAAATTCTTTGATAAGTTTATTATTTTTCTTTTGAATGCTGTGTTGTGGGCTCATGTAGGTACTGCTCATTAGAGAACACTTCTTTAGAACTAGTAGGTTGGATGGAAGGCATGCTATCTTGACCAGTCACATTATTTTTGTAATTTGGACCAGGGATGTGGACTTCTTTCTTTGGTTGTGTGTCTGATGTGGTAATCTGACCTTCCTTAGACTGGGTCAGTTCAGCAGATACATGACCTGAGCTAGGCCAGTTAACGCTGGTAGATGAGTTTTTTTAACTGCACCAGGCAGATGGCTCCATACCACAGGTTTGAAGCTAGGCTGAGGATGCAGAAATGGCAGTGGGCAGAGGGAAGGATGGGAGAAGGACAGTATCACACCAGTCAACGGTGGCTCTTAAGGGAAGCAGGTTCAGAAGCCACTGATCTGGTGCTAGGCCTGTGGTATGGGGAGGCTTCAGGCCCAGGGTGGTGTTGGAGTCAGGAGGGATGAGAAGGGGAAGTGACTTACCCATCAGAAGTTGATCGGTAACGAAGAGAGTTCATGGGCTGAGGTCTGGAACTAGGCTTGTGGGTTTGCAGATCATGGAGGGAAGGCAAACCATTATTCAGGGAAGATTAACTATAGTCCAGATTTAGGTCTAATTTCTATATTGGTTCCTCAGTTGTCTTCTCCTCTTTTTCTCAGCCCTCATCTTAGAAGCATCCTTGGCTGGCATATCTCCAACATGTTGCCAGAGAAGCATTTCAACCTCACTTGCCTGGTGAAATCCCATGAACAACCACAAAAATATAAAGAATCAAATTTACCTTTGAGAGCTGTGCAATCCTTAAATAATGAAATGAAAAGCTGCGCGTAGAGCACCAGTATTCAGATCCATTGTGCTAGTCAGCTGCCAGAGCTGTCCAAGGCAGCATTTACTTTTGTCAGAAGCAGAAATGAGGTAAAACACATGGGAGAAGTTTCTAGAATGGAGAAATTAGTGGAAAATTAGGATGCAAACAGCATGTCCCGAGGATCAAAAGCAATTTAGACAAATGAAGTAATCGGTAAATATTGTTTGTTACATTGATAAATAGGATCTGGCAGCCATCCAAAGTTTGCTTTTAGTTGGAAGCCAAAAATACCTTTTTATTTGACAAGGTAATTTTATGTGTTGATACAGAGTGAATATTAGTGCCCCTCAATTTATGTGTTGAACCTAATCTCCCATATAATGACACCAGAAGGTGGGGCCTTCAGAAATTGATTAGGTCATTAGGAGAAGCTTTTATGAATGGGAATAGGGACCTTCTTAGGGGATTAAGAAAGCAGAATTTTCCCTTTTCTTCATGTGAATACAGAGCTAGATGCTTCCATCCATGAACCACAGCGATGCCCTTTCTTGGACTTTCTATGTTCAGAACTGAGTGCCATCATGTCTGTTCACCATCCACTCACAGGAAGCTGTTACTGAAGCTGGAATTGACAGGGCTGGGCTAGAAGTGTGTTTCAAAATGGGCAGGTGGTGATGATGTTGAAGGAAAGACATTTGCGGAATGTCACAGTCTGGGGATGTGGTCCCCTGTGAATCGGATTCTGCTTTTTCTGACAGAAGGGATGTGATCAGAGTTCAGACGTAGAGGGCTGGAGATTTTTCTTTTATGAGCGCTGCTTTCCTGATATTTTCCTCATGCTATGTGTGAAATCATGGTAAGGGCACGGGAGGGAGAATGGTGTCTCTGTCACTGGAAACTGAGTTCCTTAACATTGTAAAATGTGTTATCTAAGACCTACTGTGTGCCAGGCAAATTTCTGGGTGTCCAAGGAGAAAGGGAAAATGCCGAGAAGTGATTCTTTCACCCAGGGAACTGTTGTTTCATTCTTTTGGGTTACTTTGCTAGCTAGCTATGTATGTGGGGGCTAATTTTTAGACTGCCAGATTAAGGAATACATAGAATAAGGAGGTGGATGGATGTTAGCATTACAGGCTGGGTACAAAATATGTGAAATGGACAATAAAGTCCTTCAGGTGCCTTACTATTCTAGAATATATATATATATATATATATATATATATTCACATATTCACAATATATATCACAATATATATTGTTGGCTCTGTTGACCTCACAGGAGTCTAGCATATGAAAGCTGGGAAGGGCAGACTATTTCTTTTGCTCTTTGAGAAGACATTATCTCCTACTTTTGAGTCAGGTACCAAGAAGATAGAAAACTGTTACCTAGAGACAAAATTCTGACTCAAAGAAGACTACTTCTTTTTATTAGTTTTTAACTCTCTTATTATTATTTTTTTAACAGCAACAGTAACAACAGTAACAGCTAATATTAATTCAGACATAATTTTTCATGCTTTAAACACTCAGCTTTATTATTTATTTATTAAACCAGGGTTTTATATAGACCTTACTGGCCTCAAATTTGTTATGCAGCTAAGGATTACCTTGAACTCCTGATTCTGCCTTCACCTCTGAGTGCTGAAGTTTATAGCTGGTTTAGGCAGTGCAGGGGATTGAACTCTGGTCCAGGACATGCTAGGCAAATATTCTTCCAACTGAACTACATCCCTAGACACCAACCTCTTTTGACCCACAGGATGAGGCTATAAAGATGTTGCTATATGATCATGCTTTACAAAAGAGACAACTGAGGCACAGAGATGTTGGAAATGTGCTCACAGTCACACAGCTAAGGATATGGCAGAGCCAGGGGTAAAGCAGGGAAGCATGACCTCAGAGTCTATACCCAGTAACAGCTACCTCCAGATCCATTCTTACCTCAAGTAAGAAACAGATTTCACAGTTGTACTTCAACCACAGTCATACTTTTCTCCTGACATATGATCAAATAAAGAAAGCCTACCAGGCATAGCTTGAAACAAGCAAACGTAACAAAAAAACCTACAAAACAAAACGAAAGCCAGACCACTTATTACAGTGTTCCAGTAATATGATATTGAAATTGAAGATTTGGGGTTGAGACCATGGAAAGATCACAAACTCAAGGAAGTATTTCTTTAGAGTAAAATAAAAAAGTTATAATATCCACTTATCTGGTATTTGGCACCTCCAAGTAGTTTTCCTTATTTTTTTTGACACTTTCCATCATTCAAGATTTAAGGAATAATTAAGATTACAGTATTTAATGCCAATGTAATATAGAAGTAATGTAAAACTCAGTCTACATTAAAACAAAATTTAAAAGTAGGCATGAATCTATGATGTGTTGACCAGAGGAAGGAGTTGTTATTGGATAGAAATATGGATTATATCAATTAAAAGACCCCATTCACTTATAAACTAAATAAGCTTCCCTATCACTAGACAAAAATCATGTAGTATATCTGACAGCTGCTGGAAGGAATGGATACTGACACATGCTTTTCCTGATGCATTCTAAATGTATCAATCAATTACATTTAGAATTATACAATTATAAATAAATGCTCGAATTGCACAGAAATACTGGCAAAAATGTTGAAGTGTCTCATAAGCTCAGCGTAATAGGCACGTTAATAGTTGCTTCTAGTTTCATTGTTCAGTGTTACATGTTGAAGGAAAAACAGCTTGCTAAACACTGAACTCTTGAAATGCTAATTCAACTAATATTTATTGAACACCCACTGTGTGCTCAGCTAGGGTTGTGAGAGGAATGTAACTAGTATATGACTATTAAAGGACTTCCTGTCTTTGAAATCTTAAGTTCTTGGGTTTGTATTTGACAGAGAGGTAGAACCAGTGCGATATAAATATAGATGTAAGTAGCTACACGAGCAAGGGTTTATTAGAGGAGCTGTCTCATGCAATTATGAAAGCTAATGAGTTCTATTGTGGACCTTCTAAAATCTAGTGACCCAATATGCTGCTAGCACGGCTTAGCACAGGTTCAAAAGTCTGAGAACCCCGAGCCAGCACTGCAGCTCTTGGTCCAAGGACAAAGGCTTGAGAACCCAAAGGAAATGAATGCTGGTGCAAGCCCTGGAGTTCAAGTGTTGCAGAACTTGGATTTTTGATGTCGAAGGACAGAAGAGTGCATTTTTGCTTTGAGACAGAAAGGGGGTTGGTGAGCAGGAGGAGGAAGAAGGAGAAGAAGTTGCCTTTCTTCTGCCTTTATATTTTATCCAGACTTTCAGCCAATGCGGTGGTGCTGCTCACATGGAAAGTGAGTTTTCTTACTCAGTCTACAAACCTCCTTGTCGTTCCTTTCTGGACACACTCAGAGAGAGATCCACCAGGAAATAATGCCATGTTAATTCCCCAGTGTGCTGATTTTTTGCCAACTTGACACAAACTAAAGTCACTTGGGAAGAGGGAACCTCTGTTGAAGAATTGCCTCCATCATATTATCTTTTCTGTGAGGTAATTTTTAAATGTATGATTGATATAGAAGAGTTCAGTCCACTGTGGGTGGTGCTACCACGGGCAGAGAAAAGCTGCTTGCTGGCTTGCTCTCTAATGCCTTGCTCATCTTGCCTTCTTATACAACGTAGGAATGACAAGGAGGTTTGAACATTCCTCAAAGACTCTCAGGTCGTTCTGGTGATATTTTGAATTATTAATCAGTGGTTTCTGGTCAAGCAGTACTGAAAAATGAGCTATAATTTATAAGAGATTAGCACTACTGAAGTGAAAACTTTGATTTGCTGGGATAATTGGTGTTGATTAGCTGGAGCTAAAAAATCAGCTGTGTTTAGTAAGAGACCAGCATCATTAAGGCAGAATCTTCTAGGAAGTATTTCTGGTATACTTCAGCACATAGAAGTTCTGGTCCAGAGGTGACCAAAGCTAGATCTCAAGATGGCAGCCAAAGTTGGTAATGTGTAAGAGTTTCCAACATGGTTCTGGTTTCAGCTACATGAAAGTAACATGATTGAAGGGGTTATGGAGAGCAGTTGAGGCTTAGTACAATGAGAGGCCAGGAGAGACCGCTGGTGAAGGTGCAGCCTTAGCTACAGTAGAAACTCCAGGATATGGGAGATGCCAGGGCTGTGGGATGTCAGCCAAGGACAGTGGCAGGTATCGAGTGAAGCTGCCCTGAACATACAAGACAAGCTGCATGTGCCATGAATGGCAGAGCCAGAAAAGTAGGACTGCCTGAGAAGATTATGAATGAGTCCCAGATAATCTCAGATGTTGTACTTTTTACATTGTTGGATTTTGCTTTTGCTTTGATCTGACAATAAAGAAGCCCAGGCTCTTCACATTTGAAATAGAAAAGTATGTAATTTAGTTTTGATTTTACAGGGTCCCAAAGTTGAGACCTCTTTTTTAAAAAGAGACATTGAACCTTTTCTTTTTTCTTTCTTATTTTTTTTTTTGAGAGAGAGAAACATGGTCTCTCTTTTATAGCTCTAGCTGTCCTAGAACTCACTAAGTAGACCAGGCTGGCCTTGAACTCAGAGATCTGCCTGCCTCTGTCTCCTAAGTGCTAGGATTAAAGCTCCCACCACCATACCTGGTAAGACATTGAACTTTTAATTGGTGTAGTTTTTTTAAGATTGTGAGGCTTTTAAAAGTTGAATTGTGTTTTATATTGTGATATTAATCCTACCACAAGATTTTCGGAACAAACAAAAAAGAAAGGGGCAAGGTTTACTAGTGATGTGTTTGTATGTCAAGTTGACAAGGTGTCAGTTGTGATGGTTAGTCTTTGTCAATTTAACACAAACTACAGTCACCTGGGAACAAGGAACCTCAGTTGAAAAAAAAAACAAAAAAAAAACGTATCTACCAGACTGGCCTGTGGGCATATCTGCAGGCATTTTCTTAATTAAGATTGATGTGGATAAGGCTCTGTTTGCTGTGGGTGGTTCTACCACTGGGCAGGTGGTCCAGGGTTGTATAAGAAAGCAAACCTTGGAGAGAAAGCCAGTAAACAGCTTTCCTCCATGGTCTCTGTTTCAGTTCTTGGATCCATGTTTCTGCCTTGAGTTCACGTTCTTGACTTCCCTTATTGACGGATTGTGACTTGAGTGTTGTAAGATGAAATAAACTCCTGTCCAAGTTGTTTTGGGTCATGGTGTTTGTCACAGCAACAGAAAACGAACTAGGACACTTAGATACTCCTTAATCCTGTCCAGTCGACACTAAAAATTTACAATTGCTGTGCTGAGAAATGGCAGGTGACTCAAGTGACTCTGGAACAATTGCATTATTTCCGTGGGATAGCATTTTAAAGTCGGCAAGGGACTTTTACATTGACTCCTTGTTTTCATTATTTTAACTCCCTGATGAACTAGAAAAAGTGAAGCACTGAAGGATGGTCCAGTCCACACACAGCTCCGAGCTTCTGGCTTCTGGTAAGTAGTTTTCACCATGGCAGGATCCCTGTTTACTCAGTTTCTTCTGGGGTAGGTGCAGGGATCCTGGTCTACACTGTGAACAGTGTTTGGTTGTTATTTACATCTGGTACCACAGACTATGTTGGC
Source organism: Peromyscus maniculatus bairdii (assembly GCF_049852395.1). NCBI lineage: Eukaryota > Metazoa > Chordata > Mammalia > Rodentia > Cricetidae > Peromyscus > Peromyscus maniculatus. Next base: position 167,538,311 of record NC_134852.1, on the reverse strand, counting down.
AAGATGGTGCTGGCTGTGGTTGAGGTTATGGTTCAGGGGACCTTCTTTGAAGCTTATGTTAGACATATAGCCAGGTTTTCCTTCTTAAAATTGTATGGCTTCTATTTTGTTGAAGAAATCCATTGGGGCTGAGTTATGTCTGTATAAAATTCATGTATTGAAGTGTTAAACCCTATTCCTTAGATTATAACTATTTGGAGATGTGATTCTTATAGTGTAAATTAAAGTCAGGTCATTAGTGTAGGGTGCATCCTTATCCAATACAACATTGTTTCTTCCAGGCAAGTGGCAAAGTCAAAGCCAAATTGAAAATCATACAGCCTGACTACTTTTGTGTTACTTATGTTTTTTTCTGTTTTTTAAAAGAGACACTTTTCTATAAAAAAAGAAAAGATTTTACTTTTAAAAGAGAGAAGAAGCCTGATATATTGACACATGCCTTTAATTCCCTCATGGCACTCAGGAGGCAGAAGCAGGTAAATCTCATTGTAAGTTTGAGGGCAGTCTAGTCTACATAGTGAGTTTCAGGGCAGCCAGAGATACATAATGAGACCCTGTCTTGAAAAACACACACACAGAAAGAGAGAGAGAGAGAGAGAGAGAGAGAGAGAGAGAAGCAGTCAATCTGAGTGTCTCAATTCTGAAGAAACTGAGGTTTAAGGTAGCAAGGCAGCTTTCCATGGATTCCTAGGATTCCTCATGGAAAAGGCACTCACTGGACCAGCAGCTCTGACCTGGTCAATCGCCTTCTATCACTGAACCTCAGTCAGGGGGCTGATGTTGTAGAATGTTTCAGACACAATGGCTCAACAAGTCACTGAAAAGCTTCTCTAGGAAGAAAGCCAATGAACAAAACACAGTAAAGGTGAGTGTATCTTCTAGACACATGAACAAAGGTTCTGGGTTCCGCGGGCAGCTGTTGGTCTTCTATTCAGCTATAGTCAGACTTAGGGGTCCTAGGAAGTAATCTGTCACTCCTGAGGGGTATGTGGCGGGGGTGCTGTGCCCTGGCAAGTCTTGAGCTGCTCCAATCTGCATCCTTGGTTTATCCTTTCTGTTTCCTCACTTATCAAATATTTATTGTCAACAACGGGCAGTTCTGTTTGCACACAGTGTGATAGGGTAATGAGATAGTTAGGTTTCCTCCTGTTATTGATGGGGAGTGTTGATGGCATGAATAATTTCCTCTCTTTATAAATGGGAATTTAATTATTGATGCTTTGTTTAGGCAGTGACAAAGGTGTTATCAACAAATACTGCGGTTGGAGGTCTTGGGAGGCATGAGGTTGCCAGGTTGCAGTCTGGCATCCATGAGGGCCATGAAATGAACTTTCTCAGTTGCTTAGTAGAGAGAAGGCATGTCCTTATTTTATCTCATCTCATCTATATAATTTATATGTGTATCTCTACACACACACACACACACACACACACACACACACACATGTATATGCATATGTTGCTTGAAGAAATTATAAAACATATCAAGCAAAACAAAACTCTCAAACCAAATCCTAACTATATGCAAGCAAACTCAAGCATCAAGAAAGTACCCACTTCCCACTGTCACCGGACACTAATTGAATTCTCAGCATCACCAGAGGAAAGTTTACTCATACAGCAGATACTTTTGTAGCCTGGAAACTCACTTTAGCCCTTAAGATATAAAGAATGTGAGGCCTTGAAGCCAGAATATTAAGATTTCTGACTTGCATTCCTTGATTGGAGACTGTCTGTGCTAAGAGTAAAACATTTCTGGTCATGAGCCAGGAGTAGTAGGCTAGTAGACACTGGACTAGATAGAGAGGAGAGGGAGGGAAGGAGAGAGGGAGAGAAGGGTGGGACGAAAGAGAGACAGAGACAGAGAAGAGACACAGAGAGAACATGAAGTTCTTTTGGGAGGGTAGGGAATTGGGGAAAGTTCTGGAAGGACTTGGGGGAGGGCAAGGAGTATGATCAAATATGTTATTTGAAATTCTCAAAGAATTAATAGAAACATTGTTTAAAGAAATTAAACAACAATAACAACAACAACCGCTTCTGGTCAAGAGACCTAACATTCCAGCTGGGTAGATGTTCACTTGGCCGAGGGACCACCCTTAGGACAGTGGGCTTACCTTAGGCATGCTAAAGAGAGAAGAGTCCTTTACTGAGGTACTGTGCTCACCTTTCCTAGAATCCCCACCCTAGTGCTGCTGCTTTGCTGGGGCTGCTGCCATGTTACCCACTTTTCTGAATTATTCAGAAAACAGAATTTCTATTCTTCTATGTATCTCTTTTCTAAGCACGCATCCCCTACCATGTTGGGTTTTCTTTTCATCTGAAAGCCTCCCTTCTCGCCATGTGGCTCCCTGACTGTCAACTGCCTGACCTCCATGCCAGCTTAAATGGCGTGGCCTTTGTTCCTTCTCTCCTCCATACTCCTCCTCTGGGTGGCCACTGAGGTCTACAGCTTGCCTGCCCTGGGGTGTTTTCTCTTTTAAACACTAATAGAATTGTCTTTGAGCTTCTGTTTCAGTCCTTCTTAAATTCTTCCATTAATGCGTCTAAGAACCCCGAGGGGACTCTGGCTTCCCTTGTGTCATCTGGATGCTGTCCTTGCATGCCTACCCCCACCCTATTCCCACAGAAAAGAAAAGTAAGACACAAGAGCAGAGCGTATTTCTTCAGGAGGCTCCCTTAGTGCCTTAGCTGTTAAAAAGCCAGCTAACGTGACTGTCTCATTCTTTCCGGCTTCTGGGAGTGAGCTGGCCAGGATTTGGAGCTTGCGTTTCTCTTTCTGGTATGTAAGTGGTGTGGGTTCTGGAGTCAGGGCCCCTGGGGAAGAAGCAGTGGCTGTGATTCTGTTGTAGACAGGGCTTCTCAGACTGGGTATGTGAAAGGCCTGGGCAGCTCTCCTTGTCAGGGAGAGCATTTGGCTTTAACAATCAGGCTGGAGCCTGCTTCTACATCTTCTACATCTTCAGGGGTGAAGGGGGCTCTGCTGGTCCGTGGACCCCACCCTGACCAGGCAGCCAATCCAGACAGCAGAGGCTAAGACAGGTAAACAACAGCTGTGCTCTTGTTTTTTTTTTTTTTATTCTTTATCTTTTGCAGTTGTTACTGGGATGAGTGATTTTTTTTTTTTCAACCTGCCTCAAATAGCTTTTAGCTATAACATTTTCATTTTTCCCCCTCTTGAATTCTCTGATGATGCTAGACAGGAAATAAGAGTAAGACAGGCTGGCTTTGGAATGTTTTCTTTCCCTCTGATACTTTTATGATTGGAAGCTACTCTAGGAAGTCCAGTTCAGCCTCATGGACTAACCAAGCCTGAGTTATAGGCATGGCTGGCCAGCACCCTTTAAGTTTGCTAGAAGTTTTAAGTTGAGCACAGCCTTGACCTCTCCTGTTTAAAGGCTCCATCTGAGGCTCCCTACTTGCAGATGTTCTGGAAAATGTCCATGTCTATTTCCCAGAGAAGACCCTGTGAGTGTTCTCTGTGAGTGGGGCAGATTCATAATTGCAGGTAAATAATAAATAAACCACACCCACTCTGATCACTTCCCTCCATCTCACTAGGGCATGCCCAGAGAACAAAAGATGCTTGGGGAGCCTCCTGGCAGGATCCTCCTTCTCTCAGACCCCCACAGGCAAGCAAGCCTGCTTGGGGAGGCCCTGCTTCCTTTCCATCTCCTGGCTCCAGATGACAGCCCTGATGCCTTCTTAAAAGTTCATAAGGACCAGAGACAAAGATCCTCCTGATGAAGTGCTGAATGATCAAAGAACAAGAGAGAAGAGGGGGAAGAGAAAGGGACAGGGAGGGAGAAAGGAAGGGGAGGAGGAAGAAGGAGAGGAGAGAGAGAGAGAGAGAGAGAGAGAGAGAGAGAGAGAGAGAGAGAGAGAGAGAGAGAGAGAGAGAGAGAGAGAGGTGAGGAAGGGAGGAAGAAAGCTCAGGCCAATTATTTTTCTACAAAATACTGTATGTGACAACAGCAGCAGCCCCCAAAGGGCAGCGTGTAACAACAGTGCCTAATTAGAATGATTTCAGTGTAATCATTAACTTGCATCTAACACCTACGAGAGGATTTCTGTTTAAACTAAAACATGACCTGCATGGTGGAGAGGCCTTGTAAACTGTCTCTGAAATAAAATATGTGACAGGAAAGGTCAGAGCAGCTCTCATTTGAATTTCAAGTAGGGAGCTGGCTCCAAGGTGGCCGGTGCAGCAAGTCCGAGGACTCCCTTTCCCGGGCCTTTCTGCCAGCCGAAGCCGTTGGAAAAAAAAAAAAAAATCCTCCAGGACTAATTAATGGGATTGCAAAACAAGAATTTCTCATCTCCTCTCTCTGCTCACTTTCTTTTCCTTCTCCCAACCAGGGCAGGAAGCAAGGGTCTGAAATGGTGTCTGGGGAGAGAGCTGATTTCCTGTGTTGTTGCTACGAGACAGAAGGTCACCACCGCAGAGGGGCCTGATCCAGACACCTGCCTGTGGTCCCTGGGCCAGGCCAAGACGGCTCTGGCCTTCCTAGCACGTCTTCCTGCCAGCCAAGCGGGGGAGGCCTGGCTAATAAACTCTCTTCCCAGCAAGAGTGATGCCAAGGCGCTGCTTTCCGCTGGGCTGCGTAAAAGCAGCTATCAAATCAGCAAGATGCAGCTTGATTTGCAGGTCTCCAGTGAAATTTAGGAAGGCGGACTGTAAAACGTTCAGGGAGAAGGAAGCATGAAAACATTTTTAGGGAAAGCATTTAAAAAGTCAGAGGCAGACATAATAATAAAAAAAAGTTGGCAGGGAAGCTTTTATTTATTCATTTTGAAACATTGCAAGGAGCGCTGTTAGCAGCATTTATCTGCCTCTTTTTCTTTCTTTTCTTCTCCTATTTTTTTTTAAAAGGCAGCTCGAAAGCCAAGGAGCTGAAATCATTTCCCTTTTCCTCCTGTGACTTTTTAAAGCATCGTATATGTGGAGATTTTTTTTTTTCACTTCTGACTTTATAAAGCTATAACCTTTAGTGCATAAGCCTGACTTGGCGAACCCCATTTCATTCCTTGACTTCCTTTCCCCATCCCTCCCTTCCTCCTCACCCACCAGCAATGCAGGGCTGTTCTTTGTCATGCATACTGATTGTCCAGTTACTAACACTTTATTTGTGTTTTGTTTTCCAAATCTTTTCCCTTTCTTGATTTATTTAAAACACCCAGCTAGGATGAGAATTCAAGAAAGTAAAGCGGCTTGGCAAAGCCCTCCAACACCAGGGGAGGGAGCTGTCCTTGTTATCTTCAGCACATTCTGAGTCCGTGGGGTTACCTTAGAGCCTGAGGGGAGGGGGTGGGGTGGGCGTGGGGTAACACCTGCTAAAGGGGAGACCCAGCTTCTCCAGGCTGCCTCAGTGGGGACTGGTGACTGCTCTTATAACTGACTTCATGAGGCAGCCTGGGTTTGTCCACAGATGGTCAGTAAAGAGACATGCCACCTCAGGGGCATTCTGGCTAATGCAACTCAAGAGAATTCTTGATAAACCAGGCCCAGGTAGGGCCTTCAGCAAGAGGCCTCCAGGAGCCCAATGGCGTGGTTAAGTAGGGCATGTGTTACATGAACACAGCAGTTGTGGCTATGTATAAAAAACTTGCATGGGTGTGCAAATGCCCAGGAGTGGGGAGGATGGACACTAGATAGGTCAGCAGGAGTGAGAAGGGCATAGGAAAAGGTAAAGGGGGCAAATATGATCACAAAACATCATATACATGTATGAAATTGTCACGAATTTAAAAGAATGGAAGACTCTTTGTGGACACTTGTTTTCTACTCTCTCCATTGCTACTCGCTCCCCGCTCGGGCCAGCCCTGAATGAGAAAGCTCACTGGTCCTTCATACAACCCATGGATACCGCCTGTAGCAAGCAAGCAATACCCAGATGCTGATCTCTCAGGTCTGTTTTCAAACTTTGCCTATGGTAGTTTGTTCCATAGTCTCTCAGTCCTAGAGTCTATTTGCCTAGCAAGAATTCGTTTGGGCTCTTAATAAAAATCAAGGCAAATAGCAGATCTCCTTGTCAGCTTCACTGGGCATGTGAGAGGTCCATACATCCCTGCTAGAGCCTGTCCTGGGAGGATAAACAGAAACTCTACTGCTTTAAGAAGTTGTTTAGGGGTCAGGGAGATGGCTCAGTCAGTGGAGTAATCACCACACAGGTGTGGGGATCAGAGTTTGGACTCCCCAGCACCTACATCAAAAGCTAGGCATGGCAGTATGCACCTATAATCATAGTAGCTGGCCAGAAAATCCAGTTGATCCATGAGGTCTATGTCTGGTGAGAGACTCTGTCTCAAAAATGTAAGGTGGAGGGAGCAGCAATTGAGAAAGAAACCCAGCATTGACCCTTGGCCTCCACGTGTGTAGGCATCTCCCCCGTGTGTATATCAACACATATACATGCACATCCACCTGTGCACACACATACACTCACACACATGCACACACACAGCTGCAGAATTTCTGGCCTTTAGGTAGCGATCACATCCACAGTTGTAAAAAGATCAAATCTCCAGCTCTCTCCTTCATCCTCAAACCCTGTAGACCACTATCTAACCACACTTGGGTGACCTGATGAGTGTCTCTGACTTGGTAAGCCTCCTGTCAAAGAGTGGACTTCAGTGCCCCAGCCTGTAAAAGCCCCAGGTGTATAGAGGACTTTCTTAACTTGTTCTCTTTCTTAGAGAGCTGGACTGTACTGTGTGGACCAGTGGGACAGAGGGTTTAAGCAGAGGAATGGATGGCGCCACTTAGCAAGGTCCATAGCTATGGCCTAACTAATCTTCTTGGGGATGCAGGGTGACCAAAGCCTGCTGTCCTCAGCTTTAGCTGACCTCTTGAAAATTAAAGCATGCATATAATAATCTCATACCAGAGACAAGCCAAGCAGCACCTTTTTTTTTTCTTTTTGTAAAGTGACAGTACAAAAAGCTCTTTGTTGGAATCGCTGTGCAGATGAATCCGGAAGATGTATATGGAGGAACCAGTTACTCCCAGTCTCTTTCCTTTGTTTCCCTCTTTCTTATCTTGTCTCTTTTTTGTTCACTTTTTCCACCTGCTTCTCCTGAGTCTCAAGGTTCATAGGATGAGGGAAGAGCAGATGGAAAAGGATGGAAGTCAGAAGTTTTTGAAAAAGAACAGTAATGGGAAAGGACTGTCTATTACATTTATGCAGAAGTTGGAGCCACAAGACTAAAATCTGGACCATTCCCAGCCTCTTGGATGCAGCAATTCAGTCTGCTGCTGGGGGCTGCTCTGCTGCACTCCCTGTGTGTACACTGTCGACTGGACTCCCTGGCACACTGGGGATTTCCCTGTCAGGCCCATCCCTACAGGAATGGGCTGCTAAGTGACTGCAGCCTCAGTACTTGGTTCTTCAGTGATCTTTCAGTTTATAGCTTGTGAGGGCTGGGGGAGCCCTGGGAGCAGGGGCTTCCCATCCTCTGCCCGTGGTGCTCTTTGTGATGGATGATAGTTTGGGGTGTAATATCTGCTGTGATGGATCACAGAGGAGTATGAAAATTCATAAGGAAACGTTAAGTTGTATTTTATGGTACTCTGTCTCTGTGAGTGAGTGAGTGTGTGTGTGTGTGTGTGTGTGTGTGTGTGTGTGTGTGTGTGAGAGAGAGAGAGAGAGAGAGAGAGAGAGGATGTTATCTCAGTGATTTCATAGAGCTATGCCATTTTGACAGTTTAGTGTTTTCTAGCTGCTCCTTCATTCATGCACAAGGAAGAGAGATGTTTGCCCCCCCCACCCCCCGCCATGAATGGAAGGCTCACCATTAGGCCTTCTCTCTGCCTTTGACTCTTTGTCTCTCACCTTCTTTGTATAGCTTCAGCTGCTTGAGCGAATATCTGTGTGTATTTGGCTTGAGCATTCTGTCTTTGTATATTACAGTCTTAGCCACATCTGGGAGCTCTCGGATTCCCAAGACACTGGATACAACCTCCATGGGAGTAGTTTTAGCTTCTGAGTCTTAAAGAATAAGCAAGAGAGTGAGGGCAAAGACCAATAAGATTAGAGTAGTTTCTTTCCTCTAAGAGAACAAATTATCAGTGGGTTACAGAAGTATGGCAAGAATTTTCTTTTTAAATTTTCTCTGTCCAAGTTGAATGACATCAAATCCTTAAGACTCATATCATTCTACATGGTATAGTATTATTGTTGGCAGTGCATCCTCCTTTGCATATTGGTGTGGTGGGAAAAAAGCCACAGTATAAGAGGATGTAACGTTCACCCTAGGTCTGCATCAGACCCTCCTGTGATTTTGGTGGAAACACCCATCCTGTCCCAAGAAAAAGTGAACAGATTGGACAGGAGCCAGGTACCCTGCCACAGATAGGTTCTGTGGCTGCAGCTAATGGGACGATGTTGTCCCTGTTAAGAGAAGCTGTGGGGATGCTGAGATCCATGTAGTTCTGGGCCTGTGAGTGTGAGCTGCTGGTCCTCCAGTCAAGCTTGTGGAAAGTAGAATGCTCTGGCTAGAAGGGCTTGTTAGCACTTGATGGAACATGGTTCCCCCATTTCATAGTATCTTGAGGAAACTGCTTACTTCTTCATCTGGTCTTGTCTATGCCCCCAAGAGCACTCTCAGCATCTTCAAGCAATTACTCGGGGCTGGCTTCTAGGACCAGCTCCCTGGAGTTTACTGCTGGCCAAGCGGGCATGAGATAAAGGATCTGACTAATGGGTGGGCACTTGGCAGAACTTCCAGCAATGCTTATCTCCACCACAGGAGAGGATTGCTCAGGTGTTTGCTCCCCTTTAGGCCACCATCAGCACAACATTGGCATAAATGAAAGGAGAAAGGGATCCTTGCTTGCCAATCTCTCATTTTTGTTTAGAATGTTCAACATAAGACTTCAACATTTGCCGAAGTCGCTGAGGTGCTTGGGACCCACTATTCTCTGAAGGGGCTTCTGCTAGGGAGACTCTGCAGCTTTGTGATGCAGGGGAAGACACATCTTTGAGCTTCCTTGCCTCAGGCCCCTTGACTCCAGGCAAAGGTGGAAAAAGGCCTCCTTGGCTTACGCAGGACATCAAGTTTGCTGTTTGCTCCTGGGCAGAGGGAGCGCATTGGCAAACTGATGCTGATGGTAGCTTGCCAGAAGTTTTGGAGAGTCTGATAGAAAAAAAGGGAGGGGAAAAGAGCTTGAGAGATTTATGTGCTGTTCAATAGTGCTCGGGTCATTATGGACCTATAGTCACTTTTAACTGAGGTCAGTGATCATAACAGTGATCAGGAGGCTGTTTGTCAACTTGACACAAGCTAGTGTCACTGAAAAGGAGGGAGCCTCAGCTGAGAAAATGCTTCCATAAGATCAGGCTGAAGGCAAGCCTGTGTGGCATTTTTAAAATTAGTTATTGATGGGGGAGAGTCCAGGCCATTGCTGGTGGTCCTGGGTTCTATAAGAAAGCAGGCTGATCGAGCCAGAGGGAGCAAGCCAATAGGCAGCACTCCTCCATGGCCTCTGCATCAGCTCCTGCCTTCAGGTTCCTGCCCTGCCTGAGTTCCTGTCCTGACTTCCTTTGATGGTGAATTATGATGTGGAAGAGTAAGCTAAATAAACCCTTTCCTCCCAAAGTTGCTTTGGCTATGGTATTTCATCACAACAACCATAACCCTGACCAAGGCAGATGGGCACTGTTCACTGAATACCCACTCTGACAGATGAGTTAGACATGCATTGCCTTTAGATGTTGCAGGACTTCAACAAGGCAAGCTTGTTTATTCCACCTTGATAGATGAGGAAGCTGAGGGTCCATTGCCAAGCTTCCACAGCAACCATACAAGACAGATGAACACCTATGTCCCAAGGATGTCTAGGCTCTGATTTTCACAGCATGGAGGTATGCTAGGTTGTGAGGAAAAGGAAGAGTACAGATGGAATTAAGTTTGCCAATAAGCTGATCTAAGGAAAGATTGTCCCGGGTTATGATTGGTCCCACTATACGTAGGAAGGGTCCTTAAAAGCAAAGGCAGGAGGCAGAGGCATGACGTTTGACAAAGTAATGTCCTGTGAGAAGGATTTAACTGGTCATTGACAGCTTCAGGCAGCAAAGAGGCCCGTGAGTTAAGGAATGTGGGTGGCTCAAGTCATAGGAACTGGCTAGGAAACTGTGTCTTCCTTAGAGCCACCAGAGTGCACAGAAGCTGGCATCCTGCTTTTAGTTCACAGAGTCCCATGCCTGGTCTGTGACCTAGAAGCTGTAAGGTGACACCTGCATGTTGCCATAATGTACTAACTTGTACAGCTAATTTGCTGTAGCCATGGGGGAACTAATGGAGCCTCTGAGGGGCCGAGATAGGGCTAAAGACATAATCCAAAGTCCATCTTCTCTCCCAACTTCTGCAAGTTGCTAAACACATAAAAACGCCACCAGAAAAAGCCGACTCAGTCTCCTTGGCGAGGCTCCCTTCCGCTTCTTTCTGCTTTTCTGTTGTGCTCAGTTCACAGGCTCCTTCTCCACCTCTGCCTTGCCTTAAATTAACAGATCCTTGCTGTAAAAGAAATTGATTCTTCACTCCAAAGTAGGTCATTATAACACAGGTTTTAAATCATTTGGTCCCCTACTTGTGAAATATAGACTTCACTTTAATCTTCTGTGCATTTACCAGCATTAAAAAAGGCCCATAATTTGTGAAAAATGGAGTTTCCCCCCACCATCAGTCACCTGGACACATGTGTGCATTTCTCACCCTCTGAGTCAGGCCTGGAAGGCAGCAGGAGAGATGTTCTCTATCCACACAGACGCAGGTCTTCCCTTTGTATCTACATCCAGGAGACCAAAGTCAGAAACGTAACAAAACAGAAGGTTCCGGAAGCCACTGACATCTCTACCCACCATTTCTTTCCATTTTCAACTCTCCTTCTCAGAACTCTTTGTATTTAAGTCATTTTTCTCATTTTCTAAAACTTTTCAAATTTCAAAAAGCCCAAGCTAGGTTTTTTTTTTTTGTTTTTGTTTTGCTTTTTTTTTTGTTTGTTTGTTTTTGTTTTTTTGGTAAGATGTTGGCATAGTCAAAATTTGTATTGTGTTCTGAGCTTTGCACCAGGATGCTGGAGGGTGGCTCCTGGACTCATTAGAATTGCTGTTCCACTTTAAAAGACCACCCCCAAAGCATGGTGGACCTGTTCTAATATGGGATTCATGATACGTGGGCCACTGTAAAGGGAAGAAGGCATTATGGTGAATTCTAAATCCCCAGAGTCTACCGGTGTGGATAAGAAACTTTTGCAATGATTGTTTAATAGTATACCTGTCCTTCTTCATCGTCTGCCCATACCATATGTCTTCTGGGAATTCCTTGATTCTAGCACAAGGTGCCTGATACACAACTTCTTATACTCTTTGGAATCTGGCTTCAAATCCTAATTCTGGTACATGCTTTTTGCATGTACTTTGTTTAGTTATGTTTGATTCATCTTTGGCTCATTTATAAATTGAGCTGCAGTAATCTACAGTGCTATGAGAACTAAACAGGACAATATACTTAAATCATATAGCAAAAACTAGGCACACAACTAGAAAAACGTAGTGGAATATGGCCATCACACACATCAACTCGTGTCAGCTGTGGTTACCTGAACAACACCTGCATGAGATAAAGCCAGTCAAAACTCCATTATGGATGGGAAAGGAGCTCAGAATTTTCTTGAATGGATTGAGTTACTATGTTTAAATGTGCCCAGATTGAGAACTAGTCTGGATGGAATGTTTTATAAGTAGCAGTAAATTATCTCACTTCATACCTTCATACTCTTTCCCACAACTCTGCTCTCTCTCTCTCTCTCTCTCTCTCTCTCTCTCTCTCTCTCTCTCTCTCTCTCTCTCTCTCTCCCTCTCCCTCCCTCCCTCCCTCCCTCTCTCTCTCTCTCTCTCTCTCTCTCTCTCTCTCTCTCTCTCTCTCTCTCTCTCTCTCTTATATGAAGGTCAAAGGTTAGTGTTAAGAGCCTTTCTTTATGTCGTCCACCTTGGTCTATCACTGAACACAGAACTCTCTGATTGGCTAGTCTGACTACCCAGCCTCTGGAATCTTTCTGTTTTCCCAGTGCTGGCATTATAGGTGAAGGCTACTACACCTGGCTTCCTTCGTGGGTGCTTGGGATTGAACTCAGGGTCTCAGGTTTCTGCAGCAGGCACTTTACCCATGGAGTCGTCTCCCAGCCCTTCTTCCATCCATCTCATTTTACTCAACCAGCTCCCCTTTTCTGATGTTATAATAACACACAGACGGGGAAAGTTAGTGGTCCCAAGGATTATTTCAGAATGCTTCCATGTGTTTTAAAATGTAACTTAAATGAGCAAAGACCCAAAGCCAATTCTCTATCCTCATATTTTCTTGAGGTCCAAAGGGAAGGAAACTGTAATCTTGAAAAGCCATATTCAGAGCTAATGGAAGTAAGACTTCCTAAGGCAGGAAAAGTAGTTCAATCTTGCTGGATGAAACCCAGCGTTTGTAACAAATGTAACTGCTGTGGCTTTGCATGTTAAACAACAACATCTTTGTTTGATAAACCACACATACATATGCTTAGCTTTTTAAGCAGCAGCATTGCAATATGGTGTCAGAAATTACAGCCAGCTCTTGATTTCACTGCAAAGAAAAATTTTGCATAACCTAAAATTGCACTTATGTTGGAAACTAGATTGTCAGTGAGAATTTTAATTTTTGGTCCCTTCCTCCTTATGTCCCTTATGATATTCTCTCTTTCTTAGTTCTCTAAGCATCCCTCTTTGTTAGGAAGGACATGCTATGTTGGTAAAATGAAATGCCCCCTCTTTGCATCCGTTCACACAGGAGCTAAAGTTGGGAGTGGGGTGGGTCTCTCTTTCCTGTCAACTTCCTTTTCCCATCAATATTACAGTATGCTTGAAGGCTTAAAACAAAGCTAGATTTGAGTTATCCAATCACAAAAGGCATCTAAAAAATGTCTGGGCAAGTGACAAACACTCCCCTTTACTGGGGAGTTGGCTCACTCCAAAATGTCTAGATGAATTTGAGCTGAGAACAAACATGAAGAATCATAGAACAAGATGTAATTATTTCACACACTTTCAGGTGCCTAAACTCAGTATACCCTTGACCAATGTGAAGCCCTGCTACCCAACAGCCAGATTGCCAGGGAATTCAAAGAGGTTTCTACTTACCCAGACTCCTACCTTGACAACTACCAGGTAGGGAGAAGTCCCTCAGGCATAAGGGTGAAATATGGAGAAGGTAATTCTTGATTAGAAACAAACTGTAGAATGAGGCTGATGAAATCTAATGATTGAGTTTGTGGTAGCTTCATGCCAAGGCTGTGACAATATGTGTGGCATTGTACTTCAGTGGTTTGAGGTAGTTTATGGCCTTGTAGCTCATAGGTGTTGTGCAAGGAGGAACTTGGAGTCTGATCTTCATTTTAGAAAGAAGATGACCTGAGGGCCTTGGAGTTATCAATATCTGCTGGGGTTGCTGTTCAGATTTACACAGGGCAGGATCCCAAGTGTCCTCTCTCTCTTCTTTCCCCGATTTGTTCCTACTAAGGGTAATTTGGGACCCAGGCTCACTCAGTCTCCAGTCTCAAATTCCAAACACTGAAGTGTCCATAGTGCTACCCAGGACCCACTTTAGCTGTCATAGTTCCTTTTCTATTGTTGCGATGTTTTACACCAGCACCAAGGCAACTTATAGAAGAATTTATTGGGTTTACGGTTTCAGAGGGTGAGCCCATGACCTTCTTGGTGGGGAGCATGGTGGCAGGCCATTGGAACAGTAGCTGAGAGTTTACACGTGGAGACAAGAACCCCAAAGCAGAGGGAGAGAGTTAACTGAGAGCTGCATGGGCTTTTGAACCCTTAAAGCTCACCTCTAGTGACACACATCCTCCAACAAGGCCACACCTAATCCTTCCCAAACAGTTCCACCAACCAGGGACCAAGTATCCAGACATATGAGCCTATGGGGACATTATCAATCAAGCCAACACATTAGCCTTCTCCTTCATTCTATATGCTTGGGGAAATAAGAGTGCTTACCTCTTCTAAGCTTCTGGAAATTGTCATACAACTTAGAGACCAAACAGCACACTTCAATTCCCTTATATGTAGTGGAAACCAGGAAAACTGTTTATTGCTTATTATCTCTGTAGGAGTGAGACACACAGAGTCACACACACACACAAACACACACACACACACACACACACACACACACACACACACACACAGAGACAGACAGACAGACACACACACAGAAAGACATACACACAGAGACACACACACATACATATACAGAGAGACACCACACATACACACAGAGAAGGAGAGAGAGAGAGAGAGAGAGAGAGAGAGAGAGAGAGAGAGAGAGAGAGAGAGAGAGACAAAGACACAGATACATGCTTAATGGTGTGGGGGAAGATAATGGATGTTCAAGCCTCCCTTTCCATGGCTGGGGCTATGAGTAAAGTTTAAGTTCAGAAAAAAGCAGACCCAGCCTTCTAGTCCATTTCTTTAGAGTTTCTCACTGGTACCTGTGACCTCACCCTGAGACCCAGCCCCCACCATTTGTATCTATTTATTAGCAGTTCTTGTTTTTGGTGATTTGATTTTTGTAAGGAGGAAGGGTGATCACTGAACTGGATAGTTAGGAACCTTGTCTGCCTTCCAATTCCTATTCTGTTGATTAGCATCTCATTTTACTAATGCGTGTACTGATCGTGCTGTGTGGATCTCTTGAATTATAACACAAGAAAAATACAACCTAGGTTGTATGGCAAACATCATTTAGAGAGCTCTACATGTAACTTACTTCTTCTCTACAATGATCCTTTGATAGAAGTATTGCTACAGTGAAGCCAAGGCTGAGGATTCAGAGTCACAAAGAGGCTATATGATTTTTTTTCAAAGTCACATAGCTAATTAGTGAAGAATTTGTTTTTTTTTCTTTTTTCCTTTCTTTTTGATTTTTCAAGTCTGAGTTTCTGTGTACCTAGCTGTCCTGGAACTAGCTCTGTAGAACAGGCTGGCCTTGAACTCACAGAGATCTGCTTGCCTCTGCCTGTACTGGGATTAAAGGCGTGTGCAACCGCTGCCTGGCTAAGAATTTGGGCTTCAAACCCAGGCAGTCTGACCCAGACGATATCTTGGTAGTCACTATATGATATAGTTATCAGGAGGGAAGGATACTGGAATAGAATACTCCATTAGGCTCCTTGGTAAATGGTGTGGTATTAGTTGCTTTCCCTTTTCACTTGGCTGTGATAAAATCCCCGAGAAAAGCAAGCGAAGGGAAGAAAGATTTACTCTGGCTTGCAGTTTGAGGGTGCAGCCTATTGTGGTGGGAATTCATGGCAGCAGGAGCTCGAGGTAGCTAGTCATACTGTATCCACAGTCAGAAAGAAAGATACATGCTGCTATTTGGCTTGCTTTCTCCTTTCAGTCAAGGGTCCAAGCCATGGTGCAAGCTTCACAGTTAGCAAAGACCTTCCCACTTGAGCCAGGCTAGGAACTCTCTCACAGTCATGCCCAGAGGTCTGCTGCACAGGAGAGTCCAGACCCTGTCAAGTTAACAATCAATGTTAAGCATCACAGGGACCTAAGAAGTTGTTGGCCATGATAGTAGTTACCTTGGGTTTGTATTGGGAGGCTAAGGAGAGCTTAAAGGATCAATTTAGGTCAATTGTGTAACAAGCTTTGGAGGAAATCAGAAATCTGATATATGTATGGACAAAATGGATTGGGCAACTTTCAGTTCACAAGCAGGGAAAGGAGCAGATGGACGCACTTGAGGCACTCTGCTGAGCACAGCTGGGTACCCAGTGGAAAGTCACTAGAAGGGAAGGAGAAAGTTGCTATGGGCTCGGTTATGGGCTGTCTTTCTTTACAGAGGCTGTCCATAGCTCACTTACTGTAGTGGGTGGAATCCTTGGATTGAGAATGAAAGATTAACCCAATGGCAGAACCCAGAATGTCAAATGGAAGACACCTTCAGAGATGATCCCAATTGGTGGCCTGTGGGGTACCTGGAGAGACCAAAGTTTCAATTTTGGATACTGAAAATGCTTTATTAGTTATCAAATTAAAAAAATAAGATCTATTGCAATTTACTTTGAAGGACAAAAAGATCTGGGAACATGGTACCCTCACTGAAACACATCTCTTCTCTTAGAGGAGACATTTAGGATCCATTTCCACAGACTTAGCCATTTTCTGCGACTGTGACTTTTTCCTCATATGACTGCTGGTCTCTGTCAACATTGTGTCCTTCCTACCAAATTTGACAAATACACATGTGGAGGGTGTGAGTGGCAGCTGGTGAAAGCTAGTCTGGCTTTTATTTTTGAGTTGTTGTGTGAGGATCTCCACAGTCATGTGGCCATTTTCATACATAATCCTTATGTCATAAAGCAGCTGCTGGTGTTTATGAGGTGAACTATCTGTGCTTAGGTGGTGTTACAGCTTGAATGTGTTAAAATTCATGCTGTGAAATCCTTATACCCAGTATGGTGGCATTAGGAGGTAGGGCTTTTGGAAGGTGATTGGGTCATGAAGTAGACTATTGTGAAAGTAATTATTGCTGTAATAAGAGAGAGCTGCACTTTCTAGCAAGAGCAAGATTCTATATATGAACCAGGTATCCAATTTGCTGACGCCTTGATATTGGACTTCTAAGCTTGCAGAATCATGGTACGTGTATCTCTGTTGTTTGTTAGCCATCTACGGAATGTTATTTTCTCAGGCATCCCCAAAAGACTAAGGCACATATAGCATGATGACGCAATGCTGCCCTTCTGAGATTATGAATGGGCAAGGAAGAGTGGCTAATACTCAAAAGTCATAGGAAACATAGCTCTTTACAGCACTCCATTGTTCACAGAGCCATGATATGATTGCTGTGCTTTGGACCCAGAACTATTGGTATAAGCGGTAATGTGGGGTGGGGTGGGGGTGGGGATCTCTGGTGGGAGTGAGGACTTGTCCTTGAGAAAGTATTGCGGCAACCTCTGCCACTGTTCTGGATACTTTTATTAGAATTATTCAGCCTTGGTAATAGGCTGGATTTCAGCCAGATAATTCCTAAGAAATCTTTGGCTCTTTCAGCAAATCCACCTGCATTACTTGCACACTCACATTTCATCTTGGGTTGTTCATGTTCTTTCCCATTTCTAAACCTAAATTCTTTCCTTTGAACCTAATGGCCTTTGCTAGCACCACTTACAGTGGCTAAATAAACACATGCTGAGGAAATGACCCAGCGAGTAAAGGACTTGCTGCATAAGGAGGAATTTGGATCCCTTGCACCTAGGTAAGAAGCTGAATGTGGCAGCATGTGTCTGTAATAGCAGAGGAGGGAGGTGAAGACAGGAAAACCCTGACGCCAGCCATTCTGGTCAATCAGAAAGCTCCAGGTTCAGTTAGGGAAGAGATAAAGGAAGATCCCAGACATCGGACTTGACCTCTGGCCTCTACATGTTCAGGTGCACACACATATGCATGTACATGTATACAATACACACGCACGCACGCACGCACGCACGCGCGTGCGCACACACACTGGACCTGTGCTTGTAAAGGTGATGACTTAGAGCATGCTTTGAATTTCTTGATCCTCAACCAGAATTTTGAAGACGGATTTGCAATTTTCTCTGGTTCAATTGCAAACAAAACAAAACAAATCCTACATTTATTATTACAGGAGCTTTCTAGAGTCAGATGGATCTGATTTTCCTCTCCATTCTCAGTTTTCTAACTTCCAGACAAGTTATAGATCCCCCCACCTCTGCCTTCCAAGATCTGTAAAATGGGAACAATTATTTTTGCAGAAGCACTCTGAAGAGTAAATGCCAAGAGGTGGTTGTAAAATGTTTCGCATAGTCCCGGCATTTCAATGGCCACCATGGGACTTCAGCCTGTCTGTTCTGGTCTTGTTTTCAAGATGAGTGAGGCCTATTATGGACTGGAAAATTTGTAGGAACTGTCAGGAATTTTCTTGGAAACTGAAAGGAATGGGTACCTAATATGGACAAAATACCTCCAGCATTTGCTCTAATCATTGAAGAAAGGAACTGGGGAAGAGGGATTCCTTGTATGGTGACCAGAGAACAGGATGGAACTTTGACTACCAGTAAGAAAGGCAAAAATGTCCTTCTCCTTTCTGTCCTCGGAAGGACAGTAACTTCTCAGCATGGACACTCAATAACTATTGCTGACTGGCAGGCCATGGAATGTTATAGAAAGTTTACAGGGCAGGGAATATAATATTAATATCCATGCAATGTTTTTATGTTTTAATTTTGGCAGAGGAAGTCTGAAGCCTGGGGCAAAAGCTACTATTTTCATTTGCTTCACCTGAAGTTATATTGGCAGAGGCCCTCGGGGTAAAGAAGAAAAGGATTAGGTTTGGGAATGGGAAAGGATATGAAGGAGTTGTAATAAAATATATAAGTGCAGGAGCTTGAGGAATAAACACGGATGGATTTCAGTCAGAGAAGAGAAGGATCTGGCATAAAGACATTTTGAAGGAAAAATAATACACCCATAGGGTAGGCTCTGCTGAATGGAAGAGAGAATGTGAGAAGTAATGAAAAACTTTTAATATCAGGGAACTCCCTAAGAGGTGTGTGGATATTGTTGCTTTACATTGATTGAGGACCCACTCTGTATGGGGCTGCCATCTGCTTGCAAACCCAATGTATGAAAATACATTTTGGCAAAAGGATAAAGCTAGCATGGATAAAAAGGAAAGATACTTTTTCCAAGGATAGGTATGTCTGTGTGTGTGAGTGTATGTGTACAGGAAATGAATAAAGGAGTGATAATTTGATAGATAAAGCCTTAATGAAATCATTGGTAAGTCAGCTGAAGCAAAGGCTAGCATTTGCAATGTAATAATCACAATCTCATCTAAAGCAAGCAAGATCAGAATTCTACAGAAAAAGAATTTGTGTTACTGTGATGGGAGTTTAGACTGATATGTAGTTTAACATGAGCGTAGCTGCATTTCTTGCTTATCAGAGTTTTCAAGAAGGTTCCTGATGACGTTAGAAGTACTTATGAAAATGGATGTGTTGGAGGGCCCTCTGCTACCATCTGAACCCTGCTAATGTCTTGCCTTTGACAATGTTTTTGCAACTTTAATGAATTTTTTCTTTGACAATTTCATACATGTATATATAGAGCATCCTAATGTCACTCTTCCCACTTTCGTCTCCTCCTACACCTATTTCCTGTTCTCACATTCATGTCTTATGACTCACTGAATTTAACCTGGGTCATCCTTGTAACCATGGGGCTGGGCTATCCATTGCATCATGGTGGGTTCCTCGGTGAGCACATAAGAGAAGACAATGACTACCTCCCCTCCAGAATCTGTCAGTAGCCAGTAGTTTGGCAGGAATGGATAGGGCCTCATAGCCCATCTGGGATCCATGATGGGCTGATGATAGATCCACTGCAGGCAGCCATAGCTGCTATGAGTCTTAATTGTATTGCTTGGAGGTATCCCCAGTAAATAGTGTTTCACAGCATTCTTCTCCCTATTTTCAGCTCTTGCTTTCTTTTCAGTGCCTCTTCACAGTGTTCCCTTAGCCTTAGAGGGGGTGGTTTAAATGTCCCATTTAGATTGGGGCACTTAACTATTATTTATTCTTGGGCAGCCATGTATCTCTGTATTCACTGCCACTCAATGCAAAGAGGAGCTTGGCTGATTTAAGTAGAGAGCAGCATTTGTCTGTGGAGATAAACATAATATATAGAAGGCAACTTGCTGCATGACACAGTTATTAAAGCTGTACTCTAGTCACTACCTAAGGTCAGTTATAGATGCATTTTTTTTACAGTATTAAATAACAACTGATGATGACAGCTGTGAGCCGAGCATGGTATGAAAATGAAAAACGACTTGCCAATCATGGTACCCTGTGCTTAATGTTGGAGGATTATAGCCACACTGCTCTCAAAGCCAGGAGATATTAGATAGCAAGAGACCACTGGGGAAAGTATTGGGGGAGATGGGCTGCTGTGGAAACTCAGAACCTGAAGGCTTGCTGTAAGACTATCTGGCTTAACAACCCCCAGCACCTCCAGCAGGGAGGTCTTCCCTCAAGTGAACATTGGACTGCTCTCATAGTTTCAGTTTATATATTCTTTCTTTTGGAACGTTTTCGGGTCACTTGATCAATTCTGTATTGAACTGTAAGAATATTCCAGAATAAATCTTCTTGATGTATTTACAGTTATTGAAAGTAACTTTTTGACTCGTAAAAGAAATCTTGTTTTCTTCAACGAATTGCTCAGTTTTTGTCACTCTCTGCACCTAGTCAAGGTGGGCTGGCTTTGTCGTTGTCGTAACAAAGAATTCCATTATCAGGATTACTGACTTTAGTTTCTTAATATTACTTGAGTAGTTTTGTTGAATTTTTGAGGGCTCAAATGCCCACATTGAGATAATGTCTTCATGGAACAGAGCTATGTCAGGGGGATCAATTGATGTTAAGCAGCTTCATTTCTGCTTCCTTTGCAGGGTGTTGGTTTTGACACCTCTCTCATAGTACAATTTTGCACAGTTTTCCATGTCAAGTAGAACTTTTGCTTTGTTGCCCCCTGCCAACACCCCCCACAGCTTGGAAAGTTCTATTGATGGATAGCTGTGAGACTCCGTTATGATGTACACATCATATCTTGACTGTTCCACTCTCAAACAGGTCTTTTCCAAGTACTCCATCTAACACTCTAAGATAATCTCATGAGGACAGATGCCAGCCTTTCCCATTCTTCTCCCTCATATTACTAGTCTCACTAGCATATGTCATATTTTAATCTATAGATGCTAATCACCATATGATGATATTAGATACCAATAAATCCATCATACATTGAAAAATATTAATTATAGCATGCACTTAGTAATCTGTCTTACTGGGCACCATAGCTTAGTGTAGATTACCTCTAAGAATACTTGCATAAGCCTGTAGTTGGGCATTTTGGGAGAATATCATTCAAAGGAATTTGACATGTGGCAGATAAAGAGAACTTTGTTGATGGATTTGTGATTACCAGGGCTTTCTGAAGGAAGTGGTTCATTACATTGAGGTGCTGGGAGTTGGTCAAAGAGATTTAGGTCATTTAGTAGCCTGTAGCTGGAATGTTGCTAGTCTCTCATATATGATCCCTGAGCTATTCCATCAGCTCAGTTTGCTTGTGTCTGTCCTTCTTGCCACAAAGATCATGTCATCATCCACTACCCCTCTTCTTCAGGAGGTTCCTAGTTTGGATGTTTTATAAATTACATCTTCCCAAATAATGCCATCTCATTATCCAGCTGAAGGACCTGGGTGCACACAGGTAGAGGCTGAAGCAGAAGTGACATGGCGAATGTCCAGGTGCTCTCACAGAAGCTCATGATAATATGGCACGACAGGCACTTTACCCTATGTGGAAGAATGCCAGTTGGTTTTGTGATGGTCATTATTATCATTAGGGTGTTTTTGAGATGGGGTCCCAGTGCATAGACAGTGAGATTAAGACCGGCCTTAGCCTCCTTAGTGCAGGGATTGTAGGTGTGGCAAAATGGCTCTGATGGTTCTTACTGACCAAGATGTCCAGGACAGTCATTTAACTGGGATGGGGCACGTGATAATGGTAGTAAGAGAAGAGAGTTAGACAGAGCAAGAAGGAGGAGCTTAGTGTATGTGTGAGTCAGCTTTTTGTTACAAGAATGATTAGTTTTTAAAAATGGAAGGTTTACTTTCGCTCAGAGTTTGGGAGATTTCAGACATTAGGCTTTTTCTCATTGTCAGTGTGCAGTTGCTGTTACTTCTTGCTACCACATGGTGTCGCTGTTGGGGTGGAGTCCTGTCCAGGGCTGGTTTTCTCATCTGGCGTGACTGATAGATAGGTCATAGGCTCTTACTCCTGTGACTAACAGCTATTGCGATGCAGGTTGCTAGCATATGGGTTACGGAGTTAAAATAAAGGGATGGGAGTAAGAAATAAAGAGCGAAGGGCATGGTTAGGCAAGAATGTGTGGTTTATAGTTAGGGCACCTAATAGAGAAGGCTCCAGACAAAACAAACGTTAAAGGTGAAAACAGCCATGAACTAACCTCTGGTTTAGTTTAGTGTGTCTATTAATTATCACTGGGCCCACACAGGTAGCTTTATTTTATTTTTCATTATTTTTACATGGACTTAAACTCCTGTTGTTTTGTTGAGTTGGAGTCTTCTATGAGCTGAGAAGAGGTGTGATTGATTTGGGAGCAAGGGGGGAGTTTACCTTGATTATAAGGCTCACAGAGCTGGGAAAGTTGGTTACCTTGTATAGCATGCTATCATCCACCCCCTTGGTTTTGATTGCTTGTTGCCAGTAAAATACGATCAGAAAGATTTTAAAATGACTCAGCCTCTGTTAGTGCTAGAACCTGAGGAGGAACATTGTGCATGCAGAGGGGCTAGCCTGTTTCCCGATGACATACATGTCCTGTTCTTGTTCCAAGAAACCTGCTGACCATGCTTACTGTCCTTCCTATTAGTGCTGTCCTTAGAAAAGGATGCTCTTAGTCTCTGTGGTTCTCTCTCTCTCTCTCTCTCTCTCTCTCTCTCTCTCTCTCTCTCTCTCTCTCTCTCTCTCACACACACACACACACACACACACATACACTCATGTGTTTGTTGCCATGATAGTATTCCATAGGTAGAGGAGTTTATAAAGATAAGAGTTTTATTTTGGTTCATAATTTTGGATTTGGACAATCTAAACTTATATGGCCACATTGGTGAGGGCTTCACACTGTGTCATATCATAGGGAAGTTTGTAGGAGAGCCATGAAAAGAATAGTTTAGGGAAGCCACCAGGCTCTCTTGTGAAAATTGCTCTCATGAGACCTAATCTGGTCCCATGTAAGCTAGCCTGCTCCTGTGAGACTAGCATGAATCCCTCTTCTAAAGTGGAACCCCCACAACCTGTTTACATTCAATTCTGCCCCACCTTTGAAATATTTCACCCTCTTACAACACTTGCTCTCTGGAGACTGAGTTTCCAATATCTAAGCCTTTTGGGGACTAGCCAAATTCAGGACCCATTGCATTGACAGCACACTTGTAAGTAATTGAAGAAATGGAGCTTACCTAATTTGATGACAATTTCAGAGCAGCTGGATCTTGAAGTGAAATGAATTCCCAACTCATTTTTGGAATTTGAGGCTTGTGGGGCCACACATCTCTTTTCAAGAAAGCTCGGCTCAAGCATCACGCTCAAGACTGTGTGCCATTTACTTCTCCACTGAGACCCCACAACCAAATCTGTAGTCCAGTTCCTCAGGACCATGGATGTCAAGAGACTCTCTGAGTATTTAAAGCAAATCAGCCATGTGGCATTCATGGTTGCACTTAAATGCTGTGCCCTCTCCATCTCCACCCTTTCTCATCATTCTCCACATTTGAGGCAACCGATTAGACCAGACTAGAGGGGCTTTTGGGGGCAAGCTGACTTTATGTAAAGTCTTTAGGCTCTGCCCTTCAGACAGAAACATTAGATTAAGGTATGAACAAGGAAATAAGTTGTCACATTTGTGTCATGAAGGTCATGGCCTCCCTTCCACAAGGCCTGCATCTATTTCTGGAAGAAAGCATTCCTTTCTATATGCCTGAGAGTCTCCTTCTAAGTCTTGCATTTTAAATAAATCAGTTGCTTATCAGTTGATTCCTATTCTCTGGATTCATTTTCTTCTAACTGCCCCTCTCTCTTTTCCCTCCCCGGCTTACATCCTTTTATAAATGCCTTGGATACAGGCATTGATCCCAAGGAAACCTCTTGATCCATTTCTCTCTGTCCCTCTAGTTCCCCTCTGGCAAGAAGCTTACAAAGGGTGTCAGATGCTCACTCACGATGCATCTGTGGCAGCCCCAGTTCCCAAACGCCATGGAACATCAATAAGCAGACAGTGCCCACTGGGGGATGCCCACGTGCCTGAGGACGGGCATCAGTCATGTGGTGGCGCAGTGCTGACCCAGCTCCAGATTCACGGCTGCTGTCAGCCGTGCCTTGTGCAGCCTGAGAGTCACTCCGGCCCGTCAGAAGGAGGCAGCTGTTGTAAATTACAAGTGCAGATCCAGAGGATAATTCTTGGCTTTCAACACGCTGCAGAGGCTTTGGCAATTAATTTCCTCTGTTCTTTGCGTAGCCAAGGATTCTCCACATTATTCATCTCTTTGGGCAAAAGCCATTGGTGGCTCCTGAGTTATTTTCTCATTAAGCTTATGATAGGAATTACCTGATTGTGGATGGCTTGTTCTTGTAGTTCATTTTACAGGTGCATTCTGACTAAGCATGGCTTCAGCAGTAGTGCAATCAGTCTTAAGCTCACAAGGAAGAGTTCAGGGACGCATTTCCATTTGACCCGAAAGTACCTGCGTGGCACTTTCAAATCTGGAGGCACAATTTGCTGATGCCTTAACATCTGGGGGTGGCTGGCCTCCCTGTGTGCACCTGGCAAGACCCAAGTAGCTTCATTAGAGGCCTGAACCTGGGCTCTTATTTCCAACATCTTCCTAGTACTTTGATGTGAAAACAACAAACACACCAGCCTTTCTCATCAGGAATAGAATGAGGTGTGAAACCCCCCACCCCCACGGTCTTCAGAACTGTGGGTGGGTGTCAGAGCCCCAGAGTTCCAAGTCTCAGGTGCTCAGAGAGAATTCAGAAGAGCAACACGTCTTCTGCAAGACCAGTTTAGCAAGATCTCCTCAGGACATATTTGATTTTTTTTTTTCATGTGGAGGGTTGATAAAAGCCCAGTCCTCATACTGCTCTTAATGAGTAGTGTCTCTGTTGGGTGTGTTGGCCAGCCCATGCTGCTGCTAAGTCAGTAGACAGAGGAATACAAACTCAGCCGTCTTGTGGAAACTTCTAGATAGGGCCAAGGACAGGAGCCATGTTCAGATGGTCAGCATGCTGCCTGATTCCTGGGAGGCCAGCCTGGGCATCCTGTATCCCAGGCATGGGAACCGGGATGCTCCAGCTTCCCAAGAAGTGTTTAAGAAGCAGTAGTTCAAAAGGATATTGTGAAGTAGGCCAGGCTGGTCTGCAGTGTTCTTAGCTGTCTTTGTGCTTAGAAACTTAAATCATGCGGCTTTGTCCATTCTTGGTACTGCTCCCAGGGCAGAGCGAATATTTCGTATTCGACGGATGAATGAAAGGATCATGATGTGGGTTGTGAGGTCTTCATTTTGGTGCACCCTTTTTGGGATACAACTCACTTTGCTTTTCTTCCATCTTTCATTTCAGAAGCAAAATTTCCTTACCAACTGTTCCCTGGCTGTAGAAGTAGTGAGCTCCCTGTAATGTAATCTGAACTACGCATTCTTTCTGAGGTGTAATAGCAGGTAATGAATAATTTAATGTGCTATCCTCAAAGGGCCATGTACATTTTAACAAGTGACAGGCGACTGGAGACAGTAATAATGGACTCAGAGCCCGTGTGGTGGTTCATTGTTGTGAGTGACTTTTCTGAACCAGGGAGCCACCATCTTGGGGAGTTCGTCTGTGCCCTTTTGCAAATGGAACATTCCAACTGGGCTTGGTGACTGTTTATACCCTCCATGGAGGCATGGGGAGGCTCAAAAGGCCCTCATCTAAGTACATAAACACTCCTTAACACCTGTTGTATGCAACTCTGACTTAATTGCATGTGTTCTCAGGGATGGCTAATTGCATGTGTTCTCAGGGATGGGCTAGTGTACATAGGGAGGTGATAGGGGGTTATGGGACAGCCTTAATCCTTAAAGCTGGCATGTTTGGCCTATGAAGGGAGGACACTCATATCATCCCTGTAAGTGACCCCTTACTTATGTGTTATAAAAAAGCCTAATAAACTCATTAGTTCCCTAGAGTGAACTTTGTTGGTATCATGTCTCGGTTTGTCTTTGGGACCTTAGGAGAAAGAATAGATGTTGCTAAAGGTTTCCCCTGGGATGGAATTTTAGCAACACTGATGACTAAATCCTAGTATTCAAAAGAGTGAGACAGGAGGATTGCTGGAAGTTTCACCTCAGCCTGAGCAAGCCCTGTTTAAAAAAAAAATCATCTTTAAATGGAAGTTTAAGTCGTTCACAAGACACCGTTTTTGGGGAAAGTGGGACTGCTTCTACCCCTACCAGTACCTGGATACTTTCCATGCCTTTGGGCATCATTTTTTCCTCCTGGATGAAACCACAGATGGTCTGAACGATGATCCATCCTTGAAGTACCCAAATTGCTCTGGGCCAGTGTCTCACAACTTAAGCACAGGACACTGGTTGAGAAACTCTAGCCTGGTCCCTGGCAGTGTTGCAACTGCAGGGAGCAGATTACCACGATGGAAGCACCAGCAGGTTCACTGCTGCCTGCTTTCCAGAATTTTCCCCATCAAACAAAATGTGTGTGGGCCTAATGAGTCTTGAAAATAATTTGTAGCTCTGACAACCTCTTTTTATGGCAGGCATGTGTTGAACACGAAGTCATAGCCATCAGTTCTTCAGTGGGAGGGAATGAGGAGGAGACAGCTCTCTTTTGGCAGAGGTGGGGAGGCTGAGCTGTGTGCTCCTAAGACAGCTTGCCCAAGGTCATTCTGCAAGTTGGCAAATGGTGCCTCCTCCTTCCCAGGCCAGCTTGTCATCCTCCCGCACACCCATCCTCCCACTGCAGAAGCAGAGTGTGCCGGATTCTGTCTTCTGGCTGGGGCTGCAGGGAATGTGGGCTCAGCAGTCTGATTTGCAAAGGCTCAGAATCCAGTGCCAGGCATTTGTTGCAGGTATGTGCTGAGTGTTCTTCTCTCACTCTCTGCATTTGGAGCATTCAGCATATAACCATGCAATTAATTCATTAAAAAAATAAAAAAAAATACTTGCAGGTCACCTTTAAAACAAAGGAAGAAGCAATTTTGAACTTAGCAATTTTTCATTTTTGACATCTAGTACCACCTCAAGCTCTGTGGTTACAAATAATGCTGGTGGGGAACGGGCTCTTTTATGCACATTGGAAGAGAGAAGGGCTATACATTATGAATGGAACAAGGATAAAAGAATTGGCTGTGTGGTGCAAGATATCTTGAGTACATTAATCAGCCCATCTCTTTTAGAGCAAGAATCATTTTTAAAAGTGAGTATGAAATAGAATGCAAACAATTGGTGCCGTGCAAGTCTGGTTGATGCACAGTGGACATATAAGGACAAAGGGACAACAAGAAGGTACCCAGAACAAGGCATGCAAGAGGCCCTTCCTAGGGATAAAGTAAGGCAAGGAAAGGATAGAGTTTGGAAGAAGCACCAAGATGGCATTGGATCCTACATGCAATCCTGCAGTACTTGGCATATTGACATGCTTATTTCACAAGCAAAAAGTAGGTGCCCTGCCCTGACTCACTTTCTAAGGAGAGGAACAGCACCTCTTCAATTAGCTCCATTTGGATTTGCTATGAAGAAACACACGTGAATATTTTCCATGTATGGCATGCATTGCATAAGGAAGAGATGGTATCCTGAGAAGTATATTACTGGGCAGTCCTGTTGTTATGTGATACCAAGTGTACTTTACAGCCAAAGAGGACTGTGACTTCACTAACTGTGCTTAGAATGTATGGTTTTTCAGCATATGCATAGCCTGTCTTTGATCAAAGTATTGCTGTGTGGCACTGGACTGTAATACAAAACACCGTCAATGGTAGCTTAAATAAGTTAAGGTTTTTCTTATATATAGCAAGTCTAGTGGTAGACAGCTGTGAGTTCAATGCCTCAGGGACATGGATGCTTGCATCTCTGTGGTTCTTTTGGGATACTCCCTCAGTGTTTCAACATGGCAGTTATAGATCCAGGAATCACATCTCTCTGCAAGGTGAAGAGGAGATGCCAGGGATGACCAACTTGGCTAAGGAAATAAAAGCCTTTCTCCAAGATCTAAGAGACATTTCTGCTGATATCTCATAAACCAAGACTGTCAAATACTACCTCTTAGCAGCCACAAGAGAAATAGTGCAAATAAGCAGGCAGCATTTCTAGTCTCTCTGCTCCCTATCAGCCTTGATCCCTGCACCAGGAGGCTGGCAGGCAAGACATCCATGGGCTTGCTGGCTCTACAAACAGTGAATGAACCAAGAGAAGCAAGAGAATGAGAACAGGTTGGGCTGTCTGTCTGAGCTCTCTTCCTAAATGGTGGCAGGAAGGTGGCTTTTTGAGTATTCTCTAGGCTGGTGGCTATTAGCGCCCCTTACTTTATCAGGCTCAGGGGTGCCTTTTGTTGCTAAACCTCATGGGCACTGTAGTGTTCCATTGGCTTTCTCTATTTCTTCTGGGGATCCTGATTGATCTTGGGATAGGAGTTCTTTCAGCTGCCAGTACTCTCTGCTTCAGATAACTGGTTTCCTGAAAGGAGAGTTGTTAAATGGGTTCAAAGTGTCCTGCCTTTAAAACACGTCTAATACTTGTACAGTTATGTTAACTAGAACAGGATCTTGAGACTTCAGTTTTTCAACATTTTGAATACTTGCCCAAAGTTGGATCTTAGCAACACTTGACTCTTACAAGACAGAGGAAGACATTCTTTTTTTTTTAATTATTTATTAAATTTAGTTTTACACATCAGCCACGGATTCCCTTGTTCTCCCCCCTCAAGCCCTCCCTTCCCCCCCAGCCCACTCCCCATTCCCATCTCCTCCAGGGCAAAGACTCCCCTGAGGATTGAGTTCAACCTGGTAGATTCAGTCCAGACAGGTCCAGTCCTCTCCTTCCAGACTGAGCCAGGTGTCCCTGCATGAGCCCCAGGTTCCAAACAGCCAGTTCATGCACTGAGGACAGGACCCAGTCCCACTGTCTGGATGCTGACCTGGTCCCACTGTCTGGATGCCTCCCAAGCAGATCAAGCTAATCAACTGTCTTATTAATCCAGAGGGTCTGATCCAGTTGGGGGCTCCTCAGCTATTGGTTCATAGTTCATGTGTTTCCATTCGTTTGGATATTTGTCCCTGTGCTTTTTCCAACCTTGGTCTCAACCATTCTCGCTCATACAAATCCTCCTCTTTCTCACCAATTGGACTCCTGGAGCTCTGCCTGGGGCCTGGCCATGGATCTCTGCATGCAGTTCCCTCAGTCATTGGATGGGGTTTCTAGCACAACAATTAGGATGTTTGGCCATCCCTTCGTCGGAGTAGGTCAGTTCCGGTTGTCTCATATTCTTATGTTTATCTTCCAGATGAGGAGGCCAAGGTTGCACAGAAAGTAATGGGGCTAGAGTTTGCACTCAGTTTCTGTCAGAGCCAGGAAGTTTGCTGATTCATACAAGTATCCTGTGTGCTCATGTTGACTCTGTGTTTTGCTATATTCACTAATTTGCCACTGTTCCACTCTATCCCTCCAGACCTTGGATTCTATGAGCATTTAAGTCCCCCAGTGATAGCTTTGCCTGTGACTCTGCATCTTGGGTCTAAGCCTTTCCCTATAGAGGGAGTCTTGAGATGATCAGCTCTGGAGCTGATCTTTGGTATAGAGCATGGTTTTGTTTCCTCTCAGGCTCTTTTATACTCAGATGACTTACTGGGTGTCTGTCCTGGGAGGTGTTTGTTTCAGGAATAGGGAATGACCTTCTACCTGGCATATAGTTTCTGCCCCTCTTTTTGCTTCTTTGTTGAAGGCTTGTGACTTCTCTCAGGTTGTCCTAGTCCTGGAGGGCAAGAATGGCCCCAGATGCTGGTAGGAGTAGCTAGCTCTTTATGGACTGTAGGGGGTGGACTTGGAGCTCAGAGAAGGCTACATGTAATTGGGTCATTGGTAATAAGAGGTGTGTTGAGCAGGGTGAATTTCTTGACCCATTTCTTGCTGGTGTTAAAGAATATGGGTGTACTGTGTCAGGGAGGAGCTGCTATAGCCTGAAGTGCCATGGTCTCCTTACGGAGCATGGGGTGCTCTAGCTGAGGGCACTCTCCTTCTTTGTTTTCTCTTGAAGTTTGTTCCCCTCTATGCTGTGGCCTGTTCACAGTGCTGTTTGGTGTGGAGAGAATTTCTCCTTTCCCATCCCCAACACCAGCCTTTTGGCACAGGTCTTGATGTAGCTTGGCATTGTTAGTCTGAGATTGGAGCTCTAAGGTAGAACTTAAATTGTCACCAGTCCTAAACTAAAGACTAGGAGAGAATGTCATCAGGCCATGTGCATATTCTGTGCAGTGTTGATTTCATTAGTTGATTCATTCTTTAATACTTGACCTTTTTGATTTATGTGTATTATTTGCATATTAGGATATCAGACAAGCATAGTTTAATAGTACGCAGACTTAGAAGGATCTGATAAATGTGTCCTCCTTTGCCTTCCTAGTTATAAGATGTAGTTAGGATCTTGGGAATCATCACTGTGGCCAACTTGGGCATGGAGCAGTGAAGACACACAAACATGTCCAGTGATGAGGGCTCTTCCTAAGCCCCAGGAAGCTGACTTTCCCATGCTAGCACTGAACCTTTGCATTCTCACTAGGCCATAAGTTCTTAAAAATTGTAAAAGGCCTGCTGCATGTAGCCTTGTGTTGATAAGACTTTGGGGACGAGTGCTGGCTAGGAAATATGACACAACAAAAGGGCCATAGGGAGTAGCTGCTGCATGTGGAGAGGGCTGAATTCTGTAGACGGGGAATGGAGAGCTGAACAGAATTCTAAGTCTCTTTTCTATCCCCAGAATCTCAGGCTGCCCAGGGATAGCTGCTCATCCACAAATGAGGATTGCAAGCAATATTGCTAAAGTCTGAAAGAATGAGGTGACATCTACAAGGTCAAGCAAATTCAGAAGCTGACATTTGGGTCACAACTAATGTGGGTCAGAGAATAAAGCATTACTTGGACTCCAAAGGCATTTTGTTTTAGAAATGGGCAGAGAGGCTGAGCAACCAAGCATCCCTGGTGTGACTCAACACAAACACCACGGCTATCTCTTGAAGCCCATGAAAATCACCCAGAGCTCTTGCTGTGTCTGGTGCAACCACTGTCTTTGGAAAGCCTGAGTTCTGCACCCTCCCTCTTCTCTCTTCTCATTGATTTCTTCTAGTCTGATGGAGATGGAAAAGAATTCAGACATGAGCTAAGCCAGTGTTCACTGGCTGGTGACTCCCGGAGCCATACGTAAAATAAACACCATGTGTAAGTAGGTGGTAGTTTTCAGAACAGGCAAGATAGAAGCTGAATGTATAGAAAGAACGGCATATTACAAGCTCTGTCTTATCAAAATGGTTGCCTTGGGGTGGAAGGAATGAATCGGATCCTCTCTCTAATTATTCTAAGTCTTTATGAGTGAAACATATGACTCACATCAGGAGGCCTGTTACCGAACCTTTATCCCCCTTTATTCTCCCTGATGCCTAATCCTGGATTAAATCCCAAATTGATAAAATGCCTTTGCTAGCCACATTAGTGCAGTAAGCACAGATCTGCCTGCTGCCAGGACATGCTTTTATTCTTTTGGAAAGACAAACAGGAAATGATGATGGAAACCATTTGGAAACTGAAGGGGAAAAAGAAATAAATAAAAATAATGAAACTATTACTGCAGGTGATCTGTGAACAGGAGAAAAAAACAAAAGACCCGTGCTTTTGATTCATACTTTTGGAGGGCTTCCTTAATGACTGCTCTTTTGTGTCCCCAAAGCTGTGCTCATTTATCAGTCTGTGGTTTAATCCAAACCTATCAGGATGAAAATTCAAGGAGGATGAAGGTTAAGTGACAGGCATTCTATCCTGGAAACGATGGAGTTGATGGATATCTAGAAAACTTGCCTTAGAGGCTTAGAGGGAAAAAAAAAATCTCTCTGGAGCCCACCAAAAGGATGAGATATGGTGGTGGGGACATCTGGCCAGTGGTGTTCACACATCCAGCACATTTCCATAGTGTTGCACATCAGCTACAAATTCTGAACTGCATCTTTCCTATATATCAATTTTGTTAAATTCGAGGAGGTAAGTGTATCATAGCTGATACAGTGGCATTAATTGCTAAAAAACCATTTTTAACACATTAGTTCCTAAGAAGATATCTGTAGCAAGGCCAGGTCTTCTTCCTAGGTGCTTCTTGGGTAATCTGGTTTATCTTACCATATAGCACAATGGCCACCAAGTAGCAGGTGCTCATTGGATACTTATTTAAGTCAAATTGAATTGTAAGCTGATTGGCTTTTGGGGGCATTTTCCACATTGATTGCACCTCTTCTGATGGAATAACCACCCCTGGCTACTAAACTTGTTACAGTGGTAAGAGCTAGATTTAGGAATCCAATTTGGAATGATCTGAAGATAGTCCTTTGGCTCCATTTTGTTCAAGTATAAAGAGAAGGTACCTATGTCATGGAGTTGTTAGAAGATTAATTAGGCAGAGGGAAGTCGAAGAGAGATCTTACTCAATAAAGTGCTTGCTCTACAGGCATGAGGACTTGAGTCCATTCCTAGAACCCTGGTAAAAATGCTGGGCAAGACTGCTCATGCTTATAATACCAGCACTGGGAGGGGCGTGAAGGTAGATGGATCTCTGGGCTTACTGGCCAGTCAGACTAGCCTGATTGGTAAATTTCAGACCAAGTGGCATACCTTGTCTCAAATAAACAAGGGTGGATAGTGTGTGAGTAATGGCATCAAAAGTTGACTCCTAGCTCCCACATGCAGGAATCCACATGTACATCTCCCTACATGAAACACACGCAAGCACGCACGCACGCACGCACGTGTACACACCAAAATGGATTCATATTTATGAAAGTTATTAGAAAAGAAATAGTTATTCTGGGAGAAAAGGAGAAATGGCTTGTTTTGATAATGATTTCAGTGCTATGTAAGAATCAAATGTATATAATTTTGGCAAGTAAAAATTATGAGAGTCGCCGGGCGGTGGTGGTGCATGCCTTTAATCCCAGCACTGGGGAGGCAGAGCCAGGCAGATCTTTGTGAGTTCGAGGCCAGCCTGGTCTACAGAGCGAGATCCAGGAAAGGCACAAAGCTACACAGAGAAACCCTGTCTCGAAAAACCAAAAAAAAAAAAAAAAAAAAAAAAGCTTTAAAAAAATTGTGAGAGTCTACAGAAATTTGAAAAATGAATTTGGCATGAGTGATGACATTTCCTTTGTCTCCTGAGTCTTCTTTTCCAGAACAGAAACACACCAAGACCATATTAAAAATTGACAAATAATTTGATATTTACAATACTCGTGCACATTAGCCATGCAGTGTGACTGTCCCCTCATCAGTGCAGGTGAAAATTATCTTCTTCTTGTGTTTAAGTAAAGCGCAATGATGGGACACCGTGTGAGGTTTGCATGGTAAGTTATTTTTCCACTTTTTTTTTGATCCATAGATTGGCCTCTATGTTGGTGCATGCCATTTTAGTGGATTATTTCCTGTTTCTCTTCTCCTAATTAAAGAGTGTCTTACTCAAGGAAATGATCAGCTCAGTGAGGCTGGCACTTCTTTGGCATTAAAAGCATGGATGACAAGTCTTCCATTTGCCAGAATTTTCTATCTTGTAGTGAGTAGAGTGCCGCTTTGATCTTGCCATCCTTCTTGTCTGTGAGTAGTTGAAAGGGAGTCCTTTGGAAGAGGACCACCTTGCTTATGGTTGAACAAGATGCCATGGTTATGGGTTGGAGAAATTGGAAGACTCATTCATGTAGCCTCTCAGACTCCAAGGGATGAGGCTCTTCTGTGGGTTTGGCTATTTCTAAAGCATGTCCTGTCACCCAAGAGAGGGACTGTGGGATCTCATTGTGGATTGCTAACAGAGATGTCAGGGCATGCCCACTTTTTCCTTCCTCAGGCTACCCTGAAGGTAGGAGGCTCCCTGTATACTTTGTCTGGAAGAATCACATAAGCTGAAAGGGTACTACAATCTGGTACCTATCACTCTCGATTCCATGCCCTCTGCGACACTTGGCATTGAGTGTGCCTTTTGATGTACTCTCTTATCCTTTGAGCCTGTCACAAGGCTCTCATTCTGTGTGTGGTAATTTTCTGGTATTCTCATTCCCTCAGAAGATCACTTCAGAATGTTCACATTTTACTTATTTAGAGAGATAAACAAATATTGTTATAATGATGAATGCCAAAGAACAAATGGTAAGAACAGCAGAGGCTTAAATATGAGAATCAATTAAGGAGAATCAGACATCAGGCCCAGCTGCCTTGAGTAATTTTGAAGCATAACTTGAAATGTTGAAGATGTTTGAAGGGAGCCTTAAGTGGAGAAGCAAACAACCCATGTCATTACCACGGCAGCTGTGAGCTTGGTCAGTGGCATCTCCTTCCTATGATAACTTGGTGATACAGAATCACTCAGTTATGGAAATTGAAAGTCATGTGACCCAAGAGAGCTAGTGGGAGAATTCTCAAAACACCAAGAATAAATGTATTAGCTTAAGCTTACCATTTTGTAACCCATTGCTAGGCTGTGTAGATGTGAGGCTCATATACTCATGCTTTTGCATAATATGTGGAGGTTTAGTTTCCTTTATCTACGTACTTGTTGGCCAGAGTGGGTGGGAGTTTTTAAGGAGATGGTGGGAAGTATAGGAATTAGAATGCAACTGAGTCTCCAACAATGCTGGAGTAATGGCTGTTTAAAATTTGACCCTAACTTACGATTCCCCCAATGTAACTACAAATAACCTGCTGTTGGAAGTGATGTAATTAGCGATTAGTACTAATTTCCTATGATCTGTGTACAATACCGTGTGAAGTATATGAGAGCAGTGAGGGAGTCCTTTGTACTATAACACACACAGAGGACCAGAGACATGGCTGCTTATACAGGACAGAGTCACATGATGCTTGAAGAGGATACTGGCCACACTTGAGTCCATTGCAGTAGCAACACAATTATTGCAGTTTCTAACTTGACTACAGTTAATTCGGTGCAGTTAAGATGTTAAAGCATTTTTATATTTGTGTGTTTCCCTCAACTGTGGATGGTGCCATGTGTGATATGAGCTTGTGTACATATATTTTTATAAATTTTAACTTTTCATAGAAGATCATGAATATTTATGGATAATAAAAATAAAATAGACTTTTGGTCTTAAGCTGTATTTTTCTTAGTTCTTTGATACTTTGAAGGTATGTGGTTTGTTTTTTAAATTGTTGCAAATCTCTCAAATCAAAATCTCCATACAAGTGACCCTAGTAGTTCAAAGGGTATTGTTAAAGGGCAGACTGTATTTGTGTATGCATATGAGCTATCTTAGGAAGAGGATCTAAGTCTGAGCATAAATTCATTCATGTTTCATATATACATTTTATGCATTGCCTAAAGGTAATTTTATACAATATTTTAACACAATTTTTTTTTCTCATGAAACAGAATTTCTTCTTGCACTGTAGCATTATGGTGCTCAATAAGATTGGACTTTTGGAGCATTTTGGATTTCAGATTTTCAGATTAGGGATAATCAAACTACATTATTTTAGGTATTTCCCATTGGAAAGAAATTCAATTTTCAAATAAAAAGCAACAGAGTATGTAAATTTAGGAAGAACCTTGTCTAGATAACATGACTATGAATTTATTTAAACTGGCGTTAGTTTGGAGAAGAGATAACTGCTATTATGATAGTATAAGGGACAGAATCTACTTCTGTCTGAGGGGAGTTTGGATGTATGTTTCCCTGAACACAGGGCCACAGTATAGAGCTTGGGTTGACATTAGCCTTTGGACGATAACTAAAGTCATCAGATTGTAACTTTCTCACTTATTGTACTTTGAAAGATAAGAGCCAAGTTTACAATATCATTCACCTAAAACAATAAATAGCTAGTGGTATATTTTTTTCTACTGTGAAATTTTTCTTTTTTTTTAAAACAAAAATATTTTTAATGTGTTTAATGTATATAAATGTGTGCACATGTTTGTGTGTGTGTATGTGTTTGTGTGTGTGTGTCTGTATATGTAGGCCAGAGATTGATATAAGCTTCTCTTTTTTTATATATATTTTTATTTTTATTGTATGTATTTCAATGTTTCACCTGCATGTGTGTATGTAAAATGTATATATGTGCACACACACACACACACACACACACACACACACACACACACACACACAAACAAATATGTGAGTGCCTGGTGCCCATGAGGGTCAGAAGAGGATGCCAGATCTCCTGAAACTGGAGTTATGAATGGTTGTGAGTAGCTTTGTTGGCACTGAGAACCAAGCTATGACCCTCTGGAAGAGCAGCCAGTGCTCTTAGCCTATTAGTTGTCTCTCCACCCACCTCAGGTGTCATATTAATTGATCTCCATCTTAATTTTGAGACAGGGGAGTTCACCAAGTCAGCCATACTGGCTGTCCAACAAGTCCCAGGGATCTTCTTGTCCTGGTCTCTATAGAGATCTGAATGTAGGGCCTCATATTTGCAGGATGTATTAGCTATTTTCCTCATTGCTGTGATGAAATAATTGATAAAAGAAATTCAGTGGAGGAAGGTTTAATTTTGGCTTATGGTTTGAGAGGATACATTCTGTTATGGCAAAGAAGTCATGACCAGAGGGTAGGAAGCTTGCTGGCCAGGCTATGTTTGCAGCAAAGAAGCAGAATGCTGTGCATGTTTGTGTTCATCTCCTTTCCTCTCTTTCATGCACCCTGGGATCCCAGCCCATGGGATGGTGCTGCCTACATTCAGGCTTGTATTTTTACCATCAACAACCTGATCTAGAAAATTCCTTTCCCACATGTGCTCAGAGACTAGTCTCCAAGGGGATTCTAGATCCTGTCAAGTTGGCAATCAATTTTAACCATCACATACGATAAACACTTCATGGAGCCATCTCTTCAGCCCTGAAAAAGTGCTTTACTTTTTAAATTGGCAAGTAGTAAAAATTGTTTTCCCTCTATCCTCTGGATCTTCTCACTTGATTTTACTTCCACTAAGGAATTTACTCTCCTAATGAAGACAATTGGAAACTGAGGTA
Organism: Peromyscus maniculatus bairdii; assembly: GCF_049852395.1. Lineage (NCBI taxonomy): Eukaryota > Metazoa > Chordata > Mammalia > Rodentia > Cricetidae > Peromyscus > Peromyscus maniculatus. The sequence goes on along the minus strand of NC_134852.1, from coordinate 167,501,364 downwards.
AGTCTTTCCATGACATGCATACCTGGTGAGGTTTGGGGTCTCACTTCAATAGGCATAGGCCTTATACTCGGATTTTCTGAAGTAATATTTTTTACATTACAAAAATGGCAGCAGCTGATTTCTGTGGCAGTGGGTACCTTCAGTACTCTCTCTCTGATCATCCTTCTAGTTCTTTATTGATGAATGAGGTTGTGAACTCTCTTCCTTTAATCCCTGAGAGCAATGCTGTATGGTCACAAAGATTTGGCTCTTTCTCACTTCCCCGAGAATGTTGAACCCAAGCCATCTGCACATGATGACCTTCCACAGTTCAGGAAAACGTCTCTTGGTTAGGCTGATACCCAACCTGTGCAATTCACTTAATAAAGAAGTAGCAATCTTCCCTCGATGCTGAATGGGTTCAGTTTGACCCCTGTATCTTGAACTTTGGTTCCTTTCATTATTTCGAATGAAGACAGTGTGGTTGACTGCACACAATTGCTGGCCGCCTTACAAATTGAGAGACACATGGCCTCTGAAAATCATGGAAGGACTGCTCAGGATGACAGATAATCTTTTGTTGGCTACTCTTGTCCCAGAGCAATTTGAAAGTGCTGACTTCTGTGCACATCTGGAAATGCTGCTCATCTAAACTTCTACCTCAACTAACTCTGAGCTCTGTGCTGAACCCCAAGGACTTCTAGGGCTTCATCTCCGAGGGCCCCCAATTTCAAAGAAGCTTGGACAGAGGGAGGGGACTCTATTACTTTCTTTTTAGACTCCCTAAGAGCTCACAGCAGTGAACACTCAAACTTAAATATAAATAATTCAGCATCGCTTTCTTGGAGTTTCCTAAGCAATATTGGTTTCCTTTGCTGCTGCTCCCTTGTCCTTTACTGGGAGGAATAACCTTCCTTTCACACTGTCATCGACTTGGGCAGTAGCATATTTGGAGCAACAGCAAAGAGAAATTGATGATAACCTCAGTGGCTACAACCTTATATGGCCCTCCAAAGTGCTTATTAGAGTCCCCTTCCATTTTTATGCCATATGTCACAGGGTTTGGTTTTTCCTATTTTAAAAAATTTTAATGCTTTATTACATTGTGTTACTGGGGCCATTTCTCCCCCTAAGAGAAGCATGATTTCAATAAAGGTCTGACATGTTTTTTATGAAGGCTCTTCTCCACAAGGGCTGGGCCTTACTATTAGAGTGCTGCCAATTTCCTCTGTGGTATTTGTAACATGGTTACCAAATATATTCCCTCTCATCCCTTGAATTGCCTTTTATAGTTAACCGATTAATGAAATAGAAATAATTACAAAACTGTGGGCCTAAACACTAAGAGGAAGAAAAGAACCTGCCTCAATTTCATCAATCAGCAATGAACTCTTTCCTTTTATAGATTGCCTGTCAACTAAAAATTCATTTAGAATGCTGCATGACTCAGAAAGAGTTTGCACTTCTTTAAAAGGAAGACACGTTTTTCTCAGAAAGGACAACTATATTTTTGGGTGTTTTCTGTTCTATGGGCACCAGAGCTGCACCCCCTGCCCTTCCCTTCACTTCCCTCCTTCTCTTCTCTTGACTCTCTTCCCTCCCTCTTTTCCTCCTTTTCTATGTTGGATATTGAACTATGGCCTCAAACATACTAGACAAATTCACTACTACTGAGTTGTATCTTCAAATTGAATTTTTCTCTTCCTTTATTCTTCCTTCTTTCTATATTTTTTTTGTGATTATTGATGGTCTGTCATGTGGCAGAAATTCTAATATATTAAATTGGGTTTATACAAAGATGAGAAGACCATACATGGCCTTTAAGGTGTCATTCAGAAGACTAATAAAACAGTGGTGTGGTTGTAATGAATGTGAAGATAGAAACCATTCTGGGCACCGAAGGAGCGCCAATGAAGAATGTTGAAGGAGAGGATAAATTTTGTCCTGAGTAGGGGAGTTTTCTCTGAGAAGGGGACATGTGAGCTGGATTTTGATGTAAGAGTAGGGGTTTCTTTGGGGTAGAGTTCAGAGGAGGGAGGCATGGCCAAGTGATGATGCATTCAGAAATATGTTGCTAAGGAAAAAAATACTTAAATTTAAGGAATGAGCACAATGTGAATATTCCATGCCCCCCCCCCCAAAGACAAAGGTACATTTTATTAGTCATGTTTTCTCAGTATGGTGAAATAACTGACATCCATTAGTTTGTATAGAGAAAAGGTTTATATTTGTGGACAGTTTTGGATCTTCTGGTCCACTATCAATTGGCACTGTGGTAAGGCAGCCCATTGTGGTTTAAGTTTGTGATTGAGTAAACCACCTGCCTCATGGCCAGAAAGTTGCAGACAAGAAAAGGAAGCAGCCAGGCTCTCACCATATCCTTTGAGGATACCCTTCCAATGATTTGAAGAGCCTTCTCTAGGCCTTATCTTTTGAGGGTTCTACCAATAACACTGTCCTACAGGCCAAGCCTTCAGCATGTGAGCCTTAGGGAGACATTCAACATCCTAACTATATAACATGTTTTCTGGGCTGAAGGGGACATCAACAGCTATTATCAATCGTTGCTGATGTTTGTAGCTGGAGTCTTCTCCAGTTCTGCCTGGTCCACAGTCAGGACAAATCCCTCTCACCCGCCAGTCCCACAGCCACTTTGACCCAACCGAGTAAACACATAGAGATGTATATTGTTTAAACTGTTGGCCTAATGGCTCAGGCTTCTAGCTATCCAGTTCTTACATCTTAAATTAATCCATTTCTATAAATCTATACCTTGCCATGTGGCTCGTGGCTTACCATCATCTTCACATGCTGCTTGTCATGGCGGCGGCTGGCAGTGTCTCCCTCACTCAGCCTTCCACTTCCCAGAATTCTCCTCTCTCCTTGTCCCGCCTACTTCCTGCCTGGCCACTGGCCAATCAGTGTTTTATTTATTGACCAATCAGAGCAATTTGACATACAGACCATCCCACAGCAGATGTTATAACATTATTGCTGACACTAATTATGCTACAATTGTATATACTTGAAATAAGAGGAAACAGAGGTTGAAAGAAGCCAATTCACCACGAGTCATGAATTTACTGAATGGCAGAGCCAGGACTTCACATTTTCATGAACCTGTCTCAAAAGCAGTGTAGCAGGAAGTAAGGGCCTAGAAGAAGAAGCGACCTTTAAAAACCAGCTATTGTATTAGGTAACAAACCAACCCCAAAGCCCCATGACAAAGAGCTCTAGAAACTCACCGATTCTCAGGAAACTCAAAGGTAATAGATGGTTGATTCTGCAGCCTTATGCTGGCTCTAGTTATGTTCCTCTTACTGTTTTGGTGCATACAAGGCAAGGAAGGCAGTAAACTATGCCGAGGCCATTTGAATGTTGTGTTAGGGAAGCCTTTAACCTCAGGTAGATTATGTTGAAGTGAAAAATAGCATCCAGACATCAGTTCCTTAAGACAAAACCCATTGGCTTGGATTCACATATATCCAGTGGGCTGCAGCTGTACCTTGTTGCTCATGCAGGCAGGGCTCAGATGGTGAGCTCTCATACCATTCTCTTACAGCACTGGCTTCTCAGCACAGGGACTGTAGAGTTGAGCACAGCTATACAATTGCTTAGGCCTCGTGGGGCTGTACATTACTCCTGCTGTCATTTGATCACAAGTCATGTGGCCAGCTTGATTTCAGAGGGCTGAGAGATGGCATGTGTGAGTGATGTGTGAGTGAGAGGGGCATGGAAATGCAGATCCTTCAGTATATCATCTCCAACTCCAGATTCTAGATGGCTTCACAGTGGCCACTTCTGCTGCTGCTTGTTTTTCTTGTATTACTACAGCTGGAACTGACCAGATGCATCTTTTAAAATGAAATCCTTAGTTTTTCAGCTATACTTGTTACATTTCAAGACCTCAATAGCCAAGTGTGACCAGTGTCTACTATTATGGAGACCACAGAGATGAAACATTTTCATCATTGTAGAAAACTGTATTGGACAATAATGTCTACAGCAGGGGCAAGCAAACTTTTCTATGAAGGTCAAAGAGCCAAATGTTAGAGTTTGCAGGATATATGGACTCTGTTGTAAGTACTCAACTGTGCTATTGCAGGGTGAAGGCAATCCCAGATGAAATGAAAGCAAATAAGCATGGTTGTTTCCCAATAAAACTTTATTAAAAAAAAAGCTAAATAGACAAAAGACAGATCTGGCTCACAGCCACCCCTTTTGCAGTCCCTGGTCGATACCAATGGTCTCCACAAGGAGTGGGGGCCATTTTTCAAAGACCACCCCATCAGTACAGAAAAAAAACATTAGATTTTTAGCTTATATTAAGAATAAACTCCAAACATTTTGTACTTGCACCAGTCATCTGGCATGGTCACCTGTGATATATGTTAAGCAGGAGTTTCAACATCCACAGAGGTGTACTGTGCTGTTTGTTGGCATCACTCACTTTCTAACACACGGTGACATAATGTCCATATAGCTTAGTTATATGACAATGTGAATTATATCAACTAATTTGGGATAACATGAAGAAATGATTTAAACTATTCACGCAAGGACTCCACCCAGTGTTGCTATCGTTTTGTGCTTTATTCCTCACTTTGCATGTGTCACAGGGTTAAGACAACAGTAGCCACATTCCTGCTTTGCCATTTGGCCCCCTGTTAAGTTCTGTCAACCTGGAATGTAGGAGGAGGAACTATGAGCATGTTCCTTCATCTGTCTTCTGTTTATGCCTTTGCCACCCCAACTGGTTCCAGTAGCAGTTGGTCTCATTCCCAGCTCCTTCCCACACCATGAAATCCAGTACAGCAGTACCAGGCAACACCCGTTCCTTGAGTGTGAGCCCTGTGCCATGGGCTCTGGCACCCAGGATAGCCCTAGTTCATGTTTGCTTTCCTCCCTTTTCCTCTTTTGGATTCCAGCTTTGCAAAGTCATTCTTTCTGTGACCAGTGCTACTTTTCTCCCCTTTAATTCTCCCAGTACTTTTGAAATCAATTTCCTTTAAAAAATTCTGTTTGTTGCTCAGATACTTATTCACAGGTACACAGTAGATTAAAGTATGCATCTGATGGTGAAGTATCGGTCAACAATAAAATGGTAGCAATGACAATATATAGAGTAAAAGACAAGACAATTTAATCAGAAAAGTAAAAAGTCAAAGAAAGGAGTATTGAGAAATAGACTGACTTTCCTTCCCTCCCTTGTCCCTCCCTCCCTTCCTCCTTCCCTCCCTCCTTCCCTCCTTCCCTCCCTCCCTCTCTTCCTTCCTTCCTTCCTTCCTTCCTTCCTTCCTTCCTTCCTTCCTTCCTTCCTTCCTTCCTTCCTTCCTTCTTCCTTCTTTCCAGGGATTGAACCCAGGGTAGGCAAGAGCTTTACCACTGAACTAAATTTCCCAGCTCAAAAGACATTTTTTTTTTATTCCCTACAGTTGTAGATGAATCTTACCTCTGGTTTATAATGTGTCTTGAGATTTCAGTTAATGATAATAAGAAGACAGAGCAATAGTACAAAAGCAAAGCATCCTTCTTACAAGAAAGAACCTATGGAATTCTTAAAGAGATTTGGACCATGAGGTATCAGGTATTTTCTCAAATGAACTAAAATTCATCTATGTTAAATGTTTAAAAAATAGCTTTCTGAGTGTAGGCACCATGTTTCAGCTAGGTTTAGTGCTACACTAAGAACTTAAGGCAGTTTGTAACCTATAGAGACAATCAATGTGTTCACTAAATAAATTAATGTGTACTAACAGTTGATCTCTCTATCATCATCATCATCATCATCATCATCATCATCATCATCATCATCTATAACAAATCCTCAGACAGAGCAGGCAATTTTTGTATACCTCAGTAAATAAAAGAGTAAAATTGAAAAGGTAAAAAAGTCAGTAATGATATAGATTTGTACAGCCTATATAACAAACATGACTGAATTATTTATAGAATTGTTAACATAAAAATGCCAGGACACACATTGTATTTGTGTGGAGATGGATTGGTACAGGACTGTAAATCAGTTCTTAACAACTATCAAAGGACTTAAAACACTTATAATTAACCTAGATTTAATGACAAAATTACTAGAAGATTCTCAAGTGTTAAGTGGATTTGAATTATCTGTGGGTCAAAGAGGAAAATATTTTCATAAATGATAATGGAAATGTTAGTTCATGGATTGCAGAATGCTGGCAAAGCCACATGCAAAGAGAACACATAGACTTAAAAGCTTGTAGTAGAATGGAAGAATAGGAAAAGACAAATTAAGAATATTCTACTAAGAAATCAGCTAAAGTGTAGCAAATAAAACTAAAAGTTATTGAGAGGAGAAAACCATAAAGAGAAACTCAGAAGTAAAGGAAAGAGGAATTAGTGAACAGAGGGATTATAAGACTACTTTTCCTGAGGAGACTGAGGAACTTCATAAACCTCTGTCAAGTTTTACAACTCTCAAAAATAAACAAACAAACAACAACAACTACAAATGCAAAACAGGACAATCCAGAATAAAAAAAATGGTGCATCATCTTGCAAGTTAATTCAGTAAATTTGAAACTTTCAATATAATGGGAAAGTGTATTGAGAACACAGTGAAACAGATACCAGAGGAATTAGAAAATTATGTTCAGTCTTTCGTTTACAAAAGTGTTGACAGATTTTGAAAGAGTCAAGTAAATGGAGAACTGTGTTGTGTTCAAGGGTAAGGAGACTCAGGAAGCTCCTGTCTCTCCAAACTAGGCCAGGCACTCAGGACTAGAGCTGTGTACACCCAACATGCTTTTGTGTTCATGATGCTACTATGAAGAATAACAATCTGACTCTAAGGTTTTATGGAGATGCCCAAATTCTAGGAGAGCAGAGATATTGTTAAGTAGATTTGGATGATTTTAGCTTGTAATCTTATAATGACAATAGTGAATGTAGTGTGTTATTGGTGCACAGACACATGAATACACTAATGTACAGAATCAGACCCATGAATAAATATAGGATTTATTGCAAAACTTTCACTTAAAGTCTGTAGGGAAAGAACAACATTATTTTTAGTAATTCGTGCTGTGTTGATTTTATATCCACACAAATAATAGAAATCCTAACTTACCTCATTATCAATACAAAAATCACCCATGTCAATAGCAGATGACTAGGAAAACAATGGAAATTTCTAAAAGATAATTTAGGATAATAACTTCTGGCCTCAGACTTTTGATGACTCACTGGGAAAGGTTGCTGAACCTGACCTTATCAATTATGAGAGTTTCTTTATATGCAAAACACCTTACCTATTGATTAAGAAACAGGTGTTTGGGGAAAGTATTTGGACCACAGGTAAAACAGGGACTTGCAAAATAAATTCCTACAAACCAATATGGAAAAGTGAAGTCTCTGTAGCAGTTTTTCCCAAAAGGTGACATTTAAAGAGCAACAAAGACTCCAAGAGATTCTAAATCTCATCAATACTTAGGAAAAGGCAAGTCTCCACTTTCATACTAGGCCAAAGTCTTTTGTTATATCATTAACCAGAATCAAGGCCAATGTATGTGCCAACCAAGTTTCAGGGAATATGGTATTAAAAGAAAAGGTAATTTCTAAACCACAATACAGCCAGGAACTCCATAATGATGTTATGTCTACTATGGACTCCATGTGTGATGATGGTCCTATCTAATAGCACAACCTAGTGACAATACCACAGCTGCCTCAGTGTGTGATGAACTCCCTATGAAGCCTGAATGATGAGGAAGGAAACTGCCTAACATCTTTCTCAGACTAAGTCTCCATTGTTAAGCCTAACATAACTCAATTTAAAGTTGAATCACAGACCACGAGAAAGGCTAAATTTAGATGTTAATGGTAAGAAAAGTTGCTGAGGATGTGGAATGACCAGAGTATTTCTTTTTAAAACTTTTGTTAGTACAAAATATAATATATTTCGCTTTCATATATGTATGTCATTATAGTTTGTTCTTGTTTATTCTCCTAGCCTTATTTCTACTCCACAAGCCTTCTTTGAAATAGTCCATCTTTCTGCTTTCCTGAGGACAGTAGGGTGGCAAGTTGTCAGACACTCTGGGAATGTTGGCAGTATCTACTGTACATACCCACTTTCTGAACCCATCATTTCACTTCTAAAAATATATGCAACAAGAATGTATACACATGCTTATAAATTTATACCATATAGCAGCATTTATTTTTGGTAGTGAAAAATTGAGAGACCCAAGCTATTCCCCAAAGGTGGCATAAATATATTTGATATATCTCATTTATCGCAACTGGATTCAATAAGGTAAACAAAGGCAGTACTGTTCTGTGTGGAGGTAAGAGGGCAGCTTGTAGAAGTTGGTTCTTTCTTCCTACCTTGTGGGTCCTGGGGATCAAACTTAGGTTGCCAGCCTTGGAAGCAAGAACGTTTACCCACTGAGCCATCAGGCTGGCCCTCTGAAACCCTGTTTTTGACTTGAATGATAGCTCAATAGATTCATCCAATTTCTTAAAATTAGTCAACATTTCTGATTTGAATACTCTAAGGAAATATATGTGTAAGTATTAATCTCACAAGGAGAGACAATTAGGCATCTTTGGCAGCTGAGTGAATGCATGAATTCTGCATCCATGCTTTCCTCACTGGGTGCCCCTTCCTCAATTTATTCTGGCTCTTAGATATGGATCTGGGCTCTTGAGAAAATGCTCTGCTTTAATGACTGTAGTAATGAGTATCCTTTGTTTTCTGATGAGGCCTGGGAGACAGCAGACCAGGAACAGCAACCCGAGGTGGGTGTTTGAGAAGCCCATGCCTTTGGTAGGTGCTATAGTTTGAAAGTTGTCTCTTCTAAGACCCACGTTGCCCTTCCCCAGTATTAAGTAATGGCACGGGGTGGTGTTGGTGCACGCCTTTAATCCCAGCACTCAGGAGGCAGAGGCAGGAGTTGAGGCCAGCCTGGTCTACAAAGCAAGTTCCAGGACAGCCAAGGCTGTTATACAGAGAAACCCTGTGTTGAAAAAACAAAAAAACAAAACAACAACAAAAAGAAATGGTTACCCAGTAAATTGCCCCTGCTCAAGTAAATAATCCCCACTCATCCTCATGCAAACAGTCATAATTAAATATAATGAATTTCTCTCTCTCTCTCTCCTCTCTCTCTCTCTCTCTCTCTCTCTCTCTCTCTCTCTCTCTCTCTCTCTCTCTCTCCCTCTTGCTGTCTCTGTCTCTCTCTCCTCTCTCTCCCTCCCTCTCTCATACACACACATATGCATACACATGCACAGTCTCCCACATTTTCACATACTCTCTCATTCTCTCTCACACACATACACACATATGCACACACACACACACACACACACACACACTCTCACACTCTCACACTCATTCTCTCTCTCACACACATACATATGCACACACACACTCGCTTACACTCTCACACTCATTCTTTCTCTCTCTCACACACACTCTCACACATACACACACACAAACACACACTATGAAGGTAGGAGGGAGACTTGTGGGGAAGGAGGGATCTAGCAGGAGGGAAGGGGATAGGAAAGGATAAGGGGGTGATATGATCAAAGGACATTATGCGTGGATGGAATCATGAAAGTATAAATTTAAAAAGTAGTGAATAATACCTTTAAGAGGTATCACTTGGATGGGATTGTTGCTATAGTAAAATATGGAGTTTTGCGCTCTCTCTCTCTCTCTCTCTCTCTCTCTCTCTCTCTCTCTCTTTCTCTCTCTCTCTCCCTTGCCCTTCTTTTCCCTTGCCCTCTCTCCCTCTACTCTTCTCTCTTCCTCCCCTTCTTTCTTCTTCCCTGCGTTCTGTATCCTCTCGCCTTTTGCTAAATGGTGACACGAGAAGCCTTTCACCTAATGCAGGCACTGTGATATTGGGCTCCCCCATTTTGTGAATTGTAAGGCAATACATTTCTGCTCACTATACATTTCACATTCTCAGGTGTTCTGCTGTAGCAGCATAGATCAAGCTTCAGGGCTGACCTAAAGATACACTAGTGATCTTCCAGGTGGTGAGAAGTGCAGAATCATTATACTTTCCAGCAGCTCTTGTATTCTCATTCAAAGCTGTTTGTCAGTTAAACAGCGGGTGCTATTTAACAAGGGGAAATAAGCTTGCTGGAAAACTTGCTGCACAAATGGAAGAAAGACATAAGAGCCTTGACAAGCTTAGCCTTATTAAAAAAGAGTATGAAGGGCTAGATATTGCTAACTAGTGCCAGCCCTGAAAGAGCTGTAAAAAATTTGGGGTCTACAGTGACCTTCTGAAAATTTGGGTGAAATCAATTGTATGTGAGCATGAACAAATTTCTTTTGAAAAATGACAGCAAAGGCAAAAATCTAAATACCCAGAAGAGGATGAGTTGATGATGAAAGATGCCATGAATTTGAAAAGGACACAAAAGCTGTTGTTCTATCAGTCGCTTTCCAAAAGGAGGCCTTTGCAGCCAGTATTTGGCTGGTGGTCTCTCATGGGTGACTGATCCTGTTTTCTGCTGGAAGCCTTCCCTCACTACCATTTAGACTTTCACCTTTGTTTCCAAGATATGGTCACTGACTGCCCACTCTGGTGTAGGTCTAGAGTGCCAGTGGGTCCAAGAAAATTGTTCACAGAAAGAGCTTTGCTTTGAATCCCCTCACCACCTGGCTGATTGCCTAGTTGCAGCAAGGACAGAAGACTAGTCAGAGAAGTTCTCCTTGGAATTATTCTCTATTAACCAGATTTCTCCTTCCTCTATTATCTAAATTTAGAAATGAATTGCCAACAGGCTTGATATAATCTTCAAATGAACCAATTATTGAACACCAGAACTCCCAGCAAGAAACTCAAGGCGATTTTTGCCTCATTACAGAGAGAATATTGAATGACTTTCTTTCATTATCGGTTGAAGCCACCCCTGCTACTGTAGTGATTTCTACTGGTGTTACTTTGGGAACAGCTTCCTTGGACCCAGTTGGCCCTCCAGATCTAGTTTAAGTCCAAACTCCCAGATGTCCTTAGAGTGCATATGTTTGTAAATATGATTTGCATATGGGTCTGGTAAGCTCTTTTTCATGTTGGCTATTTTCCAAACATTTTATTTGAAGGTAGCTCTTCATAGCATATATCAACTGAAGTGTAATGTGAGCAATTGAACAGGTATTTGGAACTGTGAAGGGGATTCCTGTAGTCAGCAGCTGCATTTAACAGAGTTCTATATGATCATGAAAAGAATTTATTTAAAAATTATATGTGCATATCTTGGAGTTACATGTGTAGTTTTTGCTTAAGTGCTAGGTGCCAAAGATATAGAGGCTTAGAGAGCATGGCTTAAGTATTTCTTGAAGGCTTTCTTATTTATTTATTTATTTATTTATTTATTTATTTATTTATTTATTTATTTATTTATTTATTTATTTATTTATTTATTTATTTATGTATACAGGGTTTAAGGGAGCCAGGTGTGGTGGCACAAGCTCTTATGTGTTCTTTTTTTTTTTTTTTAAAGATTTATTTATTTATTTATTATGTATACAGCATGTACGACTGCAGACCAGAAGAGGGCACCAGATCTCATTACAGATGGTTGTGAGCCACCATGTGGTTGCTGGGAATTGAACTCAGGACCTCTGGAAGAGCAGTCAGTGCTCTTAACCTCTGAGCCATCTCTCCAGCATTGAAGGCTTTCTTAGAGATCAAGGGTTTTTATGGTAACATGGATGGTGATTTGGGGCCAGCTCATGCTAGGTAGCAAAGGCTGGCTGGTAAATGCTCATGAATATAAGGAATGATTTGTTACACACAGCCATAGCTAAACATTAAATTATATGAACAAAAGTAAACACTGTTTTGTGGTACCAGGATTGAACCCAAGCCATGTACTATATATACTAGGCAAATGCTCTATTACTGAGCTATGTCTCTAGCCCTTTTTGAATATTTGAATTTTAAGTAGGGACTCACCAAGTTGCTTATGCTGGCCTCATACCTGTAGTTCAGAAAGGGGTTGAACTTTGATCCTCCTGCCTTAGCCTCCCAAATAAATGAGGCCATAGCTGTGTGCTACCAGCTAAGATGAAATTAATTCTAGTAAAAACAAAGCCAATTCATTTACATAAACTATCCATAATTATTTTACCACATTTTGTAATTGTTTATGCCCTTGAGATCCATTTATTGTATCTGTGTGGTAAGAAATACAAAGCCACAGCATCTATGTATCTCTTCTCAATTTTACATGAAGAATGCCATTGCGAAGTCAGCATTGGAACATGAGAGTGCTCACATCGATAAATCACAGTATTATAGACTGGGAGCTGAGTTTTAGTTTTTGTTGACTTTCTAGATTGAAGAAAGTGATGGAGAAAATGTTAATAATGCAGATCAAATTTTAAAATGTGGATTTCTGTGGGCCTCTTTAGCACTTCGCTTCTTCCTATTCTCATGTGGTCTTCATTTATCATGGACTTGCCTGGACTGAATCTACCAGGTTGAACTCAATCCTCAGGGGAGTCTTTGCCCTGGAGGAGATGGGAATGGGGGTGGGCTGGGGTTAAGGTGGCGGGAGGGGGAGGGGGAGAACAAGAGAATCCGTGGCTGATATGTAAAATTAAATTAAATTATAAAATAAAACAATTTTAAAATGTGTTACATATGTAGGTATTACATTGGATGAACCACAAAATTGGGGCCTTGGGGGATGGCTCAGTGGTTAAGGGTGTACACTACTCCTGCAGAGGACCTATTTGGGTCTCAGCATCCATGTTGGGGGGCTTAAAACTACCTGTAATTTCATCTCCAGGGAAATTAAACACTTCTCATCTCCAATAGCACCAGCACTCATGTGCACATACCCATGCACTGACACACATACACATCATTAAAAGTAAAATAGATCTAAAATCCCACAGAAATTAGGGACACTTATTTCATTCAACAAAAATATTCAAAACTATTCTGACATCCTGTCATTTCATTTCCATCTTAATTGTTATAATAAAGATATCAGCCAACATTCATGCTAGCTCATTAATTGCAAATATAGGCTGGCTACAGTTATGAATTAGGCCAAAATCAAGTATTCTGTAAGAATTAGTCATGTAAGTATTTATTATAAAAGAGTTTTATTTCTTATATTACTTGTTAATTGAGACAAACATGAATGTGTATGTCATAGATACACTGGACAGAAGGCTGATCCATGTCCCAGATGGGCCGAAGTGGAATGGTGTAAGACTTCATGATGATAGATTGGCACTCCGATTTGTCTCTCCAATTCCTACTTCCTATTTTTGGAATGTGACTAAGACATTGGGGAATGAAACTTTTAGACAAGAAATGACTACCACATAGACCTTGTCTACAAAGAGTTCAGCTTGTCAGCACCATCTTACTCCTCAGGGCTAAAGGAAATATCCCCAGGAACAACCCAGCTGGTGCACTGCAGGACATGGTTGATTTCCTTATTTGAAACACTGAAATACTCACTTTATATAATTATAAGATGAACTGGAACCACTGGGCTAGAGCTAAGATCTCCCTGTGGTGGATGCTGATTGAGAAGTAATCTTTCTAGTCTATTCTTTGTGGTTTTACTAATTTCACACAGTCAGGTTTGATCCAGTAACTCTGCCAATTGCTGCATATTGAGAATTTGCTTCCTTGATCCATTCTAGAATTTATGTTTTAAGCTTTATTTCCAGCTTGATAGAAAACCATCCCATAAGAGATCAGAATGTTAAAACCTAAAAGCTATAATGACTTTTTTTCTTATATTAATTTAAAGTGTAACAATATGGTCACTGTGTGGAGATTTTGTATCCAGTGGTTTTATTCTGTTTTTTTTATGAGATTATATTAGCCTTTGTATTAATAATTTAAATGGTCTGTATATTTGAAGACTCTTAGTAACCACTCACATCAAAGTGCTAACTATTCACTAGGCATTATAATTTAAATATTGAGTCTCTAAAGACTAAATGAAAATGAATGGGTTCAATATTAATTAGCAGGGATCTTGAGGGGCAATTATAGTTGGAAATTCAAAAATTTTGAATAGGAATTCTGAGTGAAATTTATAGCATCCTTATCAAGCTGTTAATTTTTTTTGTTGAAATTGGAATTTGTGAACAATCTTGATGGCTCTTATGATAAGTGAACTCATAATTTCTCAAGTTTATGAAATAGTTTAGGTGGAGAGGGCTCGGTGAAAGACCTAATGATAATTGTACCGTCTGGAAAGATGAGTGATGAGGAGCACAGAATGTGCCAGCTATGCTCATCCCTTTTGCTTTATTGCAAAATAGAATCTGAAGTGTAGTAGACAGGGCCCATACAGAAGACTGCTCATGATTCCTTTACATGCTTTCCTAAGAAAGTGTGAGCAGGCTCATTCATTAAATGTTGTGCACTTAACTACTACCCTATAACTTGAGCTGATGGAGATTGGTTCCTCAGAATAGTATGCAGAGGCAAGGCAAGCTGAATCTGCCTCTTCAACAAAGAAGGAACTGCTAGGTCAAGCACAAGATAGTATGAAGAAGCAAAGAAAAAGGGCAATATTCTGAACTGGGTGTGGGGAAGGGGTGGCTAGGGATGTAGTTCAGTTGGCAGAATTATTTCCTATCATGCACAAAGCCTGGGGTTTGATCCTCAGAACCACACATAGCAGGTATGGTGGCACACGTTTGAAATCTACTGTTGGGGAGGTGGAGTTAGGAGGATCAGAAATTCAAGGTCATCCTTGGTTATATATAGGTGGTGTGAGGTATTCTAAGGGCTATGTGACAACCTGTCTCTAAATAAACACATGAAAATTAAGTATGTGGGAGAGACAGAGATGAGGACTGCTCCAAGAATCCAAGATGTAAGGACCAATGCCTTTTCAAGGTTTTCTACTCACAGGACAATCTTATAGAATTCTACACAGTGTGGATCCTAGCTTGACTCAAATTGACTATATGTTCAGAGGGTTAGCCTCAAAAATGAAGGAGTTTCCCCTAGCTACCATAGATCATGCTCTGCCAAGGAAAACGCGAAGGCAATGCTCATAAAGAGACAAAATGTTACAGCAGCATTCAAGGACCATTAAAAGACAGCTTTTTCCTTCTGGTCAAGAGAATGGAGTCTCTGGCCTGGTTGGAGATCTAATATTCCATTTGGGTTGGTCAGTCACCTAGTTAAGAAACTCTGGAAGATGAGTTCACCTAAGGGCATATGAAAGACATGGGAGGAATAGTTATCCCTTTAATGAGGTAATATACTTTTCCTTCCCAGAATTCCCAACCCCTCTACAGAGGCTTCCACAGACATAGCCATGCAGCTCTCCTGCTTTTCTGGATTAGTTAGAGAAAAGGCAACTTTTCCTCTTTCTCTATTTCTTTTCTAAGCATGCTTTCCTGGACACTTTGGGCTTCCTCACTGTTTATCTAAAGTCCCCCTCCCCGCAACTTTTTCCATGTGGCTGCCTCTTTGCTGAACCTCCATGCCTAACTCAGAACGGCATGACTTTATGTCTCTTCTCTCTCTTCCTCTTCCAGGCAGCTGCCAATATTTACAGCTTGCCTGCTTTGTATATTTTCCTTTAAACCAATAAAAAAAATCCTTGAGCTTTCTTCTGAGTTGTTTCTTAATTCCTCAGAGGGGAACCCAGTTTCCCTGGCAGCATGTGCTGATGTCCCCAAATTTCCAGTAACAAACAACTGCCTGAAATTGCCTGAACAATACTATCTTTGCAAGTCCTGACCCCTTAGTTTTGAACCGGGAAGCCTTTCCATTCACTTCTGTGATTCTCATAGTCCCTTCTCTTCTCTGTAGTGTTGTTTAATAGCAGTGCTGGTTACCATGTGGAAAGGTCATGAGGCACGAGCCACAACAAAACCCAGTATCAGAGCTTTATTGGCGGGGGTGGGGTGGGATGGGGGACAAAAGAACCAGGCCTGGGGAAGAAGCACATGCTCAGAAAGCAGGGCCGGGGTGGGGGCAGGGAAGGAGGGAGGGGAAACAGAGAAGGGAGAAGAGGAGTCTGTGTCTGGCTTTTTAAGGATTCCTATGCACATGTGCAGGTGGGCTTATGGAGCTATGCCATGCACATACATGCTGATTGCGTGACTGCACTGTGTGCATTTGTGCGATCACACGGTGCACTGATGATGTAAGACGAACTGCGCATGTACGGTCATATAACTGGAGGAGCAGCAGAGTCCTAACATATAGTTCTTAATGGGATCCTTATTTGTTTGTAAACCTACTACGTGGTTAGTTTTGTCCCTATGTTGACTAGTCCATAAACATCAATATAGGACAGAAAGAATAAAGAAACAGCGGTTAAACGAAAGGATGCCCTGACTGGCAGGCCTTTGAAGCTCATTGGTTTATGTTACATCACTGAAAAAATTGAAATTGGGGGTTGAAGATATAGCTCAGTGGTTAAAACTCTCCCTGCTCTTTCAGAAGATCTGAGTTTTGTTCCCTGCACCCACACCAGGCAGCTAATAACATACTGTAACTCCAGTGCCAGGAATCCAACTCCTTCTACTGGCATGTGTGGGCACCTGCACTCACACAGCACACATTCACATATATACACACATAAATGAAAATTAATTTAAACATAAAACAAAAAATGAAATTAGAAGTTTTACAAGATTGTCAGTGCCAAGTAAAAACTACATGAATATAATATTGTGTAAATGCTAAACTTGTTGATGGAAGAAGTTGTTTTTTCTCTTTTTCTATCTCATTGCATACAAAGAAATCTGGATATAAACTCAGGTAAGGCTTTTCATGGACATTCCTTCTTTAAGTCACCAGTAGTATGTTAAGCATGCCCTTAGGCTGGCTTCCTTTCTTTTTTTCCTTTGTCTGTATGCATTATTGCAGTTTTTAATACTACTAATGACTTTGAAATGGGACATTGACTCAGAATTAGTGACAATCAAGCGTTAATGGTCCTTGCCTCTGTGGCCCATCAGCAACTCATCTCCTCTGACACTGGCTCCGAGGAAATAAGCTAGATCAGGCTTTCTCAAGATGTGGCCATTTAGAAAGGAATCCCGACTGTCACAGCGAACCTCTCATTCATCTTTTTACTGCTTCTCTATTCCTGTTTCTTGGTTTGTGTTTTTGATCAAAGAGAGTGATCTATGTCAGATTTTAGGGGAAGGTAAATGAGAGAAAGAAAAACATGAAAGAAATAGAATATAATGTTCAACCTGAAACCATGCAACATAAGAAAAAATTCAAAGAACATAGTTTCCAGAAATTACTTAAATTATTTAATAAAACTCATTTCCATTTAAAAAAATGAGGAAAGAGAATGAAGGAAGCAAGGTCTGTAAAAGGAAAAGGATACTCAAGTGACACTTGGTTTTTGTCTGCTGGGCAGAGTTTGACCTAGCTCCCCTCAGTGTGGAAGAGCCATCATCAAACGTTGAGAATGTTGTGAAATGGCTGCGGACACCAGTTACCACCATCACCAATAATTCTTAAACCTTGTGGTTAGGGCAATTATATTAAAAAGCAAACATAATATACATCTAAAGCTTATTTTCTAAGTATTTACTTTGTAGGTTATTTGGCCTTCGGATTATTTATATGCAAAAAAAAAAAAAACCCCACTAGAGCAGTGGTTCTCAACCTTCCTAATGCTGTGACCCTTTAATACAGTTCCTCATGTTTGTGGTGACCCCCAAACCCTAAAATTATTTTGTTACTACTTCATGACTATAATTTTGCTACTGTTATGAATTGTAATATAAATATCTGTATTTTCCAATGGTCTTAGGCAACTCCCCTGAAAGGGTCGTTTGACCCCCAAAGGGGTCACGGCCAACAGGTTAAGAACCATTGGGTTAGATAATGGTGGACATCTCTTCTTGTTTTCACGTTGATTTAAGTGGTAGCAATTGACCACATGGAAACTGGCAAATGTTAAAATCAGTTTTCCTTTCCTTTCCTTTCCTTTCCTTTCCTTTCCTTTCCTTTCCTTTCCTTTCCTTTCCTTTCCTTTCCTTTCCTTTCCTTTCCTTTCCTTTCCTTTCCTTTCCTTTCCTTTCCTTTCCTTTCCTTTCCTTTCCTTTCCTTTCCTTTCCTTTTCCCCCTCCCTCCCTCCTTCCCTCCCTCCCCCCTTCTTCCATCCTTCCTGTCATTTGTTAACTTACTTTCCAGCTCTGTTTGGTGTTTGGCTAATGGGAGACCCAGAAGGAGTTTAGAAGGTGGGCAAAGGAGTCACGGTGTTTCATTTACCTTTGGAGTCCCTTTGATGGATGGTGCCAGTTTCTTGCTAATCATTGAGTAACATCACTGCTTTGCCATATACTATTGAGTTGCTTACTTCCTGTAACTAATTATCTTCATTAAAAAAAAAAAAGCCTTCAGTGCTAGAATGGGGGCCAGTGAGATCTCTCAGTCAGTAAAGGTAAAGGTGCCTGCCACCAAAGCTGACAAATTGAGTTCCATCTTCAGGATCCATATGGTAGAAATAGAGAACTAACTCCCAGAATTTGTCCTGTTATCTAAACACACACACACACACACACACACACACACACACACACACACACACACCCCTCATGACACATTCATGCTCCATCCATACACAAATGGAACAGTTAAAAGAAGCACTTGGATGGTTGGATGGTTTCCTTTTTATTGTTTGGATCTGGTCTGACACACATAGAAAAATTATTTGAACTTAAGTCTTTTTCTCGTAGCATTTTCCATATCAGACCTTACACATTTACAATGATAAAGCTATATATTATAGAGATGGAAGTCCCTTTCTTTATTCCAGAATCACAGAGCCCAATTACAGAGCCCCAAAGGCGAAGTGCCTGTGGAAGTGTCTGTAGTGTGTTGTTGAAAGGCAACCCATGTGATACCAGGATCTACGAGAAGCACGTTAATATTCTGAACGAGATGAGAGAGAAAATTCACCAGACTTACTGAAGCCATCCAGCACATCTTTCAGGTCTGAGTTTTGATTTGATAACTCATGTGCTGCCTTTGATTAGATTTTCATTAGTTTTTTTTCTTATGGCGCCATGGTGACTAGATGAAATCTAGAATTGGAAATTTGGTAGGAAAAAATGTATAGTTAAAATAGTGGATTGATTTTCTGAAAGTCAAATTGACATTCTTAAAAAAAAAAAAAGAATTGGTACCAGGTACACGGCTGCTGTGGCTGAGCTCTGCTGATGGAGCTCTCTTAGCTTATCATTTTAGGTATTGATCAAAACCCACATGACTGTGGGACACAGAAGGAGGCCAGTGCTGGGAAAGAGGTCTGTCTTCCTTTCCTTATGGGTTTGTATAATACAGAGAAAATGGATTTCATTTATAGGGAATCAGTAAGTATTTCATATTTCCTCTTGCGGGGAAGCACAAATTTCCAAAATGTGCTGAGATGACTTGGAATATAAACATTGCTCATGTAGTTTTGTATCTTATGTATTTCCTTTTGTAATCTGCCATTAAAAATATTATGAAAGAATACTGATTGAATTTGCCTTCATGGATACATTTACATTAACATATGATGATTAATTATAAATTGGTATGCGCATTCACAAAATATTTTAAGATGGTATACTGATGTCTGAATTGATACCTTCACACAGCCCCTTATTAACATTGCCAAAAGCCAGATGTGAGCTGGCAGGAACACATTTGGAAACGGCGTACCAGCAAGCCAAGCAAACTGTTTATGAGTGCCATACTAAACTTTGCCCACAAGATGTCGCTCAATCCGTTATGACTTAGGTCTTTTGTTACCAGCAGAATGACATTTCCATTTATTTTACACGCTCTCCAATTATATATTAAAACTCATGGTGGGTGGGTTGGAGGAGAGGAGACCCCGACTCTTTTCAGCCCATGTGAGGAAAATTGATGAATAATTTCTTTAGGTTTTCACAAACCCTGGCTGAGAATTCAGATACCATAAAATTATTGCATCCCCAGTTTCTGGGTTGCTGTGTCTACATGTCCACACCGGCCCTGCCAGTGGCACAGTCTTTTACATATAGTCATCAGTACCATCTGCTCTGAACCAAGTAATTTCCTGCCGACCCCCACTAGCAACACACACAACAACCTGTTTCTGTAATATACAAAATGTCAAAAGATTGCTGTACAATGCAAACAAGCCATCAGATATCTGTGTTTCAGTGGCAATTAAATAGTCACAACATGGCAGTCCAGAGAGAAAGCTTCCAGAAGTAACTGTGCAAAGGCAATCACCAGATCAGGGTAATATTATTTATTGCTCTAGTCCCTGTCTGTGGTTAGAAAAAGAAATCCACGAAAGAAAGATTGGAAATGCTGCAGTCTCTTGCTTTCCTATCAAATTTGCCCTAAATTTAAATTTAGACCTTGTAGTTTTTGACATGAGATGGAAGTAAGGCTTCTCTTCACTTCTCTTGTGACCAATGTCTAATCTAACCTATGACTGATTGTAAGACAGGGTGGCCTGTTATTAAAAATATTTTTCTGGGAAGTGGCAGGGCCAAAATCAGACAGGAAGCAGGTGTGTTAACCCCCCAGGAACATCTTATAGGAAGGTAACTTTGCCCTTTTCTCAAATTAATTTGGCAACAACAGAGCTGATTTGGCCCTTAGGCAGGATGTTTCTGGGATGTCAAGAAATAGTCTTTGGCATATTAAGTCCTTAGCAGTCCCTTTCGTTTTAGTGCAAGTTGCTTCTGTGATCTTTGGTCTCAGTGGCCTGAGCAGAGGCTTTCAGGAGCTGGAGCCTGATGATCAGTGGAGCCAAACAGGAGAATCTGAATGGTGGTGAGCAGAGAGAAAATCAGCAGTGGAAATGGGGAGGGGGGAGGAGGAGCTACCTACAACTGGCAGTGTGGAGCTTGCTCTAGGAGAAGCCCCACATAATGGACAGGTTTGCCCGTGAATGCTCCTTCAGGCTGTATCATCTAGCTAAGGCAATTAAAAAAATGAGTAGAAGGACTTACTCTGCATTTTTGTTTTCGTATCCTGGCTCCATACATCATGGGCAAATGGATCACCTTTCTTTCTGAATTCTCATTCCCTTGTTCATTCTTGCAAATTTATCTGTTTAACTGCTATTCATTTTTATACTTAATAGAAGCCAGGTACTATGGGTTTGAGGACGAAACACATTTCAAAAACTTGTCAGATAACTATGGAACTATTATGCAGAAAAATTCATCTTTTTCTCCAAAATATCTTAGCTCCCAAAGTGGAAACGTTAAACTTTTCTATATTTAGTCTAAACAATATTAAAAGGCACTGGTGTTTTTGACCAGTGATTCTCACACTTTGAGGAATTATCCAAGGATTTGGCCCAAATAGCATCTAGTTCAGTCAGTCCAAGGTGGACTTCGATGCCTTTCTAACAAGCTCTTTGGGGTTGCTAACCCCCAGGGACCACACTTTGAGGGGCAGGGCTTTCAGCCAGGCACTCTTCAGCATGGTTTCAAGGTGGAAAGAGAAATTTCTGGCAGTGACACAGATCTCTTGTAGTTTTCGGAGAGGGAGAAGGAGGGGTGTTCAGAGAAGCCACTGCGAGAGTAGGTCGGGAACTCGGTTGATGAGGCATTGTTCCCTGTCACCTGACCCGGAGTCTCCAGGAGCACACTCCATGTCCTGTGCGCTAGGATGCAGGTTTCCTCCTAAGAGAGGAATCAATCATCGCCTGCGTCACTGTTTTGAAACATCACAACTGAAATGGCTTTTATGTTGCTAAAAGAAGAGGAGGAGGAAGAAGAAAAAAGGCCCAGCTTTTGAAGGGGAAAAATAGTTTTCCGATAACCCCCATTAACTACAGGGGTCATTGTGGCAAAATGAATGGGATTAGAAATCTGCTAAAAGCTGCAGTATATGGTACGCGGTGACTGACAAGCCTTTTGCTGAGTAGTTACAAATGGGACTAATGGTTTAAACTTGTTAGTCATTGTCAGAGCCTCTGATCCTCGAGTCAGCCATGGAAGCTATGGCAGAAATCGATAAGGCGCCACTTTCCGCAGTGAACTGCTCGACCATATAGATTGCCTGAAGGGAAATGCTGAGTTCCCTCCCAGGCTGTCAGATGAAAGCAGGCAGCTAAATCTCCAGGAAGATTGACCACACTGCTCCGGGCAATTAGGCCTTTCACCACTTTGAACGCCGATTATAAAGGCATGGGGAGGGTGCCAGGCCGGAAGCCATCTTGGAGCCTCCGGAGCTGGTGGGGCGGTTCTTCCCTCCAGGGCTGAGACGTGCGTGCATGTCGGGGGCTGCCTCTGGCCTGGCCCTTTCTCTTTTCCTGTATTTCCCCTCAGCAGTTGCAAAGGGAGGCTGGGCAGTCGGGTAGCCCTTGGTTGCTGATGGACTGTAACCGCAGCTGAACTCCATCAGTCCTCCTAGAGCAGCCCAGGCTTCCCATTGGGCGCATTTCAAAACAATCAGATCCCATTGTTCAGGGCCTTTTTGGGCAGAGCCCTGCGAGGGTGCCAAAATCATCAGGGAAAAAGAAAGTGCTTGTTCGTGCAACAATGACAGACAAGCTGCAGATTGGCAGCAGGCTGTGAGGGGCCAAGTATGGGCCCTGCAGAGCTGGCCTCTGAGAGAAGCCCATGTCTGACGCACAGAAGGATGCCTGGGTCCCTGCAGCCTAGATGTGAGCAGAGGAGCCTTGGGCGGTGGGGAGGCTTTGCTTTCCCCCTTCCTGACAAGGCAGAGTGGCTCAGCCTTGGCTGAAGAGGTACCAGCCTCCTGCTTTATCTGCTTTACCTTTCTGCTCCTACTCCAGCTGGGGATGCCTTCCATTTCTGTGGTCCTGGTGCTGAGCGTCACCCCTTGGTACCTAAAATTAGCCTCATGATGGACTTCTTTAATTTTCCTCCCTTCTCCTTGCCAGCCCCGGCTCCTATTCTGCTAACTTTAAGTTGCACCATGAACCTGGCCTTCTAGGTATTGTTTTGCTGTCAAAGGGCTGAGAGGCAAGATATTGTGAAATCATTCCTAAGTACTGCTCTGTGGGAGGGCTGTCAGTCCCAGCTTCGGACCCTCCCTGGCCTGCGCAGCTCCTGAGGGAGAGTGTTGGAAGTCTACCTTATGAAGTTTGCTTGACAGCTGGTGAAGGAGGAAGGACTTGTGCATTGTAAAGGTACGGGTGCCAGAATAAAATGCTGAAGTTCTTTAGGAAACAAAGGGTGGTTGTAGGACATGATAGCACTGGTCTCTTCCACGGAAGAGACGATGGAAGGGATTGCTGCCATTTTCTATTGTAGGGAAAGAGGCGCCTCTGGTCTCAAGGGCAGTTCTAATGGGGGTCGTTTCTTGGTTCATCTTTGACTCACTAAACAGCCACGGGATATCATCCATTATTAAGGAAGCTTCTTGTCACTCATTTACAGTTCACAGGATGGATTGGCTACCTATGAAAACAAAGGGAGTTGTAAAATATAGAACAGCAGAAGTGAGCCCTAATGCACTTTGAGCTCAGCAGTGAAGATGCATCAACCAAGGCCGTCTGTTGTAACAAATGCACTCACTATGTGGGGGATGCCGTATCACTGTGGTCGGGCAAAAGCCTAAGGGAACCCTCTGCCACTTCACTCCTATCTTGCTATGATCCTAAAACTGCTCTAAAAAGTAATCTCTAGCTGGTCATTGTGGCACACATACATAATTCTGCTGTGGAATAATCCTTTGTGCACTGTGAAAATGTATTGCTTTCATTGTTAATAAAAAGCCAACTGGCCGATAGCTAGGCAAGATTTTCAGGGCAGAGGGAATGCTGGGAAGAAGGGCAGAGTCTCAGGAGTCTCTAGCCAGATGGTAAAAGCAATGTGGGAAGTTCATAGATGAGGCAAATGAGCCTAGGGGCAGTATATAGATTAATAAAAGTAGTTTAAGTGTTAAGAGCTAGCTAAATACAAGCCTAAGCTATAAGCTGAGCATTTATAGTTAATATTAAGTCTCTGTGTGGTTATATTTGAGAGCCTGTTGGGACATAGAGAAACTCTGCTTAGGTAATTCCAACCTCCAGGAGGTAGAAGCAAGAAGATAAGAATTTTAAGGCCAGTCTTGGCTACAGATTGAGTTCAAAGTCAGCCGATGCTACATGAAATCCTGTCTCACCCCAATCCTAAAAGGAAAAAAAAAATAGGAAAACTCTATTTAAAAGGCAAGAAATACTCTTCCAAATAATAATAACACGAGCAACAAACCTGAAAACCAATGAAAGTAAAATGAAAGAGGAGTGTAAACATCCCCTAGACCATAAATAGGGTTCACAAATGAAGTGGAATGAAGAAACCGATTTTATTGGAGTATTCTTTCATGAACCTGGCCTCCAACCTCTTTTATGGCGTTAAGTGAGAATTCTTCCTGCAAACTGAGTGCAATTTTTAGGCTTCTGGGGAATTGCTTTGGGCATACTTGGCCAAAAAGCAATTGTTAGGTTCTAGAACTTACTGAATTTTGAGAAAAACTTTATCTTAGGAAGACTGTTGCTTTACTAATTATCCTCTTAGCTAGAATTTTTACTGACAGCTCTACTGAGGATGACGGTGTAGAATGCTGAGTGCTACCTTCTGCTTGGTAAACTTTGGTTCTCTGTGTCTTAGCCCCTCTTCCTTTCCTGCAAAGTGGAGGAGGAATTTCTTCACTACTTAGCCTCAGGTGTCTGTGGTCAGCAGAGTAAATGCCTCTCCAAGAGTCTGTATCCTGATTCCTGGATCGGTGACTATGTTATGCTTCACCACAAAAGGGACATTGTAGCTGTAAGGATGGTAAAGCACAGAGGTTCATCCAGATTATCCAGGTGAGCCCAGAGGTTTGTGAAATAGCTCTAAGTGTTTTTCTTTTTGTTTGCTTGGGAAAGTGGAGAATGTTACTAGATAGGTTTAGAAGAAAGGGAATCGCAGAATTATAAGGGGCCGTAGTGATTGATCTCATTGTAACAAATGCCAAGACTCATGTCACAGTGTCCTTGAAAACTGCTTTTTGTGACTCTGTAGAATATTGCTAGCTATGAGAACCTTCTACTTCATAGGACACTCTCTTCAGGAATTTCACAGTCCTAGGATGGAGAGATGGCTCAGTGGTTAAGAGCACTTGCTATTCTTCCAGAGGACCCAGTTTGGTTCCCAGCACCTGTAACGGGTGGCTCAGGACTGCCTGTATCTCTAGTTTCAGAGGATCTGACACTCATCTTTGGCCTTCACAGAAACTGCACGTATACCATTCACATAGAGACAAACAGGCAAACACATACATGTAAAAGTAAAAATAAATCCTAAGAGAAGAATTGTACACTCCCAATTCTTAAGTCTGTGTACTTATATGATATCTTTGTTTTCTTATGCTGCTCACTCTGACTTCTTTTTTTTAGTCAAAACTTTAAGGCTCAGATTTGAAATGCATTTAATATTGAATGGAATAGGGACTGTTTTTTGTTTTGTTGGGGTAGGGCCCTGCTCTCTGGGGCCAAGTTCAGGACTATAGAGAGATGGGTCAAAATATTTTCAGGGAAAATGTTAGTGTAAATTAAGATAGCTTCATGAGACACAGTGGGTAGAGGTGCCTACTGCCAAGACAGATAACCCAAGCTGGATCCCGGGGATCCACACAGTGGAAGGAGGAACCAGCGGAAGGAGAGCAGCACTCCTCTAAGGTGTCCTCTGACTTACACACACTCACTGTGGCATACTCCTCAAATAAATCTTAAAATGCAATTAAAGAAAAGCTTCATGAGGTATATTGCTAGCATTTTCACTGTTTTGTCTCCTGAACCAGTATATAACTCATAGTACTAAATATACATTTATTGGCTCAATTAAAATAGTCTAATAATAACATACACAAGAAATAACTAGTTTGGAAATCATGACAAAGAGCTCGGATAATAAAATTTGGTCCATCCATTTGTTAAAAAAAAAAAAAGGGCATACTTTCAATACATTGGGAGCTCTTCCTCTGAGATGTGTTAGTGTGCAAGTTGGATCATCTTACTATCTTAAGGGGCTTTGTGCTTTCCAGCAGGACTGCATGTAAAGGGCAGAGGAAATCTGTGTGTTCTCTGAGAAACCAAGAGGTCATTGCTGGTTACTGAGGAGAATTTAGGACTTCTCTGCTTGAAGGCAGATCTAATGAGTCCATGTGGGGAGCTGTAACCTCCCCGTAACACAGGATATGGAGGGTACATTGGGCCTTGAACAATTAATCAGTGTTATGGCATAACAACTCAAATATGGAAATTCTAAAGGTCCTACATATTGACAAATGGCCAATTTATGCTAAGATCCATCAAGTGTGTTGGGGCATTTGGAACTATCACTGCACAATCATGACATGGTCATTATCGGGCCGCAAATCATCCAAGGAAATGACATGCCTCAGGAGGCAAGGTTTGCCCGCAGAGCCTGCCTCTTTCTAAACTCAGTGTGTGGCTGGCTTGCTGTAAACGAAGCAATCCAGCATGTAGATGAGCTCCTGTGTGGCAGCTGCATGGCGGAAAGCAATTATAACACAGAGGCAACTCTGCAAGCAAGAACCAGGCCCCTGAAATATGACCACGTCTGCCTCACCACCAACGGAGATGCCAAACTGAAATACACACATAGTTGTAATGGAGAGAGAGGCCTGAATATATAATAGCAAGGAGAGGAACTAGGGATACTCTCAGCAGCCTCCACAGAAACTGTGCTTGGCAGAGGCTGTCCTGGAAAACTCATTAGCTTCTTTGAACTTGGAGACAGGATTCTTCATGGACCCAGGAGTCCACTGTTCCCTTTAATAATGTGCAGGGTAGTAGAGCAATGACATCACACATTTTCTTTTTGTTGACTACACTAGACATTGTCATCGCTCCCCTCTTCTTAGAAATGTACATGGTAAGAAAAGCATGGTCGGTGGGCCAGGAGGACTGACCCATAGGATGCCAAAATTGACAGATGGAAGACTTTGATTGATCAATAAGGTTTTACAACACATTGCTTGATATTTGAATATAAGATGTGCAAATCTTGGGCATGGATGGTTCCTTCTGTGCATCTTCCATTCTGCAGAGGCAGCATGGCCATTCTACAGATTGAGAAGGCGTCATGTAGAGACAGAGACACAGGGAGAAGAGATTGCACTCACAGAGATGGAGTTTAGTTTCTGATTTGGTCCCCTCATTTCAACCTCTCCTGAGGCCCTGTGATAACTTCTATTCTTGGGTTCTGCGAGCCAGCCACACATGATTTTACAAATGCCATGTTTTTTTTTTATTCTACCAAGCAACAGAATTTGTTTGGGTGGGTAACATAGGCTTATCGTCTTACTCAAAACAACCACCATTTGAAGATAGACAGTTATTTCAGCTTTTCATGAGGAGAGAGCCTCAGAGAGGTTTGATGATATCTCTAAAGTCATAGGGTTTGTAAATGGGGGAAGTGGCGATTTCTATTGAAGTTGCATTTGCATCGAAATTGATTTTACATTTTCTGTGAAATCATTAAACCACCTACTATATAGTAAATGATTTATGCTATAATTTGAGAACAGAATCTATGTTGAATTACTGAATCAACTTGAGAGTATGACTAGAAACCAAATCATCTTTATTTAAATAGCTAGCACTACTTATGTTTACTTGTGAGTCGAAACTTGCACATGCCCTGAAGAAAATAATCTTATATATGACTTTTTCTCTGAGGTAACGAGGAATAAAAGTTTAAGAAGTGTTGCCTAGAGTTACCAATCATCCCAGAAAGTTTGGAACTTAAAACTAGCTCTTCATTATCATAGGCAAGATAGGTAATTCCAATTGGAGGGCAAAACTAGTAGTTCTCACAAAGAGAATCAAAGGATTCTGCTCATAGGTAAAAAGTGATTCTCTATTTTGGACAGGGGAGATGGAAGTGATTTTTCCTGTCCTCTCAACCACTAAGCAACATTTGGCAATGCCTGCACTTATATTAAGTAGCTTCCACTGGAGAGAAGATGCTACTGGCTTTTGGTGGGTGGGGACAAGGGACTTTTGGTGCAGTGCACCACAGTACAACACCACAATGACAGAAGACTGTCTGGCTTCAAATGCTGGAAGTGCTGAGCTTAAGAGTCATTCACATGTCCTCTGTGGCTAGCACACTGTGTAAAAATCTTACTTTATTAATAACAGTGACTTGAGCCTTTTGGATGGGCCACTGTTTACACACACACACACACACACACACACACACACACACACACACACACACACACACTTACACTTTATTTTGGAGTAATATACACCTGTGGATTATCATCTATTAAAATAACAGCAACAATTGCTCACCAAATTCCCTGGACAGCCACTTAGACCCCGGAGAAATGAATATGACTTACTGCACAGGAGGTTCTAACACCGAGACTGAAGTCAGAGTAAGAATGAACCCAGGAGAAACCTGTAGCAGGCAAAACCTCTGTTTCTGTTATGCACTAGAAAAATGAGGCAGCATAATAAAAAGAGAGAAATACTACCTGAGTGCTCAAGAACTATAGAGCACATATTCAAATTTCTAGATGTGAAAGGTAAGATTTACTAATGTTGAAAAAATGGTTAAAGAAAACATGTTCGGGAGAGGAAATATTGCCCTTGAATTTTATAATGGAATGATCTCTCTCCTCAGGGTGTGCTTTCCATTCCCAAATATGTGAGGAAGTTTACTTGTTCCCATTTAGTTGGAATTTGAGGCTGTGCAGTTGAATAGACAACACTGTGCAACCTCTCTATTTGATCATTAAAACCAGAGCTGATTCTGTAGCTTAAACTCTTTTAGAACATCATTTTCCTTCAGGTGAATGAATACAGACATTTATTACCTATGTTGTATCATACATAGTTTTCAGTATTTGGGGCTGTACATTATAGATACAATGAACACGTGTTAATATTGTTATCTGCCTAACTTCCAATCCTCCTTTGCATTGGGGTTGAAGGAAGACTTCACCATTATGTTGAGAAGAATTATGGTTGCCATCAAAAAAGCTGAGTGATTTCTGGCTTCCTTTTCCTGCCTCAGAGCAAGGCACATGTGACCTAATCATCAACGGGATGTTCTCCACTTGGATTTGGTAAGGTTGGGATTTTGGGAGCCAGAGATTCTATGGTGTAGTTACAGAGTAGGAGCTGTGTGGGTCCCTTGGTTAATACTTGGAGAAGAGCTTTCTGGAAGAATTGCATGACCCATATAGATTATGTGAAGCTAGCAAGAAGGTAATGTTTGTTACTGCAGCTTAGCCGTGTCTATCCTGACTAGTGTAGAATGAATCATTGATAGAAAGATATTTATTCAACAATGTTCTTAAAAATTCAACTACCTAGGGAGGAAAGGTAGAGATGAATGGAACAGACATTTTATAGCCTCACAGGACTGCTTGGAGCTTCACTTCTGCCAGCTGCTGACTAGGACTTTAGGGGTTAGTTGAAGGCAAGCAGGAAATTATAAGTTCTGACTATTTTTCTTCATTCACATTAGAAAGAAGGGGCAGCAGATTAGAAAGCCCTACTGACCCATGGCAACATATTCACAGAGACAAATACCTCATCTCATTTTAATTTCCTAGAATGGCTTTTTTAGTTCTCACTGAAAAGTATTCAACTGTCTTTCTCACCCATACTAATCTCTCATGAATCTAGACGATAAAAGCCTTTAAAAAAATAAGCCGGGCGTTGGTGGCGCACGCCTTTAATCCCAGCACTCGGGAGGCAGAGCCAGGCGGATCTCTGTGAGTTCGAGGCCAGCCTGGGCTACCAAGTGAGCTCCAGGAAAGGCGCAAAGCTACACAGAGAAACCCTGTCTCGAAAAAAAAAAAAAAAAAACCAAAAAAAAAAAAATATATACATGCCCCATCTTGCCTCAATAAGTCAAAATGACACGCTTTGTCTGCAGATGGCAGCTAAAATTCTATAGTCCGTAGGGTGACCGTGAGCTCTCTCTTGCCCGTCTATACCTTCTGCTTCCTTGATGCAGAATCTTGAGGTGTTGAGTTGGTTGTTCAGATGTAAGCATTTTTGCCTGTTGTCCCCTCTTTTTCTATCTTCAAAGCACTGTGCTGCAAACTCAGTGGTATGTGACCTGAAACAAGCATCTCACAGACACTATTCTTTTGTGCCAAAGAGCTCACTCTAATCTAATGTCCAATCTTCCAATAATTATCACATTTTCTTTCCCCGCTGAGCACTCTGAAGCATTTTTGCTAAGTAGCCGAGGAAGCACAGTAGAAATAGTCCTGGTCTCTGGTGGTCAGATTTGCAAATTTATCCCAAACCATCGTAAAACCCGTGCAAGTGCTTCACATATGCAAAAAGCCTTCTACTATGCCAGACAGGTAAGTGGGTTGTTCTGGGTGCCCTTTTTTGCCATTAGTCTTACTGCAATGGGATTGTGGGGCACTGAACTAGAACTCCCAACAGCTCCGATTGCTGCCTGCTGCCTCAATGAATTTTATATTAGCAGGCAAATGAAACAGTCAACCAAGTGAAAGGAATTCATAATGCTGAGGCTTCTTCAGACTGGAATGTGCTGTACATTTTGCAAAAAGGATGGTGGCTATCAACGTGCGATGACTAATCTAGACAGATCGCCACTTTACGACACATCTGGTCTCAAGTCCTTTAAATTAGTGGAGTTCAGCTGTAGAACACTGGCTGAACTGGAGAATACAAATTCATATGCTTCCTATGCACGCATAAATGCTAACTGATGAGCTTGGTAATGACCGGGAGCCTCATTGCTGGGAGACTGATAAGCTAGTACAGGGTTTCTTTGCTGAAACATTAATTAAGACAGTGCAATAAAGCTTCCGAATTACTAGTTTCTAAGCAAGATAGTTTGAATTAATGTTTATGAAAGCTCTTTATTAGCCAGAAGATGATCTTCAAAGGTAATACAGGCAAAGCTTTTTCCCTCTTAATTTAGAATCTTAGTAAATAGTGCAAATCTTCCATTTTATACTTAGAGCCACGGCGGGAGCCTCAGAACCATAACTTAGCCAGTTTGCCTGCCATTATCTTCTTCCATGTCTCCCTTAAACAAGGATAAAGCATTAGAAATGGTGTGTGTGTGTGTGTGTGTGTGTGTGTGTGTGTGTGTGTGTGTGGTTTTATCCCCAGGGAGTTATTTTTTAGTAGATCTTAGAGTTTAGAGTTGGCTAATAAGGTCTAATCATCCAACCATCAGATTCTTCCAAATGTGAAACCAAGGCCCCACTTAATATTAATCAAGCCACCACAGTGAGGTTTGTCCAAAAAAGGTTGTGGACCCTTGGGCTGTTAGGAGTTGGCACAGGATCAGCACAGGAGGTAATGATGGCATCATTCTCTGAACTTTCTGGCTTGATCTTAGGGCCTTGGTGTATTCAATTCTCAGTGCAGTCTGTTAAGAACAGCAGCAAGAACAGATTCATGAAAACATGTGACAGAGAGTGATGTTAAGTCATGCCAAGAACCACTTGATCCATCTCTGCACTCAGGAAAAATGTGAGATACTTTTTGGATAAAGGGAAAGAAGTCATGTGGGAGTTTGGCTAGCAGAGTAAAGGATGGACTGAGAAGTTCCCGAACTTAAATGTAGAGTTTGTGCATGTGGGAGCAATCACACTTTTAGAAGGACTGGTTTGTAGAATTAACCAGGGACTGGTTTGTAGAATTAACCAGAAATTCAAAGGCCAAAGTGCTATATACTAAAGGTGTGGCTAAATGTGTCAGACCACTAACCAATAGTTCTGAATTGCAAGAAGAAAAAAAAATCCAGTTAAGGAATAATGTTTTAAGAATTGGAGTTGCCTCCATATGGCTTGGTCTGCCTCCAGGTGAAGAGAGTTTCTCATCACTTGACACTTCCAACTCCCAAACTAATCAAGAGTGGTAGAGAAGAGATTGGTGCATCAGACTAGGCTTGGATTAAACTGCTTCTGTGGCTCATGCCAATTTTGAATTTACAGGAGCCTGCACACACAGATCAAACAACACCTGCAAGTCATGGGCTTTGTTGGTTAGATCTAGTAGGTATTTTTTTCTTTCCCATTGTCTTTCTGTTACTGATTTCTCTTGGCTTAGAATGAGCACATTTAGATAAAAGACCCCCCAACAAAGGTCACTTGTATGATTCTGTAATCATAGTAAGGTTTGGTTTTGGTTTTTAATTTTAGTATATCCTGTATGAAAACTAAAATGTATGAGGATACTAAATTAGGAAACCTTATGCTTCACTGTTGCTTATGTAATAGAACTCTACTTGGCTGAGAAAATGTACTTCCAGTAAACTTAGTCATATAGATTTATTTCAGTATTATAAAGCACCACCACACACACACATGCATTCACACACACACACACACACTCACACACACACACACACATACGTTCACTCACACTCTTACATTTTTTTCAATGCTGAGGCTAAAATCTAGGGCCTTGCTCCTATGATGCCAACATGCCACCATCGAGGTATATCTTTAGCTCTGACTCTGTATTTATAATTATATATGTTATATATATTATTTTACACTAAGTTTATATATTAATGGATATTTACTAAGAATCCACTATCGAATATAGTGTTTTATAGTTATATCATTTGAACTTTACTATGTTCAATGAAGACATTTTTGTTATATTTATTTTACTAATACAGACATTAAGTCTACAGAAGTTTCAAGACAAATAACCAAAAGGGTTGGGATTTGAACACAGCTATTTGACTCCAGAACATATGAAATCCTGCCTCCCCTATTTGGTAAGTGGCAGTTTTGCTTAGATAATGATGCTCTTAGAACCAGGACTGTTGTATGGACTGGTGTCAGGCTGTCTGGTAGTTTTGTGATAGATATATCTTGCTAGAGTGAACCACACATTCTGGGATCACCTTCACTGTGTACATCAAAGTCATGAGAAACAAACACTCTTGTGAAGATTTGGGAGTGTGGAAGTGGAGTATCAGTCGTACACTAAAGCTCACAGGTGGAATCAATTTCTGCGAACTCACTTTGTCCATAGTGGGATTGAATTGATACACTCTCCCCTAGATCTTCCTTCATCTTGTGAACTTCTGTGTGAGTATGTGTGTTTGTGTTTGTGTTTGTGTGTGTGTGTGTACATGCGTGCGTGTGCTTGCACGCTTGTGTGCAAGTGGGTTTCACTCAGTGAGAAAACCTATTCACCCCTCCCTAGCCTTCAAGATTAAGGCCAGAGTGAAAAAGCACTTTCAAATGCTTATACCATCCTTGAGGGATTCCAATCTTCTCTACCTTCAGAAAATTCTGAAGTTTCTGACCTCTTACTAATTTGACTTTCAGACTTCAGGGCTAATTCAGAGGACAACAGCTTTACAGAGTGGGTTTAACCAGTATGCAGAGCTGACTGAGTCAAATTACTGTGACAGACTTTTCCCTATTCAACCCAACCTGCTTCTGTCAATCACAGGTCATACTTGTTCATACCTTCTGCTGCTGTTCTAATCAAACCAACCGACACAAGCACATTGGGGTGTGACCTTGATGTGTGGATTGACATCAACACAGTTGCTGTCTTCTGTTGTTATAGTCAACATGAAGTTAGAGTATAATATGGGCAGAAATGACAATTTCAGTCCATAGGAAACAGCCTCAGGACGGCAGAGTGAGACTACAGGGTTGGAATGGCTTTCAGGATCTTTTGTAATATATGCTGGATGATGCTGGTAAGCTATTTATCTTCTCTGGACTTATGACTTGGCCTGCTAGAATGGATACTATCAGTGTTTGCTTTATGTGGTATGTGATGTGTTTAGAAAAGAGTAAACTTTGCATTGCTGTTTGCTATTATAGTTATTCTTGTGAATCCGCAGAGGATTGGCTCAGGGCCAAGCTTCAAAATCCATGGGTGTTCAAATTTCTCGTACAAAAATGGCATAGTATCTGAATATAATCTCTGCTTATCCTTCTATAGTCTTTAAATCATTTCTAGGTCACTTATATCACTTAATGCAAGATAAATGCTATACAAATAATAGTTGTATAAACTGAATTTTAAGGGACTTATGGCAAGAAAAATAGACTGTACATGTTCAATATAGGTGGGAACCTTGTAGAACTAACTTTACAAAACCTAAAGGACATGCAATGCAACAATGTCCAAATAAGGAATATTAGAGAGAAGAGTCCATGAAATGGTGGAAACTATGTAGAGTAATGCTCTCATGGCTTCATTTATGTGGATTCAACATTGCAATGTTCAGTATGTGAAAATTCACATTTTGCTTTTTGCAACTTTCTAGAACTTGTTTCCCAAATGTTTTAATCTATGGTGAATTGATTCTAGAGTTATAGAACCCAACGATGGGGAGGGCTGGACTGTCTGCTCTTTGGAACTTTCTGGAATTTGCTCCCCATACCCCAGAACATATTGATTAGTGGCTGATGGATTCTACAGACTTGGAACCTGTGGATATGGAGGGCTGAATATTCTTTTCTTATTGTTAGTTGTTCGAGGAGAAGGGCAAATTCTATCTCCGTGTTTCTAAAGTGTTTCAATCCTGTCTCATTTCTTTGGGATTGAAAACATGTATTTCAAGCCTTTGAGAGACTCTTAGCTTTTCTTGTCCCATCTCTGCTTCTCAACTCTATCTTGTGTCTCTTTAAATGACTCCCCACTTCCTCCCCCAGAGATAAAAAAGGGGAACAGATGGATGAGGATGAGATCAAAATTCAGGAAGAAACTTGGGTAAACAGTTTCCATTAGCCTCTCTTTTCATATCAATCTAGAGAGAATAGGGGAGATGGCAAACAAGGAAAAAAATAATGGTTTGGATTAAGCAGGGCTTTTACATGCACCAGCCCTTCAGAACAGCTCGTGTCTGGGCAGAGTCTGTGTGTGCCCTGTCCTCAGGAGCACAGAAAGCAGGTAGACCGGTGGTGGAATGAAAGTGTCCTCATCCCACAATTGAGCTTTTCTGATATTCCTTTT
This sequence comes from Peromyscus maniculatus bairdii, assembly GCF_049852395.1. Taxonomy (NCBI): domain Eukaryota; kingdom Metazoa; phylum Chordata; class Mammalia; order Rodentia; family Cricetidae; genus Peromyscus; species Peromyscus maniculatus. The sequence continues at coordinate 167,466,447 of NC_134852.1, read as the reverse complement.
AAACACAGCAAGTGCTTGTGCCCCACGTGCATTGTGGTCAATTTTTTTCCTGGAATGGCTCACCTTTTCTGGCTCCCCAAGATAGGAGAAACGTTTTGAGCACAGCTGCTTGTTTGGGTTGATACAGGGGCCCAGAGAGACATTTATTCATTCCTTTTTGAAGACCGCTCTTGTCATCCCTCTGAGGCTACTTCTTGCCAAAGTGGCTGCTGTCTGGCAACCACATGGGCCAGGATGGTCAAGTTTCAAATGTCACCATGCAAATTGCAGTTTTAAACCAAAATCAAGGCTTGAAATGCCAGACTTTAAATGTCCCTCAAATACATGTTTTTCTCAGCTATGAACTTGCCACAGAAATAAACAACAATTATGTAGAAAACACCTCTCCTATCTTTCCCATTCTCTACCCAGTACCAAAACTATTTCATGGAGTGTTTGTGATAAAAAGATGTCTCAGTGTGGCCCACTTAGTACTTTGAAGCATAGAAATGAAAGACGGTAGGGCACACATACCACAGAACCACAGAATGACAGAGTCATCACTGTCCTAGTTTTCTGAGTCACGGTGACAGACACAAGGGGATTGATTTTAAAGCTGCTGATGACACATCATCAAGACAGCAGAGCATGGCTCTGCTTTAGAAAAGAGACCTAAAGAATCTTCCCTTATGACTCGCAAAGGAGCTTGGAATTTAGACCTTGCTTTTATGTTTTAAGAAAATGGAAGCAAATGACATGGTCTATATGGAAGATCAAGAGTCACACCTCACCCAGGATCTTGGAGATGCTCCAGTAGGCAGATGGGGGATGAACTTGTTGTTCATGGTTTGGGGCATTGGGTCAGTTGCTACAAGGGAGATTTTACCACCAAGAATGAACCAAAGCCAACGTCACTGTTTAGGCTGCTTTATTCAGATTCTTCACCAGGAATGGCAAATGAGTGAAGCTAACTAAAGCAGAAGGCCACGTTCATTGTTTTCTGAGGGGCCCCAGAAGAGTTTTCCTAGCGTCATTTGGTCACAGAACCCAGTTGTTTGCTTTCTTGCTTCTGCAGTTCCTCATCCATTTCTGGATCCAGAGGAATCAGGAAAACAGAGTGAACTCTCCAAGAACAAGGGCAGCTTTTAATAATGCTTAGAGAAGAGTGCCTGTCTCACAGGCTGCTGAGATTCTATTTGTTCCTTTGAGAAAGCAAGTCATTTGAGTTGGAACTTACCAGGTGAAAGAGGGAACAAAAGACCCAGTATGACTCAGAGTCTTCCGCTGAAGCAATCAAACCAACAAACAGAAAATAAATCTGTACTCTGTGTCCTCACTGAGTCACGGCATTAGTGAGTTCTCTAGGATGAACCCCACTGGGATGATTTCTTTCTACCCAAACCTATTTCCTGTAGTTGCTTAGACTGTGTGCTCCGGTGAAGTCAGCAGACTGCAACACGCTAATGAGTAGAGACAGTTTGATTTCTGTGCAGCATGGAGATAGTGACTTTAAGAAGTAAAAATATGGGTCTCTCCATAAAATCCAAATTCTCAATAAATAGTAGATATTTTTTTGATACAACTTTGCCTCAAATATTGCAAGGGTCATATTTATACTAAAATATTCACATTTTACATGGAAATGCTAAGGATATTAATTGTTCTTCTGAAACAATTTTAGCTGGGATCCAGTCTAGTATTTTACCCAGCAATCCTTGTGCCATATCACACCAAAACTATAAAACTTCATGACTCCTGAGTATAATTGCTATGGATATCACTCTGTATGCTGTGAATGTGTTGCTCTGATCTGGTTGATAAATAAAATGCTGATTGGCCAGTAGCTAGGCAGGAAGTATAGTATAGGCAGGACAAGCAGAGAGGAGAATTCTAGAAACAGGAAGGCTAAGTCAGGAGATGCTGCCAGCCGCTGCCAGGAGAAGCAAGATATAAAGATATCGGTAAGTCAAGAGCCATGTGGCAAGGTATAGATTTATAGAAATGGGTTAAATTAAGATGTAAGATCTAACTAACAAGAATCCTGAGCCATTAGGCCATACAGTTTTAATTAAGATAAGCCTCTGTGTGTTCACTTGGGTCCAAGCAGCTGCAGGACTGGTGGGTGAGAGAGATTTGTCCTGACCAGGGGCCAGGTGGGGCACAGGAAAAACTTCAGCTACATGTACTATTTTTAAGAAACCAACTAGGTTTCTCTGGATTATGTTCCTTTTGCCTGTATAACTTGGCTCCTGAATACTGGCCTGTCCTAGATGGAGGCCAGGTCCTGCTCAGCTGGTGACAGCCATCCATGGCCACTCCTCCAGGGAAGTCTGAGGTTTAAGATGCTGTTGTTGGCTCTGCAGGAGTGTGTTGTTTTCCTAGGCTCTGTGGAGACTTACAGGCATCTACTTGGCCTTGTGTTGGTATGCACTGTGTTGTGCTCTTAGGAGTGATGGGCATTTGGAATGCTTCACTGGCTTTCTCCTCCTATGTTTGTTTTAGGACTCTTTTTTTTGTACTTATTGTCTTAGGAATCTTCTTTTGTACATATTCAATATATGTTCCCACCACCACCAATGGCTGGTCAGCCATCATAACTTAAAAACTCACCTTTAAATACATGCAGACCAACAGAACAGAAAGATGTAAGTATAGAAGTGAGGAGTACAGTTGAGTAACAAAAGTGCCCTTTGATAATGATTTCTGTTGGCTCCAGGGAGATTACCTTGTAGACCCCTGAACAAATGGGTTTGTTTTAGAATATAACTTGGAGTTGGGCGATGGTGGTGCATACCTTTAATCCCAGCACCCAGGAGGCAGAAGCAGGCAGATCTCTGAGTTCAAGACCAGCCTGGGTGCTGGGATTAAAGGTATGCACCACCATCACCCAACTCCAAGTTATATTCTATGTAACTCCAAGTTATAAAGAGTGAGTTCCAGGACAGGGCTACATAGAGAAACCATGTCATAACTTGGGACAGAATGCATTGTTGGTATATCATGAAATGAGTAAAAAGTGCTGGAACCTGGGACTTTTGACTCTCCAGTGTTCTCTTTCTTCATTGACTCATTGATTTGAAAAGAGTTTTGTGAGTACATACTGTGAACAAAGTATGTCCTGGGGATTTAATGGTGAACAGGATGCAGCTCCTGCCTGCAGCTGGCTGTGTGAAGGTGGATGAAAGCCTGATGGAGACACATATAAACAGCTGAATAAGGATAATACAACCTAGGATAAATACCACAAAAAGATAATTTTGTCTTATTTTGGTGTAACAGAGAAAGGAGTGGAAAGAGATTGGGTGGCAGAGGAGAAATAGACCTTTTTGAGGGATAGCAAAGTGGAGTCCTCAAAGGGCATGAGGAGCTTACATAGATGAAGAAGTGCAGGAAGAGTGCTCCAGGACTGGGAAGATTGTTCAGTGGGTAAAAGCACTGGGTGCAGGTCTGCCAAGTTGAGTTGAATCCCTGGGACCCTCATGTGGGAAGAGAGAACTGACTCTTGAAAGTTGCCTTTGGTTTCCACATGCATATCCCTCACATGCATAATAAACTTACAAAAATTTAAAAGAGTTGTTTTGATATAGTTATTTATTTGAATGTCTCAAGGTGAAAACTTACCACCTTAGTCTAGAGTTATTGTAAAATGAAGTAAAGGTACAATATAGAAAGTTGAGGATGACAAAAATGAATCAGGGGCTAGATCTTTCAGGGCTAGAAATAGTTAAGAATTTGTATTTTGACTAAAGAACAATGGGAAGCCAACAAGGGATCATGGGAGTTTTGTATCCATATTTCCATGGCAGATCCCTACTATGGCTGCAAATTGAATAAAGAAAGAGAAAGGAGGCTAGACCTAAGTTAGGTGGCCAATTTCGAAGAATATCACTCATTCATCCAAAATGATTCTGAGAATGATTGGGAAAAGATGTTAGATATAGAAAAAGTGTGTGTGTGTATACACATCTACCTTTTGAAGATGTAGAATAGATTGGACTGTAGTGGAAGCGTGAGTTTGGTGGTCTAGGGTGAAGGGAGATGTCAATATCTTGGGAAACAGGGCTGGAAGAAGAACTGAGTTGGACTAGACAGAGAAGTGATGAAACTTGAGAAGCTATCATCTTATTTTAGAATTTCCACATGGCAAGTGGAATGGCCTTCTACCTCAGTTCAATTGAACCCAACAGTAAAAACTAGGGTTATAAAAATTATGGCAGGGCATTTCATGTTGTTGAAAGCTCCATTCTTCTTTTCCTTCTCATAGCAGCTCAAGGGAAGTAGGGAAAGATTTTCCCCCTTTAAAAGTGAGGAGCAGCCCCCCCCCCTTGTGTTTTTGTCTAGGATATGATAATATGACCACATCTACATCATCACTAGTAGCCAGGGCTCAGCAAGATTAATTTAACCCTGAGCTTCATAGGTTGGGATCAACCATGTGAGCTCTATTGGGATGTTTACAAGCTTAAAAACTTTAGTTTATCAATAGAAGGAAGATGCTTATTAGGGATGGAAGCTAAAATTCTGTGGGAATTTGTCCAAAGGGTTGTTGGAAAATAGAGTAGGGAATGAATGATCATTCCTGGTAAAACACAGTGGAAACATTCACAGAAGCCAAGGGCTTCAGTGAAACTCTAGTTTCCTTAATAGCAAAATATCATAGACTGACTTAAACAACAGAAACTTATCACTCATAGTTCTGAAGGATGGGAAATCTAAGATCAGAGTGCAGGATGATTTAGTTTGTGGTGAGGTGAGGGCTGTCTTCCTAACTTCCAGACAGCTGCCTTCTCCAGGTATCTTCATATGCCTTTGCCTTAGTTCACTGCTTCCTCAATGGGATATTCTTTCTTCCTCTTATTAAGAGGGTGTTATGATCCCATCCTTACTAACCTTATGCCCTCCTAAAATTCCTATCTCCAAATATATTTGTTCACATTGAGGATTTGGGCTTTAATACATGAGTGGGGCTGGAGGATCACCAATCTCTATAGCAGACTGAGACCCTGAGTCATGAAGGAGTATTTCCAGGTGGAGAATGAGGAGGTGGGGTAGAGGAGAGCAGCTGTGTATGGGGAGTGCACATAGGGAAAGCTGGTACAGAAATGGTAACTGAAGTGCATGTAGCTTGTTATGTGTATAGAGGTGATGGGTCATGAAACTAAATACTGAACTTGTCAGGATGTGAAGGAACATGAATGCTCATCTGCTATGAAATAAAGAAAGCACACCACAGTTCAAAATGTTGAAAACAGAGATTCCATACAGGTAGCATGGACATACGTGCGGAAATCACAAGGTGAGTGAGATTTTTCACAATATTTGCAATTATTCAGCCATTTTATTACCATCAACTTGCACAGGTTGCAAGCTTCAAGTAAAGAAGTCTAAATCTATTCTGAGTACAGGAAAAAGCTGCTCCTCAAGAGGAATTGTGGGTTTCCTCAGCTGTATTTACATCTACCCTCTGAGCATTTCTGGATTGATTTCACAGCCACACAGGAGTATTTGTGGCTTGAATTCAGCATGTGAAAGAGAACTTGTGTCCAACTCTATAACCTTTATTTGTGCCCAAGACTTCAGGCAATGAGGGGAAAGTAAGTTGAAGAAAGACTTGGAGGAATTCAGTTAGTTAATTTTAGTGGACTTGGATTAAGGCTGAGGAAAAATATTTTAAGCCATTAAATGGAAGAATTTAGACAGCTTTAAGTATACATACTTTGGTTTTAGAAAATTATCTAGTAAAGAGTTCTGAGAAATCTATACTATGTCTGATGTGATGGTACTATTGTTTGTCAATTTGACATGGTCTAGAATAATCTAGGAGACAAGCCTAGGCATTCCCATGAAAACGTATTTAGATTGTTATTTGAAATGGAAAAGTTTACCCTAAATTTGGGTGTCACAATTCCATGGGGTAGGATCCCTTCAAGAAAGTGAGCTGAGCAACAACATTCATCACTCTGGGCTTCCTGACTGCAGTTGCAATGGGACTAGCCAGTCTCCTACACCTGCCAAAGGACTTCCTTCCTTCCATGTCTTCCCTGCCATGATGTAGTGATTTTCTTGAACTGTAAGCTAGAGAAACTCTTCTTTATGTTAGCTGCTTATTGTCTGGTATTTGTTCACAGCTAAGAGAAAACTAACTAAATACACTTAACTACTTAACCTGCATACTTTAACTTTCACCACTGTGAAAAGTTAATTAGGACAACTAGATATTGGTAAGATCCTTCTCCATTGTATTATATCACAGTGATAAGATAGTAACTGTGTCAGCCAGGGATATGGGTACAGCAGTGGCCATAAATAAGAATTGTGCTTGCTTCCATGATCTTAGAGTCTTAGAGGTTGTTCATCTCTAGAAAACCAAGGTACATATTAAATTTGGTTGTCATTGTCCTGAGCATCATCTATTAAAATGTAGAAAGCTTTTGTCAACATTATTCCTGAAGTTTGCTTTTAAATTCTGGCTGAGTATCAGCATGTCTGTGTCCAGGATTTGTAGCCCATTTTGGTCTCTTTTCCTCTACTCTCCATCCTTGTCAATCAATCCTTTCTGAAAACTTTGCGTCATTTCCTGGTCTCTGAAAATCACTAGGGTTTATATTAGCTCTGCATTTCTGTCCTCCTCTGTTCTCCTACCCACCTTCCTCTTACCACTCTTGGCCAATCTCACACGTGTCTTGTTTTATTATTTCTTTTCAATCTCTTCCTAATTTACCACTATCGTCCTACATGGTAGAGATCTTTCTAGTCACATGACATCATGACATGCTTTTTTTTTTTTTAAATTAAGCTATGTATAAATTAAGGATGAATTCTTTCTCCTCCCTGTATGAACATTAAAGAACCCAGATCTTACTGTTCAGTACATCTTGCTTTCCTAGGGAGTATGTTTTATTTTCAAGTGCTTAGGGGGCTGTGTGAGTAGACTTCACAGTATTTCCTTAGTCTGTCATGAAGACAGTGGAGAAAATATCACTTGTTTCCCTAATGTCTTCGAGATTCTAACATATTCTTCCCTACTGTGTCTAGCTAGGGCTTGGAGTTTACAGACTTTATTTCCCAGGTTACTTGGAAACTGGTTTTCTGTTGTTGTGTCACATTAGGAGACACTAGCAAGGAATCAACAGATGGGAAGAAGTATGCTTGAGGCTTTAGGACTGCTGAGTGTGCTGATTCTTGACTTTAGGAAAAACTAGACTAGTTCAGTGTTCTCATTCTTAGCTAATGGGATGTCTTGTCTACACTTGAACAGTTAACTGAAGTGTATGCCCAACCTTGTGGCAGCAACTTGTTGTAACCAGAGGCTTTTCACTGTCCTGTCCCATCTTGAATCCTCTTTTAAGTAATCACTCAGAGGCTTTTATTAATCACAAATGCTTGGCCAATGGCTCAGACTCATTACCAGCTAGCTTTTACATCCAAATCAACCCATTTCTATTATTCTATGTTTTGCCACATGTTTTGTGGTTTTACATGTGTTCTAATACATCTTGTTCCTCTGGCAGCTAGCTGGCATCTGTTCCTGACTCCACCCTTCTTCTCCCTGTATCTCTGCTTGGATTTCCTGCCTGACTCTATCCTGCCTTGCTATAGGCCAAAACAGCTTCCTTATTAACCAATGGTAATAAAACATATTCATAGCACACAGAGGGGTTATCCCATAGCAGCTTGTCTTCACAAGAGTCATTCAACTAAATACCAGCAGCCTCTTGATCTCACTATTCTGTTTTGCAAGATTTTCATCATCTTTCAACATCAGTATCCCAAATTAAATCTCCCCTGTTTGCAACACTTATAATGCAGTGGTTCTCCATCTTCCTAATGTTGGGATCCTTTAATACAGTTACTCATGTTGTGGTGACCTCCCAACCATAAAATTATTTTTGTTGCTATTTCATAACAGTAATTTTGCTATTGTTATGAGTTGTAATGTAAATATCTGTGTTTTCTGGTGGTCTTAGGTGGGGTCACAACCCACAGGTTGAGAAACACTATCATAATGGGTTCCATTGCCTCAACTGATTATATTAAAACAGAGCATGGTGGTAACAGCAGAAATAATGTATTTTATTTTCCTTTTGTTTATGACAAGTTTTATTATTAAGCAAAGGATACCTGTTAGATAACTCTTTCATGTGTACCAGGAAACAAAATGCCTTGGATGGACTGGTTTTAGTAACTTCTTCACTTTTGTGATGAAATAGTCTGACAGAAGCAACTTAGGAGATGAAAGATTTATTTTGCCTTACAACTGCTGAGAATACAGTCCATCATGGTAGGATATACATGGCAGCTTGCAGGGTAGACATGGTAGAAAGAACAGAAAACTTGTTGGTCATATGACATACATACTCAGGAAGCAAACAGCAAAGTAGGGCAGGACTGTAAACCCTGGGGGCTTGACCCAATGACTCTCCTTCAGTGAGGTTCTGCATCCTAAAGGTTCTACAACCTTCTTAAGCAGCACTAATCTGGGCAGCAAGTGTTCAAACAAGTGAGTCTATCGGGTACCTTTCATAATCACACCACAAATTCAAACCTCTGGCCTCCATAGGTTCCTGGTCATCTCCTGTTGCATAATGTATTCATGTCCATTGCTTTCAACATTCCTTATAGTGTTCAAGAATCCAAAATCTAAAGTCATTTCTTAGAGCTAAGGCAGTCACTTACCTGTGAGTTCTTATAAAATAAAAAGCAAGTTATATGTTTCTAATACATAACAGGACAGAGTAAAACATTCCAAAAAAGAAGCATGAACAAAAACAAGACTGAAAACCAGCAGGGTAGACATGAAATACTGTAATTCCATGTCTGACATTTGGGATTTGTGATAGAATCATTTCAGATACAAAGGGCTTAGATAGTCCTTCTACATCTCTGGTGCCTATAGATTACATAAACTCTTTCTTAGGCTGCTTCTACTCTGTTTATACAGTTTTCTTAATTAAAACCCCATGGTTTTGTCCTGTTGAACATTCCAGGATCTCGATGGTAAAGGAGGTTCTACCTTCACTACTTCATGTAGTGGCTCTAGGGCCTCTTTGGAGGGACTCCAACCCTTGTCACTCATTGCTTAGCATCAGCAGCTCTTGAAATGGTGGTAGAAGATTCCATGCCACCTTCAAGCTTGTATCTTTTATGCCTCCATATCAAATACCATGTGGACAGCATTGTTAAGTTCTATTGGCCAGCTCAAGATGTAGCCTGACCCCCTTGGAACCCAGTTGCCTCTGTTTCTGTATGTTGACCCTGGGGAAATACTTCCTGAGTTACTTTCCAGGAGCAAGACACCAGTTTGGCATTCTACACCTAGACTTTCTCCTTTGAAACAAATTTGCATGCTCACAAGTTGGAACATTTGATTTGTGGGGTCTAGCTCTCAGTGCACCTTTCTTATTGTTCCAGTACACAACAGAAGGTTCTCTTTAATAAGATTTACAAATGCTTTGAGATCTACATCCTTCTTTTTACAGCTTCAAGTTTACTCACACACCTTTCCTCAGTAAACTTCACATTTTTGGCTTGTTTATGTTGCTCTTTCTCACTGTAGATCAGAATGAGAACAGTGTGCACACCGGAGCACAGCCTCAATGTTATCATGACTAGAAAGTTTCTTGTCCAGGGAAGAAAGACTCATGAGCGCCCCACCTCTAGCTCTAGCTGGAGGGCTATTGACAGTTGATAGCTTCTAGCAGAGGAAGAGTCTCTTCCTTTCTTCCTTCCTTCTTTTCGCTGGTAGGTTGACCATGCTCCAGAGTATGGCCCCACAAATTGGACTAGATAGAGCATTAAAAAATGGAGGATATGAAATTTGGAGGGGATTAGGCTAGATCTTGGAGTAGGTAAGGGAAAGAGTAGGAATGCATGATTAAAATTTATTTTATGCATATGAAATTCTCAAAAATTAATAAAAATTAAAAAAAATTTCCTCCAAAAACAAACAAACAAACAAACAAACCCCAACAAGTTAAGCCATTACTTCTGACTAGAGCTTCATTCAACTCTTTGAAACACAGGCTGACTACAGACAGACTCTTAGACAAGATACAGCCTGAATGGCCTCCACCCTTGCTCCACATAGAGTCCTTGTTACTCTCTAAAACTTGATGAGCACCCACAATTTTCTCTGCCTTTTGTCCTTTTAAGTTCCTCTCTTAAGAGCTCATGGCATTCTGCTTACAGAATCTGAGGGCTTTTCTAGCCTACAGTTTCAAACTTTTCCATTTTCTTCCCACAAACCTGTTCCAAAGGCATAAGGTCTATGTGGTCAGATTTACCACAGCAATGACTCTGCTTCACAGTACATCATAGTTACTGTCTTAGTACTTAGTACTATATAATACTCAGACAATATCAACTCAAGAGAAGGGTTGACCAGGCACAGTGGCACATTTAATCCCAGCACCAGGGAGACAGAAGCAGGCAGATGTAAGTCCAAGGCCAGCCTGGTCCACAAAATAGGTGCCAGGCCAATCAGGGCCACAGAGTGAGATCCTGTCTTGAAGTGAGGGAGGGAGGGGAGAGGTAAGAGGAAGAGAGGAAGAGAGAAAGAAGGGTTTATTTTGGCTTACAATTTTAGAGTGATACAGGGAGAATATGGCTGCTGGAAGGGAAGACATCATGGCAGAGTGGCAGGAGCAGAAGGTTGGATGGTCACATTGTGTCTGTACTCAGGAAGCAGACACCAAACAGAAAGGCGACCCAGGCTATGCATTCTCAGCTCCACCCCTCTCTCCAGTAAAGCCCTACCTCCTACAGTTCTACAACTTGTCCAAATGGTACCATCACCTGGGGGTCAGTTCAAGAAATCAAACCCATGGATTTGATTATATTATAACAGAGGTCAAGGGTAATCCATCTTATAAAAAATGGATCTAGAAGTTGGACAAGAAACACCATACAGAAGAAAAGAACACTGTACTTAAAAGTCAAAACTCCTAACTTCAAGTCTACCTTCTTTACTAGCTACATAATGATGGGCCAGCCTCGAATTCTTTTTGACATTCCATGTCATCATTCATAGAAATGTGACCTCATTATCATGCAATCATAATAGAGATGATATGAAGATATGTGTGGTGTTGGTGTGCTTCAGGAGCTGAGTGCTTTCCTTGCATGTGCCCAGTTCTGAGTCTGATCCACAAATAGGAAAGACACTGAAAAACAATATTTTTTTTCCTTTGAAAGTAGAAGGGCACTCTGGGAGGAAATGGAAAAGGAAGGAGAGTCAATTTGTCTCTTAATGCAGGCAACTTTCAGCCTGGTAAAGTAGAAAAAGTATATGTAGAAATATGTCAAATTCACATTTCTCTAAGGGGAGCTATGTTTTTACCCTTAGTTTGATGCCAGCCTAGTTAATGATTTTTCTAAACAGTTATGCAGCTATAGGCACTTAAGTATTCAAGAGGGCAATATGTGAAAATTACTCTTAATCAAGATTAAGGCAGTAAGCAATCTTTGTTTGTACAATCATTCGAGTAACTTGGTTGGAAATGCCTGGCCATTTTGTGACCTCAGTTTCTGAATCTGTAACCGGGGAGCAGCATGCTGACTTGCCTCCTGAATGTGCTACTGTGCATTAATTACCTGCATGTGATTGAGGAGTGTCCTCAAGACGAGCCCTGAAATGCCGAGTGTTCTTGCTGATAATAAAGCAGGTACATTCTTGATGGAGTTGTCATGAGGATTAATGATTTAATTGCATCGAAGTGCTCTGATATTCTTAGATGAAAAGCACCATATAACTTTGAAGAGGAATATTATTAAGTAGCTTCTGCTTTGTTTCCCTGAAGAGCAGCTTCAAAGTAGGCAATGTCGATTTGCCCATGCCTAGCCAAGCACTTCCATCTCCACTCAATATGGCAGGAACTTAGGGTTTCAGAGGAAGCCTGGTCTAGGGTGATTAGGAATTTCTTATATTTTTTCTGTAGTTGGCTCATGGGGTCACTTGGAGATGCAGTCTTCACAGTTGTCAACTAATAAGATAATTTGGAATTAACCAGTGCAAACACTTTTCTATTGGTGAGAACAAAGTCTAGTTCTGGTGTTTATACTAATCTACCTCTTCAAGTGGCCGCCACCTCCAAATGCTCCAGTCTTACTGGCTTCGGTTCAGTTTCTTCTACTTTCTGAACTCTGTTTTGCTTTTGACTTTTGTGTTTTCATTTTTAGCTTTTTAAAAGAGTGGGCATGCACTGTTTTTCTTCTGAATATCAGTTCATTACTTTTCTTCAGTGGCCAGGCTCTTATGACTAACCCTTCCTCTTGGCTGTTTCTTTCTGCCACACCAATCTTTCTGTTTGTCATTAGTATTTATTAGGAAATCCATATATCTTGTAATTTACTACCTTAATTACATGTTGTTTGCTCCATGCTACTAAAGTGTAAATGTATAGTGATGTAGACTTTATCTGTTTTATCCTCTGCCTTTCAACTGTGGCTGACTATAGCAGATATTTGGAGAATGCATTGTTTATGATTTTTTTTTTTATGTATCCACCAAAATTGCTTAGTGGCCATCAGTAAATTAGGTTAGCCTTAAAAAACCTGTAACATAGGCTGTGCTGGCTAGTTTTATGTCAACTTGACACAAGCTAGAGTCACCAGAGAGGAGGGAACCCCAAAAGGGAAAATGCCTCCAGAAGATCCAGCTGTAGGCAAGCCTGTAGGGCATTTTATTATTTAATGATTTATGAGGAGGGCCCAGGCTGTTATTGGGTGGTGCTCCTTCTGGGCTGGTGGTCCTGGGTTCTATAAGAAAGCAGACTGATGCTGTGGGATGTTCTGTATCAAATGTGTTGCTCTGATTGGTCAATAAATAAAACACTGATTGGCCAGTGGCTAGGCAGGAAGTATAGGCGGGACTAACAGAGAGGGGAAAAGAAAGAACAGGAAAGCAGAAGGAGACACTGCCATCTGCCACCATGACAAGCCGCATGTAAAGATGCCCGTAAGCCATGAGCCACATGGCAAGGTATAGATTTATAGAAATGGGTTAATTTAAGATATAAAAACAGTTAGCAAGAAGCCTGCCACAGCCATACAGTTTGTAAGCAATATAAGTCTCTGTGTTTACTTGGTTGGGTCTGAGCAGCTGTGGGACTGGCGGGTGACAGAGATTTGTCCTGACTGTGGGCAAGGCAAGAAAACTCTAGCTACAGACTGAATAATCCACAATGAGCAAGTCAGTAAGCAGCATCCCTCCATGGCCTCTGTATCAGCATCTTCCTCCAGGTTCCTGCCCTGTGTGAGTGCCTGTTCAGACTTCCTTCAATGATGGACTACAATGGAAGCGTAAGCCAGATAAACCTTTTCTTTCACAGCTTGCTTTTGGCCACAGTGCTTCACTGGAGCAATAGAAGCCCTAGCCAAGACAGTAGCCTTGGATGCAAGTTGGAAACTTCTTGAAAATTTTCTAAAAATTTCTAATTATCAAACCAGTTAGCTGTAAAAATGGAAGACTGGGAAGCGAACACTGTGAAACCTAAAGTCCTTTTGCCTGAAATATAAGGCGATATCATAGGTATTTTCTTTTCTACACATTTGACCTTGGAATCATATTCTCTGGATCTCAGCTTATTTTTACCTTTCTAAAAAGAGTGTGGAGGGGGAGATATAATACCATGCTTGGGCAGGAGTTGGTCTGCAAACTAGCCATTCCCCACTTTGTGAATTAAGTTTGGTTGGAGAATAGCCCTGCTTGTTCATTCCATGTTTTCTATAGTTGCTTTTGAACCTGGACAGCAAAGCTGAAAGTGTTTACTATCTGGCCCTTAGGAAAAAGCTTACAATGGTCTGTCCGAGAGCTCTGAGAGAGAGAAGTAACAAGAACTTTTGAATACACAAGCTTAATCCCAGGAATCACTGGTGGCAGCTCCCTTTTGGAACTTTGAAGAATGAGGTAAATCCTAAGAAGTAAGCCAATTATCTGGAAAATTCAAGAAAATATGCCCAGACTAAATCTGGAGCATTTTTACTGTTAGATGACCTTTGTTTGAGTAAATGGCATCCTGTAACTGTGACAACTTTTCTGAAGAGAGATGATTTTATCAGCACATACACTCCAGTCTTCAGCTTTAGTTGGAAGAATTGGGAGGAGACAGAAGAGAGAGAAAATCCGGGATGCTTAATGTCCGTGGAATTTGTTAATTGCCCCAGTAACAGCAGTGGTGTAACTGTAACGTAAGAGTGGGTTGGGAAGGTTGGGCTGGGGGGACCTACAAGGGGGATGATGTCTTATTCTTGCAGCAACCTGGGAAACAAGAGCTATTATCTCAGTTTTGCAGATAAACGCTCAGTGCTCTGGAGGACTGCAGCAACTTTCCCAGGGTCCCCTCGGTGCTAAGAAGTGGCATAGAATTAGAATTCATGTCTGTTTCTGCCTTCCCAGGAGGGCAGCAGTTAGAGATAAGGGCTGTGCATTAAATACAGGAAAAGTGGAGCTTCAACTCAGAGGCAAAGTGATTTCGCACGGGCTTCCCTGTAGAGTGACCCCACACCAGGTGCTTGTGGCTGGGTGCTGTGGCCGGGAGCCCCCTGAGCTGCCGTGACTCACAGTGGGAAGTGTGAACCTGGACTCCGGGTGTTTCTCTAGGAGTAAGGTGTACATTGATAGAAAGAGCCAGGACAGTGAAGTGCTTTCTCTGGAACCGCTCTGTTCATTTGGAATGCCTGCAGAAGTTGCCTACCAGCAAGTTTTTCAGGTGACTCACATTCTTTGCAATGACAGCTCTTGAGAAAAGCCTCCTTTTAAACCTTCCAGGACTTTGGTCAAAGAGTAGGGGACCTGCTAGTAGAGGTTTTGGCACTGTCAGAAGCACCAGCCAATCAGAGTGTCCTCGTCATGCACTCTGCCACTTGCTCAATATGTCTTGTGTTCTTTGCTTTCACTCTGACAGTTTCTGAGTCTCAGAGGACCAGGGAATTTTTCTTTATCTTTTTATTTCCTCTCCAAGTTATATATACATATATATACACATACATACATATATATTTATAAATCACACACATATTTATTTATGAGGAAATTGCTGAGTGGGGGCTACCTAGAGGAGGTTGAAGAGCATCTATTAAAAGAAGAAGAAGAAGAAACAGGGCTGAATAATTTTTTTGTGCCAGTTTTGTTACTCTTTATGAACTCTTAAACAAAAATATTGGCGATTTGTTCAGTCTTTCCCCCTTTGCTAATATTTAAAAGTATTCAATTAAGATTTTCTAATGTGTCCAATGAGTTAAACTGTCCTATAGTGTTAGGAAAATATTATACGTATAAATAAAATACGCTAAAGCATTAAAAAGCTATTACACACACTGAACATAAAGTGGCAGAGTAATGATGGATCCCACCATGCAGGAAACATATTCAAAAATATTATCTTCCTGGTAATGAAATGCCATCCGTTTCATTTTAAGCTAAATATGTTAGACATATCAGTGGAGTCTGTGCTGACACAGCAGTGAGTTGAAATTGAAAATCTGAAATTATATATATGATTGGACACAGTGTTAAAGTAATTTATAGGAAAAACCACGAATGTGCTGGGTCTGCACCTTCTGGTGAACTCATTTTATAGAATCAGATAGAGGAAAACTCTACCATTTCTAATGTGCAGTTAGAATGGCAGCCCGCCAGGGCCCCAATATATTCAGTTTGAAAAGAGGACAGACAGAGACAGGGGTTAGGGGAGGGAGGGGCTGGGAAGGGGAGGGCAGCAAGGGAAAGAGGTGGCAGGGTGGGCCATGGAGACAGGGAAAAGCTGGGCCAGAGAGGCTTGCTTCAAATTACTGCAATTCTGCATAAGCCATCAAGAAAATGGCATTGGCTTTCATTGCCCTGACCTAATGGGAGATAGCATAGGAGCTGCATTAGTGATCAGGACAAATGGGAGATAATAGGAGACCTGGGAGGGGGCTGGCTTCAACCAGACTGTTGCTGGGTGCTCGGTGACTCCACTCACTGTGGTGGCAGTCAAGCTGTGGCGGAGGTCATTTGACCCCAGAAGTTCAGGTAGACCCAGAGAGTGCTGAGGTGAAAAGATGAGATGATGACCCTCTCGGGTCGCCAGTCTGTCTGCCTGCTTGTCTGTTTCTCTGTCATCCTTTATCTTTCTCAGCATTGTACACATTCATCTACAAAGTGCAGTGGGAAGCAGGGTGAGCCAAAGACGAGGAGAGAAATAGGGCTGAGCTTTGGTGTGGAAATGTGTGACGAATTGGTACCCTGATGTGCTTTTCGTCTTTCATTTATATCCATAATCCTGCTTGAAACGTGGATTATTTGCATTCATATTGAGCTGGTCCCCTCTGGAACCCTGGTGAGCCACTGCTGTGATTTCCATTTGGTGACTGCTTGGGCAGAGACAGAGATGGTCTTGTGTCTTCTTGAATGTCCTTTGTAACCTTCAGTTTCTCTGGAGAAAAGGAGGTGACCGGGAAAGAGAGGAGGAAGGACACTTTGATCCTGTCATGAATGCATAGCCCAGGACTCTTGGTAACCTCAAATAGGATGGAGATAAACACAAAAACTTCTCTATGTCTATCTGTCTGTTTCTTCAAACTGCCTGGAGGTTTTAAATGAGTAGGCAAGAGCTATTATGCATGTGGAATTTTTCTTTCTAAATATTCAGGGTGTTTTCTACATGGATGCCAGTTTTGACATGACCTCACAGCACGATGACAAAGGTACTTAGGGTGCTTACCAGTTTGGGGGTGAGGAAACTGAGGCTTACAAAGGTCAGATGACCTTCCTCAAAGTTACAAAGACAAAAAGTACCCCTGCTACACACTCTATATTCTTCAAAGTCATTGTGTGGCAAGAATTTTCTGCTCCATTTAACAGCAATCACTGTGGATGGATGGAGGGGTTAAATAGCTTGCCCTGGGTCTTAGCCGTCTCTGAACCCTCCAAGTAGCTCAGCTTCCTCCTGTATTCTGTGATTTTCCTCCTAGCAATCACTAAAGTGGTAATTTTACTTATATGTGTGCAGATTACTGCCTGTACTGGGCACTAAGCTCAAGAACACAGCAACTGTATCCCTTTACTCACTATTACATCCCTAGGTACAGGACAGGTGCAGGTGCTCAATACTGACTGATTGGATAAATATATGATTGGAAGGTGCATTTTCACTGATAATCTATAGAATTCCTGGCACCAGGAACTTTCTTTTTCCACCCCCCCTTGTCTTTATTGTCTCAGTGATCTTCTCTGAAAAGGAATGATAGTTATTTATTTAGATTTCAACATCTTAGAAAGTGGAGACGACAGCTATCTACAATTCTACCCCATGCTTATTAACTTTTATCCAGAAAGGGTTTGCTTTGATGGGTCCTGAGATAGAGTACTTACTATGTCACTGAGCAACCCTCCCACTGCTCTATAGAGGCAGTTTGTGGAGGTATCCAGCTTAGAGAAGCAAGTGTAATTTTAGAAGCACCATCATCCTAGCCTTGCCTTCTCTAGAGCTCTGCACATATAGCCTCTCTCACCTCCACTGATGGTCCTCTAGATGTGTTAAGGCATCTGTTAGGTTCCACACATGCTTCTCTTTTGCAGGCTTTTCAAACAGTTTCCTTGTAGATATGTAACACTATTTGGTCATCCTGAAAGGCCAGTGCCCCTTAAAAATATTTAATGCAATTAAAATATTAAACACTGCATTCTATATGTAATTGAAGTATTCTATCATTAAACCTTTCTGTCATTTGAAAATTCAAATGTGACACAGTCTTATGTATTTTCATGCCTGGACCAGAATATTGTGATATTTGTGACCAGATAAAACTTATTTGTGCAATTTGTTGATTCTCTCAACAAATTTTTCCCAAGACGGGGTTTCTCTGTGTAATAAATAGCCCTTGCTATCCTGGAACTCATTTTGTGGACCAGGCTGGCTGTGAACTCACAGAGATCTGCCTGCCTCTGCCTCTTGAGTGCTAGGATTAAAGGTGTGCTGCACCATGCCTGGCTTCAACAAATACTTCTTAAGCCAACACTATATGCTAACAATCAGGTAGTCTTGGTTATAAAGCGAAAGGAGCCTTGATTCCTGCTGTCAGCTGAGTGCCTGCTAAGCTACTGGAGGAGGCATAAAAGCTAATACTAGAAAGGAGACCAAGAGAGGGTAAATTAGATTACAAAGAAAGATGAAGGTGGGAAAAGGACATATGGGACATGAAAGAGTGGGACTGAGGGGGGCAGTGATAGCAAGCATGGGGGGAGATGAGCTAGAAGGAGAAATCTACCAAAACACAGTTTGTTTGAAGATGTTCAAGACTACCCGATGCCTTATATGCTAATTTAAAAGAGTTAACAGTTATGGGATTCTTCAGTCCTGTGACATACATTCAGTGTTATATAGCATGTGACTCAGCCTTTTATTTTATAAATTAACAATAGATCATTAGTTCTTTAAAAGCTTTTTTAAATTTTCTTTTTGTTAGCATATGTTAATTGTATAAAGTAATGGGCTCCATTTTGACATTTTTCATATAAATCATAGTCACACTCTTTGTGCACAAATGATTTGCACGTGTTGTTGCACTGTGACTGTCTCTGCAGGCAGCCTTGGAGTGGTGCTTGAGAGAACAGTAGGCTTTTGAGGAAGGTGGTAGGAGGGCATTGTAGGCAAGGGGAAGTGGTGTGAGCAAAGGCCTGGAACTGGTGACCAAATGCAAGACACCTGATTTGTGTGGAGCTTCATGCTTAAAGTGAGCAGTGTAGCTTTGAACATGTGAAAAAGAGCCAAGTGTCCAGTCCTGTTCAGTTATCAGTGAGTAGGAGTCCAGAATGATTGGGCTCAGACACACTGGGTTTCATGCTGAAATATATGGCCACAATGGACCAGCTGGTCTTGTTTTTAATCTCAGTGTCAATTTGTTATAAATAAAAATAAATAGGATTACTGATGTTCTCCTTTAGTAAAAACTGAGATGCCATTAGTGGGGAATGAGAGAGCAAAGGAAATCACCATATGAAGAATGTTGATTCTGGCTCCCAAAATACCTGCTCCTCACCATTCTTATGACAGGTTAAGTTTAAGGCTTTGCTTTTGGGCGGTACACATTTTCATGACTCCATTTTCAAGAGGCCTTCCCCAACTAAGCCACTGTCAAATAATGCTTTTACTCTTAATGCACTTTAATTGCTTGTTTATTGATGTGTATGTGTGTGTGTGTGTGTATGTGTGTGTGTGTGTGTGAGAGAGAGAGAGAGAGAGAGAGAGACAGAGACAGAGACAGACAGAGACAGAAAGAGACAGAGACAGAGAGAGTGTTTGAGATGAGGTTTTAGCAGTAGCCTAGGCTAGCCTTGATCTCACCATGCTCATGTTTCAGTCATCTGAGTTCTGGAATTATATGTGTGATACTGTGCTCAGATTTTCTTAATGTTTTGATATTGAAAATCATGTGTGTTTTTCTTCTTTATCCAAAGCATTAATACCAGATTTCAAAAAAGACATCACAATAGGGGAAATCTACAGAGAGAACTGAACCAAGCTTGTGGGAACTCACAAACTCTAGACCAACAGCTGTGGAGCCTGCATGGGATCGAACTAGGCCCTCCACATATGGGAGACAGTTGTGTAGCTTGGTCTGTTTGAGAAGCCCCCTGGCAGTGGGACCAGGATCTATCTATTTTTGGAGCCCATTCCCTATGGTGAGATCCCTTGCTCAGCCTTGAGGGGTGTGAGGGTGAGGGGAGGCAGGGCCTTGGTCCTACCTCAACTGAATGTACCAGGCTTTTGTTGACTCTCTATGGGAGGCCTTACTCTTTTGGAGGAGTGGATGGGGGGTGAGCTGGGGTGGGGGGAGGTGGGAGGATCAGGAAGAGGGATGGGAGGGGGAACTGTGGTTGGTATGTAAAATGAATAAAAAATAAATAAATAAGACATCTCGGGGAGAAGAATTGTGACACACTCAGTGAGAGATGAGCACAATGCCTAGAACATTCTCATGTGCCACAGAGACACCATCATAGAGTCCTCTAAAGTAGTTAGCTGATATAAAAATAAAATGTATTAAGAACAAGCTTCAATATATCTTCCAGATATTAGATATCAAAAAAGAAACAAGGTCAATGTAACTTAAAATTATATATGGTCATATACTAATTTTCAAGATATATTGCTGAAATTATGAGATAAACAGTTTGCTTCCATAAAATTGCTTTTTTCTGCCCTGGTCTAACCCCTCGTCCTGCTACCTATATCAATTTCCTTTCATGCAAATTCCATAGCTTATTATTCTTTCTCACCATGTCTGAGCTTTGATGAAATGTTCTCACTGGCCCTTGGTTGTCTAGGAAGCAATTCAGCATTCCAGGAGACCAGAGGGAACCATGTGTCATGGAAAACAGAATTCGTTCCATTGCACCTCTGCTTTTCCTCACTAAAGTAACCAGTATATGACATCAATCTGCTGTCTACAGTTTTGGTTCCCACCATGTTCTTATATTGAAGAGTTAACCCTAGTAAGACTGTATCAGAGAGGCAATGGAAGTTAAGTTATAAGTGTGGGCCACTAATCTCTTATTCCTGAAGTCCTCATTAAAAAGTGAGACAGAGCCGGGCAGTGGTGGCGCACGCCTTTAATCCCAGTACTTGGGAGGCAGAGCCAGGTGGATCTCTGTGAGTTCGAGGCCAGCCTGGGCTACCAAGTGAGTTCCAGGAAAGGCGCAAAGCTACACAGAGAAACCCTGTCTCGAAAAAGAAAAAAAAACAAACAAACAACAACAACAACAACAAAAAGTGAGACAGATGAGGAATGTGTGTGCATGGAGAAAAATGCATTTGGGGCCAAATGAGATGTCCATCCAGAGTAGTCTCAGGAGAAACCAAAACAGTCAATGTCCTCATCTTGGACTCTGAGACTCCAGATATGTGAGAAAACACATTTGTGTTGCTCAAGTCACCCAGTCAGTAGTGGGTTGCCATGGTAGCTGAATAGAGCAGAACCTCATACTACCTTTTAAAGGTATATATGCCACACTGCTCCATTTAGGAAACTAATCTTGCTTTAAATATGGCCTTTTGGGAAGAAAAGACACCATTTAAGAGACTACACTATTTTTTATTTTTATTTATGTGTATGTCATATGTATGGAGGCACATGGGGAGCCCAGAAGAGGGTATCAGATCCTTTGGAACTGAAGTTATAGGTGGTTTTGAGACATCCATTACAAGTGCTGGGAGCTGAACTCTAGTCCTTTGAAGAGCAGCAAGTATTCTTAACTGATAATCTATCTCATCAGCATCTGGGTTACATTATTTAAAGATATATCTTAAAGGAAAATACATTGCAATTTGAAAAAGATTCCTTCAGAAATACACACACACATATACACATACATGTATGTATACATATTTGCATTTTTGTATGTTCACATGTTTTTATTGGGAGATAGCTTGATTCACAGGGAAGAATTGTTCCTCTCCTCACTCAAGCATTTCACATTTAGTGTGGCATTAATTAGAGTAATTTTTTTCTAGTTAGCAATTGTCAACTAGGCAGAAAGCTCATTGTTGGGTGTCTTGATACATTTGTGTTTTGCAAATCACTTCAAAATGATCACCTTATTCTAACTCTCCATGACAACATCCTCTCATAGGGAGGATGCATAGATAGAAGGGAACAGTCTTCCTTCCTGGTTTTCAGAAATACTCATGCTGCTGGGTAAGGACTTCAGCTGCCACTGTAGACTCGACACAGGGTCCTTTAGGTTTCCTTGTTATCCTCAAGCATAGGTATCTACTTCTTTATCTCCTAGACACAGCTCACCCTTTTTTTGTACTACCAGATAGTACAGTCTACCATTACTGCCGTAACATAGTTCACAAACTTAGCAAGTCAGAACAACCCTTGTTGAGGCTTCCACCAGAAGTTTCCCTCACTCATAAGGTATTGGCAGGGTTGCTAAACTTTCTGGACACTTTCAGAATGAGTTTATTGAAGTTATTGTCCAAAGTCAGTTCCCTCTGGCTGTTAAGATGAGGTCTGTTTCCTTTATGCTGTTTGTGGTTTGTTGCTCTCCATGTGGCCTCCTTCCTTCAGTGATGGGTATGAGACAGGGCAGAAAGATAGAAAAATATGGGGATGTGGGAAGAGAAAGGAACCTTTCATTCCAGAGTCTGGTTTCATTCCAGAGTCTGGTGGAAGCCTCTTTGTAGCTGAGAATTAAGAACTCTGATACAGTTAACAATGTTTTCTGTGAAAGCTCTTAACATAGAGGCAGTATTTCTTTTACATAGAGATATTTTCAAACAACATTAAAATAGGGCTAAAGAGATAGTTCACTTTGCTGTGGATATCACTCTGTGTAAATAAAGTGCTGATTGGCCAGTAGCCAGGCAGGAAATATAGGTAAGACAAGCAGAGAAGAGAATTCTGGGAAGTGGAAGGCTGAGGTGGAGAGACACTGCCAGCCACCACCATCAGAAGATGTTAAGATACCGGTAAGCCACGAGCCACGTGGCAACTTATAGATTAATAGAAATGGGTTGATTTAAGAAGAAGAACTAGATAACAGTTTGTAAGCAATATAAAAGTCTCTGTGTGTTTACTTCGTTGGGTCTGAATGGCTGTGGGACTAGTGGGTGAGAGAGATTTGTCCTGACCTTGGGCCAGGCAGGACCAGAAAAACTGTAGCTACATCACTTGATAATGTGCTTGCCACATAAGCACGAGGGACTTAGTTCAGATTCCTATCATCTATTTAAAAGGAGGCTGTGCTGATAGCACATGTCTGTAATCACAATGTTGGAGTATAGAGACAGGAGGATGCCTGGAGCCCAAATGGTTAGCCAGGCTAGCTAATAAGTGAGCTCTAGGTTCAGTGAGAGACTCTCTCTCAAAAATTATGATGGAGATAAACTGAGGAAGACATCTAACATTGGCCTCTGAACCCGTGCCCCCCACACACTGTGGTGGTTTGAAATAAATGGTCCCCAAAAGGGTGTGGCACTATTAGGAGGTGTGTGTGGCTTTGTTGGAGTGGGTATAGCCTTGTTGGAGGGTGGAAGTGTGTCACTGTGGAGTTGGGCTTTGAGGTGTCATATATGCTCAAGTCACACCCAGTGTTGGAGACCAGTTTTTGTTGCCTGCAAGATGTAGGACTCTTAGCTACTTCTCCAGCACCATGTTGATCTGCATGCCACCATGTTCCACAATGAAGATGATGGACTGAACCTCTGAACTGTAAGAGAGCCATTCCAGTTAAATCTTTTCCTTTATAAGAGTTGCTGTGGTCATGGTGTCTCTTCATAGCAATTGGAACCTTAAATAAGACAAACTCACATAGTTGAAACAACAATAAGCCATATTTAAGTCTTGGCAATATATGACCTTGAGCATAGCTTTAATCCTTCCCAGTATAATTCTTGGGACCCTCACAAACAAGATTATTAACTTTTGTTTACAATGAAGACATTTGTCTTCTTTCACTAGGATAAAAGCTCAAAGGTGGGTATTCTATTTTGACTTGCTCCCTAGGGTTTACTAGTAGAAATCCATCTTGAATGAACGAACACTGTTCTAGGGTGACTTGGGTCTTTTAGCAGTGCACCAATCATACAAGAGCAGGATATGTGAGAGCCTGTGGGAGTCCAACTCCCACCTTTTCCCACCTATCAAATGGTTCTTAGGTGGAGAAGACGGGGATAAGAAAATATCAGATAGAAAGAGAGACCTAGACAACAAGAAGAAAGACAGAAACACAGAATAGCTCCAGGAGGCCCTGGGTCAATAACCAACAGCCTCTTTGTGTATTGAAAAGGGCTTTTTATAATATGCAATGGGAAGTGACAAAAGACCTCCCCCTTGCAAGATCAAAGCACACCATTCAGCCAAGTGTAGACTCTTCAAAACACCTGGTAAACATGCCTGTGCCCAAATCATCTCCTTATGCAGCCCTGCTGGGTATAGCAAGCTCAAATTCTCTGACCCTGAGTAAGTTCTCACTAGGAAGCCTCTGTGGGCTCCCACAAGGATATCATAAAACAGCACATCTGTCCCCTTCCACTCTCCTGCCTCCTTGCTTACATGTCTCCTTCAGCATAGTGCCGGTCACCTTTAACTCTATGTTATTTTATAACAGAGCCAGGGGGACCTTATTAGCATGCAGACATCATGCTGGTTTGGACACTTGAGCCATACAAATTGTGAGCTAAATAAACCTGCTTTCATTAGAAACTACCCATCCTTATGTATTATTATTATTATCATTATTTTTTATTATAACACAGAACAGACAGGGACCATGGGGAAATGAGACATAGGATAGGATAAACAAAATTAGGGGCACATTAGTTAGCAGATAGTTGTTGCAAGCAACCCTCAAAAATCTAAATCAGCTTGGGTAAAGCCCAAACATTAAAACTATACATCTATTATTCCCTAACAAAAACCTCAACACCAGGTATGAGAAGTCCTGATTTGAGTTGTTAGTCATGGTTGCCCAAGAGACTCCCAAAACATTACAGGCTACTGCTGTTGTCCCTGAGATGAAATGTAAGTCTATTTGGTGAAGATACAATGCATTTCAGACATGACACAGGACCCAGAAGCCCCTGAGCTGGAATTGATTAGAAAGCCTCCTACTTGAGAACTAGCTTTCCTGGTACAAGAAGGCACCATGCAAGATTCCAAAAGAGGGAAACAAGCAACAGTCCTACTCAACTATGATGTCTATGAGCCACATCAATGGCCAGCATTACATAATAACTCAAAGGATGCAATGGTGGCATGCATTCCTTCGTGGTAACCAACAGCTCACTGATTGGACTGTCAACAAAAGGGAAATCATGCCTGATATAAAAAACCTAGCCAATTACCCAAGGCATGATAACCAATCTTGGAGGAGTATCTATTAACTGCCACTTTACTAAACCAACATAATCCCTAACTGCATTCTAAATGTTTATCATTATACACACTGCTAAGCATAGTCCTCACCCCTTGCAATAGAGGGAGACCATTATAGAAAACCAAAACCAATATAAATCCAGAGATGTGGAGCCCAGTCTCAACTGATACACCTTCAGTGCAACCCTAGATCCTAAGGGTCAGGGATTCTTGAAAAAGTGTGGGCAGATAGATTGTAAGAACTAGAGGAACAGGGAGTTTTCTTTGAGATTATATCTCCTAGGAAATGCCGGAAGCTAAACCCATAAAATCTCACCAACATGACTGCTTAAATATGAACTGATCAAGGACAACATCAACTGACATGCTCATGGTGGAAGCCCTGAATGCCTCAATCCTGCACAAAGAACTACAGGCCACTAAGGAATGCCGATGGGAGAAATAGTCTTCTCCAGAGAAGAGCATGCCAATTGGTTATCCAATACCAAGTGGTCAGCCCTGAAAGCCATGCATAGGAATAACATTATGAGACTGAGTAGGTTATATTTATGTATTTAGGAATATACATACATACACACGTAACAACAATGAATGAGGAAAGGTCATGAGAACAAAGAGAGATATATGGGAAGGTTTTCAGGGTGGAATGGGAAGGAGGAAATGATGAATTATAATATAAAAAAATTAAAAACCTGTATATCTCTGTATATGATTAATATACCCTCTGTTTTTAAATTTTTATTTCATTTTATTTTAGATAAAGTTTACCTATGTAGCTAAGGCTGGAATGAAACTCATAGCAATTCTCCACCCACCTGAGCCTCCTGAGGGTGGGATTTCAGGCATGTGCTCCCATGCCTGACTAACCTGCATTTAAGTCACAGCAAGTTAGGTTATTTTCCTCTTTGGATCTGTGCACATTTCTAACCTATGTCATTGAATACATATGTGCACACACAAGCAATTAGAAAGATTGAGTGAGTAGGGATGTGCTAACCTCTTTCCAAGCTCATCAAAGCCCTCTCTGCTGTCTATACCTGTAGTCTTTTCCTCTCTATTTGGTGCCCACCCCCTGCAAGTTCCTGGGAAGTCATTTTCCATTAACAGACCTGAGCTCTCAGCACCCACTGGAGGAGATAGGTCATATGAGAGCCACAGTACCTGCAATACTGTCCATATTTATCTGGTTCCCAGCTCTCATCTTGGAGATCCTTCTCCAGGGCTCCCTCCTTTACAAATCTTTTCTACATCTCTCCGAAGGTTTTCAGGAAGACATATGAAGGCCCTCCTCTCTAACCAGAACCTGGATTCAGTACATTTTAGAAGCTGGCAAGGCTATTCTAATGTATATCATCAGTCAAGAGCTAATGTACTGGATGGAAGATGATCAGGAAAGAACAAAGGGATGATGGGACCTCCTAAGCAGTGTCAGATTCTGCTATTAAAATAAGAGAAAGGAGGAGACTAAGGCAATCCCAATCAGGGCCAACATCCTGACAAGTGTGAGGAGCATTTCTTCTCTGAGTGTGCTATGATTGTGATGCTTCTAAAAAGATCCTGGGAAGTAACAAGTGAATAGAGTAGGAAAGAAGGTAGACTGTTTCTTGCAGGAAGGGGAAGAAGGAACAAGGCAAATTCATTATCAGTAAGACACAAGGCATAACTAAAAGGAAAAGTTTCAGCTCAGGACCTCCAAGACCAAGTTCTCAGCACAAAGGAGATTTATTTTCCCCAGAGGGACAAAGGGCAGGGAATAAGAGACAAAGACAGAGGATAGAGGATGAGGGAGAAGGGGAAGAGAAAGGGGGCAGGGATATTTGTCCCAGAGGACAAAGGACTGCCTTTGGATAGAGAGGAGACAGACGTGGCACATAGGAAAATGGCAGTTTATAAAGCTACAAGAGGAAACCTCATGTTAGGATCAGGTGTTTAATTTTAATTGGGCATGCTAATTAGTTGAACCAAAGGGAGCTTTTGATTGTGGACTTAATACTTGGATAGCTGGATTTTGGTAGTCAGTCTGAGGAGGATGAAGTGGCCGAATAAAGGAGTAGACCTTGGTGGCTAGCTTTAGGAATGTAATCTAAAGGCCTTTAGCAAGGTAGAGGGGGTCGGGGAGAAGGGCAAGGCCTGCCAGAGCCATGTTTGCCATGCTTCAGCTGGGCAGAGTCCTTTTAATAACAAGAAAACAAACTGGTTAATTTGTGAGTAGAAGTTTGCTTTACTGGGCAAACCTGAATAACGTAAAACAGTTAATTTGGAGTTTTAAAATATGTAACTCCTTATTGCAATGGTAAACAGCACACACTGCAGTCACGAGTCTTTAACAGCATCACCACGTGGAATTCAGATGGATGGGTTCCTCGTTCCTATGAGGGCGCTGCCTGTTGTTCACTAAATAAATAGTCAGGTGCTACTCCTTCACAGTTCCTCTTCCATAGGTGGGACCTTGACTAAGTTCTGACTCTTAGCTAAGTGCAAGAGACCTGTTTGCTTCTAGTCTGAGCCACTGAAGTTGTGGCATGTGACTTTTAATCTCCCTCTTCCAGGCATCATGTTGTGATAGGGAAGCATCCCTTTGTCTACATTTCAAGTGACCCTGTGAAGCAAAGCCAGCCTTTCCCCACAGCCCGTGTGGACAAACCTGAGTGATAAATAGATATTTGTTCAGCCACTGAGGTTTAGTTTAGGACAGAACACTTAGCTTCCCCTGAAGAACCCAGTTCTTCTTTGGTATAAGAGAAAATAGAAATCATGGGGAAAAGGACAATATGCTTTGATGAAATGATATTGAATTTTACAGCTTCTCTAAATAAGTTCTTGGCAAGAATCAAATAATTTTAGACCGGGGACACAGTTGTTAAGAGGAATTATGATAAAGGAGATTGAACACTTAGCTCTGCCTCTTTAACAACCATTTCCTTGAGAGCTTGTTTGGAGGTTCTAGCAGGGGAGCGCAGCTACTCGTATACCTATAATCCCAGCACTCGGGAGGCAGAGCCAGGCGGATCTCTGTGAGTTCGAGGCCAGCCTGGGCTACCAAGTGAGCTCCAGGAAGGGCGCAAAGATACACAGAGAAACCCTGTCTCGAAAAACCAAAAAAAAAAAAAAAAAAACCAAAAAAAAAAAAAAAAAAAAAAAAAAAAAAAAAAAAAAAAAAAAAAAAACAACCATTTCCATCTCCCTACAAAGAGCAAGGAGATATTAAAGTCTATCATGGGGTAATTCACATGTCTGCTACCAACTCAAGCATCTGCAGGGCCCTTGAGCCAATCACTAAGTATATTCATTAAGTGCCTACTGTGTGCAGATCGATGAAGTAGGTTATTATGGGTAGATATAAAAACATCATGAGGCATAATATCCCTAATCTCAAGTGTTTTTCAGTTCAGAAGGCAAAACTGCTTTGGCATCATGAAAGAAAATACAACTGAGGATATTTAAAAGATATTAATTTTAAAATCATATTTTTAAATGCTTAGAGGATGTAAAAAGTAAAAACAAAATGGTAAATATCAAGAAAGGCTGAATAAGAATAACCAACATTGGGAACTTTCAAAAGCTTTACAAGTTAAGACGTGCTATAGACTCATTGTCTATAAACTTTACATAAGTATGTACTTAGTATGATCACAGTTTTGCAACATGATTTTTTGACAGATTTTAAAAATGGGGAAACATGATTTGTTCTGAGCATGGGGATGAAAGCTTAGGTGTTGTGCACAGTAGGTCCTTGTAGACAGGGTATTATAATTTCTTCTCCATGACATTATAAAGCACACCAATAACATTTTTTTAAAATTTTCTCTTCCAAAATGTGATGAGGAAATGAGAAAAAAAAATAATGTAATACTTCTAAGTGAATTCTTCTTATCCTCTTGATGACTGAAAATGAAGCACCCCTCAATTGTTTATCACACTTGTTTTGTAAGATTGGTTTAAGAGAAGGGGTAGGTGATTAAAGTGCATATTGTTCCTGCTGGTGGTGCATTATTACATTACATTGAATTTAAATAAGAACTTAGTGTTGAAGATTCTGCTATTATGTTTAAGGGACTTGAAGTGTATTCTTTGTCAAAAGGGTTTTCTGTACAACTTAAAGAGGAGGACATGAGCAGCATGGCTGGCAAGCAATTTCCAGGCTGTTCTGCTATCCATGGAAGATCATTTCTCTGTGAAAGAAAGTGAAACACAGGTGAGTCTCTTCCTTCTGCAGGGCAGCTAGAGAACATCCACATTCAGCCAGGAGGAAAAACTAAGTCACACATGAGCATGGACCCTGTCCCAGACACTGCATAATAAAATCAGAGGAAGGCTTTCCAGACACCCAAATTCTTTTGCAGAGGAGGGTTTAGATGTCGAATACTGTGTCCTAATGGGACAGAACTTCACAGTTTTGTGCTTAATTCACCAGCTTTGAGAGTGCAGGGTGTTATATACATGCAATAGCACTGAACCTTAGGAAAAAAAGATGTTGGGGTTTTATGTAGGCAACCTGCAGAAACTGCATAGAAGAGGTTTAGAAAACACAGACTCCTTCACCCTGGTGAATAGTTTATGACTTCTGTTCTCAGTGGCTGCTTGATACCCTGGCTTCTAACTAAGTTGTGTTGGGGAACAAAGGGATGTACAGACAGATGATAACCCACCAGCAGCCTAAGAAAGAGATTGGAATTTCTCAAACACTACCTGTCCGTCTTCCCTAGTGAAGACTATCCTTGTGAGTAGAATTATTCAGGGACTACATCATAAATTAATTGGTTCTTAAGTCAGAGGGTATTACACATACCTGACTCTTCTTGGATCACAAAACAAAGAGATGAAATGCAAAGATCCCCAGTAGTTCACAATGGGCATGGTCTAAGGGACTATACTCCTGGAATCTGTTGGTGCAAACAAGCAGCCTTCTTGCTGCCTGAGCCAGAGGTCAACACTTCATGAACTTCCTTCTAGTTCACTCCATTGTAGAACCAGTTACTTATTCTTTCTTGAAAGAGGTTAGTCATATAGGAGACTACCATAATTGAACTGAAGAAAGTCAACAGAGGGGTTTTATTTATTTATTTTTATTCAAGATTTTTAAAAATTCATTTTATATATCAACCACAGATACCCCTCATCCCTCCTCCCACGCCCACCCCTTCCTACAAAAGTAAGGCTTCCCATGGGGAATCAATAACGCCTGATACATTCAGCTGAGGCAGGACCAAGCCCCTCCCTACTGCATCAAGGCTGAGCAAGGCCTCTCACCATAGGGAATGGGCTCCAAAAAGCCAGCTCATGCACCAGGGGTAGATCTTGATCCCACTGCCAGGGGCCCCTCAACATACCAAGTCACACAACTGTTCCCCTCATGCAGAGGGCCTAGTCTGGTCCTATGCAGGATCCACAGCTGTTGGTCTAAAGTTCGTGAGTTCCCACTAGCATGGTTCAGTTGTCAACAGAGGAGTTTAATAGTAGACTACATCAAACAGACAAAATGGCAAGTGAACTTATAGGTAGGCCACTGTAAATAATGCACTTTGAAGAGTGAAAAGAAAACACAGGGTAGTTTGGGGGCCTTATGGTATACTACCAAATATAACAGGCTAATTATTAATGTTACAGAAATAGGATAGGGTAACCAGGAGGAGGAAAAAGAATGTATTTGAAGAAATATGGCATTAAACTTCCTAATCTTGAGGGAGTAAATAGAATTCCAGACTCAAAAATTTCAAATGACATCAAATAAGAGGAACCTGCAAGGACACACACTCAGCATCATTATCATCATCATCAAATAGTTAATGGTTAGAGAGTTTTGAAAACAAGGGGAAATTAATTCCCACATACAAAGCAACCTAAACTTATCAGTAGATTTTTCAGTAGAAGCCTTGCATGCAACTAAGGATTGCCATGATATCTTCAACACGCTGAAAGGGAAAAATTGTCAAACAAGAATACTATACCTAGGAACTTTGTCTTTTAAAATGTGACGTGTGATAAAGACTTCCTCAGATTAAAAAAAAAGCTGAGAAATACAACATCACTAGGCTTGCTTTACAAGATATTCTAAAGGGAGTTAGTTCTAAAATCAAGGAAAGACTGTGTAAATGTAATAATTTAACATGCAAACATGAGAGTATAAAGTTTACCAGTACAACTAAGTATATTGTCAAATCCAAAATGCTCCAGTATTGGTAATGAGTAATCAATAATATCCATAGTACAAAAATTAAAAGGCAGGCCTGGAGAGGTAGCTTAGTTAATAAAGTACTTGCCTACCAAGCACGATGACCAGAGTTCAGTCCTCAGAACCCATGTAGAATAGCTGGGGCCAATGGTGGACATTTGTAATTTCAGCCCTGGGAAGGCAGAGATAAGTAGATGCTGGGCCCATTGACCAGTCAGCCTAGACAACCAGGCAAGCCCAGGTCTCATTATGGATACATACCTGTATTATAATCCAGCATTTCCATTTAGGCATTTGTCCAAAAGTAGTGCATGCATATGTGTATCAAATGATACCCAAAACATTTGTAGGAGCATTATTAGTAACTGCCCCCAAGTGAAGATGAACTAAATGGCCATCCACAGTGAGGTGCATTTAATTTTAGATGTGGCCTTCACACAGTGACATATAAATGGTCTCTGATTTACAGTGCTGTGACTTACATTTTTTTGAATTTATGATAGCAGATGCTGTGGGATGTTCTGTATGTCAAATTGCTCTGATTGGTCAATAAATAAAACACTGATTGGCCAGTGGCCAGGCAGGAAGTAGGTGGGACAAGGAGAGAGGAGAATTCTGGGAAGTGGAAGGCTGAGGTGGAGAGACACTGCCAGCTGCCACCATGACAAGCCACATGTGAAGACACCAGTAAGCCACAAGCCACGTGGCAAGGTATAGATTTATGAAAATGGATTAATTTAAGATATAAGAACAGTTAGCAAGAAGCCTGCCATGGCCATACAGTTTGTAAGCAATATAAGTCTCTGTGTTTACTTGGTTGGGTCTGAGTGGCTGTGGGACTGGCGGGTGACAAAGATTTGTCCTGACTGTGGGCAAGGCAGGAAAACTCTAGCTACAGCAGAAAAGCAATTCATGTTCTGTAGGAAGTGCTTTGAATTTGGGTTGTTTCTTGGCTAATGACAGTGTATGATGTTTGCTCATGAAGCCCGGCAGTATTGGTCAATCATAATTCATGGTCAGCCTCACAATTAAGATCAAACAACTGATGCATCAGCATCTGTGTTCTTAAATGGTGGCAATCAATAGCTTAGGTAAATTAAAGCATGTCAACCTAGGTTATTTTTTTACTTAAAGTGAGCTTATTTGTATGCAACACAAGCATAAGAGACTGAGGATATTTGTATTACATGGAAATGAACAAAATACTGGTGTAGGTGACAGCCCTGTGAACCACAAGAAGATAATTTTGACAAAATAAGCCATGTTTTAAAATTCATGCAGTATTTCAGGTATATAAACTGAAAAAAAAAACAGACAAAGCTAATTTATAATAGTTAAGATTGTAGTGAGCCTTTATCTGTTCCACCAGCTAGCTCCCAAATCATGACCATGGAGACCCATTTTTAATTATGAAAGCTTGGCCAACAGCTTAGGATTGTACCACTAGCTCTTACAACTTAAATTAACCCATTTCTATTCATCTGTATGTTGTCAGGTGATTTGCATGTCTCCTCCTGCATGTCTGTTCCCCCTCTTCTCCTTCCATTTTCTCTCCCACCTCCCTCCTCAATTTACTCTTTTCTTTCTGCTCAAAAGGGGTAGGCCTCCCATGGGTATCAACAAGGCCTGTCATATCAAGTCAAGGTAGGAAGTAAGTTCCTCTACTTGTAGTAAGGCTGAGCAAGAAAACCCACTATGAGGAATAGGTTTCTGGAAGCCAGTCAAAGCATTAAGGACAGACCCTGCTTCCACCACTCGGAGTCCCACAAGTAGATCAAGCTAAAGAACTGTCTCACATATGTAGAGGGCTTAAGTCAGTCCCATGCAGGCTTCCTAGCTGTCGGTCCAAGTCCATGAGCTTCTATGAGTCCAGGTTAGTTGTTTCTGTGGGTTCTCTTGTGATGACCTTGACTGCCGTGGCTCATACAATCCCTCTTCCCTCGCTTCAACAGGATTCCCTGAGGTTGGCCCAGTCCTTGGCTGTGGATCTCTACATCTGTTTCCATCAGTCACTGGAAGAAGTCTCTCTGATGACAAATGGGGAAGTTACCAATTTGATTACAGGAGAAGGCCAGTTCAGGATATATATCTACTATTGCTAGGAGTCCTAGCTGGGGTCACCCTTGTAGATTAGTGGGAGTTTCCCTTGAAGTAGGTTTCTACCTGACCCCAAAATATGCGCCCATCAAGACGTCTCTTTAATTACTCTTCCCATCCACCCACTCCCTAACCCAATCACTCATGTTCCCATCCCTGCCAGCTCCCAGTCTACCCAGAAGATCTCTTTTATTTCCCCATCCCAGGGAAATCCATGCATCTTCATCCCACTCTGAGCCCTCCTTGTTAACTAGCCTCTCTGGGGCTGTGGATAGTAGCATGTTTATCCTTTACTTTATAACCAATATCCACTTATGAGTGAGTACATTCCATGTTACTCTTTCTGGATCTGGGACACCTTACTCAATATGCTTTTTTTTTCTAGTTCCATCTATTTGCCTTCAAATTTTTTGACATCATTGTTTTAAGCAGCTGAGTAACATTCCATTGTGTAAATGTACCACATTTTCTTTATCCATTCTTTGGTTCAGGGGGATCTAGGTTGTTTCCAGATTCTGGCCATTATGAATAATGCTGCTATGAACATAGTTGAGTAA
Organism: Peromyscus maniculatus bairdii; assembly: GCF_049852395.1. Classification (NCBI taxonomy): domain Eukaryota; kingdom Metazoa; phylum Chordata; class Mammalia; order Rodentia; family Cricetidae; genus Peromyscus; species Peromyscus maniculatus. Next base: position 167,432,778 of record NC_134852.1, on the reverse strand, counting down.
GTTTCCTTGTGGAATGGTTGAGCATCCTTTGAGTATATGCCCAAGAGTAGTATAGCTGGATCTTGAGGTAGATCAATTCCCAATTTTCTAAGAAACTGCCATACTGATTTCCAAAGTGGCTGTACAAGTTTGCACTCCCACCAACAGTGGAGGAGAGTTCCCCTTACTCCACATCCGCACCAGTATAATAAGCTGTCATTAGTGCTGTTACTGTCTTATATATTGAACAAGGTGGTGATTACACAAGTGGGACTATCTTGTTATATTTGTTGAACAGTGTGCTTATGATATGTGCATTTACAGATATATAAAGTTCTACATTTGAAAAATACATCAAGAATGAAGGATTATAAAGGACATTTCAGGGGTTGGGCAGATGGATCAGTAGTTAAGAGTGCTTACTCTGTAAGTATGAGGACCTGAGTTCAATTCTCCAGCACTTACATTAAAAAAGCTGGGCATGTGTATGTCTATAATCTCAGCACTGTGGGAGGCAGAGAGAAAAAAATCTCTTGGACTTGCTGTCATCCAGCCAAGCTCTGGATTCAGTGAGATACCCTAACTGAAAGGAATTAAGGGACAGTGATAGAGCAGGATACACAATTGCCTCTCCTAGTCCCTAACACACACACACACACACACACACACACACACACACACACACACACACACACACACACACACACAGAGAGAGAGAGAGACAGAGACAGAGACAGAGACAGAGAGACAGAGAAAGAGAGACAGAGAGAGAGATTCCCCCCCCCCCAGTGGCTAACAATTGACAATAGTTCCTTGGCTAAGGGTAAGACTTCATGCTCAACATTCTTCTCTATGCTGGGATTTAGTCTGGCTTGGGCTTGACAGGTCTTGTGCATACTGTCATGATTGTGAGTTTATATATGCAGCTACATGTCCAGAAGACACTGTTTCCTTTTAGTCATCCATCACCTCTGTCACTTATACTTTTTATGCCCCATCTTCTGCAATAATCCCTGAGACTTTGGAGGAAAGAATGATGATGATGATGATGATGATGATGATGATGATGATGATGATGTGTGTGTGTTTGCTTTAGGGACAAACATTCTGAAGTCTCTTATTTTTTATTCTTGGCCAGGTGTGGGTCTCTACATCAATCATCATCTACTTCAAATAGTTTTTATCAGAGTTGAGAAATGCACTACCTATTGATTAATTTTAATTGTGTGCTATGTTTTAGTGTGAATTTTACCACTTAAATTCTTCATATGCATGAAAATACATATAGTATGGAAATGACTTTCTTTTCTAAAATATATGTAAATGTGAATCTGTTTATTTTTAAGTAGAGCATGTGTAAATTCACAAGAACATGATGCATAAAGAAACAGAAAAACGTCAAAATGTTGACAGTGTATTGGAAGACTTGGTCATTTAAATTTTCAGAAATTTTCTCTACCTTTTAGAAATTTACAACTTTTCTATCATAAGCAATAATGTATTTTTAAGTGTTGATTTCCTCCATTTTCATAGTATATAATAAAACATTAAAGATAATATTTAAAATAAGATTCCATAATCTGATTAACCTAACACCAATATTATACTTTTTATAATACTTCTCTCCTCACATTCCCCAACTGCATAGATAAGGACAGAAATGATATGATCATATCTCTAAGTTTATGAGTATGTATTAATAAAATAGAAAATGCAAGGTATAAAAGGGCTTATAATAAAAGTATATGTAGACCATACAGCATTGCACAAATTGCTGCATTCTTCTGTATCTCAGGATCTATCAGCCTCATTTCTAATGGCCACACCAGATTGTCAGAGTCGCTCTCTTGGCAATACTGAGTTGTCTTAAATGCTTGTCGATGCTGCTGCAGGGAATACTCTAGCCTCACATCATCTTGTACTGTGACTATGACTGTGCTGTCATCTGTGATGTGGAACCTCTTTTCTGTAGTATCTGTCTACTTCTGTGTCTAGTTGTCTATTTATGCAAATGGATATAGACACTCACTCTTCTTGATGAATTGAAAACACCTTTTTAAAGGTGTTACTTTTCACTCAAGAACCAAAAGAAGCATTAAACCAGAAATCATCAGCTTTTCTTATAATGAATGCCTATTAACTACACATTCCCCCAATGTTTGAAATCATCAGTCAGAAAGCATCATTTAACATATAGCAAATGCATACTCCCACTGTAGGAGTCAATATTTTAAGGAAGGAAGGAAGGTATATATTTCCCAAAGGTATTAAGAGGCTTTCATGGTCTCACTGCCTCTGACCTTTCCACTCTATCCTTACATCCTCTTGTGTAGATCACAGCATTGTCTTATAGCTTTCTTGAACTCTTTTCTATTTCCAGAAGAGTCTAGGCTTGCATCCTTTGCGTCACTGAAATAGTTTTTCTAGCTTTTTCTAAACATATGGCCTCCACATCAATCCTGGTAAAAGAGCCATCTGAAAATGCTTCTGTGGTAACATTGGCATTTTATATTGTTTATGTTTTTGTTTGTTCTCTTCCCACTACATGAAGCATGGACTTTACTCTGGCATTTGGTAAAGACTCCCAAAACAGACAGTAAAAAAATGAAGCTCTAGTGTAGGACTGGCCCACATCCAAATGTAAACCACATTGTATTTAATGGTAAAAGAGAAGCCCATTAACCTCCAAACATTCCACATTGGGGAACCTGAAACTTCCTATACCAAAGCTGAATATGACATAGTGTAAAAGTTCTAACCATGGTCCTAGGGCACAGAAAGAAAGAAATGCAAATGCTTTTGGAGGATCTTTTCCACAATCTAGGTCATAACCCCCCCCCCCCCCCCCCCGCGCGCGCCAATCCACTTAAAGTAATACTTTTAAATTACTTAAGAGCAATGCATCATTAAAATGGTGGGAAAATTAGCTTGCTAAACCCTGTGGAAAAAACAGTAATTACAAGTTATAGAATCTTTTACATGGTTACACACACACACACACACACACACACACACACACACACAGTCAGTGTTGGGGGAGAAGAACAACATAGACATGTTTAGGGCATAGAAGAAGAAAACAAGGAAAATGATGCCAAGCTGCATTAGTTAATCTTCATAGCACTGTGACAAATTATCTGACAAATGCAACTTAAGGAAGTGTGGATTTGTGATGTGACAGGCTTTTCTTGGGGAGATGCAGCGCACACATCCTCTCACTACAGATGGGGAGCTTATGACAAATCCAAATCCAAGTAACAACTGCACCAATGTCCAACTTGGTGACCTAGTGAGTTTTCACTGGGATTACTAACAGGAGACTGGGTGAAGGGTTACTTACAGGGAACACGGATGAGTCAAGAGCAGCTGTATCACCCAAATGGGTGCCCACTCATGACAGCTACAACCCTAGAGCTCTCCACACACCTGGAAAGGAGCTCAACAGTCTGAGGAACCCTTTCTTTCTGAAGCTGGGCTGCTCAGGGTATCTTTCCCCACCAGCTGTTTACTCATTTTATACGGCTGGTGAGGGTCCCGCAACAATCTTCTAAATTTCTGTTCTTCCAGATGTGTGACCTTTGGTTTACTTCCAAGTTTCATGACACCCTCCCCTGCCCAGGAAATCCTTTGACTCAGAAGAAACTGCTATACAGAAGGGTTTATTTTAGCTCCGAATATGAATCTCTAGTTCATCATAGTAGGGAAATCATGATGGTGGGTGTGTGGGCAGCTGTAAGAAGCAGAAAGACCCCAACCCAGGGAATAGTGCTATCTTCATTCATAGTGGGTCTTCCCATCTTGATGAACCCAGTCTCTTTTACTGGCGTACCCAGTGCTTTCTCTCTTAGGTGATTCTAGATCCTGTCATGTTGAAAATATTAAGCACTGTACAAGGCAAATCAAAAGAGGAAAAAATTAGGAAATTAAAACTTAGTGGAAGCGTATCTATTTAGATACAGATGAAGAGAAAAATTCCTGACTGGAAGATATATACAAGAAAATGCCGAATCTTCAGCATAATGAGATGAGAGAATGGAAAGAAACAAGAACTGAATTTTTCTGGCTAAATATTCTTAGATGAGCTTGAGAAAATGTTAGATAGATTGGAGGAAAATCTGGATACATTTTTATTTATTTGAGAATTTCATACATACATCAAAATATTTTGATCATCTCTGCCCCTCCCTCATCCCTCCAATGTCTCCTAAACTTCCCCTACTGTGCCCCCTCCCAGGATATTTTAAAAAGCAAACTTCTGGTTTAATTAAAATTTCATTGCTAAAGCATCAGTATCCCAGTAGAGCAGACTTAAAATTCCTTTTCATTGCTGTTCTTTTGAGCATATGATTGCAAGATGCTTCCTAGAGCACCATTTGAACCACACATATAGATTCCACTAACCTGGTGTGGGAAGGTAACCTAGCCTCCCCATGACTAGGGAAGCTCATCCCAGCCAGTTCATAATCCATTCCTTAAGGGCTTGCTTTTTAGTAACCCTTCTGACACCAACTATTTCACTGGATAATAGTGAATGCAACAGAAGTCATGGAAGAACAAAACATGCAAACAAACACAAGAGAATTTAAACATGCCTAGAGGAACACCACGAAAAGGTATGAGTCTTAGCAGTTTATGCTAGACTAAAGTTGAGAAAATCAAAAGCTAGTAAATCAAGGGAGCGAAGAGACAGCTGCAGGAGAAAAGACTTCATGGCTGTCTGTCCATCTGACAGAGGCTTAATATCCAGAACTTACAATGACCTCAGAAATCTCACCCTAACCATCAGGGAAATGAAAATCAAAACCATGATATGTGATCCCAGTTGGAATGGCTATTACAAACAACAACAACAACAACAACAACAAGAATCAAATGCTGGTGAGGTTGTGGGGAAAAAAAGGAAGACTCATAGCCCATTGTTAAGAATGTAAATGGTACAGTCACTTTGGAAAACCAGTATGGAATTTCCTTAAAATAAAAAAAAAGTAGAACTACTTAGATAGAGCTATTATAAGAGAAAATGAATCATTCATTCAAAGAATAGGGATCTACACATCCATTTTTTATTTTGGAATTTTGGTGGATACTTAAGATACAGAATCGAGTTGAGCATAGTGGTACACAAGTTTGGTCACAGCACTGGGGAGTCAGAGGCAGGCAGATTTTTGAATTCAAGGCCAGCTTGTTCTTCATAATGAGTTCCAGAATGATCAGGGCTACACAGAGAAATCCTGTCTCAAAAAGAAACAACAAAAACAAAGTATATAGAATCAGTCTACATGCTCATCAACAATTAATTTACAAAGTGGTGTATGCATGTGTGTATACATGTGCATATTTATATAGTTAGAAAGAATGAGTCCTATAATCTATAACAAAATGGACACTGTGTTAAGTGAAAAACCATATGTATCAAAGAAAGTGTTGTATATTGTTCTTTATACATGTACACTTAAAAAGCCTTCTTGAAAACAGACTAGTACCTACAAGAGACTGGAGGTGGTGGAAGAAAAATGAATGGATATGATCAATGCATGCTGCATTCATATTTTGAAATATAGTGTACCCCACTACATAAAATTAATATATGTAAATAAAACAAAGGGACTGAGGTTTGAGAATGGGGGGGGAGTAATATATTCATGCAATGTTGAGTAGAAGAAAACTGCTAAAGCTATGTGTATCTCATTACTGTGTGATGATCAATGCATAATGTAATATTTCACCTGGAAGCTATAACAATTTAGTTCATGTAAATACTTCAAAACACAACCTCAGTATATAACATATACATGGACAGAATCTCATAAAAGTTCTGTCTCAGTAGTTGATAGATTAAGCTCACAGAAATTAGTGAGAAAGGATAGAGCAAGGTAATTACAAGATCAGTCACACAGACACATACAGAATTTCATTCTCAGAGCACGTAATAAAGCTAAGTATTAACCAGAAGTTAGGAACTGGCAGTGGGGTTTAGTTGGGAAAGTGACTGCTCAGAGGTCACAAAGCTCAGAGTTTGATCCCCAGAAGCACATCAACTGGGCAGAGAGGCATAAAAATCTTATCCCAGCCCTTATGAGGTAGAGGAAGAGCAGACTGATAAACATCAGTGTTCTGTAAGAAAAAAGCTTCTTATTTCTCCGCCTCAACTCAGAAGGTAGAAGCTTCTTAAAATGTTCAAAAATTCTTTAAAAAATAACATTTTTTTCTCAGTCAATTGTCATTCACATACTGCTTCTAGAATCTGCAGGGAGAAATAATTTACAAAGCAAAGACTAAATCAAGAGATGAGGGCAAGGGATACAGGCCATGGACTGCCATCATGGTACAGAGGGAAGGAGAATCTGGTGTGGTTGTGAGGACAGATCCTGCTGTTAGCTGTGCACCATGCAGCCCAGGCAAATAGAGACTGGAGCATGGCAAGGGTAGGAGAGGTGTTGGGAAGGTCAAGTCTATGAAACACCTGAACATCTTCAAATTAATTTTTAGATGCTGAAGAGCTGATTTTGGAATACATCTCAATCTCATATAAAAGGTAGCAAATAAAAAAGGCAGAGCACATTGAAAAAAAAAAAGAAAGAAAGCCAGTCAAGGGAAATTACTCACAGTTCACTGTATGGTTCAGATGTGCGTAGTGTTTCCATAGCTGTAGTATAGAAGCAGGGTATTTATGTAAAACATATGTGTGTGTAACTTTTAGGCCATTGTAGATGGAAGGCAGAAAATAATGGCACAGTGGGGTCCAGGACTCAAAGGTGCTCACACAGTGAATAGTATAAGACTGAAACTGAAATAGTAATGAGTAGCAAAGCAAGTTTGTTATTCAGAAATACAGAAACAAGCCCTGAAAAATGAGTTAAAATAGAAATGATTGTCTTGGTGGAGAAGCAAATAGTGGAGAGAAGCCTGCTGTGTTTCACCACAAAGAGAGCAATTGGACTCCTTAGGATGTGCTCATCTGTAATTTCAGTAGAAATAGATTTTGTCTGGAAACAAAAGCCAGTCTAATTTGCCTTATCAACAACTTTGAAAAGGAAGAAAGAAAAGACTGAACTAATGAATGCAAGGCATTTAATTCAGTTCAGTATTTACCCATGATAACATCTCTTAGAAAGCTTTCTTAACCTGGTAAGTGATAATTTAAAAAGCAATAATAATTCAATAATTCAATAGGGACATGACAAAATAATTTATTTTCAATGTCAATGAAAATAAAGATCCCATCCCTCCAAGTTCTTCTCAGCATAGTTCAGGAGGTTCTTGTTACCATGTTGTGGAACAATCTTTGTACACTGTACACTGACTCTCATTGGTAAATAAAGAGGTGACTGGCCTATAGCTGGGCGGAAAGAGATTGGGTGAGGGAGTCAGACTAGGAGGATGCTGGGAAGAAGAAGGGAGGAGTCTCGGGAGTCATCAGCCAGACACAGAGGAATCAGGATGTGTATGAAATGAGGTAACAAGCCATGAGCTATGTGGTAGAACTTAGATAAGAAATATAGGTTAATTTAAGCTGTAAGAGCTTCTTAGTAATAAGCCTGAGCTATCAGCCAAACATTTATAATTAATATTGAGTCACTTATTTGGGAACTGGAAGGTGGGAAAGAAAAGTCTGCCTACACTACCAGGATAAGATAAAATTTGAGGACAGGAAAGGAAGAAAGACCAATTATTTACAGATAATAACATAGTCAACTTGGAAAGATCCTTAGGAATCTAACATTGTTTTGAACTGACCAGGGAACTCAGCAAGACTGCTGAATAGAATGTCTACCTAAACACATAAGCAGTGTTTCTGTATGGAAGGAATAAACATAAGATGTTTAAAATCTCAAGAACAGCACATCCCTTTGATGCATATTTAGGAATAAATATGCAAAGAAGGTAAAGACATGACAAGCTTCATAACCTCATTGAAGAACATACAAGAGGACATAAATGAATGGGCAGATGTATCATGTTACTGCATGGAAGAACTGATATTGCCAAATGTCTTAGGTAAGGTTTCTACTTCTGTGATAAACACCAGAGCCAAAAGCAACTTGGTGAGGAAGAAGTGTATTTCATTTTGAACTGGCAATTGTCCAGGGAAGCCAAGGTAGAAACCTGAAGGTAGGAGCTGATATAGAGGCCATGGAGGGGTGCTGCTTAACTGATTTGCTCCTCATGGCTTGCTCAGCCTACTTTTTTATAGAACCCAGGACCACCAGCCCAGAGGTGGACCTATCTACAATTGACTAGATTCTCCCACATCTATTGTTAATTAAGAAAATGCCCCTCAGGTTTGCCTACAGCCAAATCTTATTGATTTATTTTCTGAACTGTGGTTCCCTTCTCTCAGATGATTCTAGCTTGAGTCAAGTTAACTTAAAAAACTAGCCAACACACCATGCAAATCAGTAAGTTACTTTAAATCACCAGTTTCTATGTACAAGTTATACTACCATCATAGATTTCTTCCCCTATAATTGAAGCTGATCTTGAAATGGATATGGTAGATAAGAGAAGAGCCATGGTATGTTTTAACAAAAACATTGGGAACATAAACTACTAATTGGCACTTAAATGAACTAGGCCTTAATATTGTGAATACAATGGGAAAGAACATTCTTAACGGTCAATGGTCCTTTCTGGGAGGTTTGCCATGCTGGAGACATTGGCCATGTGGTGGAGGAATTTCTGATTGTCAAAAATTGGGAGATGTTGCTATTGACATTTAGAAGCCTGAGATGCAGCTATACATTCTAGAATGTATAACACAGACGCTTACAAGTTTGGCTTGGGGGTAAAGTTGATAATGACCCTTTAGAGATGTATCTATCCTAATTTATGGAATTTATCAATGTTACTTTCTATTAAATAAGCAAGAGGTCATTACCAGGAGTCCATCTCTGTTGTCTGAGTTTTATGTAACAAGCTGCACAGAAGCCCTGCATTTCATATCTAGCACTGAAAATAAAACCAAGAAAGACTTGGCTTAAAAAAAATTTTAATGAATAGCAGGCCAACCAGGGGTAGCAAACTCATGACATCATGCCCAACTAAGGTGGAGGCTTGCTGCAGCTGGTCTAAGGACAACTTCACTTTGCTTAGACTCTGTTGCATATTTTGCCTAAAGTTTTCTGTAGCCAAAGGAACTTCACAGATCTGAGTAAGTGAAGGACTTTGAGATGAAGACAGTGTTCTAATCTTGTGGGCCATGGAAAGTGTGATTATGGGGTGTTTTTAGGAAGGAAATGAGAGGGTCAAGGAATAAAGAAGACAAGAGGATGCAACAGAGAGTAAGATCATATGCTGAGAAGCCACAAGCCAAGTCACATGGGCTATGTCTAGAAACCACAGGGGTTTCACATGTATTCTTTCCTAGGTCTTCTCTGTGTTAACCACAGTCCCACCATTTTATAAAGCTCCTCCACTTTGGCTAAATAATGACAATTCCTGAAATGAAACTACCTTGTTCTTCTAGATTCTTGTCTTCTCTGTTTCATCAACCCCAGTAAAGGCTAAAGAAGTACCTGCCATTTTAATTCACTGTCTTAGTTACTGTTTTTTTTCCCATGACAAAACACCATGACCAAGGCATCTCAGAAGAAGTGTTTAATTGGGGGCTTGCTTGCAGTTTCAGAGGTTTAGTTCATGATTGTCATGACAGGGAAGGTGGTGGCAGGCAGGCATGCCGGCATGTCACTGGGACAGTATCTGAGTTTACATCCTGCTCCACAGGCAGGAGACAGAGAGAGCAGAAATCACAAACTCTACTCCCCAGTGACATACCTCCCATATGGCCACATCTAATTCTTCCTAAACAGTACACCAACTGGGAACTAAATATTCAAATATAGAACCTGTGGGGGCTATTCAAACAGCCACACCCACACTATATGCTGCCTCCCTAGTTACTGTTAGCAATGACTGACCACAAAAGAAAAATTTCATTTCCTTTCCCTTTTCCCACTTTCTGCCCTGTGACAACCAAGTCTGAAAGTGGATGACAAGCTTTGGTTCTTAAAGTAGTAGGAACCCCTGCCTCAGGTTTTTTTTTTTTTTTTTTTCCTAAACAAAGTCTTGTCTATCATTGAGCCACTCATTTCTTTGTCCTTTGTCCTTGCTGACTTTAGAGTTAACAGCAAATCTGGCACACACTTTAATGTCAGGTTTTCCTCCTGGCAAACATGTGATTTCTGGAACTGTAAGAGTGAAAGTGATGAAAGTTGATAGAAACTGGCCAAATGGGGCAGAGCCCCAAGACTGCATGCATTTCGAGTGTCCTTGCTAGAGGCCAGCAACCCCAGAAGTGTGCCTGGTCCTTGTTTCTTTGATGTCTCCTAAAGGAGTACCTCTTTCTGAAGGCTATCGGTGCCGACTTGACAGACACAGAGGGGAAACATCTGGACAGCTGGTTTGCCCAACTGGACTGCCCAGCTTATCTACTCTTCTATACCTTACCCCAGTTTTAGCCAAACTCTTTTTTAAATGTCCCCAATTAAGCAGCTCAATGATACCCTATTAGCTGGGACCCCGCCATACAGGAGCTTGCCTGTCTTTCTCCCTCTTATGATGTGACCTATGGATCTATAGTAAATTCTCCATAAAATTTACCCTTTGTGGTCCATGAATTTCATTCTTCCAATTCACAAGACGGGATCCTGAAAGCTCAGGGTGCTTTGGTGACCAAGAGCTGAGAAAGACACTATAGTTCTTAAAGTTGCTCCAATATTACCACATTATACATGTTTATAGTTTTAAGATAGTAAATCTATGGCAATATGTTGGAGCAGAAATAAATGCCTAGTGAAAACACTCGAATGTCCACAGAGCCAAGTTTGAAAAATCCTGGTATAGAATATCATTTGTATAAGTTAATTATTATAAAATACATCAATTCAATGCTTATATATAAATTTATTCTTAATTTCCAAAACTATATAATTTTTTTATACAACCCAATATTACAAAATATGTACATATTGTAGATTGGTTAAATATAACATTTTAGCTTATATACTCTACTCTTAGCAATTTTTAACAATATAATACGATAACCAGCCTGGAATAAATGAAGATAGTCTAAAGAGACACATGTGTTCTTCACTTTGGCTGTCAGACTATGGGAAGCTATGGACCCCAAGAAATTGGAATTCCCTCAGGAATCTCATGCTGAGAAAAGAGAAAGCATAAATCTTGGGCCATCTTATAGGTAAACATTTCTCTTAGAAAGATTTACAATTTATTAGACCACTTCACAGAAGAAACAATTATACCATTCATTTAACAATGTAATGCAATTTTCTGATCCTTGAATGTTGTTATTACCAACTATTAGGATATAAAGAAATGAAAGTTAGTAGTTAGACATTATAATAGAACTTGTAGCAATATTAGTATATTTTCAAGATTAGCAGGTCATCTTCAAACTCTTCAGAGATCTACAGAATATGGCATTTAAAATGTCTTAATAACTTAGAAAAGTTTTCTTTTTGTTATGACTATGAGACATGTCGGCTCCTGACAGTACCAATCTACTTCAGAGAAAATATGGGCATTGAAGAAACTGCATATGGAGTTAACTTTCATTGTGGCAAAAGTTAGCCACTGGACAACAAAGTATCCTCAAATCAACTGCTGACAACAGGACGAAATGGACAGACAGGACACGAAACAAAGGACTACTGATTCTTGCCAAAACAAGTCATGGGTCAATGGTGGGCAGGAACATGCCTTGACTATGACTGCTTAGGCATGTATAACTCTGCTCCATACTTGAATCTCAGCCTCACTTTAAGATTCCTAAGATGGACTTGGGGGTTAGAAGTGGTCATTGGGTCTTATTGTTCTTCTTCCCAAGGTGACCACATTGAATAAATTTCCTTTTATTGCTTTGCATTATTAATTTAATCGGCTTTTGGAGGATGGTGGCCAACCCTAACTTGTTGGGTCAAAGGCTGTGACCCAAATCCAGTAACAATGCTTGATTATTAACTAAAGTCTTTGTGTTATGCACTGATTCATTATGCAGAGGATTCACAGAGTTGGTGAGGAGAGACATGGCAATGGTTTGTTCCTTTGGCTCTCTGGTCTTCAGGCAAATTTTATTAGGGTACACAATACATCACCACAGGCTCTAGCTGAAAAGGCTTAATTCCTGTCTCCTCACACCTTATATACCTTTCTCCACCTTGCCATATTACTTCCTTCCTAGTACTGGAATTAAAATTGTGATTCTCAAGTACTTGAATTAAAGGTATGTGCCACCACTGCCTAGCTCTTTTTCTCACCTAGACTGAGTCAATCTCATGTAGTCCAGGGTGGCTTTGAACTTTCAGAGATCCAGATGGATCTCTGCCTCCTGAGTGCTAGGATTAAAGGTGTGTGCCACCACTGCCTGGCCTCTATGTTTAATCTAGTGGCTTGTTTGTTCTCTGACCTTCAGGCAAATTTTATTAGGGTACAGCAAAATATCACCATAGGCCCGCAAAAGGAGCGGCAACATTAGGAGGTGTGGCCTTGTTAGAGTAGGTGTGGTCTTGCTGGAGGAAATGTGTCACTGTGGAGGCAGGCTTTGACATCTCATATATGCTCAATTCATGCCCAGTGAGACAGACCACTTTTTGTTGCCTGCAAGTCAAGATGTAAGACACTTGGCTACTTCTCCAGCACCATGTCTGCTTGTACACCATGATGATAATGGACTAAACTTCTGAAAATGTAAGCCACCCAATTAACTGTTTTTCCTTTATAAGAGTTGCCGTGGTCATGGTGTCTCTTCAAAGCAATAGAAACCCTAAGACAGAAGTTGGTACCAGGGACTGGGGTATTGCTGTGAAAGATCTGACCATGCTTTTGTTTGAAGGAGTTTGGACTTTTCAAATCCATTGGCAGTAACATCAGAGAGGCAGTTACAGCAATGGGGAAAATCCCTGTCATAGTTAAGTCTGAACACAAAGCATCTCTGTGGTGAATAAACTGCACCCTAACAAAAGACCACAGCATGGACTAGGTGCTGCCGTCTTTAGTCTGTTGTGTTTGTGGTGAACTTGCAGTGGTACACATTGCTGTCACAGCTGTCCTTACTTACACAGAATCTTCCTGTGTTCAATACCTCTCAAGTGCCACTGACTCTTTCCTAATCTCCTCCATCAGCATTTCAGAAATTATCCTGAAATAAATTATTTATTTATTCTGTACTTCCCTAGGGAGACTCCAGCTAGCAGGATCTTGTATGTTGATTCTTTCCCTTAGTGTCATAGACCCAACTCTGCTCAGTCCATGCAGTCCTTTGGGCCAGGCTAAGACACGGCTTTGGGCTTTATGGATCACATTGTTATGCTTGCCTTTCCCAAAAGTTGAGACTGAACTTGACTTCAAAGTGGTCTAGTCCTAAGGACAGTCAGACAGATGGATTTTATAATTAACTCCTAAGAGCCTCTGGTCTCTCATGTCTTATAATTTCTGGTGAAAGGAAATAAAGTTAAATGTCATTTTAGTTCTATGAGAGTTAATTTCCAGCTGCATCAAAAAATTCCTCATGATGCTCTGTAGTTATCTCTGATGTTCTAACGGTCATGTCTTCTAGTTGCAGTGTGGTTTCTACATGCTCTATAGCTTGGGTTTGAAATGCCCTTCAAAGTCCAGAAGTGTTGTGCTGTGGGATGGTCTGTATGTCAAATCTGTTGCTCTGATTAGTCAATAAATAAAACACTGATTGGCCAGTGGCTAGGCAGGAGGAAGTATAGGCAGGACAAGGAGGAGAAGAATTCTGGGAAGTGGAAGGCTGAGTCAGAGAAACTGCCAGCCGTCACCATGACAAGCCGCATGTGAAGACACCAGTAACCCACAAGCCATGTGGCAAGGTATAGATTTATGGAAATGGATTAATTTAAGCTGTAAGAACAGTTAGCAAGAAGCCTGCCACAGCCATACAGTTTGTGTTTACTTGGTTGGGTCTGAGCAGCTGTGGGACTGGCTGGTGACAGAGATTTGTCCTAACTGTGGGCAAGGCAGGAAAACTCTAGCTACAGTGTTGAAAGCCCATGGTGATATTGGGTGGCACTGAAACCATCAAAATCTAATTTGAGAAAGTTATACTATTGAGGGCACCCAGAGGAGATATTTCCACCACTGTCCATTTCTCCTTTTTCTTCTTAGCCACCAAGGATGGAGCAACTTTGCCCCCACCACATGATCTGCTGCCTAGCCCCAGTCTGAAGCAATAGGGACAACTGGAACCTTTGATCCCAACTAAGCCTTTTTTCTTTACAAGGTGGTTGTCTTGAGTGTTTACATCATCAATAGAAATCTTATTAATATAACAAGGAAAGGACAGATGGACTTTGCCTCTCAGGCAACTTAAAGCTTTGGGGGTTTGTTCTTAATTTTGCTTCCATAAGAAGAATTCTTACTTTTATTGGGGTAGAAGTTATATTATTATAAAGCCTTAGACTCTTGCTATTGTTAAGAGCTTCTCATTATTGAGAAATCAATAATGGCCAATAACTTTCTTCATTTCTCTTAAGATGGTAAGACTTTTTTATCTTCACTGGAGGAAACAAAAATCAATTTTCTTTCTAGACACATTCTCATGTGCTTATATACTGGCAGATGAAGCCTGCCCTCATTTACAGCCTGCTGGCCTTCAAAGTGTTTTTCCAGATAAAATCCTAATGTCAAAATGGTGAAATTATTAAACTCCCATAGGGATATTTGATGCTCCTATAGGATATTGGAAAGATCTCAAGAAGAGGCCCACAGCTTTCATTCTAAAGTTCCTGTGGCTTAATTCTCCCAGAGTAATAAGGAGAAGAGGTCATCTTGTAGGGCTGCTCTGTTCCACCTCATGCAATGATTCCCATTTTATCCTTAGAAAATAAATACTTTCCCTCTAGAAGCTGAGAATGAATCAGAATGACATATTGATTCCTGTGGAGGCCACTACAGATACGTTCATTCAAATGCCACTCCAGGTTCACGTTTGCCAGAAACTATTAGCAGAATTATTGGAAGGGATATTTCTAATAGTGCTTCCAGTTCAAGTGTCAGAAGAGACTTAAATTAATGCCAGAAAGGGCCCTTATAACATGCGGATAAAAAATAGAATTATTTTACCTTGGGCCAGAGGACACCAGAGAGGTAGTCATACATACAAACAAGTCTTAGTTTGCAGTTCTGGCTCCTGAGAAGCATCATGCATTGTCCCAGACCCATACATCATTGCCTTAGGTAGTTAAACTGAAGCACACTGAGGCCTGGAGTGTGACATGGCATACAGCTTCAGCCCTCAGGCAGAGGTTCCTTGCAAGGGACTTTGCTCAACTTGTGTGATTTCTATGCAATTTGCTTTCTTCCCTATGCAATTGGGGTGAATGATTTTTAAATACTTCCCATCTCTCAAATTATAGTCTTTGATCTACTGCATTTTTCAGCTATGTGCTCACAAATGGGAAGTAAATCTCTGGTGAAAGCAGCACTTGGTAAATCCCTAAACCTTATGGAACAGACCCATGGCGCATCCTAAAGGTGACATTTGTTAGGATTCACTTATTATGTTCCCAGTGTTTGAGTTCTAACTTCATCACTCCGTTGGCTTTGACGAACACAGTCTCTTCACTGTGGTGGGATGCTAATAGACTTGACTTCACAGGGGCCAAGTGAGACCATCTAACAAACCCCTCTGCAGTGTGCATTTTCCATAGAAACTAAGCCAAATGTATATAATACTCAGGAAATTGAACTCTGAACAGTGAGAAGAAAAGAGAGTTTCAGGAAGGCTGACATTTCTGTATTTGAAGCCATCTGTGAGGGGCCATAAGGAAGGATGGATGAGCATGAAGTGGGAGATGGTAAGGGCAAAAGTGAACACACAAAGATGAGGTGGAATCTGCCAGTCTCTCACTGCCCCCAATCCTCCCACTGCAACCATACAGATGTCTTGCAGGAGAAGCTGCCATTTTCATTTCAGAGCCAAAAGACACATGGCTCATGACTCAAAGTCTGGCTTACCTTCATCTTTTGAATCATTATGACAAAGAGGGGTGGGTGGATATGAAAGTGTGTGCGTGTTCCATGTGTGCCCATGTCCTTATTTGAGGAAGGGAAAGGAATTCTGGAAAACATACATTCCAATTTATTTAACTTCACAGAGTATGAATATGTAAACTAAGTTAACTAACACTTGCTATTCCTCTTCAGAAAAAGGTGTCTAAAAAATCCTATTAAAAGTTACCCCTGTCACTGTAAGCCCGTGGTTCTCAACCTTCCTAATGTTTCAACCTTTTAATGTAGTTACTCATGTTGTGGCGATCCCTTACCATAAAATTATTTTTATTACTACTTCATAATTCTAAATTTTCTGTTGTTATGAATTGTAATGTAAATGTCTGGTGCAGGATATTTGATATATGACCTCTGTGAAAGGGTCAATTGATAACCATTACTATAAGCCATTTTGTTTAGAATTACTTTATTTATTCATTCATATTATTTATGTTTTTGTATTTTTTCTTGCCAGATTACAATAAAGGCTCCATGAATGTAGGAAGGAGATTGCCTTGGTCACCACTGTTACAACCAAAACTCAGAGCTAAGCCTAGAGTAGACTAGGTACTCAATGACTATTTAGTGAGAACGGTTGAGCCATAGAATGTATAAGTATTTGAAACAATTTGTAAATAGGAAACCCTAAACCTGAAGCCAACATTTGGATTATTGTTCTGTGCCAAGTTCTAAGTAAGAATTTGCAAAGTGAATTAGGGCTGTATAGAGTACAGCCTTAAGTTTCAGTGGGTTCTCAATAGTTTTTCCTTAATATATATTTATTCTTATTTTATGTGTGAATCTCTTGTCTGCATATGCACCATGTGTGTGCAGTGCCTGAGGAGGCCAGAAGAAGGATACAGATCTTCTGAAACTAGAGTGATAGACAGTTGATAGTCACCACGAGAGTGCCAGGAACTGAACTCATGTCCTGTGCAAAAGCAGCCAGTGTTCTTAACTATTGAACCATCTCTCCAGCCGCATGTAAATAATCTTGTCTTAGTTAATGGGCAATCCTAATGCAAGATGGCCTTCTCAAAGGGCCCCGTGATCAGTTCTTTATATTAAATGGGAACAGGACATTACCATCTTTTGCTCCCAGCCAATTGAATTTGGAGAGAGGGCATACTAGTTCTTTGAAGACCTCGCTTGGAAGAAATACTTGTAATTTCTATCCACATTTTATTGCTGAAAGCTTGCCTACTATCTTATAATAAGTAATATAGTTGAAAGTTTTCCTGTGTCCTGCCTGGTCTCATGACCACCCAGACCCAAATAAACACGCATAGGCTTATATTGTTGTTTAACTATGGCTTTGGCAGGCTTTTTGCTAGCTAGCTCTTATATCTTAAATTAACCCATTTCTATACCTTGCCACATGGTTTGTGGCTTACCAGTACTTTACATCTTGCTTCTCCTGGTGGCAGCTAGCAGCATCTCTCTCTGCCTACTTCCTGTCTCTCTGTTTGGATTTTCTGCCTGCCTCTAAGCTGCCTTGCCATAGGGCAAACAGCTTTATTTATCAACCAATCAGAGCAACACATTCACAGCACACAGAAAGACATCCCCCATCAAAGCAATGAGTCAAACTCTTAGGAAAAAATTGAAATGATTATTGGCAGCCTCTCTTCATTATGTGATTATTTGTTCCTGCAAGTTGATTGACTGATATTGCCTCAAACCAGAAACCTTTTGGCTTCTTTGTCAAGAATTATATGTTCATAAGTGTGTGGATTAATGTCAGGGTCTTCAATTTGATTCAATTGGTCCACATGTTGGTTTTTATGCCAATACCAAGCTGTTTTTATTAATGTAGCTCTATAGTAGAGCTTGAAGTCAGGGATCATGATGCCTCCAGAGGTTGTTTTATTATACAGGATTCTTTTGGCTATCCTGGGTTTTTTTGTTTTTCCATATGAAGTTGAGTATTATTCTTTCCAGGTCTGTGAAGAATTGTGTTGGTATTTTGATGGGGATTGCATTGAATCTGTAGATTGCTTTTGGTAAGATTGCCATTTTTACTATGTTGGTCCTGCCTATCCATGAGCATGGGAGATCTTTCCATTTTCGGACATCTTCAATTTCTTTTTTCAGGGACTTAAAGTTCTTGTCATATAGGTCTTTCACTTGCTTGGTTAGTGTTACCCCAAGGTATTTTATGTCATTTGTGGCTATTGTAAAGGGTGATGTATCTCTGATTTCCTTCTCAGCTTTTTTTCCCATTGTATATAGGAGGGTTACTGATTTTTTGAGTTGATCTTATATCCTGCTATGTTGCTGAAGGTGTTTATAAGCTTTATCAGTTCCTTGGTGGAATCTTTGGGGTCACTCAAGTATACTATCATGTCATCTGCAAATAGGGAAAGCTTGACTTCTTCCTTTCCAATTTGTATCCCCTTAATCTCTTTATGTTGTCTTATTGCTCTGGCTAGAACTTCAAGTACTATATTGAATAAGTATGGGGAGAGTGGACAGCCTTGCCTCGTTCCTGATTTTAGTGGAATTGCTTTGAATTTCTCTCCATTTAATTTGATGTTGGCTGTTGGCTTGCTGTAAATTGCCTTTATTATGTTTAGGTATGTTCCCTGTATTCCTGATCACTCCAAGACTTTTATCATGAAGGGGTGTTGGATTTTGTCAAATGCCTTTTCTCCATCTAGTGAGATGATCGTGTGGTTTTTTTCTTTGAGTGTGTTTATATGGTGTATTACATTGACGGACTTTCGTATGTTGAACCACCCTTGCATCCCTGGGATGAAGCCTACTTGATCATGGTGGATAATTGTTTTGATGTGTTCTTGGAGTCTGTTTGCCAGTATTTTATTGAGTAATTTTGCATCAATGTTCATGAGGGAGATCGGTCTGTAGTTCTCTTTCTCTGTTGTATCCTTGTTTGGTTTAGGGAATCAGGGTAATTGTAGCCTCATAGAAGGAGTTTGGTAATGTTCCTTCTGTTTCTATTGTGTGGAACACTTTAGAGAGTATTGGTATTAACTCTTCTTTGAAGATCTGGTAGAATTCTGTGCTGAAACCATCTGGTCCTGGGCTTTGTTGGTTGGGAGACTTTTAATAACTGTTTCTATTTCCAGAAACCAAGCTTAATGAATCTACATATTGATTCTTTGTGTGTGTATATATGCATACATGTGTGGTATATCACTTTATGCATTTGTGTGTGAATGACCATGGGTGTGTGTATGTGGATAAGGAGGCCAGAGATCTATGTCAGGCATCTTTCTCAATTTCTCTCCACCTTATTTTTTGAGGTGGAATCTCTCACTGCACTTGAAGCCCACCCATTTGGCTAGTAAGCTGCAAACATTTCCCTGTCAATACTGTCCCAGTGATATCACAAGTGTGTAGTACTGCACTTAGTATACTGGGGATCCCAACTCAGATCCTCATAGTTAAGCCATCTCCCCAACCCTTTGTTTTAAATCTTTACTTTAACAAAGGTATTTAAACTATAATAAAATTCATAGGATTTGGATTGCTTTTCATGAAATATTAGTAAGGTGTTAGTGCCACAAGTTACTGTCAGGTTTCTGATCTTAGTCATGGCTACATTCAAGAGTAAAAGTGAGGCCAGAATATTTTCATCCTGAATTGAGTGAATATTATGGTTACTATAAAGTGTGTGTGTGTGTGTGTGTGTGTGAGAGAGAGAGAGAGAGAGAGAGAGAGAGAGAGAGAGAGAGAGAGAGATTAATCATTAATTGAAGAAGAAGACATTATGTAATTGAGAGGGAGAGGGAGTAAGGGGACATGGAAGGAATTGGAAGGTGGAAGAGTCAGGGGAAATTATATAAAAACAATACTCATGTACGAAGTTCTGTAAAAAATAATAATAAAAATAATAAAGAATAAAATGTTAATTTTCATCTTAACAGAATCTGTAATCAGATATGAGATGGGTCTCTGGGTATACCTCTAGGGCATTATCATGGTTGCTAGTTGAAGAAGGTGACAGCTCCTGCCCACTGTGGTGACACCGTTCCTGAGGCAAGGCATCCTGGACTGTGAGAGAGTGGAGGAAGTGAGCTGAGCTCTGGAACAAGTTCGCTCATTGCTCTCTTCCCTAATTGGAGCTGTAAAGAAGATGTGGCCAGTGGCTTCAAGCTCCTGTTGCCATGATGGACTGTAACCTAGAACTGTGAACTGAAAAATCACCTCTCTTCCTGAGGTCGCTGTTGCCAGTGTATTTATCAAAGCAACAGAAAAGAAAACTAAAGCAGTGAATATGACACTTTGTTTAGAAAATGTCAGTGGAATAAGAAAGGTTGTGCAGTTAGAAGAAAATTCTGTAATATACAAGTGAGTCATGAGAATCACCCAGGAGAATCCATACATGTGACATTGTTGAAATTATTCTAGAGCCTTTTTTATTTGTGGTTCATTATAGAACCAATAATAATGTTAATTTAGCAGAGGAGTTGATTTTTATAGTGTGACTGTGTGGCATAGAGGAAGGCATGCAATTTATGGGAAGACCGGGTCTTTGTTCACATTCCAGCTATGCATATTAGGTCCTATCCAAGTGGTTCAGTCTCTGTTAATTAATTTGCTCATCTGTAAGTGGCTAAAGGAAGGGGATGGGCCAATTCAACCAATGGTTTGGTCTTCCTTGGCACACAATAAATGCTCCATCGATGACAATTTTTAATTGCTCTTTCTTTTAAACAAGTGTTAGCTAAAAATATGTTTGTTAAAATAATATAAAGCCAGTCTTTACAAAGGCTCCCTCTCTTCTGGAATATTTTCTGTTGCCTGGAGAATAAGTTCAGATGTGGTTTGTGCATCATGATTTGAGTCTTATGTCCAGGATTCTGAGTCTCCATCAGATCACTTTGTATCTGGGACTCCTGCATACATTTCTTTCACGTGTTTCTAAAAAGCTCTGTAATAAAGATGGGAAAGATACTATCCTAATGTTTTCTCCATATATCAAAATCTAAATATTCACTGAGAGTGTCTTGAGTAAGGACGTAGACAATGATCTGGAAGTTAGTATGTAAAAACCAGGTTATTACCAATAAAGTTCAGCTACTTTTATTTTAGTTTCATTGTCTAAAAAAACCTTATGTATTATGAACTAACAGGGTTCCTTACTACAAAGAATCTACTTTCATAAATGGATTCATGACAGAGGTTGGTAAAAGCAGAGCCACAGATGTGATAACAGGATCTCAGGACTTATCGATGTCGTCATCCTTCCAGAATCTCATTTTTGCAAGCCTAACCATGATGATCCTTTATTTTAAAGCTAGCGCTTCACCACTGAGTTAAAAGACACGAATAATTTATGAGCTCCCAGCACATTATTTTTTCCTCAAGGCATTGTCTATGCATGATATTGCAGCATTTGATAGCTGGTTAACCCAGGAAGATACCCTTCTGTATCATGATTTAGATGGAGGCAACTTCCATCTCTAATGGTGTAAGCACTTTTGTCTGTTACTAGTAGAATGGATACATATGAGGACTGTTAATT
The DNA here is from genome assembly GCF_049852395.1 of Peromyscus maniculatus bairdii. NCBI lineage: Eukaryota > Metazoa > Chordata > Mammalia > Rodentia > Cricetidae > Peromyscus > Peromyscus maniculatus. Next base: position 167,411,279 of record NC_134852.1, on the reverse strand, counting down.
TAGCTCTAATGTGGACTGCATGGGAAAAGCTATAGGGGTTCTATTTGGTTGGTAGTAAACAACTTTGGAATCAATGTGTTTTTCTTTTCTGAAGACTTGCTTAGTGCATTGGAAAAAAAATTCTATTAGTTTGCCTCATTTAGTAGTCACCAAGCAGCTTAACACGTGAGCCAGTGGCATCCATTAAGGCCAGTGTGACTCTTTGCAGCAAACTGAACCAAGCCATCTGAATTCAACCCCAGTGGCATCATTCAGCAGGCCAGACAGAGCCATGATTTAGGATATTCCCAACATTTTATGGCAATTTGTTTCATTTGCCGCAGGCCCATAACGATGCAAATTGCCATAAAGTGGGATAATCAGGCAGTAGAAGTGTCATAAAACTGCAGGGGAAACAAATTTCCATCTTGGAACTTCGCATGCCGATGAACATGGGGAAGAGTAAATGTGGACCTGGCTTTGCCAGTGTTCTCTGGTTGCCAAAGTCTATGCCAAGCAGAGATGATTCCATTTTGTCAATTTGTACTCATTTCAAGCTAAGAATCAGTGGTGGAAGTGGACGTGAAAATATGAGGAAGCATTGGGCCAAAGTCTTTTTCAGATGCATGCACTCTGCTACCAGGCGTGGCCCGGAGCGGGAAGGCCAAATGTATGCCATTAGAGTGACGGAGGGCAAATGGAAGGACTGTTAGGGGTTGGAATGCTTTGGCCTCTCAAATGTCATAGCACTTCTCTTGATACATTTTGGGGATTGTGTCTCCATCTCTGCTGCCATGAAAGGCTTGTGCCACAGTGAGAACCAACAGGCTGGAAGTAGCAAGGCTAGGGCATGATGGCTCTTTCAGCCCTGCTGAGAGCTGGATGAGGTTGACATGAAAGCAGCCATGCTCACATAGCCATCGATTGCCTTTCAAATGAACGGAACATTCTCTTCAGTGGCTGAAAAGCAACTCTCTTTGTCTTCTTGCCTCTTCATTTCTATTTTTTCCTAGCCTATGGCTCATGGGCTTGTGTCAGGAATCACGAGTTATCCCTGGAAGATCCATGAGGTCTGGAGCTTTCAGGTCTTACTCTGTTGCTGATAATGGGTTGTTTTCTGTACCATGGTTTGTAATATTATTGCATTAGTGCCATTGGCCTGACAGTTCCCTGAGGATACATTCCATACCTTGGCTTCTGCTAAGTGAACTCTTAACAGATATCTCAATAACATAGCAATCCTTTGCCAAGCTTTTGGTGTAAGACTTAAAATTATTTTCTCCTTTAAAAATGTAAACTCTAACCCAGGAAGAGAATCTCTAAAAGTTCTTTGATTTGATTTCATAAACCAAATTTGTCATGAGCTCCAGATGAGCAAGATTATTTCCCAGTCATGATACTGCTGTATCCCAAGTCACCAAACACTGAAGCTGGTGGACAGGCTCTCCTGAGTGCTATAGATTATTTTTCTATTTTTAATTAAGATATGAACACCATACTGCAAGATGTTGAATGAATTTGCTCCCTTTCTACCAGAAGACAAGCTCCTTTGGGTTATTATTCTGAAGGTGTTGTCTTACAGAATATATAAAGACCAGGTTCTTCATAATGTAGAAATTTCGTAATGTAGAAATTTACATTGGCAAAAATCTGAGGAAATGAAAAATTATATCTAGGATACAGAAAAATGAACCCACTAGAAATTCTTATAGCGTTGGTGAAGGGACTGAGTGCAATATCCCACAAAACTCGTATGTAGGTATTATCCTTAATTATTTTAATTAATTAATTTTTAACTTCAATATTAATTGATAATCTTTAGTGTATGTGTGTGTACGTGTACGTGTGTGTGTGTGTGTGTGTGTGTGTGTGTGTGTGTGTGTGTGTTGTGAATAACTGTTGAGGTCAGAGGACAACTTGTGGAGTCGATTCTCTCCTTCCATCTCTCCATGGCTTAGGAGGACTGAACTCAGGTCTTAGGCTTAGGTGGTAAGCACTTAACCACTGAGCCTGCTCACCAGCCCTGAGACAGGTACTTCTTGAACAATGTGTCCACGATTTCTCCAAAGCTAAAGTGCAAAGAGCCACTGTGTGCCTTTGGTGATCTCTTTCAATGTGTTTTAAACCCTGATACTCTTCTCCTCCCAAACTTTCTACTGCCTTTGGGCCCCTAACATTTTTATTTCTCTAGAGGTTATTACATGAGTGGAACTTCCCTCTTCTGTCCACACCCATAAGCACTTATTCAAGGCCCTTATAGTACTAGCTGACTGAGGAAACCCAGTTGTTTCAGGTTGAAAAGGAAGTGATATACATTGTATATTCCCAAAGAATTTTTGTTTGGGAAACAGTTTTGTTTTTTTCTATTTTTAAGTTCGACACTTAAAAATTTTTATTTTTAATTTATTTTATTTTAATAACATTTTATGCAATATATTTTGACCATGTTTCCCCACCACCACCAAACTCCTCCCAGATCCTTTATACCTCTGTAACTACCCAACTTCATGCTATCCCTCTTTCAAAACAACAACAAAAAAATCCCCAAAACAAAAAACAACAAAAACTAAAAGTAAAACAAAATAAGACAAAAATCAATGAGACAAAACAAAACAACAATAACAAAACCAAACCAAAAATAAACCAAAACCAAAATATCATGATGGCATTATCCAGACAAATATCATGATGGAGTCATCCAGACAAATAACAGGGAGGTTGATTTAATGTGTAAAAATAAAAGTATTATAAGGAGTATTTCTGTTAGGTACAAGGGAAAAGATGGAGAATTAATTAAATGGAGTAATTTATAACTCATCTGCCTCTTAGTAGAGAAATGATTTTGAGCTTCTAAAAGTTCAACTGTGTATGTTCTAAGAGTCTGATGAGGTAGATAGTGGATGCTATCCTAATGTGTGGGAAGGTAGCTAACAGAGGGCAAATTTACATTTGGGTAGTGGTCCATAAATTTAAGGATTGAGCCTCACTGTAGAGTCCTGAGTGATGATAAAATGAGGAAGGAATGGAAATGATATTTATATTGGCATACTATAGGTTCTTCTGTTAATATTTAAGATTTAATCACAAAACTACCACAGAGCCTAGTTATAATTGGTGATAAGGACAATGATGGGAAGAAAATACTTGGAAGTCTCACTCAGCCAAAACCATTGGGTTGCTTTTTATTTATTTCACTCATTAAAATTAGTGCAAAACTAATAATGGAATTGCTACTTTGGATCTAATTCTGATCAAGTGGGAGGAACAATGTGAGTACTTACTAGTCTATAGCCTGATATAAATCAGAAATTATGTGTGATTGGAAATATTAGAAACATGGAAACTTCTTTCTAGAAGTGTGAATGGGATAAAGAATTCTAAATGCAGAAGGAAGGTGTTTTAGAAATTAGAGATAAATCATTAGTAAGAGGAAGCATTTTTAAAAAGGTTTATATTTTGAAATTAAAATATAAATACATTGATTTCCCCCTTCCCCTTCCTCCCTCCCACCCTTCCCATGCACCCCATTGCCCTCTTTCAAACTCATGATCTTCACTTTTTAAACTGTTGTTGTGTGTATGTGTACATGCATACATGTGCACACATACACGGATATGTATATGTAGTACTAAATAATAAATACAACATTTTCTGTCTGTCTAATATTACCTATAAGTACAAGAATCCAGGTTAATTGATGCTAGATAACCAGTTTGTAGGTTTTTTTCCCCTAAGGAAGCAGATTTCTCCCATTTTCAATGTCATTTAGGTTCCTGTACTTCTTTGTCCAGAACTGGGGCCTCATGACTATTCCCCCTTCTATGCCAGCATGTCTTTTGGTGTTGTTCATGTCTTGCTTAGGCAGCCATGGTAAAAAGACTTCATAGGTGTAGCTTCTCTGACATTTGTAGGAGGTGAAATGTCTTAGAAACTTACTGTCCCACTGGCTCTTACAATCTTTCTGTCCCCTCCTCAGCTATGATCCTGAGTCTTAAGTGCAGGAGTTGCACTGTAGATATCTTAAAATTGGATTCTTGCCATAGTGGAGAATTTTATCACAAGTACTGCATGCACATACTTTGCTGCAAGATATAGTAAGTTCTATAACACATTATATGCTCTAATTCAACTTTGAGAAGTAAAATCAGTAGTTTTTTAAATGTCAAATGTATATTTCAGGTAAATAGATTTTCATGATAACTTAGTACTAAGCACCCCCATATGTTCACGTGATTCCTAGGATTTGATTAGCATTGTAGAAAGCAGATGCATCAGCAGTTGTTGAATGCTACTGAGTTCATCTGAGGAGTGAAGGAGCTGCAGAAAGTTAACTTCCACATGCAGTATAACAATCTTGGTCACAGAGTTCTGGTGGGATATGACCTTCTCTAATGTACAGGATCAGGACTGGAAAAGACATTTCCAGAAGAAGTATGAGACACAGTCATGAGCAGGTCCATCCTCAGGTTTCTTATTCATCATGCTTGAAAAATTCACTGACATCCAACATGCTTTTTCTAACTTGCCCCTACTTCAAGGTAGTAACTCTCTGGAGGGAAAAGGGGCACATTCTATGCGGAGTCCTTCTTTTATTGACCTGCAATGGGGAAATAGGATAGTAATTAATGTTACACTCTCTGCCTCACCCTTATTCCATTTTTGTAAGAGCCTGGTATTTAAGGATTCAAGTATCTTGTTCATTTGGATTAAATAGACTGTTTCAAAGCACTCAGAAACTATACATACCACCTGGAACTTTGCAAAAAGGAAGTGAGAATGACCCAGGTGATAGGAGTGATTCCATCCAGTCAGTGCCATCCAAGAAAAAGAATATGAGTCACAGAGTAATGTCAAAATAAAAGTACAAAACTAGAACATACTAGCAGAACACTAGGAAAGTCCATAAAGAGGAAAATGTCTGAAGTTCAGTTTGATGCATTGACTGTTTCTGAAAGGACACAAACATATGGATGTCTTGACATTGGAGCTGGGAACTGGATAGGGGCTAGAGGAAAAGTCACTTTGCATTAAAGACTATTTTACTTCTTGTATTTTAATTTTTGTTTATTTATTATTACATTTATTATTTATTTCATGTGTATAAGTGTTTTATCTGTATAGATGCCTATACATCATGTGTGTGTCTGGTGACCAAGGAAGCCAGGAGAGGGTGTTGGATACCCTGGAACTAGAGTTACAGATAGTTGGTAGCTTCTGAGCCTTCTCTCCAGCCTCCTTATTTTGTGTTTTTGATACAGGTTCTCTCTATATATCCCAGGCTACCCTGGAATTCACTGCATAGACCATGATGGCCTTAAACTGCTGGTAATCCTCCTGTCTCAGCCCTTTAAGTACTGGGTTTTACAGATGTGAGCCACCATGCATAGCTGAGAATTTTTATCCATGACATTTGCTCTAATTTTAAATTACCGAAGCAAGATTTTTCTAAAAATAGAGGCCAGTGTAAATATTCAGCATCATTGTGTCTTATGAATTAAAAAAAGAAATTTTTATTCTTGTGAATTTAAGAGAGAAAAAAGAAATGGCATTTCTTCATGTTGAGGAAGCTGCACATACATGGTCAGAGGCACACAGCAAAAGGGTCTTCTTAGTAGCAGAAAGGAAATGCAATGTACTAAAAAGAATAAAATTTGTAGGGAGAGTGAGGAGGAATACCAGAAAATGCATTTAAAAAGGAAGTCTTGATCATAGAGGGCTCATATAGCAGGTAGTTTAGATTCTATTTGAAGTCACTAGGGGTGTGAGTGGACATCAAAGTCTCATAGGCAGCAGAGCAACCTTCTCTGATTTATGTTTCAGAAACATACTGCTGGTGATGTGAGGAGCAGATTTGGTCAAGGGCAAGTTTCCTACCTGGAAGGAAGAAGGAGTTTTTAACCTTGACTGACACTAAGACTATTTTGTTTCTTTTAAGGAGTGTGAAATTATATATATATATATATAGTGTGTGTGTGTGTGTGTGTGTGTGTGTGTGTGTACATGTGTACATATTATCCTTGGTTTACTTACTCTGAGCATCTGGCATCTCTATATCCTGGCCATTGCTACATATAGTACAGAGCAGACAGTTTTGCCTTGATGAATCTAATATATGCTAGTATTGTATACTAATTCATCAAATATTTATTAAATACTTGTCGTGTTAGTCCTGTTCTTGATGGTGGAGAGAAAGTCATGAGTAAAAGCGTTCTCCAATAGGTTCTTCTGTAGACAAGATTCTACAGAAAACATTAAACAAAGTAATTTGATGTGCTTAAGTGCAATGAACTGAAAAAGACTGGGGAATGTGACTGACCATGACTTGAATCTGGGAGAGAATGTTAGGTAAGGTGATTGCAGAAGGAGTCTCTGGGGGGGAGGTGAGCTCTGAATTGAGATGACAGAGGCAAGTGTCTTTATACAAGAGGGAGGAGCCATGAATTATTTTAAAGGGAAGTTGGTATGTGCAGCAAGAATGCAGTCAGCAAGGAGGACTGTACCAGATGAGGTCACAAAGGTAGAGGAATGGAAGTATCTGTCTCCAAGGCATTGCTATGAGGATATATCGTAAATAAATCATCATGGCTGATCATAGAGGGAAATAAACTGGAGTGAAATTAGAGGGGCTTGTATATGTCCAAATTTATTTATTATTTTATGTAAACTTTACCTTAGCAATGTCAGCAGTGACAGAATTTGATGAATTCTGGAGGTGGGACCTATAGGACTTGCTGATGAATTGGATGTAGAGGTGAGAAAAATAAATTAATAATGAGGATTTGCTTTTGTGCTTAGCCAAATGTGACATTTTGAGGATATGGGAAATTAATTGGATAGAGAATGAAGAGTTCTGTTTTTTCCACATCAGCCTGCAGTGCTTGCTGGTTGGCCTTCAAGTGAAGGTATAAAGTATGGAGTTGTATTCATGAATGTGGAGCTCATTGGTGAGACAAAGGCTGGAAACAGGAACCTAAGAGTTACTAATGCTAAACTGACTTGAGTAGCTGCTCACAAGGAATCCCTTTGGTCAAGTGGTGGGAGTCTCCATTAACTCCCTCAGCAGCATGCTGTTTGACATTTAGAATATATGAGGTACTTGCTTATTGACTTGACCCATAGAATGTCACTGTGCATTCGGAACAGTGTGTCAGTTCTGCATGCTTTGGTTGCTCCCATGTAATGTGTATTTTCTCTTCTCCTTGTAAAGCTCTCAAAGTGCACATACAGACAAGGTGATGGAGAATCATCTCACTATTTTGTCTAGTCAATATGTATTCTTTATTACATAGACAGTTTAGAAGGATGCTCCTGTTTTCTTCTTCCTTTTATGTGGAGAAACCACTGGTTCTTAAAGGGAATTAAATGGTTAGATCTGAGTCCTACTAGATACTTTTAAAAGTACTGAACTCTGAAATTGTGAGTCATATTAAGATTACTTTTTTTTCAGTAACAAAATATTCTGAATTTGCACACCTAAACCTGCATCATGGGAAAAACTCACATCACAGAAGAGAGCTAATCTGAAATTGTGTCTTGATATTAATGCTGTTTTCTGTGCTGGAATAAACCATGTGGTTATAGAAAAGTTGTTTTATGCACCTTGTAATGTGTGGTCATATGCTGTGTAATGATGTTTTTGTTAGTGATGGACTTCATATTGGATGATCACAGAAGGTTATAATGCAAGTGAAAAAACCTGTTCTAGCAGTTTTGTCTTGTAATTCTTTGTGTTTGAGGTGGTACTACTGTGAATAAACCAATAGGCTAACAGCTGCATAAAAGAATAACACAATTATATTCAGTATGTAAGACTTAATAATGCACGATTATGTTACTAGTTCACATATTCACTGTATTCCTTATCATTATTCTATAAAACACTGTTTCTAAAAATTAGTTTAAAACAATGTGCTGTATGATGAAGCCTCACAAATCTGTGTTTCCTGTGCCTATGGTTCATGCTGAGGTCAGATCCAGTGACTGATGAAGCTCTCATGCAGAGGGAATCATCTAATAATGCATTCCTCATGTGTCACCACCATGTGTAACTGTAGAGAAAAATACCATCTAGTGTTGGTTCCAGAACCCAGATTTTGCTTTTGCTTTGCAATCTTTTGTTTGTTTGGAACAGAGTATCAATAGATAGACCAGGCTGGTCTCAAGTTGTAATCCTTGTCCTTCTGCCTGCTGAGTGCTTGGTAAAGAATGTGGCTGTGTTCTATCCTTGTCCTAAGAGCATGTCTGAGGCTAAATTAAAAAATAATGAACTAATTTCTTTGGCAGAGGAGATTTAAGACAGCCTAATATAGATTCTGTTGCATGGTTATTAGTAATCATTATTATACACTTCTACAATGAAAAAAGAGAAAGTGGAGGACAAAGAAATACAAATATATAGTTTAGGGAGTAAAAGGAAACCACTAAGGTTAATGTTACAACTATGGCTTTCACTGGAAGACAGGCTGCAATTCTTAGGGAAAGTAGCACCATTAAGGAGGAGCCAAGTCCGCACTGGGATAAAAGGAAAGATGCCCCATCTGGCTAAAATTCCAACTTGTTAAAGGAAGAGCCCTAAGAAATTATCAAGGGTTGCTGCAAATATAATTTAGGTGAGGTGGGAGGAGGGTGAAGTTTTATCCAAAGCAGCTAGCCCAACTTGGCAGTGTCATCCATGTGGTTCTCTCTTTAGAGTCATGAAAGATAAACAAGTAAAGAGATCGTGGAATCTTCCTCTACAGTTAAGGAGAACTGCTGAGACCAGGCAATGGGTGGGGGGGGGGGCAGTCCCTGAATGATAGACCCTAGAGGGCAAAAGTCTCTGAGAGGCTGCTGTGTGAAGCTGTGAAAGTGAAGCCTGGATTACACTGCAGATCCCTAAAATGCTGGACATTCCAGAGCCATGGTATATCTGCCAAGGAGAGCACACACAAGAAATGGAGAGAGAGAGAAAGAGAGAGAGAGAGAGAGAGAGAGAGAGAGAGAGAGAGAGAGAGAGAGAGATCTTACAAGCAGCATACCTAGAAGACCAGAGCCATTTTACCAATTTGACATCAGATGTGGAGTTTCTGCTAGGTTTTGGTCTTGCTTTGGTCCAGTATTTCCTCAAATGCCCCCATTCTTCCCTTCAATTGATAATTTATATTTTGTCCTATTGTATGTTTGAAATACATCATTTGCATTTTGGTTTTACATGTGGTTATGATTAAGAGATTGCTTAGAGTCTCAGAAGACTGTGTACTTTTTAAACCGTGTTTAGACTGTATAGATTTTTGAAGTTGGACTAAATAGATTTTACATTATGATATGGCCATGGGACTGGGAGTGCTAGGGAGTAGAATGAGATGTCTTCCATAAGTCTCATTTGGATACTCGGTCCCCATTGTTAGGGAGGCTTGGAAGCAGTGTTCTTGCTGGAGAAAGTCCATCACCTGGGAGTGGGCTTCAAAGTCTCAAAAAGCCAAGTGACCTATCCAGTTAGCTTTTTCTGCCTCCTCTTTGTGATTTCAGATTTGAGCTTATGAAACCAAAACAGGAGTCACACTGTTACACATTGTTGTTAAGTCCCTGTACAGTTCCGTTTTCTAAGCCTAATGTACTTGAGTTTTTTGCTGCAATGGCAATTGGAGGGCCAAGGAATGCCACAAAGGATGCCATCTGTGACATCCAGAAGGGGCAGGATTTGAACTGCCCTTTTATTATGTCAGGCAGCTATTAAGTCCACAACTGGAGTCAGTAGGGGCTCTTCTCCATGCATCACCCTCAACTTGGGGAAGAGAAATACTAGTGTGTAAACCCCTGGCCAACTGGCAGATAGGCAATGGAAGATGATTATGGCAGACTTGAGTAACACAAAGAGTGAAGGTGTTGTGGATGGTAGGGCACTGGGGCTAAGGTGGGGTATTGAGGGTGAGGCTTTTGTTATAGTCTAAGAAATTTAATTCCCCTGTAAAATGTGTCCCAGATGCCTTAAAGCAGTTTGCTATGCCAAAGAGGGTGATATGAAAAAGGTAGGGACTTGGGGCAGTTGGTAAGTGGTGAGGTAAGATTATTTGACAGGCTATAGAAGAAGCTATAAGCAGCAGTTGTGAGTTTTTCCCAGGAGGAACACACAGCCAGCAATCTCCAAAGTTGGCCAGGTTAGGTGACATTAAGGAACTGGAAGGCTGAGGTTAGAGTCTGAAGCAGGAGATGAAATGACAGATTTGTATTATTTAGGAGAGGGGACATTAAAGAGGTTATAACCTTGGAGAAATAATGAGTCACCTCCTCTATTTCTCCTGTCTCTAGGGGTTGAGTAATCAGGATATATTTTTTCTGGATCTTAATCATGCTCACCTGGTGCCAGGGGCTGAAGAAATGATAGAGATTACCAGTAATACCTGTTTCCCACCTGGGAACCCATGGGCCCCTTATATAGAGAGGAAGGGCCCCATTTCATCCATAGAGGAAGGACTTGGGGTGAGGAAATACAAAGGATACATAGTATTGGCAAGGCCTGTATGTACAGCCTCCATAAATATATGGCCATTCTTTACAACAGCTTTTGTCTGGTCATACAAGAAGCAGGTGAAAAAGTTATGGGTTGAAGGAGGGTGGGTAGATACATGAGTGATGGGAACTGTAATTGACTCCTGATAGCCTACTATGGAACAATTTCCCAATCATGTTTGGAAGGAGTGTTTGTTAGAAGTGGGGTGTCTTGAACCTCAAATCTCCATATGTGAGAGAAGTGTGTGGTGGTATTCTAATTGTACTGAAATGTGATTTTGATTGTATGTTAATAAATAAAGTTACCTGGGGGTCAGAGCTATTAGAGCCATAGACAGAGTGTGGCGGTGGTGGCACACGCCTTTAATCCCATAGATCTCTATGTGTTCAGGGATACAGCCAGCATTGGAGACATATGCCTTTAAGACCTAGGGGGCTGTACATTCAGACAGTGACGAGGCAGTCATGTGTTTGGGTTTACAACCAATGAGAAGGCAGAATGACTGGAAAATCGATTTACAGACAGGAAGTAGCTCTCTTTTAGGAAGCTGGGACACTGCAGGTGGAAGGGTGAGATTTTAGCTCTGAGCTCTGACCTCTCGGCTTTCTCTTTTACATTGTTTCTGTGTTTCTTATTTAATAAGACGGTTAGTTACATCAACAGAAGTGGACAGGAGTGAAAGGATAGAAAGTCTAATCCAGTAGAGTTGAGTACAGCTGCCAGGGTAAAGCCTCATTCTTCTGGAACTAGGGACAAGGTGATTGATCTCAGTGTTCTCTGAAACTTAAGGGATAGAGTCCTATTGCGGTTGATAAGTAGGAACGGAAGTTTTCTTAAGGCAGAGGAGTAAAGGGCTTGAGGTGGAATAGGTGAACCCAATAAGGGATACCCTCAAGCTTAGCTATGGGGGTTGCAAGTGTTAACTTGAAGGGGCTCTGCCATTTAAGGGAAAGGATTGAGAGACATTGGTCTGGAGGGGAGAGAAGGACCTGATTCCCAGTACTGATTGGGGATGAACAGGAGTGGGCATATGACTCAGGTAGATAGTGGTCAATAAAGTTCCACAGGAGGGAGTGGAGATGACAGAGCATGGGGGTGAGTAGATGATCAGGATAGGTGGGGGTTTGGGTAAAAGATTAGGGGTCAGAAGTGGTCATCTATAAATGAGCTCAAATAGTGAAATGGAAAGAGATGTCTTGGGGAGAGCTGGTAGCCTGAGGAGGGCAAGTGGTAGGAGCTTCACCCAGTAAAGGTGAAGATTTGTGAGTTTGACAAGAGTGTTTTTAAAGGAGCAGTTAATTTGTTCTGTCTTTCCTGAGAACTGAGGATAGTATGAGACATGGAAATGCCAAGGGATGTTGAAGGCTTTGGATAGGGTTTGGGAAATCTGGGAGGTGAATTCAGGACCACTGTCCAACTGGAGGGAGGCAGGGACTCCAAAGCAGAGAATGACCTCCCAGAGGAGGCAGTTGGAAACTGTCTGAGCCATTTTGGTGGTGGTATGAATGCCTCCACTCATCTTGGCAAGGTGTCCATTAAGACCAGGAGGTACCTAATGCATTTGACTGTGGGCCTGTGGAGAAAGTCAAGTTGTCAGTCAGTTCCAGGGAGAGAGCCTCTGGCCTGCTGAGTTGGGGTCTGATATTTGACAGATTTTATAAGAGGCAGTAATAGCCCTTAAGAAAGACAAATCCTCAAGGTTGGACTGCAGGTGGGCCTTAATAAAGTGAGACAAGGCTTGGATATTAGGATGAAAGAGCTGGTGTAGACAGAACAGAATTTGTCGAGTGTCAGGAGGTGATAATGGGATGTGGGATGTAATGTAAGGATGTCTTGTGGTGGGTGAGAGAGGTCCAGGCCTTCAAGGGCCAGTAGCTCTAGCTGCCCAGGTGGCTTGATTATTTATTTCCCTTTGAAATTGGAAATATTGGAATTGTTGATCTGGTGGGACCAGTATAGCCATGAGGAGATGGCTTGTTTTTAACTAGCTCTTATAAAAAATTAACCCACATTTTTAATCTATGTTCTTCCATGCACCCATTACCTCATCTCCATTTTGCCCATCCTGCTTCCTCTGCACCTGGCTGGCTACTCTGTCTTTCCTTTTCCTAGAGCTCTCTCTGTCCAGAAGTCCCTGCTATACCTCCTGCCTAGCTATTGACCATTTAGTTTTTTATTAAACCAATAACAGTGCTGCATGTAGGTGGAGCTGGGGCCTGCAAGTCCATAGGCAAGTGGCTTTATTTATTTATTTATTTATTTATTTATTTATTTTGTGAATTCCTGCCACACGTTGGGCACCAAATGTAACATGAGTCTTAAAAGGTCTTATTAAATACAAAACATGGAGCCACAAATTTGGGTTAAAGTCTTAAAGAGATCAGACAGATATGGAAAGCCACAAGCTAACTTACCTCACCAACTCCACAGCTTCCAAGGAGAATGACTTCCTGTTTACTCAGACTTATATGCCTTGCTTTTTTGCCCTTTCATTGGCTTTTAGCCAATCTCATTTTTAGCTATCTCATTTCCTCTTCCTACACAGCTCTGTCACTGTCTGTCTGTCTTTACAGACCTCCAGGTCTCTATGGTTGTTACTGGGATTAAAGGTGCATGTCACCACACTTGGCTCTGTTCCCAAATGTAGCCTTGAACTCTCAGAAATCCTGCCTGCTAAGGGATTAAAGGCATGTGCTGCCTGACTTCTTTGTTTACTTAAAATGCCCGGCCTTTCCCCCTATCTCCAGGCAAGCTTTAATTTATTAATGCACAAATAAAATATCACCATATTTCAGCACAAATAAAATATCACCACATTTAGGCTTGTTTTTAACTAGCTCTTATAACAAATTAACCCATATTTTTAATCTATATTTTTTCATGCACCTATTACCTCATCTTCATTTTGCCCATCCTGCTTCCTCTGCATCTGGCTGGCTATTTTACCTTTCATCTTCCTAGAACTCTCTCTGTCCAGAAGTGTCTGCTATATCTCCTGCCTGACTGTTGGCCATTTAGCTTTTTATTAAACCAATCACAGTGACATATCTTTACACAGTATAATCAAACATCTCACATCATTTCCCCTTTTTGTCTAAATAAAAAGGAAGGTTTTAACTCTAACATAGTAAAATTATATACAATAAAAACAATTATCAGGTAAGAATTATATTCACAATGTTCAGTCCATTTGCATTTGGCAAATTCAGAGAAAATATTCTAATATCTATCCTATCTTGGTGAGCCCAAAGTTTTGTACCTATTTTACCTTCTATCATAACTAAGGAAAACTATAACCATCAGTCTTCAATTCCATCAAAGACCCCAGAAGGATATATATATATATATATATATATATATATATATATATATATATATATATATATATATTACCTGAGTAAATAACAAGTGCAGAGCAAGCAACTTGGAAAACTAAGAAATGACAGAGACATCTGGCTGCCTGAACAGTTACCCCAAGTTCCTCTGCAATGTTGGGACATCTGTCTTTGGCCTATAGGACTAGAATATCTGACAGTCTTTTCTGTGAAGCAGGATATTTAAAGAACTCACCTGCCTTGTCTTGGCAAAGTTTAGCAATCACTTTCTTTTATGTCCTTCTTGTCCAATTTGGACAACATACTATCAGCAGTTGAGGCAAGGGCAGTTTCTTGCCCAGTGACTAACTTTTGTCACAAAGAAAGCAAACTCCATATGGAGGTTCTTCAATGCCCATCATCTTCTCTGAAGTAGATTGGTGCTGCCAGAGCAGATGTGTCTCATTGTCATGAAATGCCTTATTTTATTAAAATATCTGAAATGTCATATTCTGTAGATCTCCGAAGTGTTTGAAGATTACTTGTCTATCTAAAATATATTTCTGTTTGACCTTGAAAACATACTTAACATGACTACAAGTTTGATTGTAATAGGTGACTAGCTACTAACCTGCATTTCTTTTTTTTTTTTTTTTTTTTTTGGTTTTTCGAGACAGGGTTTCTCTGGGTAGCTTTGCGCCTTTTTCTGGAACTCACTTGGTAGCCCAGGCTGGCCTTGAACTCACAAAGATCTGCCTGCCTCTGCCTCCCGAGTGCTGGGATTAAAGGCGTGCACCACCACCACCGCCCGGCCTTAGGTACAGTTTCTTAAACAAGAGAAAAAACACATGTACAGTGCATTCTAATAAAAATAACCTTGAATTTTTATCAATATAGAAAAATACCTTAAACATGGGTAGAAACATGTACAGTATAACAAAAATAACCTTAAATTTTTATCAATATACAAAATCCATACCAATGTAAGATATTTAAGACTAATAGTTGCTTTTTAAGTTTGAAAGATTAATCTGCCCTTTTATTCTGTCATTTTTATATACCCCCTTTTTCTCTTCAGAACGAGATCCCTGAGTTTAATCTCCTTTGTTCAGCTTTTTTCCTGACCATTGCCAATAACAACCTGTAACCAACCCCTCTAAATGATGACAAAACCCATAACCCGCTGAATGGCTAAAACCCACCCACCCTACCTCTAGGGAAAGTGGGTGTCATGTTCTCTAGACTGCTTCCTGTTGTCTGTGGGTGATGGTATCTTTATGGAACTCTAGAAAATTGAGATAATGGTCAAGTCCTGGAAAAACTAGCCATAACATTTGTTGCTCAGTCTCTGTGTAATGGGGAAGTGCAAGGTTTATCTGAAGTCTTGGCTAGAATAGTCTGTGAGGTTGGACCATCTCAGTCAGCAGCTTTGAAGCTGTTCTGGATACAGAACTCTGGAGAAACTGCAACAGAGGCACTCTGAGGGGCTAAATCACTCAGGACACTTGTTTTCATTGGTATCTGGTCCTCTTGTTCTGGAAACACAAACTTTCAAGGGTAACACACATATCTGCATTAACACAAATATGAACTATGTATTGTACACAAGGCTGCTAAAGATGATTTTTTTGTTTTATGTTTGAGCAGGTAAAATATACATCACCTGTCTTGTAGTTTTTCTAGATTTATTTCTTTATGTCTGTAGCCAGGATTTTCAGGGGTTCTCTCCGATCAAATCTGATCTCTGTCCACCTTGAAAGAGTCCACATCCTTTCATTTTCTGTGGCAAGAAAAGAATAACCTTTTCCCAATGCAACTTATTTTTTACTTCCATTTTGAAGTTATAACATTTAAAAATATATAGTTTGGTTTAATTTAGCCATTTCCATAACCCAATGTCTCTCAGCAGTTATTGTTTGCTCATCAGTAATCAAAAAATTCAAAGTCAACAAAACACCATGTAGGTTCCAGACTTTCTGTGTATTTTACATCTTTACGAAGTTTATCCTTTTTATATTATTTTATTCTCTCTTTAAAGACTATCTTAGTATTTATAAACTATTTTTTCTATGACTATCTATATCCATTTTCTTTTCTTTTTTAAGCCTATGCAATTTTTTTTAAACACACTGTAACCTGTTTAGATTTTTTTTTCTGTCTGGATCTATCTTTATTGAGCATCTACAGTGTTCTCTGACTGAGTGAGACAAATCTTAAACTGCTATGTCACCTGTTGTACAGCTCAGCTTAGTGCATGGTGCATGGCACTGGTGGCAACTGTCTCCAGCTCTTAGGCAGCCACCTCTCTATGCCACCCAGTCTGCCTGAGAGACCAGGGTCACCAGGAAGCTGCATTTGACTCCATGACCCGAACATTTTTTAAGCTTTCTCGGGCCGTATGTGGATATATGTGGCCAGACACTGCTTGCCATATGTAGACAGAGTTTTCTTTGGGCCATCAGCTCACAAAAACATGTAGAATTATTACTCATAATGAAAGCTTGGTCTTAGCTTAAACTTGTTTCTAACTAGCTCCTATAACTTAAATTAATCCATATTTTTAATCTACATTTTTCCACGCACTCGTTACCTCATCTCCACTTTGCCCACTCCTACTTTCTCCGCATCTGGTGACTGCCTTCCCTTTTCCCTGAGCTCTCTCTGTCCAGAAGTCCCTGCTATACCTCTTCCTGCCTTGCTATTGGCCATTTAGCTTATTTTAAACCAACCACAGTGACATATCTTTACACAGTATAATAAAATATCTTGCAACTTTGAGGGGTGGGCACTAATGGGAAGTAGGTGTGGCATCTTCTACTAGTGCCACCTGGAGAAAGGGGACCTGGGAGAGAGCGAGAGTTTGTAAGCCTTTATATGTTAAGAGGTTGGACAGGTCGTGGGAGGGGAAGATACTGGTAGGTGACCCAAAAGTTGGTTTTTTTTTTTTTGATTAATAAATGAGAAGTTTTGTAGCTACTAAAGCATGAATGCAGGGTACCCATCCCTGGTGAGGTCTAATTTTTTTTGGACATGTATACCATGGGTATAAAGGAAGATCACAGTTGGTGGCCTAGGACCCTGGGGGCCTATCCCTCTTTTCCTGTTTCATAGAGGGAGAAAGGATGAGTTAGGTCTGAAGAGTATAGGGCCAGAGCCCTAAGAAGAGGCCCTTGGAGCTTTTGAAAGGGCTTGGTAAGGGGTATGAGAAGGGGTTTTTGTGAGGGGCCAAGGGCTGCCTCATATAGGGGTTGGGCAAGGAGGGAAAAGGAGGGGGATCTAAGAGCATAAGAGGCCAGCTATTCCTAGGAATGATAAAATCTCCTCTTTGGTAGAGGGGACCACAAGGGACTGGATTAGGTGTTTTCTATCCAAAGTAATGGCTTTGTGGGTTGGAGTAATGGTTAGTCCCAAGTAGGTGACTTGAGGGGTAGACGGGTGTATCTTAGAAAGTGATACTCCACCCGGGGCCTAGCCGTGGATGTCTGCATCCAGATTCCTCAGTCCTTGGATGGGGTTTCTGGCACAACTATTAGGGTGTTTGGCCATCCCATCACCAGAGTAGGTCAGTCCCGGCTGTCTCTCGGCCATTGCCAGCAGTCTTTTGTGGGGGTATCTTTGTGGATTTCTGTGGGCCTCTTTAGCACTTTGTTTCTTCCTTTTCTCATGTGGTCTTCATTTACCATGGTCTCCTATTCCTTGTTCTCCCTCTCTGTTCTTGATCCAGCTGGGATCTCCCGCTCTCTTTTCCTCCACCCTCGCCCTTCATTGCTCCCACTCATGTCCAGGTTGTTCATGTAGATCTCAGCCATTTCTCTGTCATTGGGCGATCCTCATGTCTTTCTTGGGGTCCTGTTTTCCAGGTAGCCTCATTGGTGATGTGAATAGCACCGGGAGTCTAATTAGCAAGAAAGAGGAGGGGTTATATGAGTGAGAATTGTTGAAACCAAGGTTGGATAAAGCACAGGGACAAATAGCCAAATGAATGGAAAAACACATGAACTATGAACCAAAGGCTGAGGGGCCCCCAACTGGATCAGGCCCTCTGAATAGGTGAGACAGTTCATTGGCTTGATCTGTTTGGGAGGCATCTAGGCAGTGGTACCAGGTCCTGGGCTCATTGTATGAGTTAGCTGTTTGAAACCTGGGACTTATGCAGGGATGCTTGGCTCAATCTGGGAGGAGGAGCCTGGACCTGTCTGGACTGAGTCTATCAGGTGGATCTCAGTCCTCGGGGGAGGCTTTGCTCTGGAGGAGGTGGGAATGGGGGGTGGGCTTGGGGGAAGGGGAGGGGGCCAGGAAGGGGGAGAACAAGGGAATCTGTGGCTGTTACGTAGAACTGAATAGTATTGTAAAATAAAATAAATAAAAATAAAAAGAAAGTGATACTCTATAGCCCCAGCTGTATAAGAAATGTAGAAGAACAGAGGTGTCAGTTTGGCCAATTTGTAGGGCTGGACTGCAGAGGAGCAGGTCATCTACATATTGTATAAGTTTAGATTTGGGGAGAGATAAAGAGAGTAGATCAGAGGCCAGGGCCTGGTCAAATGGGTGTGGGCAGTCCTGGAACCTCTGGGGTAGGACAGTCCAGGTGAATTGGGTAGAGAGGTGGGTGGCAGGGTCAGTCCAGGTGAAGGCAAAGATGTTTTGTGACTGAGTGTGGATGGGGACATAGAAAAAGGCATTTTTGAGGTCAGGACTGAGAAATGGGAGGTTCCTGAGGGGATAGTGGAAAGGAGTGTGTAAAGGTTAGCTATAGACAGGATGGAGGGGGACCACTGAAGACTGATGAGCTAGAGATCTTGAGCCAGTCAGTAGGCCCCATTGGGCTTTTTAAACTGCAAGTATAGGGGTGTTAAAGGGGGTAGATGTGGGGTGAAGTAGTTTTTTTCTTAGGAAGTCAGAGATGAGGGACTTAAACCTCAGGGCTTAAGTCCCCTGAGGTTCTAGAGTGAGAGTGGGTACTGGGCTTGGGTGATCACTGGGTAGTATCTTGTAATTGGATGTTGACTGGGGGAATGGTGTTTGGCAACAGAGGAGCTTTGGGATCCCAGACTTGAGGGTCATCCTGGGAGGCTGGCAAAGGAAATGGCATGTTGGAACCAGTAATTTGAGTGACTAGAAGAAGGAGAGGGGCTACTGGAGAGCTTGGGGTCAGACAAATGGGAAGAGCAAAGGAAACAGAGGTTCCCAGGAAAGAATGAGTGATAGGAATATCTTTGAAAATGCAATGAAGTAGTGGGGTCTGGCAAAGTTGGTAAGGCTGTTTCCTTACCCAGGCAATAGGACAATAGGTAAATGAGAAGGAGAGATGGGTCCCCAAATCCTGTCAAGATCAAGCAAATGGACCCAGTGTCCAGGAGGAAGAAGTTGCGTTACCCTGATAATGTAATGACTACTACCCCAAGCTCCCTGGAGGAAATGACAGTGGTCGGGCCAAGGTAGCCTGAGCCCCATTAGTTATCTATGGCCAGACCTATGAGGTCAGCTGGAGGGTGATCTAGGTCTGATGTCCCCATGCTGTAAAGGACATTGCGGGGGTTAGTCAACAGTCTAAAGTCCCTCTTGATGACACTTTGGACATGGCTCAGGTGGCCTGCAGGGGCTGGTCTGGGCCCAGTGACCCTCCTGAATACATTTGAAACAGAGACCTGGTGGTCCTCAAGTCTTGGAGACAAGGGAGCCTGAGCAGTTACTGAAGCTGGTTGAATAGCCTTAGCCAGCATTTGATATTTCTGTAAACAGGCTTTTCTTCTCTCCCATGACCTTAAAGGCCAGTGCTAAGGTGGAGTTAGGGGTCTACTTGTGGAGTTAGGGGTCCCCTCTCCAAGTGCTTAAGCTTGGCACTTTTGTTGGGGAAACTCTGGGCAAAGAAATAGATCACAAGGAGTTGTTTCTCCTTTGGCTTTCTGGGGTCTAGATTGGTATACTGTAAGAGGGCCTTTGTGAGGTGTTCTAGGAATTGAGATGGGTTTTCATGTTTGTCCTGGATGATCTATTGGAGTTTCTCACAGTTCACTAGCTTAAGGGCAGCCTTATGGAGACCTGCCAGGAGGCAAGTTGTAAACTGATCTCTAGCTAGAATGCCACCTGGAGTGCTGTAGATCCTGAGGGGATCCAAGTCATTGACTACCTCAGCCCCAGCTGGGTGTGCTGTGTTAATTTGGTGGGTTTCATCTGCATGTGCTACAGCCTGCTACCAAACTCACCTGTGCTCTTTGAGAAGTAGGTTATAGAATCCTGGAAGGTGAGACTATAGGATTGGGTAATACATTGGAATTCTTTAATGAAATTAGAGGAGTTAGAGGTATAAGACATCATTTTTTCCCCCTGTTTGAGAGAATTCACTTAATGAAAAAGGGACACGTACCTTGACCAGGCTGTCCACTCCAGCAACCATCAGCAGAGGAAGAACCAGAGCCAGGTTAGGCCATGTAGGCAGAGGTAGAGGGGGTCCCATGGTAGAGTGGGAACCAGTAGCAGGGGTACTGAAGGCTACTGGTGGGATGAAAGTGGGTGCCAGGGAGCTTAGAGCAGCCTGTTGATGATGAGGGAGAAAAGGAGAGCAAAGGGGTTGGAAGAAGAGAAGGAGCTGTGGGTTGGCTCATTAGCAGGATCAAGAGTAGTGAAAGAATCATCTTGTTCAGACTTCATAGCTTGAAGGAGCTGAGTGAGGGAACAGGAAGAACTGCTGTAGATGATTAATTGTCAAATAAAACACTGAATGGCCAGTAGCCAGGCAGAAAGTATAGGCAGGACTAACAGAGTGGAAAATTGAGAGAACAGAACTGCTAGCCACCACCAGGACAAGGAAGATGTAAGGTGCTGGTAAGCCCAGCCACGTGGCAAAGTATAGATTAATAGAAATGGGCTGAGTAGAAGAGTAAGAGCTAGACAACAGTAGGCCTGAGCTAATGGCCGAGCAGTTTACATAATATAAGCGTCTGTATGTTTATTTTATAAGTGGGCTACTGGACTGCTGGGGATTGGTGGGACCCGGAGAGAAAAACTCTCTAGCTACAAAGAACAGAGGGAAGAAAGGCTTGGAGAGAAGGTATGAGAAAGCTTGGACATAGGGAACCTCTCTTCATTTCCCCAATTGCTGTTAGTAGTTGTAAAGGTCTCAGATAATATTGGGATCTAGGGGGCTGCTGGGTAGACATTTTGGTCGATTATCTAAGGGGCATTGAGGCCGTATTTGACTGCAAAGGCAGATAA
The DNA here is from genome assembly GCF_049852395.1 of Peromyscus maniculatus bairdii. Taxonomy (NCBI): domain Eukaryota; kingdom Metazoa; phylum Chordata; class Mammalia; order Rodentia; family Cricetidae; genus Peromyscus; species Peromyscus maniculatus. The sequence continues at coordinate 167,390,282 of NC_134852.1, read as the reverse complement.
GTTTAGAGATCTGTAAGTTTCGCTCTAGTGGAGGGGTTGGAGGTTCTCCAAGAGGCATCCAAAAGGGGAGCCAAAAGGTATGGATGATGCTGTTGCCATGGGTAAGGAAGAGGGGAAGGTCCTAGGCTTGAAGTTCAAGGTGTTCCCCAGACCCAGGAGGACCAAACTGGAAGACACAGCCATTCAGTGGATGTCACCACCTGAACAGGGATCAAGGCCTAAAAGCCCGAGGAGACTTGACATCTAGTACCAAGGCTTTTGAAACCAAAAGGTGAAGACTGAACTCGAAAATGAAGCTTCACTCAAGGGAAAGGGTCAGAGGTGGAGCTGGTGAATAGCTCAACTGTAGCCTTAAAGACTGTGGCTGGGGGCACCTCTGCCTCCAAGGATACTAGAAGGGTGTCAGTCACTCAGTGGTCATTCACTCAGATCCAGGGAAGAGTTTATATTAACCAAAGGGAAAACTTACCAATTGCTACTGTTGGATGGGGTAGCCAGTAGTCAGTGAGTCAGAAGGTGAGTCTGTTGCAGGTGGAGTAGAGATAAGGGATAGGATCCAAGTGCAGCTTAGACCCGTGAGGAGGAGTGCACAGGTACCAGGATGTCCTACAGAGTCTCGGCACCAATGTTAGGTGTTTTTTTTTTTTTTTTGTGGTAATGAGAGGGCCAGGGAATGCCACAAAGTCACACCATGCAACAGACCTCACCCGAAATTTATTATTATTGGGGGTGGGTATACAAAGGCTGCCTCTGAGAGAGGATAGAGGAGAAAGAGAGCAGGCTGTGAAGGAACGGACTTTATAAAGGCGTGCAGTGCATACACATAGGAAGAATCTATAACTTGTGGCAACAGCGGAAATGTATTGCATATGGTGGCTGATGTAGAGTGGCTAAGGGTGGGCCTGGTTCTAGAATGTGAGTGGTCCCTCACATTTACCAACATAATGTATCCTGCAAACCATGTTTTTCTACCTACACTGAACTTGTGATCCCATGATGTATGCCCACCCCTTTGCCATGCTAAATTCCTGCACTTGTGATATATATATGATTGCCCCTTTTGACTTATGAAAATGTGTCTTCCTAGATACCTCGATGATTTCCCTTCCACATGATGGATTCTTGCACTTATCTACCCCACAGGCAGCCTTGAGCCCAGAGTCCCCCACTATTCTGTCCAGGTGCTAACAGTCAAATATCTCAGGAGCTGTTTTCTACCAGCCCTAACTTTTCCTCATAAAAGGGACCCCAAAATCCAGTCAGGGGCTGCTCTCTGAAATCCCAACTTTGGGAGAAGCAGCCAGTTGGCCAGTTCTAAATATAGCTTGCTTTAATCAGACAGTCATGGAATTGCCTCCCCCGCCCCAGCTCTAACAAGCTTTCAACTGCTGCTCCCACTGTCTATTGGCTGCTTCTTCTTGATGGACTCTAACCCTTGGGAACTGTAAGCTTAAAAGAAACTCTTCCTTCTATAAATTACCTCAGTCATAATGTTTTATCACAGCAATAGACAAGTAACCAAGACACTACCAAACCTGAGTTTAGTTTGCAATTCTGTAAATAAAACCAAACAGTTTAGTGTATAAGAAAGTTTCTGTACACACACCCCTCTCTCTCTCTCTCCCCTTCTCCCTCTCTCCCCTAATCTGAATTATCTGTTAGTTTAAAGAAAGACTCTGGCTTTCAGCTTTTAGTGATTCTCATTACATTGGTGGTGTCTGTAAAAAGAATCATGCATGTCTGAATTCTCTTTCCCCTTTTTATTTTCAAGTCTGCATTCCTCATTCATGGGAGTTTTTGAAAACCAAGTAGTGGAATAACCTCTCAGGATTCTGAAGGGGCAAGAGTCTTGTCTTTTCTATATGCCTTGTCCTGAGGAAAGAGGAACCTATCACTCTTGACTTTCTGTTATGGGCCCTTTTTTTATAGCTATGAGACAAAATTCCAACTGCAACTTGCCTTCAGTTTGAACTAGTATCACAGACACAGAGGGGTTAGACAGCAATGTTTAGTTCAACTGTTTACATGTAAAAGCGCATTGTTATTGTTTTTGTTCTTATGTGTACCTTCACATCACACTTAATGATTTAATCATTTGTTCAGTGTGTTGGGAATATGCTCTATCTATGGATTTCATTATTTATGCTATAAAAAGCTTTGTGAAAAGATGAATCCATTATTCCTGCTGATATTTAAAGCAGATTTATGGCTTTCAAATATAGCCCCAGATGTTAAAATTTTAATTCCATTTGAATGTATTATTTAAACACTATTTCAACATTAAATCTTGCTTTTTGACTCTTGTATTATCTCATTTTCCACTACATTTTATTAGTGTTTTGGTAGTGTTTGGTGTGTAGATAAAATATTTTCTTAGTCCCTCTTTATAGTAATTAGACAATAGTTCTCACTTATCCACAGTTTAGCTTTCTACACATTCTGTTATTGTTGATCAACTGTAGTCTAAAAATATTAAGTTTTTTAATATTAAGGTAATTAATATTAAGAAATAAGCAACCGAGAGGTCTTAAATACTTTATATCTTGTTAAAATTATTTTGTCCTATTTATTGTGGCCACTTTATCAATTAACATTATTGTCAATATTACAGAAAAACGTGAAAGAGCCCAGATGCCTGTAATTTCAGGCAGGCCTGATGTGGGGATTGTGGAATGATAACTGGGTGTAAGGAGGGACTATTGTGCAGGAAAAATGGAAAAAGCTTGAAAGTTTCTTTCACTGGAGGGAAAATGCAAGCTGAAGAGAGAGAACTTGTCTGTATTCAGATAGTTTCGCTTCTGTTCTAACGCAGCAGCAACATTTCAACACAGGTGTCTCAGAAGTAACAGGCATATATTCAACCCCAAATTCCCACAAAATGAGCATTCAGCCGAAAATAGATTTAAAAATGAGCCACAGATCACTGACAGACATGACCCAGTGAGTGGAAAGCTGAGGATTGGTGCAACTGAAATTTGTGATAAAAAATAGAAGCTGCTGCCTTTTTAGCTAATGTGTGTGTGTGTGTGTGTGTGTGTGTGTGTGTGTACATGTCCTGAGTATGCTATTCTACAATCAGAATTTATTTATTGAACAGCAATAAATAAACAAGGTTTCAGTGATTTAGTGGTTTCAATGGCAGCAGTGTGCCATAAAATCTGCCTACCTTGGTAGTTTGGCCAAGGCAAATGCAGGTTCTTATTCCAATCTGAATTGTTAATATTAACTCTCATATGACATAGCTTTCAGTAATCCCCTAGCTCTGTGTGTGTGTGTGTGTGTGTGAGAGAGAGAGAGAGAGAGAGAGAGAGAGAGAGAGAGAGAGAGAGAGAGAGAGAGAGAGAGAGAGAGAGAGAGAGAGGAATACAGGTTAAGGAGTGCAGCATAGTTTCAGAATGGATTCGGAAAAGAGTCTATATAGATGAACATGAGCAGATGAACACTGCTGCAGAGCAGTGCCAGGAGGGGGCTGCTGGAGTCAAGTTTGAGAGCTAAGCTGCACAATTCATCTGCAAGATGCAAGATGGAAGGGCAAACAGGGTCAAGAGCTGAAAGCAGATCAGAAGCAGGAAATGGGGGTCAGGTCCTGATCCAGATGAATGGACAGGTGGATGGGCAGACAATCAAGTGGACTGTAACAGCAGTGGGGGCCTGAGCTGAGTCAGGGAGTCCCTGGTCCTTGATGTACATACCATATCAGATGATAGTTTTGTGTGGGTCATGCCCTCTTAGTGTTAGGTTTCCATCACTTCATGGGGTCCAGGTGAAGGAATTATACCCTTTCTTTGATTTCATGTTTCCAATAAGTTCTTGGGTCTGGTTTCCCTGATTTTATTTTAATATGTCCATGAACATCTACAGTTTTGATTTTCTCCAGTAAACTTATAGGATGACTCCCATTTTATTCTCAGGAGCAAGTCACTGTGTTAGATGGTTGAGGCCTGTCAGACCTGCAATTCCTGGGTCCACCCAGGGATTGCAATTGTGCCTTTTTTATAATGGCAAAAAAGGTGCAGCCTGAAAAAAAAAAAAAAAAAAAAACCTCACAATTTTATGCAATGTGGAGGAAGAGTAGGACAGAGCCTGGTCTCAACAGTCACATGCTGTGTGTGTCCACGGTGCATGCAAGTCTCTGCTCTACACACTTCCTGTGCTTTTCTAGTCAGCTATGGAACTGTGGGTTTAGCAACGAGGGGATAGGTAGGATTTTTTTTTTAAATATAGATTACAGGGAAGACAATGGAAAGAAAAGCGATTTCTATATCACTCAGATTATGATAGATTTTGTGATTTCTTAGATTCAGGGAGCATTTTTTATTTTTGTTTGTTTCCATCATTCTAGTTTTTATTACTATCTTCAAAAAACCAGAAGTGGTTAGAGAGTCACAAAGTCTAACTCAGAGAGTGGGCAGCAGGCACGCAGTACAATTTAGCAGTGGGTCTGTAGATGTGTTTTTCTGTGTACATGTAAATTTATAACATACATAGAGCTGGACAGGCCATTATAGCACCATCAGCTATGATGAAAAAATGGAGCTGTTGAAGGCTCTGAAATTTCAGAAAGCAAGACTGAGGATTTCTGATGTGGGAAATGACAGTGCAGCCTAGATTGCCTAGAGAGAACAGGTGTATCTCAGCTGTCAATTACAGATGTGATTGGATGCTAAGAAGGAATGCATCCTATAAATGGCTTCTCCTTATCATGAGATCTTAGCAGACACATCTCTTTCTAATGGTGACAGATGTCACACTGGCTCTAGTGAAAGGTGTAAAGCAAATGATGTTTGTTGTGGAGAATCCAGGTGTCCATTAAGTCCTCTGCCAAATCTGTTCCTGACAATTGGATTTTATCCTTATAATATCTTAATGTGTAAAACCTGGAAACTGTATCAAACTTTTAGCTTTCTTGAGATATTTGCATTTTACTGGTGGTATGATTTTTCTTCCAGAGATGTAAAGAAATGCCTATCTAACTCAGATAGAGGGGCACTGCCAGACCAAAGAAAAAGGTCCCTCTAAGAGTTTACTGGTGTCAGGTATATGACTGACTCTTGGGCAGTTGCATCACCAAAATGTTCCACTTCTCTGGATGGGCAACTTCAGAAAAGCTATACCTCCTAAAGGTCCTAGCCTCAAAGTTAGCCTTTATCTCTTTGTCTAGCATCCTTAGGACCATGCACAGCTGTGGCAGGACTACACATTTGGGGCAGAAAGGAATCATAAGTAGAATTTCATGGAACCCTACATCCTCATAAGGAAACACCAACAGTTTCATTACCATTGATAGAGATCTGGCTGTCAGTCAGGTACCTCTGCTTATTTCCTTCCTTTGACCCTAGGCCACAATCTTCTGCAGGTTACCACAGCCATGGCTAGCAGTCAGAAATTGAAATCTTGAACTAAATAATTGAAATGCCCAAACTGCAATATTTTAAATTAATTAGTTAATGAGAACTTTTTAAAATAAGAATTCTTTATGTCTTTGAAAATATGCTACATCAAAAACAAACCAATAGAACCATAAATAATTTGGTAAGCAGTTATTATATTTGTTATTTTTTTCACTTCAAACATTTCAACAATAATTTCACTTCTGGATATGGTATAAGAAGTATATGTGAATTTCAAACTTTAAAGATGTTGCATTTGTGGTAAACACTTGCATGTTTCAAATTTAATTAATTTCTTATTTATTTATTTATATTGTTGCACTGTTATCTTTTTTCCATTTTCTTTTTATTAAGAGATTTTCTATTTGTTTTACATATGAGCCACGGATTCCCCTGTCCTCCCTCCTTCCACCACCCCCAGCCTTCCCCCCAAACCCACCCCCCCATTCCCACCTCCTCCAAGGCAAGGTCTTCCCTGGGGAGTCAGCAGAGCCTGGTACATTCAGTTGAAGCAGGTCCAGTCCCCTCCTCCCTGCACCAAGGCTGAGCAAATTGTTTCAACCTAGGCACTAAGTTCCAAAAAGCCTGCTCATGCACTGAGGACAGGTCCCAGTTTCACTGCCTGGGGGCCCCCTAAACAGTTCAAGCTAAACAACTGTCTCACTTACCAGAGAGCCTAGTCCAGTTCCATGGGGGATCCTCAGCTATTGGATCACAGTTCATGTGTTTCCACTAGTTTGGCTAGTTGTCTCTGCACTTTTTTCAATCATGGTCCAGATATCTCTTGCTCATATGATTCTTCCTCTATCTCATCGATTGGGCTCCTGGAGCTCCACCTGGGGCTTGGCCATGGATCTCTGCATCTGTTTCTGTCAGTCACTGGATGAGGGTTCTATCATGACAGTTAGGGTGTTCAGCCATTTGATCACCAGAGTTGGTCAGCTCAGGCACTCTCTCAACCATTGCCTGTAGTCTATAGTGAAGTCATCTTTGTAGATTCCTTGGGACCTCTCTAGCACTCTGATTCTTCCTATTCCCATGGTGTCTTCATTTATCATGGCATCTCTTTCCTTGTTCTCCCATTCAGTTTCTAGTTAATTTCTTGTATTCATTTTTCTCTAGATCTTGATCCTGAGAGGCAAGAGCTGAAGAAAAGTCTACCTTTTATTCACAGGTGTTATTTCAATTTGAATTACTCTTTTGTCTTACATCAAGATTGGAGACCTTATTCTAGGTCTAATGCTATTTCTGACTTGATAGTTATTTAAATTTGTTTGTTCTCCAAAGGTTCATGTGCTAGAGCTTGATCTCTCATGGGGTCTGTTGGGGGTATAGTGGATCCCTTTAAGAGGTGGGGCTTTCAGAAGTTTCTATTGCCCTTGAAGGACTAACTGATGCTCAGTGTGAGTGAGTTCATTTGTTATTTTTCTGTTGCTGTGATAAAACACCTTGACTAAAGGCAATTAAAGAAGAGTTTATTTTGACTTAACAGTGTCTGAGGGATACAGGTGTATGATGGTGGAGCAGAGGGGTGGCAGCAAATGGTAGGCATGGCAACAGGAACAGGAAGCTCAGAGCTCACATCCTTTACCACAAGCATGAAGTCAACAGAGAGAAGTGGAAGAAGGAGAGGAATTTTATTTTCAAAGATCTGCCCCACCCCTTGGTCAGAGTTATACTTCCTCCAGCAATGGACTGTTGTATAGCAGCAATTAATGAGACAATTCCACATAGTTTATCTGGTAATTAAAAGAGGTTTATTTCAGGGTAACTTACAACCAATAAAGGGTTAGTTACAGGATCCAGGAGAGGTGAGGTGCAGTCCATTGTGGTTCTCTGGAAAACTCTGACTTGGTCTGCAATACAGCATCAAGGATCATAAGGAGCCGAGAGAGCTGGCACGTACACATCTCAGGTCTTAAGGGGTGTCCTCTCACCCATACCAGGGGCAGGTCATAAGTAGGTGTGGCAGTTACCTGCTGCCTCACTAGGGGCAGTGCTTCAAGGTCAAAGCTGGAATAGCTAGCTACCCACTACAATGTTGCTGTAAAAAATCTTAGGTGTTTTTTTTTTTAGGAATGTGGAAGACTTTAGAACCCTGGGCTAGAAAGGTGGCTGAAGGCTGTAAGCAGAGCTTAGCAGGCTGTCCTAGGTCCTAATATGAGCTTGGAAGGCAGCAGTTCTAGGAGCAATGAAGACTTGTCCAGATCAAGAGGCTTCAGAGGAGAACAATATTAGGACCAGGCTAGGAGACATTCCTGTGATATTTTGGCAAATAATGGGCCTATGGTCTGCTCTGCTCCTAATAACTTGACTGAAGCTAAGTTAAAAAGTAATGAACTGATTTCTTCGGTGAGGAAAATTTCAATACAGCATAATACTGGATCTGTGTCATAGCTATTAGTAATATTTTTTAATAGGTCTACAATGAAAAGAGTAGGTGGAACAGAAAGAAATACAAAATGTACAACCTAAAGCACAAAAGAGCACCACTAAATTTACTCTTGCAACTGAAGCTACCTCTGAAGGAGGTAAGATTAGCACCATCAAGGGAAAGCCTCCTGGTCTGTACTAGAGTAAAGGGATGGGTGCCCCTCAGAGGAAGACCCTGCCCAGCTCCCATCTTGTCAAAGTGAAAGTTTGAAGGGAACTTTCTGCTCTAAGACAGTAGCTGAGATAAAAGCTGCTGCTAATGTGGTTATAGGGGCTTAGAGCCCATTCAGGCCGGTTTTTGTGGTGGTGTCCACATGGTGCTGGGTTTAGAAGCATGAAGCATGCAAAAGGAAGGGGCATCACTTCTTCTTCCACGGTGTCAGAGAGCAGCTGAAGCTAGAGGGTGTATGGCGAGGGAGTCCTGGCATGAAGGCCCTGAGGACCACTGGGAGAGTTTATGAATGTGAAGCTTGGATTGAATTGGAGAGGGTAAGATGTTGGAGAAGCCAGTAGAGTATAGGAAATGCAACCAGCCTCAGCCAAGGGTCGGGAGAGAAAGAGAGAGGGGGGACATGTTGTAAGAAGCAAAGCTGGAAGGACAAAGCCATATAAGCCCTAGACACTGGGCATGCAGTCACAGGATTTGGTGTTTGTCCCGTAGGGCTTCGGTCTTGCCTTGCTTTGGTCACTTGCTTTTGTCACTATTGCCCCGTTCCTTCATTTTAGAATTATAATGTACATTCTGCGCCATTGCATGTTGGAGATATGTAATTCTCATTTTCTTTTTGTTTATAGAGGTTACAATTAAGAGATTGCCTTGAATCTCAGAAGAGACCTTGGACTTTTAAGCACTGTTGAGATTGTGAGCTTTCATCACCCAGTTCATGTTACCACACCTGCTATCTGCTGCCATGCTTTGCTACAATGATGAATTCATATTCTCTGAAACCGTAAGCCAAAAAATAATCTTTCTCATATAAGTTGCCTTGGTTATAGTTTTTTTATGATGGCAACTGAACAGCAACTAGCACAGTGAGCATGATGCAGTTCTTTGTTTCTGCATGTGTTTTCCCATGTCTCTTCTGTGATGTTGTGATGCAGCCAGGCATGTCTATAGCAATGGCAAAGAGATGGAGTCACCCAACAGTGGACTGTCAGCCTCCCACACTGTGAGTTAAATAAACCTCTCTTCTTTATGAAGTTATTTGCTAATTTGTTATAGCAATAGAAAATGAATACACAGAGAATACTTTTGAACAAATATATATATGTATATATATTGCTTAAATATATTTATAAAATAAAAATAAACTTTTGGGTCCAAGTTTCACACTGAATCATATTTAAATTATATATTACATTTAAAAATCATATAATAAATATTATATAACATATTATACATCATATGCATATAATTAATTTAGTGTGAAACTTGAAATAAAAGTTTGTTTTCTCTTAGTATGGTATTTTAGACATATATAAATTGCTAACGTAACAGGATGCATAAATTAGAAATCATGCTTGCATGTAAGCAAACCTAGGTTCAATATCTGAGGTCCAACAGAAATGAAAGAAGAAAGAGAAGTGACACTTCAGTGTTCTGATGGACATTGGACTAAGAATAACTTCTGTTTCTTTGATGTTATGACTTTAGGTTGAGAACTCTCCATTGAATTGAACCTGAATGCACTGTGTATAAAGCAGCAATAATAAAACCTATCTTATGGCACTGCATAAGTTACCTAGTATGGAGGCTGATATCATGCATATGTTATAGGATTTCCCCAAGTCTCCAGGTGCTATTGGATCTTAGCCCTCAGCAGTGGATTCAGCTCCAGTTGTGGTGGCCAAGGACTCTTTACTCCTTCAGCCTGCTAGGGTGGGCCAATAATTCATTTGAACAAGTGCAGTTCTCCTTGGTTATCCCTAAGCAGCCAGATGAAATAGCCTGCATTTCCATATTACAGAAGAGGGAGTAGAGTGTCGGCTGTCAACCAGAAGTGTGCAAGAGGACTCATGGCATCATGTATTGACCAATGGGCCATGGAAGATGAGAAAAACATGGAAGATAAATTTTACTCCTCCATTTCTCCCTCTTGTGAACAGGCTATTCCTCAGTAAAGTTTCTCTGCATGTCATGTCTGAAGAAATGCTGCCAGCCTGGGCTAATTCATTTGCATAGCAGGCTATGTGCCTCATGGCCTATGGTGACACATGACCAACATAAGAATGTATCATTTTGTACCTCTTCTCAGCTGTCGGGTAACTTTCTCTTACTTTTTCTTAACTATAGAATTATACCTCTCAAAAAAGTATACTTTAGTTGTTACATCATGCTCATTTGTTTAGAGAATCTGTATAAAGATACTGGTTTGCACATGATACTTACTGTCTAAATATTAATTTTCTTCTATGCTAATATTTTCAGTCTAACATTGACCAGTTCCATGATAAAGTCAAACTATGTCTTAGTTCCTCTATCCTTTGTCTTTTACTATATCTGAACACATTTTACATCATAAGAATGGATTTTCTTGTTTGATCTGTGTTTGATCCTGAAAAAGAATTAATTGTTTTGTGTGAGGTTTGGTTTCTAGAAATCTTGACTTGGTCTAAATTCAGGTTCTAGTGGAAGTCTCTCATGGCAGCTTCACCTAAAAAAAAATCTATAGACAGGAAATTTATAACATATCTTATTTGATTAAAGTTCACTTATTCTGTGGCATTTCTAGATTCTTCATTTAGGTTTGTGAACACTATATAAGTTAATACCCAAATCATCATTTTTCCTGTGGTTTAACTAACAGTAATGTATTCTTTACACTACAGAGAACAGATGAGTGTAGAATCTTACAAACTCTAGATTTTATGCAGTAAAGTGTCAGTCTCGGGAAAGAGAAAATGTCTGTAGATCAAAATTCCATCTCACATAGCTAGCGATTTATAGCCACTGTTATTTGGTAGATCCTGTGCCTATTTCTCAAAAGAAAAATATAGATTTTATGTGTCCAGATTCTGGTCTCATCTTAGAAACCGCAGACACAGTTAGTTTCTGACCAGTGGATAACTAACATGGGTCCTAATTATTGTTAGATCTGTGAAAACAAGGATAGTTAGTATAGGCGCCACAGGGTTGAAGCGAAAGTTTTACTAGAGCAACTGTTGAAGAGTCTTCCTGAAACGTACACACCTTTGCTCCTTCATCCCCAGTAATCACTGAAGAGTCATTTTAAAAGTGAATCTGTTCCCCATCTTCTCTGAAGGGATTGTAATCTCATTTGAATATCTACATACTTTATGATGTATGGTCTTGTATTATTGGCAAATACTTTTTATGTTTGAATAACTGAACTTTTTAGCTTAGAGGCTAAATCTCACGATTCTTTGTATTAGTTTCTTGAAGAGCATATAGCTTTTGACATGATTAAAAATGTTTTTTTTTTTTGCATTGAATTTTTCCTTCCCATCTTACTTAACTATTTTGCTGTGTGCCAAACACTATGCTGAGTATTTTGTAATTAAAATCAATTCTCTCTCCTTGGGCCAGCAAAGATCAATATGAATATTTCCTAAATTATACAAAAAAAGCAATATTCACACAAAGAACATTTCAGCTGTGGGTCACCTATTGGTTGGAACAGATTTATGTGGATTTTAATATTTGTGACCCAGACGCTTCTTAACATTTTTTTGATTATCAAGTTTGCTTTGTTCTTACCATTGATCCATTCTCTGCCATTGTTCTTGGTGTCTCTTCAATTTCCAAGGTACCTCAATATTCTGAATCACTTAGATTTTGTTCCTGTGTATCACTACATGATTTTGGGAGGATGTGGGCATTAGGGCTATGCTACACTTCCCAGTTTCTTTTCTGTGCAAGAAAACTCATTGTGAGAATGAGTGTGCATTTTTAAACAACTGCTAATTGTTAGATAAAAGTTTATACTTTAAAATTAAATACAACATGCTATCTATTTTTGAGAGTGGTTCTGCCCAATAAAATTCCTGCAATGGTATAAATTTCTAAATCTGTAGCATGCTAGAGAGTAGCCACTAGCCACTGTACCCAAATGCACACTCTCAGTTGGTTAATTCAATTGAGGACCTGGACTTTTAATTCAATTTAAGATAATTTAAATGGCCTTTGGCATGAGTAGCTTGTGGGTATTATGCTTAATGATGTAGATATTATCATTGACAGAACTTCCTCAGATATGTTTTATAAATAGGTCAAATATCCTTGGATAAATGCTTCAGGGAAAAAGTGTGGTATCCTGCAGTGTGTTACCCACCCCCTGTTGGAGATTTGCAGTGTGCAAAGACACGTTTAAGGCACTAAAAGACCCTACCATCAAACAAGCACATCACATTTGCTTATAATGAGTTTATTCAGAATTTTCTGATCGTATTTGCTCATGGACTCAGCGTCCCAGTATCTGTGGACAACTTGTGACCATATTCTCAACTTTGAAAGTCTGCTTCCATAATTCTTCATATTAAAAGATTATGTTATAGCTTCAGTAAGACTTATTTCCTCCTGCATTTCAGAGGAAGCATCAAGATGACTTAAGTAGGGATAAAGGGAGCCTTCTCTAAGCTCTGTAAAATGTGATTTGCTCCAAAGAGACAGATCATGACATTTTCCTCATGAGCACAACACTTACAGCATCTGTGAAGAAATTATCCATTCTGGAGGTAGTACACGTTTTCTGAGTATAGGTATGACTGGGATGCTGGAGCCATGACCTCTCCTCACTATGGCCTGAGAAACTGGCCATGCTCCCTTTTGAAGGCTGGTTAGTAGCAGTCAACTATGCAACCTTGGAGACCCTGTTGCCACCAGCTTATCCCCTAACAATAACATGGGAAGGAATATGATAATGTTCAGTTGTCTTTTCCCTTTCCTCTTAATAGACAAGGTGGTGATGCTCTGGATGAAATTGGTCTGAGGCTGAGAGCAGATCTGTTATTGGAGCATTTGCTTTAAATTATGAAATTCACAGAGCCTTGTGGCAGAGCTGGCCGGTTCTGCCGCAAAAGACACTCGCTTGTCTGTGTCTTGCGTTCTGTTAAATATTTCTTATTTCCTCAGAATACACCACAAGGACCATTTGACTGTCCCCTCTGGCTTCTGCATCTTGCTTCCAGCATGAACAGACAGGTAATAACCGTTCAGCTGGGCCATTACCTCTTCTAAAGACTATTATCAAAATGGTCATTATACATAATGGAGATGATTACAGGCAGCCTGAGAGATTTTCTAGATACATCTCTACAGTAATAGGTGGCCTTTTTTAGCCTTATATATCTGTAGGGATAATACTAGGGCACAGAATACATGACAAATGGTGATTTTTAGCAAAACTCTGTCAGCTTTTAATGCACTAATTGGATTGTGGATTTAAATGACATTTATGCAAAAATTCTCTTAAATTTTAACTCTTGAAAAATATACTGCACAGTAGTAGCATTCCAAGAACAGGAGTAAAAAGATATAGAATGCATTGTCCATGTTTAACTATGCAGTCACATATGCAAGGATACTGGCATTAATGAATCCTTGGAGAGCAAACTCTTTTATAATGAAGTAACTGGTCTGTAGTGAAGCCAATCAATAAGTATTTCTAGACCTTGGGCTACATGCCAGGCACTGGAGATATGGTGGTTAGAAAGAGCAAAGGGAGGGTTAGAAGCTTAGGATTTAATGGCTTGGTATTTTTTTTAAAGTCACATTTAAAAATTTCTAGATCTGAGACAATAATGCCTTCTTGTTATTATCCCCAACAATTTGAAGTCAGTTGCTATCCTGGGTGAAAATATAAATTCTGCTTTATGCTACACAACAACTTGCTTCTCAAAAGTCTTTCATCTTTAAAATCATAACCTCATACAAATATTTATTCTAAGAAATTTATCTTTATATATGAGTGTGTGTCTGTTGTGTGTATATGCAAGTACTCCATGGAGTCCAGAAGAGGGTCTTTGATCACCTGGAGATGGAGTGACAGCTGATGGTGAGCTGCCTCGTTCGGATGCTGGGAACTGAATTCCAGTTTCTGCAAGAGCAAGTAACATCTCTTCAAACCTCCACATTTTATTGGAAAGATTATCAATTCCCCATAATAAAATTTTGGAGGATAAGATTTAGTAGAACCCAGTCAGTTCAATAGGATGTTAACATGCTATTCCTTTGTATCACAATATTGATGAGAGACACAGGAAAAAAGCAAGAGGTGGCTAATAATCTGTCATTCCAAAGAAAGGTAATGGATGCTAGATCACCTATGTTTGATTGTGAAGGTGTTACAAAGGCATCCAGTTATATAAACTGTCACCCCACATTCCTTTTTGCATAGAGAAGGAGTTGCAGTGGGGCTTCATTGCAGAGGTGCATCCATGCTCAGAGCTTCAGAGGTTTTCTTCATTATGCCAGGGGATAGACCAGTAGGATTTTATTAGGGAATGCAGCTTCAGTGTGTTCAGGGATTATACCTGGGCCAGGCTTACCAGGTGATCCTCAGCTCAGGTGCCTGTTGTCTCCTAGGATACCAAACTGGCTGGCCTGTATGGACAGAGCATTATCAGTAGAGCACTCTGTTACCAAACCTGAGGCAGTCTTAATTTCAGAGGAAGGAATAGAGTCATGAACAGAAGAATCCCCAAAGGCATTTGCCTCTCAGCAAGAAGATAATCTAATGAATGTTCTTCTCTAGAAGTTTCTTAGGAACCTGCAAAGGAAGCAACATTAGAAGAAGGTTGGTGTCCTTATGTATCTGTCACTGTCTCCCTCCTATCTGAGAAACCTGTGGTGACATCCACTCATTTGAAATAGCATCCTCTCAAGGCTTAGACTAAGCTATGTATTGGTTCATGGAACACCTAAAGGATAGGAGGTGGATTTACTGATTGACCCGAAGGTGTGTACCCAAGCACTTTGGCTGGAATAATGTTCTCATTGGCAATGGAAAGTGGGAGGGCTTAATGTTTGCTCTTTGAATGAGCCCTGCGTTGCCTCAAAGACACTTGTGCTGGTCCACCTCAGCCTCTGTTGCAAGGCTGTGCTCATGAAAATGTAAACTCAGATTTTGACATGCCAACTATGCATTTTTCTAGTTCTTGGATTGAACACTCAGGTACAAGGGAAGAAACTGTCACCCTTTTCCAACCAGATTTCCAGAATTTCCTAAACACACTAACATTTGTCTCCTTTCAAAGAAAACCAGAGGGGGAACTTGGGAACTGGTCAGTCTAAACACCCTCTCTTTAATAAAAATGATTTCCAAATGGGAAATTAAAATATCCCAAAGAAGAGCAGGCTGTTGAGCATTGACCTATAACATCTTCTTCAAGTCTTTATGTGCACCCTGCCAAGATCTACGTGGTCCCTTGACCACCAGGGAGCAGCACCTTAGAATTGTCTTTGGCAAAATAGGATAAGAGCTGGAGTATCTCTGTGTTCAAAATCAATACCTCTTCTTCTCACAAGAGGCCATAACCTTCACAGGATAGAGGACTAGCTCATGTGCCAGTCTGAGCTGGGTTCCCTTTAAGAACCTTCTGCTTTCTTTCTCTGAGGGGTGTCTCCAGCCGGGAGACCCGTGTTATGGAATACTCAGCCTGCACTTCCACATGACTTAGTTAAGGAATCAAAGCTCTGAGGGGAAAGCTGTGGGAGCAACCTGTGCCTAAGGAATCCATTTCTCCAGCTGTGGTGTCTGTGCAAATTGTGGAACATGAAATAACACAGAAGGCTAGACAGACCTAGTCTAATTAAATTAATAGGTCTAACCTGAGTTTATAGGAAATGACTATGATGTGAAAGTTGTATTGTAAGGAAACAAGTAGAACTGTAAAAATTTTTTTAATAGGAATCAATAGTCATCTATGTTTGTCTTTTAAATGATTAAATAAAGACCAAATATATGTTTGAAATGTCATCTACCAGTTTCTTCAGTGTTTCTTAGATAGTCCACTCTCATCATTGGTTACTATGAGTTGTACCATGGAAATAGTAAAAAGGAATATTCTATTGATTTTACTAATTTCGGTTAATAAAATAAGTGGAAATTTAAAATAAGGTTTTAAAGTGAAAAGAAAGGAGAGTTCTCTGTAGAAAACACTTTATTTCTCACTGTTGTGGCATTTCCCTTTACACCAAATAAGAGAATTTTTGAATTGTTAATCCTGAGGTTGAAAGGACATGATGAACTAACATGTGACCCTTGAATGAAAAATGTAAATGCCAAGAACTTTGGTTAGCAAGTTGCATGTGTAGCTGAACAGAGGTTGTCGCTTCCTGGCTTTACATGGCACCATCAGGTACCAGTGATGTGAATGTTCTGCAAGGACCACATGAGGGGTGTTCCCCAAAGCGCTGTCAGTTGTGTGCCAGAAATAAGTGTGTGTGGAGTGTATCCTTGACAATCAGATGATTCTGGATGGAGCAGTGGTATAGTGAAGGATAGAACGTTTCACATGTGGATGCCTCAGACACTCCTGCTCTATTAACTTCTTCAGTCACATACCTTTTCCCCTCAGAAATTAATGTTTTATGGTTAAAATTTTCCTATTTGATAAAATAATATCTAATTGCGGGCTTCCTTTCTCTGTTCCTTCCTCATAAGTGATGTTAATATCTACTTCCAAATCCTGTGGAGACTGGCTTTCTGTACTACATACCCCCAGTGAAGAACGAGAATCTATGATTGGTTATTTTACATGCCTCCTTTTACTATACACCTCCTACTGCTCTCCTCTTTTTGGTGACAATATCAGATTTTCTTTCTAATGGC
This sequence comes from Peromyscus maniculatus bairdii, assembly GCF_049852395.1. Taxonomy (NCBI): domain Eukaryota; kingdom Metazoa; phylum Chordata; class Mammalia; order Rodentia; family Cricetidae; genus Peromyscus; species Peromyscus maniculatus. Next base: position 167,373,667 of record NC_134852.1, on the reverse strand, counting down.
CATTAGTTAACAACCCTTCATCATTCTGATCAATATTGTTGGTTCCCACCATGATTCCAAGGATAGACACATGTCTTAGAACTGATCCACTTATGGTTTATGCAGAGATTAGGTCAAAAACTGAAGCTTACCTAAAGACTTCTGCTGGGACTCTTGGGAAGAGGCACTTCCTTTTTGCCAGAGTTTTTGAGCAGGAGAGTTGTGGAAAAGAGACTTTGAATAGTTCATGTGAGCTATTGAGTCTTACCTTAGGAGTAGAAGCCAAGGGATGAGGTGGAAAACCCTTGGTGTCTATATCCAGAAACATAGGATGAGATCACATATATTTTACTTACAAGAAAGAATAAATTGCTTCCCAATTTCTTTAGTTATTTTATATTAGGTTCTGTCACTACAGATAAAGACCTGCCTATTAAGTACTTATACTCATGGTTAAATTGCTTTAAGTAAGGATTTACAAAAACTGTGTATGTTTCAACTAGGGAAAATTCAAGTGCCTAGAAAAAGAAAGTATAACAGGTCCCAGACCTTAGTACAGCTAATGTCGTGTAAGAGGCAGCATTCTTACCTTAAAACCTAGCATGTAGGCCCCAAACACCTGCCAAAATAGGTATAAAGACCTAATCCATCATAGACCTAGTCCATAGTTCCAGGAAAGTCCCTATATCTACTAACGTTGTTTTCTTGGCTTTGTAGTTCCTATTCTTGATAACCGAAGTATGACAATTAGGATGTGGGTATTTATTTATTTATTTATTTATTTATTTATTTATTTAATGCTTAAAAGACAAAGGACTGTAAGGCTTGGCACTGCATGATATTGGCAAGTTCCCTGTGTATCCACCAGCCAGAAATAAAGACTTTTTTTTTTGGCTTTAAGAATGTCTTTTGTGGTGGTCTCTGGTAGGTGTACCAAGCAACCAGAGAGATCCCCAGAGACTAAGACACTAGGACACTGGAAGTCATGGATCCTGTCTTGGGTGACAACATGGAAAGATGAACAGTTGCTAGAGGGTATACACCCTGAGACATTTGCCTTTTGGTTTGGCCAGGTTACCCAGAGAAACCCAAACCTCTGCCTGATCTCTCAGCTCCATTGGAAGAAGTTAATGTTCCCCCTCTGTATGCCCCAGTGAGTCTAGGTGTACTTGGGGAATGGGAAATAGTTTCCCTAGCCACCATTCAGGGAAGGCAGAGGGAGTGGTAGTCTCTTCCAACTGGGAACCTTTCCCCTTCACACATGCAGAGTGGCTCTGACTATGGGGGCAAAGGTAGCCCCCAAGGGAGATTTCTAGGTGGGCCCAAGACTTTAAGGATCCCCCTCTACCCTTTTCAACCAGTGATCTATAAAAATGGAAAACTCAGAATCCTCCATTCTCTCAGGCTCTCAATAGTCTCCTTGAGATGTACACCCACCAGCCCTGACATGGGATGACTGCCAAAATCTCCTGGCCACACTCTTCATGGATGAGGAGCAGGACAGGATCTAGCTTGAGTAAGAAAGCCACTCTCAGCCTGGGTGGAGGATCCCTTGGGGACAGCATAAGCCGAATAGTGTGGATTTTCTTTTCTGCTCACCTGACTGGGACCTCAACACTGATCAGGGTAAGAAGGCTCTGAACAATTCTTTCCAGGGCCTTTTAGAAGGTTTGAAGGCAGCTGATAGAAAACCCACTAATCTGTCTAAAGTGAGGGAGGTAATACAAGATCTCCAAGAATCGCCTGCTGGTTCCTGGACTACCTCTGTGAGGCATACTCTAGACCTAGATGCACCAGAAAAACAGACAGCAATCAATATTGCTTTTGTTATTCAATTGTTCCCAGATATTAGAAAGAAACTTCAGAAGTTAGAAGGGTTTGAGGGTATGAATAGGTCCCAATTACTGGAGATTGCGCAAAAGGTTTATAATAACTGTGACTCTATAGAAGAAAAGCAGAGTAAAAGATTGACCTAAGCAGTAGTGGCAGTGCTCAGGGAGACCAATAAAAGGCATCCCAGAGGGGGAAGCCAGAGACACTGGGAAAGGAAGAGAATAGAGAAGGGCTAATGTGCTTATTGTAAATAAAAAGGACACTGGAAGGATGAATGCCCAAATCAGAAGAGGGAAGAAAGACTCCCTATTATTCATTTGAGAGAGGACTAAGAGGGCCAAGACTCCATTCTACTGAGCCTCCAAGAGCCCAGGGGGCAAGTCTGCTAAATTCCTAGTTGACATGGGGAGTGGACTACCCAGTCCTGACAGAACCTCTCAGACCAGTGATGTCTCAACAGATGGCTGTCCAAGGGGCAACTGGACAGATTGCTCTTTTCCTGATGGCCTCTCAGATGGTAGCCTTGGGACAGGTACAGTGACCCACTTCTCCTCAGTCATGCGAGACTGCCTTATCTCCTAATTGGAAGAGAATTATTACAAAAACTACAGCCAGTGTATCCCTCAGGGACAGCACCACTCACCTTACTTTGAATAGTACTTTGCCCAACCCATATTGCTACCTGTAGGAGGAATTCCTCCTCCAACTAAGTCTGGTTCCCAAAAATGTCTCTCAAGCTTTAAGATACCTGTAGATCCTGTTCCTTCCAGTTGGCTTGTTTGTTTTCAGCCAGTTGTTACTACAGTCATGCTAATGAAAAAAGCTGGACAAGCTGACATTAGGCCAGGAACTGTTCCTAACCAACCTACATACTCTGCAGTGGTCCCCTGTTGCTTAATTCTAATGGCTCCCTTGGAGGAGGGGGTGAGAAGGCACAGCATCAATGACACAGACACCAGGAGTCAGTTGAAGGTAAACAACAAACTTGTTTATTTAATAACTGGGAAAGCCTTATATACTCTCCTCCCAGCACCGAGCCTGTGTTGCAATCTGGTGGCATTGTGTGGTCATCCTTCATTGGCTGGGCACAATCAGGAACTCTGACAGCACCTGTTGCTAGGCCTTCAGGCAGACTTCAGATTGGCTCATAAGGAAGTATGTTATGTGCATGCCTTGGCAACTGGTTTGAGCCAATTTCCTTGACCCTATGGGCCTGTCCTACTACAGTACCCCTGAGGGGGATCCTAGAGAGATGAATGTCTAACAACTAAATAATGCATTATCAGATGCTTCAAGACCAGCCCCATATCTGATTCTGTAAATCTTCAGTCATCAACTCAGCCAGGCTACTACCAAACAATAACTCACCAGAGCCCCTACATGATTGCCTGGGGGTAAATAATACAGTTGAATCCATCAGACCTGACCTAACAAATGTTGCACTATAAGAAGTGGAAGAAGTATTATATATTGATGGGATCCATTCCATTCAAGACAGAATCAGGTATGCCATGGTCTCAGTTTCTACCTTGGACAGGATAATGTAGGTCCAGCCTCTCAGATGAAAGACTTGCACACCAAGTGCTGAGCTTAAGACATTAACCTGGGCATTTCACTGGGATAAGGGCAGAGCCATCACATGGATACATGGATAGTACGCAATTGCCACAGTCCATGCCAATGGTGCCCTCTGTCCAGAAAGGAGGATCCCCTACCTGGGCTAGGAAGGAAATAAAAAACAAAGAAGAAATCCTTGCCCAGCTAGGCCATATGGCTGCCAAAAGAGGTAGCCATTGTCAACTGCAAACAGCAGCAAAAAGGGGATTCCCTGGAAGATCAAGAAAACAGAGCAGGTGACTTGGACACCTGGAAGACAGCCCTAAAGTCAGTGGAGTCTCTTTAGATTTTGGTTATCCTGCCCAAACCAGAATTGCCCCAGCACCCAAACTACACATAGGAAGAAATCAAGTGGGCACAAAGGGAAGATGCCAAATAAGAGACAAATGGATGGTGGTTCTTACTGGATGAGAGACCTGTGCTACTTGCTACTCTTGGAAGACAAATTATCACCAACTTCCACCAGGCCACTCACCTAGTGGCATTCAAAACTGTTGATTTACTCAGTCCCAGATATGACATCCCTCAACTAGACAATATTGTCACATGTGTCCAGGTATACCACTTGTGTACAAGTAAACCCCAAAGGAGTAAGAAAAGTCCTAGAAGGAGTTTGCACCTGAGGAAGTATCCTGGGAGAACACTGGGATGTGGAATTTACAGAGATCAAACCCATGGATCTTGGGTATAAGGATTTATTATTTTTCATAGACCCCTCTGGATGGGTGGAAGCCTATCCTACTGGAATGAAGACAATCTTACTGGTCACCAAGAAACTTCTTCAAGAGTTGACTTTTAGATTTGAGCTGTCCCTCTCCCTGAAGTCCAACCATGGCTGGCTTTCACAGACAAAGTTTCCCCAAATCCGGCAAAGGTCTTAAATGTTGATTGGAAACTACATTGTGTCTGTAGGCTAAAAAACTCAGTACAGATAGAAATGATGAGTATGTCCTTGAGATCAGTGAAAATTTGGCCAAGCTTATATCACTCGCCTCCTAAGAGCCAGGTGCACCCCAAACTGGGTGGTCATTTGAAATTATGTTGGGAGGCCTCCCCTCTCCTTCATAAGATAGAAGATGTTCAAAAGGCAGATATTACTAATCATTCCCTTCTCAGGTACTTACAGGCTCTGCAACAAGCTCAGAGGCTGCCCCCTTGCTGGTGTCTGAGTTTGTCCACAAGTTCCAGCCTGGCAACTGTGTGTAGATAAAAAGGATTCTGACTTGGAGCCTGGAGTCAACCCGAAAAGGAGCATACTCTATGGTCCTCACCACCCCAATAGCAGTGAAAGTTTATGATATCTTCCTGTGAATCGACCACACTCAGCTGAAAGAGGCTATAGATGTGTCATTATTGGGTCCTCCAGCCAGCTAAAGGTAAGACTGACGTGGGCCCTATGACTATGATTGCCTTATTTCTTCTTTGTTGTTTCCCTATTGGAAAGGCCTATAACCCCCATTAATTAGAATTAATCAAACAATAAGCTTCACTTCCAATACTTAAAACTATAAATGGAACCAACCTAAGATCATCCTGGGGTACCTCCAAGGGAGGGTACCTGTTTAATGTCACCAAGATTCTCCTAGATAGTTCCTCCTACACAGATTCCTGTAGCCACTCACAAAAGGAATAAGTATTGGTGCCTGTTGTTATATTCTTAGAGTCTCTTTAAACTAAACTAAACTTCTCTAATTACCTCGGACTGGTTGCCATAGAAACAAGTTTCTCCCAGTTCTATATGGACATGTCCTTGTCTCATAAAGAGGAGGTTCAGTCCCCCGTGATTCTGAAGAACAACCTTGGGTAAGGAGTATACTTGGTCTTCCAGACGGGAGTAAAATTCTCCAGATGGCGTGGACTATGTTTTCTTGAGAACTGAGTTTCTTCAAGTTTTTATTCCCTGATATTAGGGCTGAAGTTTCAATTGCATCAGAGCCCTGGATGCTTGCCCCCATTGGGAGGTAGGGAGGAAGGGAATGAATGTGGGAAACCTTAATTGAGTATGCCCTTGAGACCAGAGAAAACTGGGCCAATCTTCGACCATTTGCCTCCTGAAGGCCCATTTTAAAGCCTATTTCCAGGCCTCAGAGCCTCCTTGGTTTGCTTGCACTAATGGCTTAATCAAGTGTACATGTTCTGTATTGTTTGCACCGGAGCCCACTCCTTTGCATCCTCATGTATGCCATTTCACAGGTATTAATCTATAATAGAGAAGAGGAAAGGTCCCACTTAATCTAGATTCTGGGCTTTTCCATGCTGGAAATACTTATTCTTCTGGTCTTCCTGGTTAACTACTTACGACCATTCCTGGACCAATAATCCTTTTGCTTCTAGCTCTCACTAAAGGACTCTACTCAGCTCATTATCTAATAATGTAAAGCAAAGAGTAAATTTTGTTAAATTATTAGGGCTGAGAAGATGATATAACCTGCTGTCCCAAGATGAATCCAATATTTTACTCATTCCCACAGAACTATCAGGGAATATAACAGGCCTCTAGACCTTAGCATAATTGACAGCATGTTAGAGGTACAATTTTGACCCCAAAACCCAGCATGTAGGCCCCAGTACTTGCCAAAATGGGAAGGCAGACTTAGTCCATAGTTCTAGGAAAGTTCCTAAGTGTACTAACCTTGTTTTCTGATTTGTGTAAGTTCTACTTCTTGCTAGCTGAAATGTGACAATTCAGATGTGGTTTGTGCGTGCGCACGTGTGTGTGTGTGTGTGTGTGTGTGTGTGTGTGTGTGTGTGTGTGTATGTGTGTGTGTGTGTGTGTGTGTGTGTGTGTGTGTGTGTGTGTGTGTGTAAAAGACAAAGGGCTTTAATGCTTGGGACTACAAAATTTGGTCAAATTTCCCTTACAGCCACCAGCCATCAATAAAGAATTTCTTTTCATTTTTAGCGTGTCTCTGTGGTAGTCTCTGGTGGGCCTACTTCACAATAGAATAATAAAACAACTTTTCACATATTCCCTCAAATTCCAACAGTTGACACACATTCTCTGTTTCTCTTTCCCTTTCTCACTTTTGCTGGACTGCTTAAAAGTACATTTTAGACACTGTAACATCTTAATCCAAGGTTTCAGTAGATACTTACAGTACTCCTACATCAATTACCCTTATCACACTCCAGAAAATTAATAAGGTAATTCAATAAACTATAGTAGTTATTCAAATTATGTCTCTAAGTGTTTTACAAGTCTCTACCAGAATAAAGATCTTGTCATTTGCCCATTGAATTGGACTATTATACCTTTTGGATATTGAATTCTTTCCAATCTTGAAAATTTTCAAATGATAACAAGTTTATAAAGCATCTGGGCAGAGAGCAATAAGAAAGACAGTTTATCTTCAACCTGTGTGGTTGTTTCCACATTAATTAGTTTGCCTGATCCCCTTCTCACTCGTTCTTTATTTAGAGAAAAGTTAAAAATTGGAAGTTGGATTTATAGTCTTGAGTATATTGAAAATCATTTTGAGTGCAAATATGCTTTATGGGTGATATAATCTTAAATTTTGTCTTTTAAATGTAGATACTCAGCTCCTTCCATACTTAGTAATGTGTGTGACAGCACTGTGTCAATCCTAAAATCCTCCCACATGTATTTTCTGGCCCTCTGAAATGATGAATTCTCTTCATTTCATCTTCTCTTCTTCCTTCCCTTTCTCCCTGCACCCCCACTCTAGAGCAAGCAAACTGAAAACTTTGTTTTTCTTCTATTTATCTTAAAATGTCTTTACATTAATTTTGGAGACTGTTGTTACTAAGATTTAGAATTCTAGGTTGGCAGTAGTTCTCTTTCATAACTTCAAAGTTGCCAATCCACTACTTTGTAGCTCTAGTGTCTTGTTGAGACATCAGCTGTCTGTTGGGTAGTTCCTTGAATGTGGAGTATATTTTAATCTTTGACTACTCCTAAGATGTTTTTGTTCTTATCCTTTATTTTGCATCACTTTCCTGTTGTGTATGTACAGGCTGAAATTTCTTGTATTAGAAAGTATCATGAGAATTGTGGATGTTCCACTTGGGATTGGTAACCTCCACCCACACTACTTCAAGTCATCCAGTTCTAATAGCTAACTAGTTTTTCTAATAGCTAACTATTTTTGTATAACTGACATTTTAAAAATAAAAAAAAAACTAATGAAAATTGTGCATCCAATAGGGGGTAGCAATAATTTTTCAAATGATCTCTTAGACTACAGGTTGCAGCTAACCTCTAGGAAGTGAAATTCAAGATGAAGTTTCAACTTTCTCTCACTCCCTGCAATTATTGCTTCCTCTTCACATTCTGCCTTCTTATTCTTCTGTCATAGACCCTGTCTTAGTTAGGGTTTCTAGTGCTGTGAAGAGACACCATGACCATGGCAACTCTTATAAAGGAAAACATTTAACTGTGGGTGGCTACACTTTCAGGGGGTTAATCCATTATTATCATAGTGAGAAGCATGGCGGTACACAGGCAGGCATGGTGTAGGAGAAGGAGCTGAGAGTTCTATATCTTGATTCACAGGCAACAGAAAGTGAACTGTCTCACTGGGCATGGTTTGAGCATATAAAACCTCAAAGTCTGCCCCCACAGTGACACACTTTCTCCAACCTAATCCACACCTACTCCTCCATATCTACTCCAACAAGGCCATACCTCCTAATAGTGCCACTCCCTATAGGCCAAGCATTCAAGCACATGAGTCTATGGTGGGGACTGTAACTATTCAAACTACCACAGACCTCCCATGCAGAGTAAAAAAAAAATGCCTCCTTATGGCTCTTATGTTCATCTTTAAAACTCCCTGTTTAAACTCCCTGTTTAAAACTATCCAAGGCACATGTTATCCTATACCTAACAAAATGTCTTGGGAAGAAATTAATTGTCTGAGTGCAAGAAAAGCCCAGACCATGTAGCACCAAACTATGCCAGGCAGGCAAGTTCACATTTAAGGACATGTCCTCTGGAGATCCACTTAATTTAACTATGAGTGTTGGGAGACTGGAGGATACATTGAGCAGACAACCAAAGAAGTATGGGTGCAATCTTTCTCTGTCTTTGAAGCCTAGGCTTGTGCCTTGTTCTACTCTGTAGAAGATGTGCTTTCAAGAATGTGAGAATTCCAATAGGCATTTTTCTGGAAGTCATCTAAAAATTACCAAAATGTAATAATTTGGATATTTTTATACTATACTATAGGATCTTGAAATCATATAAGTATTCTTTTGGAGAAACAGCTATAAGCTGCTTTTCCCCATGTATAAGCCATTGCTTTACTTTTTTACATTATTTTTAAACAGTGCCTTCCTGTCCTTATATCTCAGAGCTCCTAAGTATGTGTTTTGAAGTTTCTTTAGTACATTAAAGAGTTCATTTCCTACAATTTCCCTATTATCTACTATTGCAGAGAGAGCTCTCTGTGCTTTTGATTTGTTGTTAGCTATCAAAGTTATTGTCGAAGAAGCACATCATAGGAACTAATTGTCTTCATTAAGAAGAGAATGGTCATACATAAATGTGCTATCTCAAAGCAATTTGTTTAGCATAATTGATACAAACACAAAGTAGGCATTTAAAATCCAACAGCCATTGAGATATTCTTGATTGTGAAAGTTTAATTTACTCAGAATATGGACTTCATATCTTCATTCCCAATTTCACCTCTATTTTTTATTTTTCTCTTTTTATAACACACATCATACACACACACACACACACACACACATTCACCATGTGCACACACACACATTCACCATGTGCACACACACACACACACACACACACACAAAAGAATGACATCTAAAGGGATGTTCAGTACATGGAAGACTGACATCTAAAGGGAATGTACAACTTTGTTCACCATACAATCTAAAAATCTAGCAATAAAAACATTAACAATAACAGCAAGTGTTTCTTGCAAAAGGTTTTTTTATTCCTTATTCTGAACACTGGAACAGTCCTCCTGGATATGCAGTTAGCTTTGCTAGAAGACATGCTTACATTTTTTTTTTTCATTTTTTGGGACTAAGTTTCTTTGTACAGCCCTGGTTGTCCTGGCACTCACTATGTAGGCCAGGGTAGCCTTAAAATCACAGAGATTCCCCTTTCTCTGCCTCTAGAGTGCTGGGATTAAAGGTGTGTGCCACCACTGCCTGAATTAAATGCTTACAATTTTGATATTAGGATTTTGATAAAATTAATACAAATTAACTACATTCTAAGAAGAATGTGATACAAATAAGTGGTTCTTATAGTTGTAAAAGAGGGTCTCCTTAATTCAATTTTCTCCATCTACAGCTGATAGAGCTAACAATGTGTCTGACAAGGTTCATTATGGAACAACCTGTGAGGAACAGCCTGTCTCCTAAGGAATGACTTTGGCTTAGACTTCAGTTATAAAAACAACAACATGAATTGGCATGTCCGAAGGGACTTGGTAAGGAATATTCCCATGGCCCCTTTTCATTGGGGTCCAAATAGCTACTCAAGGTTGCTGTGGGTCAGGCCTGTTGTACTTTCCCCATACCTGCTGAATGTCTTTTATCAAGAGAGTATTTACCAAGCACCATTGAGTGATGTATTACTCATCTGAGTGTGTTGGAAGATAAAATGTCTTGATTCAGCATCTTCTGGGAGGGCACAGCTACATTAGATATGGGTGTGACATCATTTCAAAAAAGATAGCCACTGATGCCGTGTCAACCCTCCTCTGCCTGAATTGTTTCAACTCAAACATTTTCAAAAATTAATTCTTTGTTAAATGCATTTTAACACTGGTGGAGGACAAATTAAAAGCCAAACCCTAGCTGTTGTAATATATTAGATTTCCTCAGTGGCTGTGGGAAATTACTACTGACTTGGGCATTAAAATAGAAGATACATATTCTATCATCATTTTGTAGACTTGAAGTTAAAGTGAACAGGGTTTTAATTCCTCCTGTGAGGGAGACCAGGCCCCACTTTTTCTCCCAGGGTACTCTTGAGGAGGGAGAAGTGAGAAATATTTAGCTATAAAAACAGAGGAGAGAGACAGAAACATAGGATAGCCTCAGGAGGGCCTGGGTCAAAACCCACCAGCCACTCTGCCTCTTCTAAAGGGCTTTTAAAGGAATGCCAAGGGGTGGATCAAAAGACCTCCCCCCAGCACAGCCAAGTGCAGAACATTTCAAACACCTGGCAATCATGCACATGGTCAAGCCATCCCCCAATGCAGCCCTGCTGTGTAAAGCAAGCTCAGATCTCACCAGGAAACCTTTGTGGGCTCCCACAGATCCCTCCTCTTAATTTTTTTAAAGAGCCCCTCAGATGGACTGAGGTTATGTCTTAGGTCATTTTCCTTGATTATTTCTTCTATTACCCATAATGGAAACATGCTTTCCATCAAGCATACTCTGTCTTAGGCTGGAAGTTATCAGGAGAAAGTTGCTCATCTTTGACTCTCAGCCTCTGGCAGGAGGGGGTACTGAGATTAACTCAGCTCTGGCTCAGGTTCCTACTGAGTTTACAACCACCCACAGTGATCTTCACAGCTACCATACCTCTGAGCATAGGACTAGAGGATGACAAAGATGGAATATCTTTTTGAATGGGACTTAAGATATGTATATCAGCCTTAGCTGTGTTAGTTCCTTTTTTAAATCAAACTCATGAAGGTCATTGACAAATTAGGCTCTTGTTTCCAATTATCAGGAGAACTTTCAGAATGATATCAAAGCTGACTATAAACTCTGAACTTTACTATAAACTATGAACTTTAGAAGTGATTTGAGGATCTCTTGTCTTGTTCATAGTTTAGCTAAAAATCTCTTCTAGATTTTAGTTAAGAAATCTCTTCTAAATGTTAAGAAATCTCTTCTAGATGCTTGCTAGTATAAGTTAGTTCTGTTAAGAGATTCTTTCTAGATGTCTGTATAATACTATAAAGATTCCTCTTAAATATAAGTTTGGTAAATAGTTCTTCTAATAAATCTCTTCTAGATATTATGCTAAAGTTTGTAAAATAGTTTCCTTATGAATATGTTTGTAAAACAGATCTATAGAGTTTTCTCTTGAATATAAGTTTGTAAGAAGTGTAATAGTTGAATGTGAGTCTAAATGTTTAATTTAAGCTTGCAAAAAGTGTTATATATATAGTGATAACAGTTCAGTTAAGAGTTGCAAATATGTAATGTTTATACTAGAATTGTGTTGATGTTAATGAACCATAGTTTAGTGAAGCTAAGGGAGTCTTTAAGTTTGATGTAATTTATTTGATGCAGTTTGCATCACAAGTTTTATTCCCAACTAAAAACTATCTTAGTGAAAACAGTAAGATAATCAACAACTAGTTTCAACACTCTTTATATATATAAATATATATTATATATTATATATATATAATATATATTATATTTATATATATATAAACATAATAGGGACAATATCTAAGATAACCTTTAGTGGGTGCATGCTGTATTTCCTTGAACAATGCTTTTAATCACTGAGTAGATTGAAGTTCAGCTCAAGAAAGAGTTCTTTGATTGTTACTAAAGCAGAGCAAGTTTTACAATCTGAAGATAAATTTAACAAGGCAATGTGTATCTTGCTTGATTCAAAGTATAGACACCACAGGGACATAGGTAACTAATCATCTTCTAAATATTTTGAGATGGAAATATGGTACCATAAGCCAGGTTAGTGGTATCATTTTTCAAACCAGTCCTTCTCAGAGAAATGGTGGTCACTGTGTCCAGGTAACTAAATTTTGCAAACATGTCTACTTTAAGTATACTTTGAAAACATCTCTACCTTAAATGTAGTGTGCAAACATCTGATGTGACTCCACTTTTTTCATTATCTTTGCAGTTATCTGAATCTTTTATCATTTAGTATGATCTTATCTTTTTTGCTTTAATCACCCTCTCTGTCAGATGGAGCCCCATATTCTCAGCTTCACAGATCTCAATTTCCCATAGAAAATGCAAGTCTTGCTGGGTATAGTAGCCAAACCTGTGACCCAATTTCTCCCATAGTGTCTGTCATCTCTGTGAATAGAGATGTAACTTGCTACAACCCACCTAAATGGTAAGCACATAGATTCTCTAGAGATTAACAAACTATTTCTGAATTACTACTGCAATAAACATATGTGTACCATACTAAAATATTTAAGGAAGTTGAGGCTGTGGGGGATGGGAGGTAAGAAAATATGAAGGTTATATAAGCTGCGTTGTAAAAACAATATTTGGCTATAAATATCAATGATGAAGTCAATGATAAAGTTTTATAAGTTCAAATTTGAATAGGTAGTGCTGGCAAGTATATTTGCCAAAATGCTGTTTTTATACACAGTTGTGGTGGGTGTTATCCAAGTCTGTAGTCTATTGTAGAATACTATTTTAACTAAGAAAAGATGTGTTACATTTGTTTATGGTGAAGAATGTTACTTTAACTATGTAAAAGTGTGTTACTTTTGTTTATATTGTATTTGTTTAATAATGTAAGAATGTGTGTTTAATTATGTAAAAAATATGCTGCATCTATTTCACCTTGCCTGCCTAAGTCACCTAATAAAGAGCTGAATGGCCAATAGCTAGGCAGAGAAGGAATAGGCAGGGCTGCCAGACAGAGAGAATAAATAGGAGGAGAAATCTAGGCCTAAAAAGAATGGGATAAATGAGAGAAAAAAAGAAGAGAAGGGGGAGAGAACAAGGGACATGCCCTGGCAAGAAGCCAACCAATTACCAGCCAGCCAGACATAGAGAAACAGTGAAAGTAAGATATACAGAAGTAGGAAAGGTAATAAGCTCCAAAGCAAAAGGTAGATAAAGAGAAACAAGTTAATATAAGTTAAAAGAGATAGTCAGAAACATGTCTAAGCTAGGCTGAGCATTCAAAACTAATAATAAGTCTCTGTGTCATGATTTGGGAGTTGATTGGTGGCCCAAAAGAAAAAGCCTGATACAGTGGTCCTCATGGAATCTTCTAGTCCTATAAATCAGACTGATAGATATACATGAAATCCTAATATCCTGATCCTATTTATTGTGAAGGTTTGACAAGGTGATTCTGTTTTGCTTCTGACAATTTTCAGAAGATTTTGGCTTGTTGCCTAGCTTACATGAGCTTTGAAAATGTTTAAGTAGCATTTTCAGCATCCAGTTCTGGAGAATTGCTAGGTCCTCCATGGAGGCATTTCTTCCTTGGAAATGAAGACCTGTGGCCCATCAGACCTTAAGTCAGAGGAACAGAAAGTAAAACCTTGGCTAGCAGCTCATGGGAGACAAAATGAGATAAGTCTCTTCTGTTTATTGGATCCTGGCATTTTGGCTGTGGTAGAAATGGTACTTTGTATTGAACTCAGACTGCCTCCTGGAGGATATTTCCTAATCTCTTGAAGTGCTATTCCTTATGTGCTACTTTAACTGAGTCTTGTTGTGGGATATTTGATCATACTGTAAACCTAGAGACTGTGTTAATAAAATAAAGTCAATCTTAGGTAGGAAGGCAGAGCCAGCAACTAGTTGATTGATATAAAGTAGTCATAGAGAATCAGAGGGAGACTGGAAAATGGATAGAGAGATGTACAGGAAGTAGTAGGGAGGGACTTTGAGTGTGGAGGTCTTTTTTGGTTTGGAGTGGTGGAAGGGACACTCTCTTATTGTGTTGCAGGCAAAAAAGGAAGATCAGCTGGTTGTTTCTTGGCCTCTCTGAGCTAGCAGGTTTTCACCCCAGCATCTGACTCCCAAGTCTTTGTTGGTAAATAGAACAATAAAGATTTAGTTAAAACTACTTTTGGTAGCAACAGGAGGAGGCAGAGGTCCCACTGGAGGTGCTGCCTGAGTGTGTGGGGAGGACAGTGACTGCAGAACTGCAGTTAATAGCTGAAACAACAGAAGACTCAGGTGTAGCCACAGTGCCGGCAATAAAACAACAGTCTCCCAAAGTTGTCCCATTTTCTATCATGTCAGAGGCTTTGGAGTGATGAACATGATAAATGCTCAAGAGAAAACACCATGAAAATGCTCTATTGCATTCTTTATTTTCTATAAAGCAAGCTCCTTGAACAATTGGGGCCTTAGAGGTCAAATGTCTAAAGCAGTATTAAGAGGGCTAAGCTGTTCAAAGTTATCTTGCATGTCACTTCTACAGATGCCAGTCTTGTGGCCTGGAGGTTCAAGATGGGTGACTCACACTATACAGTGTCCACTAAGCACCGATGTGACTCAGGTGCTCTTTCCTGAGTGAGCAGTGATCACCTGCAGATGATGACATAGTTCTGCTCTGAAGTCCTTAGGGTCTTCTGATTCAGCTACAAGCTGAATCAGGACCTTCTCAAGGCAATATTCAGCTTTCCTATCTGTCTTAGTCACTAAAGAAATCACAGGGTTCAACTGGCAGAGAACTTGCCCAGCAACTTTTAGTTTTATAAGTGGACTAGTGTTGCATATGTAATCATATTCTTTGTGAATTCAAACTTCAGGCAATTACTCATGGTTTAGTGCAAAGTCTTCTTAAGAGGTTCATAGGATAAATAGCTGTACTAGAACTTCTGTCTTAATATACATTCACTAATTATGTTGTGAAAGTCCCATGAAAATGCACTTGAGTGAAACATTTTACAAAGCTGATTGACTCACACTTCAGTGATGGTAGAGAATTTGAATGTTGCAGGTTCAGAGCCAAATTACCTTGGGGTATTTTAACTCTACAAATAGCCTTTATGTTTGACCAGGTATCCATCCTTGTGACTGCTAGATGATACTACTTTTGAAATGTGCTAATATCAGATAACATGTAAGGCCTCTAACATTTCTCTACTTTGCCATCATCTGCTAATTCCATGTTTCAATCAGTGTATTTATGTCTTTCTTTGTTTGGTGTCTGTAAAATCTTCATGCAATTGTTTACCATGCTGTAATGTGAAAACTTTTGTTGTTTTCTGCTGTGTAGGCCATGCTGTTTAGCTCATGAGCTTCCATAAAGTCTCCTTTCTGCCTCCCTTACCCTGTAGGTGTGCTGGGGTTCTAAGCTGGAACTATGTATCCAGCTTTTACCTGAGTCTGGGAATTTGAGTTCCAGTCCTCACTCGTGAATGGCTCTCACTTTAACCAACTGACCCCTTTCATAGCCTGCTTCCTGGCTTACTAAGATTGAAATTCAAAAACCTTGTCCAGAGGTCATAGATAATGTTGGATTTTTGTGTAGTGGCTGAAAGTAGGACTCAAGTCTGGGTCTGACTCTCAGCTCTGATACTTAGAGGTCAGGTGAACTTGGGTATGCCTCATAGTCTCTTTCCTTTTGCATATCTGTACTTAGAATAACAGATGCTTATAGGAGCTGAGGTTTATCTATTTAAAGCACTTGAAGCAACACCCAGCCAACCGGACTCATTCTGCAACTATGCCGCCATACCTCTGTGATTGGTCTAACACCATCTGGTGCCTATCCATTTTTGATCATTATCAAAGCAGTCCAAACTTCTTTCACTTGTTCCAATAGGTTTTGACCTCACAGTGGCCCTTGTTCTTCCCTCTACCTAGAAGTGCTCTCTTCTGTACTTTGCAGGTTTGGTAATGAAGCCTTTAGAATAAACTTCACAGATCTGCAGAGAGTATGGCTGACTGGGAACCCATCCTGTTCCCTTTTCTATTGCTATAACAAAATACCCATTTATAACATAACTGAAGTTTATTTAGGTCATGGTTCTTTAAGCTTAGAAATCTAAGAGCAAGGCACTGGGATTTAGTGAGGGAAGGCCTTCCTGCTCTATTGATGGAGTCCAATTTCATCAGTTCACTGAGACTGAACATGTATGATAGCTTTGCCTAACTTCCTTTTCTATGACTTCTAATTCCACAGTGGGCTTCCATCCCCTTATCTTATCTAATTACTTCCCCAAAGCTTTATCTCCCAATAGCACCAACATATGAATTTGCAGGTTAAGTATGCAACATATGAAGTTTCAGAAATACATTCACCTCATAACAGGGCCCCAGTTGCTGTGTTTGAAGCTATGCCTACTGGACTTGCTAGAGCACCCTGTTCCTGGGAGGCATGGTACTTTGCTCTCTGGTTATTTCAGCTCCAGGAATCTGTGATGGTATCTTTGAAATGTTCTTAGATTGCACAGTGGTCTAGAACTTTTCTCACCAGCCTCCTCTCCTTTCCTCTTGTATCTGGTGTCAGACTTCCATTGTGCTCCAATGGCCAGCTCAACCCCTTCTCTTCTCCCCCTGCCTTTCCTTCCAACACCTTTTCTCCAATAAAACCCCTTTATCCTTAACCTCATCTTCTTTTTGTCTCTGGCGATACCTTTTTGTTTTATGAATTCCCTATCACTTTTGGGGAGAATAAAAATTAATGCATTTGAACAGCTGACAGAACAGAAATGGAGCTTGCAGCCACATGGGCCTCCTTGCTGTTCATTCCATACTTAAGTCCCCTCCTGTTACCAGAGGATGGGGATATACACACTGCTTCAGTATTTCCTTGTTTATTTGGTTGTGCATACATTGTTTGTTTACCCGACAAGAATAGTCTCCTACTGGGGACAGGGACATGACAAACTCCTGCACTTAACTGTGTTTTGTGGCATAACATATGTGCAAAATACACAGCGTTGAATTGAGTGAATCTTAGAGATTTTTCAGATGAGGGGCTGGGAGCTCGAGGAGCTAAGCAGCTCTGATAATTTGGGAATGGGGAAATATGTTTGAGGCAGCTTAGGCTAAACAAGATACTGATGAATAGCTAAAGGTACTACAAGGCCCTAGATTCCTGGGAAAAGACAGCGTATGTTGGCTATATGTCCCCTGCTCTTTGGAGTGGGTCCATTCCTATTTTGCTATTTAAATGTGTTAGCCTTTGTCAAGATGTTTGTTCTAGACTGAGAGCCAAGGGAACAAAGAAGAGGCATCAACAGCCTCCAAAGCGACCATGGTTATAATTTAAGATGATTCTGTTTGGCCCAGCCCCTTTCCTCCCTCATGGTGTGGGAAGAGATCATGGGAGCATCATTTGCTCAACTAAAGGAGGCAGGGCCAGGCCTGCATGTCAGAAGCAGCCTACGCTCTGCCCTGCTCAGCAGTTACTTTGGTAGTAACTAAAGGTAAAGCTAATTTCCCAGTTCAATTTCAACCAAAGGACTACTTCTTTCTTGTTCTTTTTTTTTTCTTTCTCTAATTTGAACATTGAAACTCAGCACAACAAAAGAACTCAAAGTTCTGGTTTCAGAAAACCTGGGATTTAGGGGTGAGGGTGGTGGCTAGTTTGTGCTCATGGTTAGCTACATTGTAAGCTACATAAAATTTGATTGCAATAAACCAAACCAAACCAAACCAAACCAAATCAAAATAAAAAGCTGTTACTCAGTGCTCAGAAATTGTTCCACTTTGGAGGCAAGTTAACCTACCATCTGAGATAACAAATCACTGCTGCTCCCCTCCCTTCCCAGCTGTATATCCATGCTGTGAAGAAGCAAGGGTGCAGACAATTCTGTCTTTGGGGTTGCTGTGGCTGCGATCATTTTCTTAGGGCAGCTTCTCAAAGACAACTAGCCATTCATTTGGCTCCAAACTACAACTTGAATGTGTGTCTGTGTGCGATGCACACCTGGGTACAGATATGCAGAGAGATGATTACTTTTCTGTCTTTCTACATTTCTACTTAACCTAAACCTGTAGAATTTAATAAAAGCACAAGAAAGACTCATGTATGCAAACCCAGATCAAGGTATCCAAACAAGAGACAACCGAAAGCACAGAGAAGCTCGCTGGTAACTTAGTAACAGAGGAAGAGAAGCTGTTCCTTTGTGAGGGGTCCAGATTCAGAGCATTTCAGGTCTAGGGGAATGGCACATTTACCTGCCTTCACTGTCAGGGTGGAGAAAGAAAGGAAAAAAGCCTGCAGGGGATAGTGGAGTAAAATTCTCCTTTCTCTTAAGACACAATGGCTTGTGTAATTCTGTCACATGCATCTGTTGCTCCGTCTCTTACTAGCTGCTGAAGTGCTCACCAGAACATTCAGGGGAGCCCTTCTCCCTCCCACCCCCTGACACCTGCCAGGAAAATGCTGCATTATTCATCGGGAGCTAATGGCAGGTGATGAGATCTTTTCACGCTGCATCCCTCTCAGTGGGTGTTTATCACCCTGTTCACCAGCAGCCCTGCTATTACCGAGGGGCCAGAAGAACACTACACACTCGCTTGAAAGTAATGGGAAACGTGCCCGGCTTCCTGGACTCCCAAGTGCAGATGAAGGTTATCGCCAGGGCAGATGTGAAGGCCCAGATGGGAGGAGGGTGGTCACTCCGAACAGCTTAATTTTGGAAATCCATACAAATCATGTCAGAGCCATGGTAATCCATCTTCTTTAGCTTCTAGCCTTTCAGCAGTCATTGCGCTGTAATAATTTCCCCAATTCACCTGTGATCTCTATAAATAACCAGACTGGGGGAGGGAAGCAGAGGAGGGAGAGATGAGTTTGGCTGAGTGTCTGGTGAGCATTCCAGCAAGGAATTTATCTCTGTCTAGTAAGCAAGATGTTATCTTCTCAGAGGTGGGTGGGCGGCGAATGACCTTACACAGGAAGCTAGCAGGGGGACAGTCCTGAGTCCCCAGCTCAGGGCTCTGGTGTCATTTAAAACTGTCTTGACAAGTCAGGACGTGCTGCTATTGATTTATATGAAAGCCTATGACAAAAACATTATGCAACCATGCCATGTCAGCATGTGGGCAGCACTGAGGGACAGTCTCATTTGCAAGTACTGAGTCCTAAAGGGACACCCAGGTCCGGGGTTTCTTTGTTATAGCCTGTTTGCCACAAATAAACACTTCCGATTTACTTCTAGCTTTTTACTTACTTGTTTATTTCATAGTTTTGTTTGTTTGTTCTCTGTTTTTTTGGGCGGGTGGGTAGGAATAAAAAGATGCATAGTTTCAGGGATGTCAGGTATAGGAAAAGAATCCAGGTTGAAAAAGCTGTTGTGGTCAAGCCAAACTGAAGGGAGGCAGATGGAATTTGGTTTTCCATATTCACCATGGCAGGTTTCACTCTGTGGCTGCTGTTTCTCCATCTGGTTTAGGGTGGCTTCTTTCATATCCCAGGCAGTGTAGTATGTAAAGGCCACTGGGTATAGATTTCTTAAGATGGTAAAGACAGGTTTTAATCCTAAACCAGATACTTTAGTAGAAGTTGGAATTTAACCTTCTATTAAAAATTAATTCTATTTGTGTGTGTGTGTGTTTGCGCGCGCGTGTGCACGCACTTTTATGTATGCAAGTGCCTGTGTGTGATGGCATGTGTGTGGAGGTCAGATGGCAGTTTGCCAGAGTTGGGTCTCTCCTACCATGTGGCTACCGGGACCAAACTCAGGTCATCAGGCTTGGCAGCACGTGACTTTATTATCATCTAAACTATCTTGATGACTAGAATTGAACATTTTTAACTTTTTCTTTTATTATTGGTAAAATAGATATACTATCCAGGGTAAGGTTACTTTGATAGCAAAAATAGTAGCTATTTAGAGAGTACTTGACGATTGCTACATCACTTCCTTTGCTCAAACTTAAGGTAAATTAACCTTTTTTTCGGGGGGGGATCTCTTTAGGTAACCTAAGCAGACTTATGCTTTCTTCATGAGACAGGAAATCCCAAACATTCTAGCAAATGTTTCCAAGTTGGCCTTGGTCAATGGGTAGATGGTTAAACAGCTGATATACATCTAGACCATGGCACTCCATTGGTGCAATCTTAGGATGATCTTTAGTGGGACTGTGTTGAAAAAGTCAATGCCCTCAAATGGGATGTTACACAATCCTATTTATATGACATTTTTGAAATGATGACAAAGGAGACTAGATGAGTGGTGATAATAAAGGAGACAGGAGGTGAGTAGTTATAAAAGGACAATATAAAAGAGTCTCATGATAGTGGGAGCTCTGGATCTGAACTGTGATGGTGGATCCAGGAATCAATACTTATGGTAAAATAACATGGGATTAAACACACACACACACACACACACACACACACACACACACACACACACACACTGAAAATTGAATCAGTCAGCATGCTGTACAGTCTTAACAGTTTGCTTGAGAAATTGTGCTATAGTTTGGCCCTGCTTTACCACTGGGCTTGGTGAGGTACACTCCTGACATACTTTTTGCATACAGGTTTGGACAAGGACAATTGAATAGCTACAAATGGGCAACTGGTCAATGCTATCAGTTCTAGCTTTGTAGCTAATTTGAAGTGTGTTCCTTTAATTTCCATCCCAATGCCTTCGCTCTAGATATGAGAGAGCAGTGATACCAATGCACTTTAATTTGAACTTTGTCAGCCTTCTTTTCTTGTGAGTAAAAGTTGTTTAAATTATATTTCTTCATTAAATATCTCATCACAGCTTGCTGGCATGTTTGGCTATTGTAGATAATAGCTCTAGTTTTCAAATGAAAAAAAAAGATGATAAGGTACTTTCAAAATGTAAGATAAAAGAGGTGTGGACATAATCCTTTAAAATACAGGAAAACATTTAAAACTGTTACTAGATGGAAACAACCTATTTTTATCAAGCAGTTCAATTTTTACAATCTCCACTATCTAAAACACAGTCCAAATCTAGAAGAAAAGAGAAAGGTCCTCAAAAATCGTAATATCCATTATTAGAGTAATGGACATTATGGCATAATTGACATTATGTCCAAGAGCTATTTCTCCAAAAGATCAGAATCTAAGAACAGTGTAGAAAATGGTTATAGAATTTTGTTTAAACATCTTGGCTCTCAGTGCATGGATAGCAATTGGGTCCAGATGCTTAGAATTCTGAATTTCGCCTCTAATTTTTTGTTGATTTTGGGTAATTGCTTGCTCTTTCCAGGCTTTAGTACCCTCAGAGGCACATTGGGCTTTATAAAATCTATTGCTTATAAACTGTCTAGTGATTCCATGAAAGAGTCCTTGTAAAGTTATTAAGTCATCAGCAGTGACGAGTAATCAGAAATAGTAATGATACTGAATAAATGAGGCTTACCACAGGAAATTGCTGAGTTTGGTGAAGATACCTGAAAATAGTATCCTGCAGAGAATTGACCAGCATACCAAGTTCACACTTGAAAGAAACTTCAGTAATATTTCAAAATGCCCACCAGGGACTGACACAGTAGCTGCTCTCTCCATTCCATCCAAATGAATATTCAGCCCCAGAGAACTTCCTGACTGTGTGTCATCAATTATGCAGAGGCTAGAGCAGCTTAAGGACCACCTGCACTCGTACATGCTTGAGCAAATGCTTTTGCATCAAACCAAAGTATGATTATTACACAGTCTAGTAGCAATACTATTTCCCAAGCTGTGACATCTTTTCACCTCTGTTTGATCTAGAGAGCTACTCTCTTTCTGCCTATTCTGCTCAAGCAGTCTGAGCCCCCAATCTAGATCTATCAAATTAATATTTTAGAATTATGAAGTATGACACGCTATTAAAAAAGTCCATTATTCCATTGCAAAACTACTGTGACCACAAAAGAACTTCTATTTTCTTGTGTGTGGAGAAGACAGTAATATGTGATAGCTAACAATGTAAGGAGAAATGTGCGGCAGGATCAACCCTGATGGAGGAGGAGGGTATGTATGTGAGATGGAGGGACGAGCCAGGGAGAGCAGGTTGCACAAAATCTGGTGTGGGTCTGATTTCTTTTCCAGCATTTTCATTAACAATCTTGGTGAGATCACAGGATCTCTGTGAGCCTTTGGCTTGTTAGCTTTACAACGTTGAGAATGTAGGCTCACAGGCACACAAATTGGCTTTGAATTCTGGCTTTTCTACTTAGCTGATTGTGTGGACGAGGTATTTAAAGGTTTTATGCTTCAGATGTAAAATGAAGATATTAATAGATGAATTGCATAAGACTTTGAGGGGATTAAATGAAGTAACATAGTTAAATATACCTAAATCATCACCCATGTAATAAATTGGAACTGCCGTCGAGGGTCTGGTTGAGTTGAAGAAAAGCAAGACTCACAGGCAGAGACAGTGGCTTCTTACCCATCTGGTACTGTTTCTGCTCTCATCGTCCATTACGGCAGTGGCACAGTAATGCTCTCTCCAGAGTTGTGCCCACACTTTTAACTCCTGGGACCTGGGGATGTGTATTTTATAGGGAAAGCAACTTTCCAGTTGTCATTACGGCCTTTTAGAGAAGGGGCTTACCCTGTCACATCCCTATGGACCCAGATTAATTATCTAAGTCCTTAAAAGCAGAGAACTTTTTCCGGTTGGAAGGATAAGACTCAGCAGAAGGGGTAGTCAGAGGCTTTGAAACATGTGAAAGATAAAGACAGCAGCTGCTGGCACTGAGATACAGGGATCATATGTGACTACAGAGAAACCTCAGGGACTCAGGACAGCTCTGGCTGATAGGTCCCCAATTCTGAAGCCCCACAAAAGAGGGATCTGCCAGCAACTAGAAGAGCTGGGAACCAGACTCTCTGAGCTCCCTTTTAAGAGCCCCGTTGCCGGGTCTGAAGCTTGATTTACCTTTTCTGTGAAGCCAGGATCAGAAAAACCAGCTGAACCAAGCCCAACTTCTGGCCACTTGTAGTTTGGGATGTTAAATATGTGTTCCGTCACCAGTTGCCATAATTTCTTACAGCTGCAATAGAATGTTAACATTTCCTTCCGGATGTGAAGGTTACAGATACTAAGAATGTTTCACAGGGATGATGTCGCCAGCACAGAGAAGTGTGTATTCATAGAGACTAAGATACTAGAACTGGAAGAAGGCTAGAAGTAGGATGTAGGCAAAATTAACAGCTGCAAGCTTCATTTATTGCTTTCCACTTTTATCCCTTATTTTAGAATGAAGAAACAAATTAATGGACTTGCACAAGGTCAAATGTCTGATTGTTGCTTTTAGACTGAAACTGGACCATCAAATTTTCACATTTTTCTTTCCCACTCTCAGTACTGACCACATGTAGTGGACCCCAGTCATAATGTGGCCTGTAGAACAGCATGTCAGCCGTTTGTGTCACCAGAGCAGGATAACTGGAATAAGGGTCAAACAGAGGGGAGATTGATTTTGACTCATGGTACTGGATCTTAGGGTCCATGGTCTGTTGGCGCTGTTGTTATGGGCCTGGGTGGAGCCTGAAACATGGTAGTAGACATGTATGGCCAAAGAAAACTCCTTGTGGCAGCTAGGAAGCAGACAAAGGGAATGAAAGGGGATGAAGTATACCCATCAAAGGCATGCTCATAGTAACTAGCTTCCTCCAGCCAGGCCCAGCTCCTTATTTACACCACTTCCCAATAATACCATCTAATTAGCACTCTATTGACAGGCTTCACTGCCTGTGAAGTCAAAGCCCTCAGAGTCAGTCATTTCCCTGAGGCCTTAGGGTGCCAAGAAGCTTTTACAACATAAACCTTCAGTGGACATTTCATATTCAAACTATAAAAAGTAACAAGACTGAAACCCGAATAACAATGAAGAGTGTTTTACTATTTGACTAGTGATTAGCTTTTTCCTTTTCAAGGCTAGCTTCTTGAAAAACCATTTATTTATGTATTTATTTGCAGTGTTGGGGGATCAAACTTATGGCTTCATGCATGCTAGATAAACACTCTACCACTGAGCTACATTATCAGTCTTAAAAATAATAGTTCAGGTGTGAATCAACATTAAGACTTCATTAGTCAAGGTTAAGGCATATGGAATCCTAGTTTGGCTGTACTTTTCTAGCATCTTGCTTTTGTATTAGCTAGTATAGGCAGAAGGAAATAAGTGACACATTAGATACAGGACTGGGTGAGGTGGCTGCCAAGAAAATGCTCTGTACCAGTACTGCTCAGGGCACTCAAGGTGGATTTATGTGCACTTAGAAGGATGCCATGCAGAGTTGGACCAGTATTTGAAAACAATTTACCAGCCAGAAATGCAAGGAGATAGTGGTCAGTCATGTTTTGGTATATTATCCATGAAATCACTGAGCAGACAGGTTGCCGCATCATAGAACCTTCACCCAAGTTCATACAGGCAAGATGCAATTGACTTTAGAGGCATCTGTGAGATGTATGGCAGCAAAGGATAGCAAAGGCTTTGCGGTGCTGAAAATATGGCTTTCTTTTTGGATGCCATTAATCGTAGATGCTAAAATCATATAGTAGGTAGGTATTTTCCTTCTGTTGCTCTAGTATTGATGATAAGAGTTAGAGTTGAAGAGAGTTCGAGTTCCTTTCATTTAAAGAGAGCCATGTAAATCATGTGGGCTAGTCATTTGTCCAGAACTTAAAATGACCCATCCCTCTCATGCAACCATTTCCCCATATCAAGTTGATAAGAATACCAGTGTATGCTGATTTACTTGAACTGTAGATAATAGTGGCCTTGTTGCATGAACATGTTGGCATAGTACCTTGTTACATTTGTTGCATGCTTGAATTCAATGTTTATAAAAAGCAAATACTTGGTAACTGTACATGCTAGGAGATTATATCAGCCTTTTCCTCAGTTTCACCAGTACATGCATTATGTACCTTTTCTGTGCCAGGGATGAGGGGACACCAGATGATTAAGACAGCTCTTTAGCTTTAGGATCTTACATTCTGAAAATAGGAACATTAGATTATGGACATTCTAGCTTGTTACACAGAAAGGGCTATAAGGGAGTATGAAGAGGCCATAAATGAATGTATGAATAGGCTATAAATGAACATATGGTGAATTCCTTGAAAAAATCATCCTTTATTCTTTATATTTCATTATATGTAATGGTGCATATTCATAATCACATTTTAAAACATTAATTACTGTAGAACAAAAATCAAGAAATATGCATACACATGTATTATATTGGCTAATTGTAGGAATAAGATGCATTCTAATTTTTAATTTTTAAAGTGTTTTTAAAAATTATATTTATGTGTGTGCTTTGGTTTGTGTGTGTGTGAGTGCAGATGCCTGAGGAGGCTAGCAAGGGCATCGGCTGCCTGATGTGGGTGCTGGGAACCATACTTTTTTTTTTTTCTGCAAAAGCAGAAAGCATTCTTCCTCCCTGAGCCATCTCTGTAGCCCCATGGATGTGTTTTAAAATTTAATTTTCAAAACTAAAATGTTTTTACAAGTTTAAGGTATGTGATCATTTAAAAAGAATTAAGTAATATATAACATTGAAAGCAAAAATTACCAGTAATCCATTTTCTAAATGTAAAAGGTGAGACTGATTTCTTGGTACATTTTCTTGAATGCTTTTTTTCCCTACAGATACATCTTATAAATACCTAGTTAAGATCATGCTATGTTTTCCATTTAAGACATCTGTGCTAATGTTCATTTCACTGTTCTAAGGGAACTACACAACACACACTTGTTTACTGTTATAAGTATAGAGCCTGGCATGAAAAGTACACCCCCACCCCCCACTTATTCTCCCTTAGCATCTGTTTCATGACCCAAAGGCAATTGTTGCTATATTAGTTACTGTTATATCTATGTGATCAAACACCATGACCAAGGAAATTAGTAACAAAAGGTATTTACTTGGGCTTATGGTTTTGGAGGGCTAGAGTCCATGATGATGGAGCAAAATCATGTTGGCAGGAATAGCTGAGAGCTCACATCTCGAATTTCAAGCAGGAGGCAGAGAACACACTAGGAATGACTTCCCCCATTCACTGACTCCTCCTCCCACAAGGGCACACCTCCTAATTCTTCCCATACAGTGGGACCAAGTATTCAAACATATGAGCTTATGGAGCCATTCTCATTCAAGCTTAGCTTTCCTTTTGTAAGTGCAATTTTTAGACATTTGGCCTTTGACTTTGTCCTGAAGGCTGACCAACAATAAGTAGCAATAGTGTCTGTGGCCATTCACAAATACAACTAAAGGTGTTGGATGGCCTTTCTTTCTTTGCATATCTCATATTAAACAGTTTCACATTTGAGGAAGACTTTTCCTAATTTCAAAGTCAAATAGATACACCATTATTAGAGATTTGTGCACATTTTAGCCTGGTTCGTGTGCACTGTTCCCGACCCTCAACCCCATAGCTTCTATGGTTTTCCTGTCTTTTAAAAAGTGAATGCATTAATGCATTTGTTGTCTTTATTTATATTTTTTGCCATGCTGTCAGCTTCACATCGCGTCTTTACTGAAGTCTCAAGTCACATGAGTGCTTCTTCTATAGTGAGGTCCTTTCTAGAGCACCCTGACTGCCTGCTGTCATCTGGGCTGCTTGTGCTTTTACCCACTTGTCACTCCTGCTTCTGCCATCACTTCTGTCTTCAAATCCAACATCTTCCCATTGAGTTTCAACAACTACTATATTACTACTATTCCTACTACTGCTTATTGTAGGTCTCTCCCCTTTCCTCCTTTAACTCTTTCTCCTACTCCTCTTCCTTCTCCTCTTCTTCATCTTAGTCTATAGCACATACTCAAACATTTGCTTCAAAGGTTGAGCTCAGGCCATCAGCATTCTGAGGCCATATGTTGTCTAAACACACCTTTAATTTTACCTCTCAGTAAAGGTATTGATTGGTATTTTGTTAGCTGTGGAGTGCTAGGCTCAGAGGCATATAAAAATTGGAGTGTGTACTTCTCTCCTAATATTCAGAGTTACCAGTGAGAAGTCTGGCTCCAATCTGATTCTGTACCTGTGCCATTGTTTGGAAGATGAAACCATGTTTTTATCCACACTTGTAGAAGCTATCTGAAAGAGAGAAGATGGATACATGGAAATGGCAGCACATAGTTGGGAGTCCTCTATGCTTATCCAAACTACTGCTAATGGCCTTTAGTTGACCATTCTTGACTCTCTAGACTCATTCTTGTTCAAGTGCAGGTTCCCCCAGAGTCTAGAGAGAGTAGTCTGGAAGGTGATAAATGGTATAATTTAACATACATGAGGACAAATAGAGGGAAGAATGGTTTCAGGTATTAGAAGATGAAGAATTACAATTTTTATCTACTATAATTCAAGTTTGTGATGTAAATACAGATTGTGATTCCTTTGTCAAAATACTTGAGACCAGAAGTGTTTCAGATTTGTTTAAAAAACTCTTGGGCTACTTGCAAAAACATGATGAAATGGTACTGAAATATATTTGAATATAAAGTTAATTTATGTTTCATATATATCTTATAAACATTTCCTGACATAATTTTATAATGGATTTTTAATAAAAAAGTTACATGCTATAAAAATTTCCATTTGTGGCATCATATCTCTACTTGAAAAGTTTTGATATGGAACATTTAGATTTCAGATATTCAGATTGGGGTGCTCAAATGTCAATCATACACCGAGGGGCAGGCTAAAAGCTCTCACTTCTGTGACTGGAACAATAATAGCACATATTCACAAGGACACTTTGAGCATGTCTCTTATTGACACTATGATTCTACCATGTTCTGAAATATTTATTGGACAAGATTGGAATCATCAGTAATTGTGACTTGGTGGCGGTTTGTGGAAATACACTTTTGCAGCCCTGAGACCCATGTGGTTCTATTCAGATAGTTATCACAAATAATTAAGGTCAAGGGTACCATCGGTTATTATTTTGCCACAGTGCATTAAAATAATATTCTTTGTCTGAAAGCTGCTGAGCCTGATACAGCACTTTGAAGCCTTCAGGTGCATTAGGCTAGTGGATGCCTCTGGGGTGGCTGTGCGAAGTGAATGATAGTGCACAGAATTAGGTGATGGAATTACACAGAATGATTTTAGCTTTCATAGTCTAGAATTATAGGACTATATATAGACATCTGTGGGAACCAGGAGACTAAGGTAAACTAGTCATGTGCAAGAGAGGAATTTTATGTGCAAGGTGGCTGCAGTATCGTCTCTGGTCCTGCCACCTTTGGCTTCCTCCTTTCCTCTCTCTCCCCCCTTTATTAATGCGTAAGATTCTTCCCTGGCACCTTCTAGATTGCTCTAAATTTCAAAGGCAATTGTGGAAGAAACTTTTTTTTTTTTGTCACTGGGCTCCTGTATTATTTAGATCTAGTGTCATTATTTACCGAGAGCCGATGAGATCAATGCACAGATCTGGAGGAAAAGAATAAGCGGCTGGTGAATTTCAGTTCTGATTTTTGAAACATTTCTGTCTTCTTTTGAGAAGGTGTGAGATGGATAATTTCCCTCAACGCTTCCTGGCTCTCTCCTGGTGAAAAGACATCCATTTCTGACACCTAACAAAGTGTCTTTTCACGGCAAGATATGTGCTTTCCTATTCCTGGATCCTCCTTGGAGCTCTGGACTGCACCACTGCCTTGGTGTTGCTGGACAAATCCCAAGACCCTGGCTCAGTGGGCTAAAGGTGGCCACTTGAGCATTCAGCAAAGTGACTGATGACGGTGCTATTTATCATGGTGACACTCTCCAGAGCACAGGCAGGGTTCTTCATGGTGGGCTTACCGGTGCAGAATCGTGGTGAGCATCTGCTCTGACATGGCTCTGACAGTAAAATGATTTTCAAAATGTTTTGTGACCCTAGGCACCTCTAAAACAGTTTTGGTTGTCACTTCTATGGCCCCAAGTCAGAATTAGACTATTATCAGGGGGACGGGAGATGGCAACAGCACCTTAGCCTGTCAAGCAGGAAAATCTAAACTTATAGGGAAGGTAGCACAGAAACCAAAGGAAAACTCGTCTCATTGGAAACATGCACTGCTGGGTAGTAGGGACAGAGCTGGAAGGTGACCGAGAAAGGATAAGAATGGTAGATCCTGGTTTTCACAGCTGTTTACAGTTTATTGCACGTGCACTTTCTCTGTTCATTACAGCTAGTCAGCATGCTGGGAGGGGACTGTTGCCTCCCCTTTAAGCACATGGCCTCAGGTGAACTTGCTGCAGGGCCCAAAGCTCCAGGAGGCCATTTTCACCATCATTGCATCCTCAGCACCAAGTACATGGCCTGGTACATAGCTGGAAATTAAATAGATGTTGAGCGATGCACACAGTGGCTGAGCTGAGCTTAAATCTAGGCCACTTTCATCTTGTGATGAAGTGTTGATTGGCTTCCTGGAAGGGAAAAGGTAATTTAGAATCACAGCATTGCTGTAGATGTCACTGTTAACACTTTGTTCCAAAGCAGTAGGGGGCCAGGCTTCTTCCCCAGGCTAGGATGCTGACAAACAGAGCTGGGAGTGTGAGTGAGGTAAGGGCCAGCCTGGAGATGAGATTTAGTGGAAAATGAGGCTTGTGCATTGAGATAACTAGGGATAAAACAAAACAAAACACATGTAGCTCTGAAGTTCAAGCAGGGTGAGTCAGGAGAGAGTAAGAGACCCTGAGACCTGGGAGGCATTCTGGCTGAAGTCACCTTGACTTGAAGTCTGTTTATTCTAGAGCATCAGTTCTTATTCATTGTGCAACTCAGTCTCAGTAGGAAATTGTTTTCACCTTACTTACATGGAAATCAGCCAAGTAAAATGCAATTCATCACTTCATTTGAGTCTTGTCCAGTATCTAGTAGAGAAGTCAGTGTGTAGCACATACATCATTGATGCTATGCCAGGTGAGAGGGGAGCTTGCAGTAGGGATGATTGGCCAAATGCAGTTGAGGAGGGTGGGCCCTGGTGAGCACAGCCTGTGGGAGAGGAGTGTGGAGCATGTGGCATGACCAAGTGCACTATCTCAGGACATTAGCAAGTAGATAAGGGCCAGACTGATACTGGACTAATGTAGCTTGAGAGAGTTTGAACTGAATATTCAAAAAAAAAAATACCAAAAAGCCACTGGCAAAAATATCTCTACAAGGGAGTTGCTTTGTAAACACATTTTTCTCATATTGCAAAGAAACATTCCTAATGAGAAGCATCTGAATACACAAGTCATTCTAAACGAAAGGGGGCAATGTAGGTAATTAACATGGCTAGTACTAGATGCTACAGGGGATTCTCTTTATCCCTCAGGGCAGGTCTTCTAAACCATTTTTAACCTTTCTAACTTTATAAATCCTATAGGATACATGTTTTAGAAACCCATAGAGTATATTTTTCTGCAATATAGAAGAAGACTACTTTTCAATCTATGCAAATATCCCTTATTGATTTAAAAATCCAGTTGGACAAAGTAAAAGGAGATATTTAAGATGTGCACAGTGCGTGAAATTACCTCGCATTACTAGTAAATGCATGCCTTGTAGCAATTATGTCACTTACGCTCACACTAATTAAGTGTTGATGTGTGAGCAGTAAGTTGCAATGATGTCGTTAACTAATGTACATAAATATTCCCTTTAAACTGTAATTGCACTTTGCCACAATGTAAAAGAAGGCAAGCTCAAATTAGGAATTATATAGGGCTGTTCTTGAGAAAGCGTTAAGGAGAGCTTGGTTCCCAAGTGTTGTATTTCTATTCAAATGCAAGGGAGAGAGAAGAGAGGGTCTTAGAAATCTAATTTACAAATCTTTCTAGAGCATATAAATGTTCTCTTTCTCAAATCACTGGTATTGTCAATGCCCATGGTATTAACTATACAGACCGAGTTTTCTGAGCTGAAGGAACTGATGACAACATGCATTATCCCCTGCAGAGAGACATTGTATTCTGTTTCTGTCCCAAGGGTTAGCCGCTCTTTGGGACATTAGTGGTGCTGAGCCCTTTTGCTGAAGGCAAGATTTATGAGACTCAACATTAATGTGATTTTATTTTGAAAGCTTAAATGCCAAAACCTGTTTGTTTCCCAGAAAATAAAGGCTGGAAAGAGAGGGGCCTGAGGTCCAGAATGTTGTCTGAGCAAAGCTGAGCTCACATGGTGTGATGAGGTATCCCTAGTTTGGAGTCAAGGAGCCAGAGTTGGCTAGCTGGGTGTCTTAGAGTTTCTATTGCTATGCTGAAATACCATGACCAAAGAGCAAGTTGGCAATGAAAGGGTTTATTAGGCTTACACTTCAGCATTGCTGTTCATCACTGAAGAAGTCAGGACAAAAACTCAAAAGAGAGCATGATCCCAGAAGCAGCAGATGATGCAGAGGCCACAGAGAGGAGCTGCTTACTGGCTTGCTTCCCCTGGCTTGCTCAGTCTACTTTCTTATAGATCCCAGGACCAACAGCCCAGGGGTGGTACCACTCACTATGGGCTGGGCCCTCCCCCATTGATCACTAAATGAGAAAATTACATCTCATGAAGGCATTTCCTCAACTGAGACTCCTTCCTCTGATGACTCCAGCTTGTGTCACATTGACACACAAAACCAGCCAGTGCACTGGGCATTCAAGTTCTCTGGGGGCACGTTTTTCTAATTTTGTGACTAATGATGAGCTCTCTCCAAACATTGGAAGACAATTTGCTAAAAATATTTCTTCCTTTACCAAAAATAAAAGAAGGAGTAGTCCCTTACAGAGCTCAGAATGTAGTTTGTTGACTCATGTTAAAAAGGAAACCAAGTCAGGAAATAGATGATATAAAGCAGAAACAGGAGAAAAAGGGGAGCTAGGCTCCATCTGAAGAGGGGAGGGAGAGGTCAGCTCAGAAGGAAGAGGGAGGGATAAATAACAGCAATGCCATTTGATAAAGCCTCAAAGATCTCACCATTTTGTAGTTACCTAAGGTCATACACAATACAATACACAATACATAGAAATAAGGAAGTTGTGCCAGTGGGGCTGACAGTGCTCCTCATAAGAACCATAGACTAAAACAAAACAAAACAATGAAAAATCACTTCAGTATCAGGCACATGAAACCTCCTTTTGAATGCTGTCAGGCTAGTCCAAGTGACTCCGAAGCAATATTGACTTTGGCTGCTGCCTTGAGTTGCCTCTCAGAGGCTGAAGTTAAGCCCATGTTGTTTAACCACACACTTAGGACACAGGAATCTGATTATTTGAGTTGGATCTAACCTTGATACCCTCCTTGCTGTGATCTTGCTTCTATGCAAGCAGCCAAGAGAGAGAAGCAAGCCATTAACAGCCCTATCCAGTTGTGACCAATATGAACCACAACAACAATGAACAACATACCATGATTTCCATAAAGGTGTACTCAGTGGCACTCACGTGGTGGTAACAACAGCTGTCTAATTGGACTTAAAGTCCACTCAATACAAGGGAAACCATGCCTGGTACTAGGAACACAGTGAACTTTTGGGGCTAGTGATATCATGGACCTTAGAAGAGCCTCTGTTACTGCCATGTGCTAAACCAGCACAATTCCCAACGACATTCTAGATATTATCCTTATGCCCACAGATAAGTGTAGCTACCAAAGAAGTCTCTCTTTACAGTAAATGAAGACCAGTAAGAAAACTACACCTGGACACAGTGAGGATATCAGTGGATCGTGGGGATCCCAGCCCCAGCGGATTTGTCTACATCACAGCTCCTGCATCTATGGCTCACAGAACATAATGGAAAAGGGAACAGAAAGATGGTAAGAGCCAGAATGCCAGAAGTCTGCTGTGAAACAGTATGTCCTAGAAATGGCTGTACAAACAAGATCTGAACAATACCAATATCAACAGACATACTAACATGGAAAGGGGAAGAATCTCACCAGGTCACACCCCTGGACAAGGAGTTATAGGCAATTGATTACTGCTGATTATACCCACATTTACCATTTTAGAAAATAAAAATTTGCCTGTGGAAAACTAGACTGCAAGCCTATTTGAGAGCTCTGTATCCAATGTTAAATGTCACATATCTCAGCTGCTTTAGGGATGTCTCTACCTATGCTGTTGAGCAATAAGACTCATGCCGTTAATTCTGGAGTTGTTTACATCTTAGGTGCTAGAATGGTTGGGATGCTTGCTCCCTCTCAAACTCACACTGAAATGTAATAATTACTATGGTGTTCAAAGGTGGGACCACTGAGAGACAATTGGGTCATATGGGGCTCTCCCTTCAATGATGGATGAATGCCATCATTAGGGGCTGACTTTGCTTCCCTTTCTTCCTTTTCTTAACCCTTCTTTGTCCTCTGCTTTGTGGTATTTTCCAGTAGATCATGACATAATAAGAAGGCAAGATGACATAATAAATCCAAGATGCCAGCACTTTGATATTGGAATTCTTAACTTCAAAAACTCCGAGTCAGTACATTTTGGTTCTTCAAAAATTACCTAGTCTGAAGCATTCTGCTACACCAGCACAAAATGGACTAAATAGATACATGTAATTTCTGTTTACTTAAAGCCCCTTTCAAGCAAAGCTTATAATTTTCAGTAAATTGTTTGGATCCTTATTGAATGAAAAAGAAAGGAAAAAGATAAAATAGAAACTGAAATATTTACAGAGGTTCAAGGAGGCTGAGTAGAAAGTTTGGAATGGCTTACAAATATTGGTAGGCCGTGTTTTTGTTTTTGTTTTCTCTATATTTGAGAGAGCTGCCACACTCAGGTGAGTTGCACCTTTTCAGGCCCCTCCAACATATGAAACTGCAGCTGGTGGTCAGGGCCTGTGCTAGGTGTTTTCAGGTTCTTGGTGTCTTATTCAAACATGAAATAGAAGCCCACACAGATTGGAAAGTAGCAGGGAAATTTTATTCAAAGATAGATGATAGATGAGAAAGGCATAAACTAGAAAGATTGACAATGGACATAAGGGAGGATTCTCAAAGGACCCCGTCAGTGTTTGAGACTTCCTCTTACAGGGTTTAAGAGAAGGAGGAATTTGATTCTCTGCTGTTCATATCCCTTCCCATAATGCATCAGATTTTAGTCATATACACATCCAATGAAGCATTAGTATAAGTAAATAGGAGATTTCCCTTAGAAGTTCATGCAGAGTCAGTTTATCTTATTGTACATACACCTAAACCTGGCCTAGGCTGGAGTACTACTTCCATCTTCATACCCAGACATAAACAGAGTATAACTGAATAGAATATGGTTAAGTTTGATGGTTCTTAGGGGGAGAGAAATTTATTCCATTGCTCAAAGAAAAGTGAACTTACAGATAGATGAAAGTTGGAGACCTAGGTTACCCACAGGTTGCTAGGTACATTGCTTGGAGATTTTGTGTGTGTGTGTGTGTGTGTGTGTGTGTGTGTAGAAGGTAAGTTTTGGGCTACCAAGTGTATTATTAGAAGGTGTGTGTATGTGTGTACAACCCGAAACAAGTGAAGTCCCAGTTTACTCAACAATTCCCTATGCTTACCTTCCTCAAGACTGTAACTGTTAATAACAATCATTACAAGATTTAGCAAATAACAAGCTACAACTGAAGTACAGTGATTTTTGGGGGGGCTGGGGAGAGCATGTAACGGGAGTTGGGGGCAGAAGATCTCACTATGCAACACAGACTGGCATCTTACTTACTATACTTACAATGGACCACATGAGTGAGGATTCTCAAAGGACCCCATTATTGTTTGGGGCTTCTAATAAACACGGGATTTGTTGAGTTAAATTTAAATAAGAGAATGATTCGACTTTTTGGGAGTGAGTTAAAAGCTGTGTATTAATACCATGGGCTTGATGGTTGACCTACAGAAGGGTTTGTAACATAGGGATCACATGCTTCCAACATGGGTGAAAAATTGGTGCTTTTATTTTTTCAAAAGTTTTTGCCATTCACTTTCTTTTCTTCTTGTCTACAATATTCATTGGAGACTTCTCTCACGTAAGAAGCCTAAGGTAACCCTTTCTATATTCTTACATAGAGATGACATTCAGCACATAATGTATTTTGAACCCCAACTATATGCCAGGTTTTGTTTTTAAGTGGCTTAAAGTCTGGCAGGAGAGTTAGCATTAAACAAAAGTATGGGTGGAAACAAGTGCTAAAAGCTACCACAGCACACGGGGACATGACGGGGATAAAGCTCAGTTGTCCTTGTGACTCCACAGCACCTTTCTTAAGCTGAATTCTAAAAGGTGGGGTGTGATCTGTGAGGCCACAATCCAGGTAAAGAGATTTAAGGCAGAGGAAAACCCAGAACTGTTGAACAGGATCCCGAGGGCACTATGAGTAATTCAGGGTAAACTGAGGAGTGATGAGTCTTTCCCCTCCTTCCACCCTTCACTCTTTCTCTGGCCCTTCTGGTGCCTGCTGTGCACTGAAGTCAGGATGACAGATGGGGCCCTGGGGAGTACAGTTCAAGTTGACAAAAGACTCAGCATTTTAAACACAATAACTCTGCTGCAGGTAGGGAGAAGGAAGAGTTGAATTGTTAAAAGATATTTAACCTTAAGACCAGCATGCAGGAAGGCTTCCTATTTCTCTTCATAGAAGTATAAACACCTATAACAGCCAACTCATCAGAAGGAATTAAATACTAACAGCCTTTTTTGAGATTCAGGGAACAAATGTCAATGGCAGAGTGTGGGGGAAATCATTTATATATAATAGTGGTTCTATTAGAGAGAGACAGGAGAAGATGCAAGCTGAGGATAGTTAGGTGATGGGATGAGGCCTACACAATAAACAGAGTTTCTTGGCTCAGGCAGTAACCCAAATGCCCATACTTTTCTCCAGAATTTAACTCTATTTATCTGAATAATCACTTGGCCCTCTTACCTACATAGCTATTGGATGCCCCTAGTCTGACTTCACTGTAATGACAAGTAGCTGCCAGCAGGACTGGACCACAAGCTTCCTTTTACACAGTAAGCAAAGTAGACTGTATGTCTTCCTACGTTTATGGAAGTCTATACCTTAGTCTTAGATTATGTGCCTGCATCTGAAGTGATTCTTGGGTTTGGAATAGTGCAATGGGTTGCATTTATTAGATGGACATTTGTCCTTCTTGGAAGCATTTATCATGGCTAGAGGGATGCTCTGACCTTGCTTGCCTTAGATCTGTCTGAGCCTTGTACAGTCACAACACTAAGGTGCCAGTTATTTGCCAGTAGCAAAAAGAGAAAAATTAAACAATTGAAGTCAAAGCTCCACAAGCAACCACAGTATCTACTTCCTGTGGACCAGTGTGATAACTCCAAATTCTGGACTAAAGACTTCAGGGCTATTGAAGGGCCCAGCTGTCTTCTTCCTGTGGACATGAAACTGAGAATTAGATCCAAGCAATTCCTTGCATTGCTTCTAGACTTGACTCAGGTAAATATAACAGTAAGGACAATATCATCCCATCTTACATGCTGCGCCTGGAATTACAACTGACTAACAGGTGAGAAGAAGGGTGCCTATTAAGGAATTTAGCAATTATCTTGAAGAATTTGAAATATTCTTAGGAGAATTTTGAATGTTATGAAAGAGGCCATGATTGATTTTTTCCCCCTTTGCTTGCTTGTTTTAAATAAGGCTTATAGTTTGAACCAATTACCTGTATAATGTATCAGACAGACAAAAACAAAAGAGAGGTTTGAATTATTCAACACAAGAGTCTGAAATAAAATATTTTCAGTGATGATGGAGATAAAGGTTTATGTGAAGAATTTTAAGGAAGTATCTAAGGACTTAATAAGCCAGTAATAGAAAGAGCAGGAAGCATTGTGTAGAGAATGAGACTCCATGATGAGTGATTGGCTGGGAAGGTAATGGAACCATGGAACTTATTTTTGAGATGAAAGTAATAATTACAGAATACTCATTTTCTGACCCAACACTGGAAAGGTGGTGATGCCTGCTTTAAAACAAAACAAAACAAAACAAAACAACAAATAAACAAAAAGACCTTGTTGAGTTGCTATGGTAAGACTTTGACTAACATAGCCTGTCTATTGAATGTAGAAAGAGTGTGAAAAGGTCTCATTTTTACTCATCTGCTGATTCACAGCCACCAGTGAATAACAGAATGATGGTATTCTTGTTCTCTTCTTAGATGGGAGAAAGTCTGAATAATATTCTCTTCTCCTGGGTTGTTCATTTAAGAAGGGTTCTAGTTATTGGTAAAGTTTAATATTTGAAACATATAGAGACACCATTGAAAACATGGCTCCCATTATTGAGAAGTTCTAACACGCCCAAATCTTTTGAGTCTGGAAGGAGACTGTGTATATTTGAAAATGTAAAGGTTAATGATACTGGGACACTTTTCTTTTCTTCTTTATTAGTTTTGAATGTGGTGTGGTGGAATTGAAACAGCAATTTATATCTGATTTTTTGTTTGTTTGTTTGTTTTTCGAGACAGGGTTTCTCTGTGTAGCTTTGCGCCTTTCCTGGAACTCGCTTTGGAGACCAGGCTGGCCTCGTACTCACAGAAATCCACCTGCCTCTGCCTCCCGAGTGCTGGGATTAAAGGTGTGTGCCACTACTGCCCAGCTATATCTGATTTTTGATTTAAAAGTTTCTTCACTAGGTAAAGAATGTAAATTTGATTGATATTGCCTACAAGAGCAAGATAGGCTAGAAATTAAATATGTTTGTGATACCTAATTTTGAGGATGGTAAGGTGGCTCATCTATGATTAGCCCTGCTGTGTGATATAACTATACACTTCTTTTGATGGTCCTTAAAAATATGGGCAGTTGAAGTGTTGGCAGAGTCAACAAATGTCTCTCCTTGTTTCATAACAGAGGGCAGAAGTACTTTGCTGACAAGAGTCATTTAGAAAACCACGACGTATATAACTTAACAATGTTCTTGGCTTTATGCCACAGTATAGCAGATAAATTTAGGGATATGATCTGGATGCAAGTTTATTGCCTTTCCTGTGTGGTAAGTTCTAGTGTGGTGAGGAAAATGACTGAAAAGATTTGTTCCTCTCCATTGTTTTAAGTTGCTCTTATCACCAACTCTGAGTTATGCTCCAGGGATTTCGGACCCAAGAAAGCCCAACAAAC
This sequence comes from Peromyscus maniculatus bairdii, assembly GCF_049852395.1. Lineage (NCBI taxonomy): Eukaryota > Metazoa > Chordata > Mammalia > Rodentia > Cricetidae > Peromyscus > Peromyscus maniculatus. The sequence goes on along the minus strand of NC_134852.1, from coordinate 167,335,569 downwards.
TTTCAGTCTTGGGAGACTACACCTTTCTTCTTACACATGGAATTATAATACATGCTTTCCCTGCCTCACTGGTAATGTTATCACTCCCATTCTGCCCAAATTAAGGTGGTCAGGGACATGTGTCTCTCCCTGGCCTGACTTGCTTTTCTTTCTACTTCATTTTTTTTGTCTTTTCATTTATTCCCACACTCTCCGCCTTCTTTGCACTGCAGATACAGTGTTCTAATGAGATCGTAGCTCTGTGAGGACATACTGCCATGGCTCCCCTCATATTTGCTTGCTTTAGCTCTTTTTGCCTAATGTTCTTGCTATCTACTTTTGTTTCTATCGTTCCCAGGTTCTTAGACACTTCTCCCTGACCTCCTCAAAGGACTCTGGACCAAGCCCGTGTTGGCTGGGAGAAGGTAGGAGTAAGATGTCTAGATATCTGAGGCTTCTTCTTCCTCCCAGATGATAGGGAGTCAGTAATGGCTCTTAATTTATGGATGAGGAAACTGAATCACAAAGGATTTAAGCCATTTTTCTACAGTGATGAAATAAATAACTCAGAGTTGGGAAAAGAATCAAGACAATCTTTCCCCCAAACCGGGGTGATCATGTTACACAGAAAATGGTGGGTGGCCATCCACCTCTCTCTACCTTGAGTGATTTGAGTTTAGAAAGTTTACTCACACCTTACAGGAGGCTTAAGGATTATAAGGAACAGAAAGTGAAATCTTAAATTAAAAACTACCAGGATTAAAAAAAATAAGAAACACTAGAAAGATAGGATGTGTAGATGTACATTATCAGACACTCATCTTGTGATTTCTGCTTCCTCCCTTGTTTTCTCTTTGCACTTGAGCACCTATCTGGCTGATTTGTGACAGTCCCCTTCCTACTAGTAGGAAGAGAAATGTAGCATCTTCCAGTGTTAGGCCCTTCTTTGAGGTTCCATATCCTTGCCCCTCTCTTTACTCCAAAATCAGTTGCCTATTTTGGTTATCTATGACTGAAAAAAAAACTAGAAAACAAACAACCTACTTTCAACTTCCGTAGATTAAAATAACAGTTTGCCCTTTTCCATACCATTTTAAAAAGCTAGAATTTTGGATTACTTTTGCTTATATATACATGTGTGTCTCTAGGTAAGTGTATGCTACATGTGTGCAGATGCTCACGTGATGCCAGAAAGGGTGTCGGTTCCCTAGAAGCTGGAGTTAGAGGCAGTTGAGAGCTGCCTGTTGTGGGTACTGGGAAATGAACTCAGGTCCCCTGAAAGATCAGCAAATACTCTCAACCACTGAGCCTCTCCAGCCTGAAAGTTAGAATTTTGGACAGTGCTATGCTTGAGCTCCACTTCATTTGGGTTGGGATCACATGGAGGCATTGAGCTGAAAGTAAGTCTAGTGTTCCCGGAAGATCTTCTGCTCAATTTTCGAGAAGGCTGCCCACCCCCACTTAAAAGGGCAGGCAGCCTTCTCCACAACATTCTATGGCTTTCTACTCTTGAATATCTCTTATATTACACACCTTTGTTCTTTTCTATTAAATATTTTTTCATACCATATATTTTGCTTATATTTCCTCTCTCCCAACTTCTCTCAGGTCCTCCTCACCTCCCTCCCCATTCAACTTCATGTTTGTTCTCTCTCTCTCTCTCTCTCTCTCTCTCTCTCTCTCTCTCTCTCTCAAAAAAGAAAGAAGGAAAATCAAAACAAACAACAAACAACCCACATAAGAAAAAATAAAATAAGAAGCACATACAGAAGCACAGGAGTACATTTGGTGTTGATCAACTACTCCTGGGAATGGAGCCTGTCTTGGAGTGTGTTACCTACTCTCTCTCTCTCTCTCTCTCTCTCTCTCTCTCTCTCTCTCTCTCTCTCTCTCTCTCTCTCTCTCCTTTTACTGAAAGTAGATGTTCTTCCTCATATAATATATCCTGGTTATTGCTTCCTTTCCTCTCCTAGTTCCTCCCCACCTCATCCCTCATTCGGATCACCCCCTTTCTGTCTCATTAGAAAACAGGCTTCTGAGGGATAATAATAAAATGAAATATAGTAAGATGAAACAAAACCTAACACATTGGAATAGAACAATAAAAGCATACTTAGACCAAGAAAAGGCATAAGAAACAAATGCAGATGCAGAGACCTACTCATTCACACACTCAGAAATCCCATAAAAATACAACACTGGAAGGTATAATATGTACATGAAGGACCAGTAGGGTAAAAATAGAGGAAACATATATAAAAATAAAAACAAACTAACATTATATATGTATATCCACATATGTATGTATGTAGATATACACATATATAATATATATGCCCTAACAAAACATTATGAGACGAGGAACCTCAAAGATGTTGAGTTCATTTTCTGTTAGCTATCTACTGCTGGATATGGGGCCTACCCTTAAGAGTAGTTTATTTTTCCAGTGAGACTCCCTTGGAAAAAACTAACTTCATTTGAAAGTGGCTATCAATTGGAAATAGCTTCTGGTTAGAGATGGGGGTGTATGTCTACTTCTCCTTTTAGCTCTAGGATCTCATCTGGTGTAGACCTGTGCAAGCCAAGTGCATGCTGCTTCATTCTCTCTGAGTTTATATGTGCATTGATCCTTTTGATTTAGAAGGCCTTGTTTCCTTGGTGTTCCTCATCCCTTCTGACTCTTACACTCTTTCTACCCCATCTTCTGCAGGGTTCCCTGGGCTCTTAGGGGAGGGATTTGATGAAGATAGACATTTCATTTAGGTATGAGTGTTCCAGAGACTCCTACTCTTTGCATATTGTCTGGATGTAGATCTCTGTATTTGTTTCCATCTGTTACAGGGAGTTTTTCTGATGATGGCCAAGCACGGCACTTATCTATGAGTATAGTAGAATGTCATTAGGAATTGTCATTTTATTGATATGCTCTTTCAGTAGAACATTAATATTTGGTTTTACATTAGTTCTTTGGGTTATCTGGCCTCAGGTTCTGGGTCACCCAATCAGTATCAAGTATGGATTCCATCTCATGGAGTGGGCCATTAGTCAAAAAAGATATCGGTTGGTTACTACTACAAGCTTTGTACCACGATTGCACTAGCTTATCTTGCAAGTAGGATACCATTGTAGAGCAAAGATTTTGTAGCTGGGTTGGTGTTTACCTTTCTCTCTTGGTAGCATGTCAAGTGCCTTTCTCTACCAAAGACACTAGAATGAAGGGGTGAAGGGTCTATGTAGGTACCAGCTCAACTTTTCCATGTTCAATGAGTTTGGTAGTTTCATTTCCATCACCTTTACATTTGTATATATTTTAGGAGACTTCTATCATATTAATTTTCCATACTACATCTCAAATAGCCTTTGATTTTAGGTGTCTCTCCCCATATTCTCTTTTCTCCCTCTTCTTTACTTCTCACCTCATTCTCTTATTTCAGTCCCCCCTCTCCATGTCCATCAACCATCTATTCTATTTCTCTTTATTAATGAGATCTATCTGTTCCCTCTAGTCCCTTACTCTATTCATAACCACTGTAGTTTTATGGATTATAGCTTGATTATCATTGACTTAGCAGCTAATATCCACCTATAAGCAAATATATACTTGTCTTTTAGGGTCTGGGCTACCTCATTCAGGATGATCTTTTTTCCTAGTCCCATCCATTTACCAGAAAACTTCAGTTTTAATGGGTGAGTAATAGTCCATGTGTAAATGTACACATATTTCCTTTATCCACTCATCTGTTGATGTATATCTAGGTTGTTTCCAATTCTTGGCTATTATGAATAGAGCAGCAAAGAACATGACTGAACAAGTGTCTCGATGGTAGGATGAAACAACCCTTGGATATATGCCCAAGAGCGTTATAGCTGGATCTTGAGGTAGATCGATTCCCATCTTCCTGAGTAGCCACCACACTGATTTCCATAGTGCTGTACAAGTTTGCTCTTTTAGCTTTTGAAAAAATCTTAGTAGCTTTTCTTCAGTAGAAATTTGAAACTGCTGGTTTCTTAAAACCTGGGAACTGGTATATTCTACTGATCAATGTTGTCACAAGACCTGCTCCCATCCAAACAGAAGGCTCACAGATACCAAATATTAAATGAAGTGATGTTAAATCATGGCCATCTCTGATGAACTTTGGCAAAGGTGGAAGATGCAGCATGGGGTCACAGACAAGCACCTCATGCTATACTTCAAAGAGTGATCCTGTCTCCTAGAGTTGTAGCAGGTGAATCCACCCAAAGCATCTATGAATATGCCCAGCCCACAGTGGAGGGCTGTCAGGAAGGCTGTGAGACAAATTCCTCTCATCACTTCTCCCAGTCCTCATTGCTGAAGAGAAGATGATGATTTACTTAATGGACCAGTGACCTGACTTATGACACCCTCCTTCTAACTCCCCAAGCTTCTCTCCTGCTTCAGAACCTCTGACACAGGCCCTCTGAAATGAGACCTTACTCTCTCTAAAGATGATGGAAGCAGTGATTGTCCCCATCTTCTGCATATCTAAAGAGCTCTTGGGACTCTTGCCACACCCATTAGAGGCTTTTAAAATTGTTTCATAATCTTTAGATTTTCCCTCCTCCTCCATTAGACTGTGATTTTACTCAAAAGCAAGAATTTAAAACATCACTTTGTACTGCATGATAAGTAACAAACTTCACAATGGGAATTTGGCATATTTTATACCCTGTAAAGGGGAGAGTGGGATAATTTTATAAGCTGTACAGTTGATAAAACTGTAGAATCACATTCCTACAAGAGATTTTTAACAACCAAATAAGCAAATATGTAGCATAAGGAATATATTCAAGAGTGGTAAGAAGGCAGTGTTTTTGTTTTCTTAATTGTCCCAATTTCACTCCAGATGCTAGCTTAACGTTTCTTTTTGTCAACAGATTCTGTACTTGAGAAGCACCTGGGGGTTTAGCATCTCTTGTTCTCTCATGTTGTTACATTTTATTCTTTATGTATCTATTATTTCTTGAAGTTTCTAGCCTTTTGCTTTTTGTCTCATGAGCACTCAGTTCTGGGAAATAGGCTCTGTTTTCCCTCTTGGCTTTGTGATTCTGCCTTTGGTTTTGAGGACAGCTTTATCATGGTCCCTTCATCACTTCTTTTACAGACTATTGACATTGCTTATGATTTTCAGTGGCTCCAAGCTGCTATTCCATCATTCCTCAAGGAGTGTGGAGCACATTGACGTTGTTGCTCTGATTCCATGTTTCCAAATGAAACCCAGTTTCTGGGGTTAGTGGGTCCTCTGGACATCAGTGGGGTAAAGATTAACAATGACAGTGAACAAGTTCACAGCCCACGACTTCCTATCAAAGGTGGGGAACTCACAGACTATCCTATTTGCTGAACATAAAGAACATTGGAATGTTAATACCAGTAATTCTCTTCTCCAGTGATGTTCCCACTGGTACCCTGAATGAGTGCAAATGATGCAAGTCAGTGTTGCATCCTGGATGTTCTTTATAGACAATTTTTTTTACTCTAAAATGTATGCGTATTTAAAGCCAATAACTGTGACCACTCATTTTGTTTATTGATTTGGTAAAACTGAAACTTACAGACTAGAAAAAAGACCAGAGCTAAGAAATTTTCAACAAATTCATTACATATAAATCATGTGGAACATCATGGAGATGCTAACATTTACATAACCCCTTTTCCTTAAAGAGTCTCTCAAAAGAAGCCATAGAGTTAGAAGGAAAATTTTGAGGTGTTAAATCCAATCCCTACATTTTATGGATAAGAAATCTAAGACCTTGGTAGAATAAGTAACATCAGAAAATGCTTCAACCTTTGCCTACTCTAATGTATTCATTAAAATGAATGAATGAGTAAATGAAAATTATGGAGCTGTCATAAAAATAAAATGCAACCATGTTTGTGACACACTGAGCTAGCTGCTGCCCATACTAAGCTCCCAAGGAACTTTCTTTCAGTACATCTGTGTGCCATGAAAAACAATCCCAGCAATGATGAGCTGCATGAGTGATGGTGGTACCATATGATTATATATAGTGGCACCATAGGTGTTTTAGTTTATCAACTTTATACTCTCACTGTTTGCACAAGGATGAGATCACTGAATGGAATGTTTCTCAGAATATATCTCTATCATTAAGTGGCTGTATTGTTAGCTATGATTATACAAATAGCAAGTGGCACAGCAGGGATGCAAATCTGTTCTTTTAAGGCCATTGTTTCATGCAGCTCTCTGTGTTGTATGTGTATTGCTTTCTAGTTTGGGCAAGATCCCTCTTTCATTAAAGCCGTATTCAGAAATACATAGCCATTAATCACCAAACTGCCATTTGTGTCTACCAAGTCAAAACAGAAACAAATTAATGTTTGATACAAAAACAAAAGCAACAAAACTCAATCATTTTACATGCACTTCTTAGATGCAGTACTAAGGTAAAAGTTAAATACGTATTTTAAGTTAAGACTTTCTAATATAGACACAGATTAAATGTCATCCATTTGCTCTGTGAAGCATCCCAAATGCTACAGGATATGCTCCAGGTTGTAATTTCTGTGAGATCTTTCACACCCTATTTGTGCATCAGTTTATAGTCTAGCTGTTCCGGTAGTGGTCAGCTTGGGCCAACCTTTTCTGAGGGGCCAGGATAAACCTTGCTATCCTACCTGGTGTACCTGGCCTGCATCCAGACCTGGGCGTCAGCCAGGAATGCTGGGAGACTGGTGAATTGGATGTTTACCAACTCTCTGTTCTTGGAAAGCCTATCTTATCACTTTATGTTAAATATGGATGGGAAGTCTCTCCTGATCTAAGCTTGGAAGTTTATCCAGTTCTCAAATGCATGTGCTTCTTTCTGAAGAGGCCTGGATGGAACAATATTGAATAGACTTCTACAGAACCAGAAACATGCTAGTTCCCAAATCTACATCTCTGTCCTCCACAGCATTACCTTGAGGCAAGAGCTGTGATGAATTTTGTGACATTAGGTAATTTTACCTACTTATAAGAATTATTGTTTGAATATAAACCATATTCTTATGTGAAATTATTGCATCTACTTCTTTGCTTTAAATACCTCTGTTATTATTTCATGATCCAGATATACTCACTCTTTGGTTGTAATCATGGAAGCAACAGTGCTCATATTACTCACGATTATCTAGGAAATAATCAAACAGATGCACATATATGTGTGAGTGTGTATATGGTTGTGTGTATGACTGCAGGTTTGTGTGTGTGTGTGTGTGCCTATGCACATGTAGGTATACATGAATGCATTTTTGTGTGCATGTGTGTGGAGAGAGAAAGGGAAGAAGAATGTGAATAAAGAATTGGTTTGTAGACTTCTGGAGACTGGTTGGTCTTACCAGCTGCAAGTAGAGGATCCAGGAACAACAGGACCCCAACTGATACCCAAAGACCAGAGAGCCAGGAGAACTGATGGCAGTTCTGGTCTGAATGCAGACTTGACGCAGGGAGAAGTATGTTTTACTCTAATTTCAAACGCAGGAAAAAAAAATTGTCCCAACTCAAGATAGTCAGGCCCAGAAAATGCCCCAGTACTGGTGGAAGGTTAGCCAGTTAATTCAAATGGTTGGGTGTCCCTGCCTATACCCTTTTGTGGTTGCAAGAGAAGTTTGCTTTGCATTGTCTACTTATTTCAATGCCCATCTCACTCTTAGAAGGAAATACTGAATCAAGTTAGATCAAGTGAATGGGTGTTAACTGTGACCTCAGACAGATACATAAGTCAATCCCTGTTATGCTCAGGGGCACTTGGCTTTAACAATATGATACATTGAGAAACCAGGCTTACACTTTTGATACTCAGCAGTGTGGATAGCTAAGAAATCAGTGATAATCAGTCTTCTTCTATAGAAGCTCTGTGGTAGTGACATGTTCTTCAAATCACAACATAATGTGCTTAAGTTGCTAATGTGTGTATATAGAGTGAGTGAGAAACAATAAATTAGGATCCCCAAAATTGCATTTCTGCAGGACAAAGTTCTCAACCTGCAAGTCTCAATCCCTTTGGGAGGTCAAGTGACCCTTTCACAGGCTTCACATATCAGATATCCTGTATATCAGATATTTACATGTTGATTCATTACAGTAATTTCATTACTGTTATGAAGTGGCAACAAAAATAATTTTGTGGTTGGAAGTCATGAGGAACTATATTAAAGGGTTACAGCATTAGGAAGGTTGAGAACCACTGCTGTGGGAGAAACACATGGCTTATTGTTTTATAAAGCACTGTTCATGATTTCAAATATTCATTGTAGGTTTTGGAATGTCTCCCCCCTAGATAAAGGGGGACTCCTGAACTTTTATTAACTGATCACCAGGCTATCACAACATCTTGTGAAATCAGTCCTCTTACCTAGCTGTCTCTGCATCATGTGATCAATAGATGCTTACTTGAGTTTCACAATCTCAACCTTGCTATCTTTTATTACTCTCCATTGAATCACTAAATTCTTCGTATGTTTTCCTCCTGTTCACTAATTCCTTACCCAACCATATCTAACCTACTGTTTCCTGTTTTAATCATCAGAAAATATCTTTTTATGTGTAGATTTTTTTAGTTTTTTCAAGTTTATTTCATATTACATAGTTTTAGTAGCTGTTATTTATTATCTCTAATAGTATTTTGAATTGTTATTGAATAGAGTTTATTAGACAATCCTATTGGAAAATATCATGAGGATTTAATTTTACCTCTCATCTTGTCTTCTGATTACTTTCTAAAGATATCTTCTGTTTCTCTTTATGAAAATTTGGCCAGTGAGACAGCTCCTAGGTTTAGAGTGCCTGCTGCTAAGCCTGACAATTCCCCTTTCTTAGCCTTCTTTTAATATTAGTCCTTTGTCCCTTCAGGTAGTTTTACATCAATTTTCATATATATATATATGGTTTTGTGTGGCTTATGAGATCTAGGAATCACAAATGAGAGAAAGCACATAATATTTGTACTTCTGAGAGTGGGTTTATTCAATTAACATCATCTCTACTTGTATCTGTTTTCCTTCAAATGATATTATTTTATTCTTCATTACAACTGAAAAGTTCCATATATATATACATATACATACACACACACACACACTTCCTTTATCCATCCCTTTGTTGCTGGTACCTAAGTTTGTCCCATAGTTCAGCTCCTCTGAATAGAACTGCAGTGAACACTGTTGTGCAAATGTCTGTGATGTGTTGACTTGGAGTCCTCTAGGCAAATAGCCAGTAGCGGTGTTGGTGGGTCATTACCTTTTGTTCACATCCTCACTGAAATTTGTTGTTATCTGTTTTCCTAATTATTGCTGTTCTCACTGGGGTAGAATGGACCCTCAACGTGGGTTTAATTTGTATTTCTTTAACGGTTGATAATATTAAAGATAATCTTTAATATTTTTCATGTTTGTTGGCTATTTGTGTTTCATTCATTTAGAACTATCTGTTCCTCATCCCATTTGTTGATTGAGTTGGGTTTTTTCTTGTCATTTAGCTTTTTAAGTTCTTTTTACATTCCAGGTAATTCTGTCTGATATATAATTTGAAAAGCTGTCTCTTTACTTTATTATCTGTTTCTTTTGCTGTACAGGGGCCTTCTAACTTCATGGGGTCCTATTTGATAATTATTGGCCTTATTCCTGGCAACTGGAATCCCACTGAGAAAGTTCTTGCCTATGCCTTGCTCTTATCTTGAAGAATTTTCCCTACTTCTTCCTCTTACAGCTTCAGAGTCTCAAGTCATAGATGAAGGCCCTGATCCATCTGGAGTTGGCTTTTATGTAGGGTACAATATAAGGATCTAGTTTCATTCTTTTATATATAAACATGTAGTTTTCTAAGCACTATTCATTGAAGAGCCTGTATTTTCTCCAATCTGTATTTTGGCATCTTTGTCTAAAAAAATGGATGGCTGTAGCTTCATGGTTTTATACCTATGGCTTCTATTCTGGAATGCATAACATAATTTTTCAAGAAAGTTTTGTGTTAATTATATGCCTCAGACATCTGGATGGGACAAAAATGGTAATGTAATTGATTGGGCTACACAGGATTCTCAGAGTTTAAGCTGCACTTAATTATGGTTTGAAGTTTTTATTCAGACTTTTAGTTTGTGTGTGTGTGTGTGTGTGTGTGTGTGTGTGTGTGTGTCCATCTTCTTCTCTCACTTTTGAGACTTTGCATCTATTAGTAGTTTTCTCTGAACTTTGATAAGTCAAGTGTATCCTGTCATGTAGAATTTTGGATTTTCTGTCCTAAGCAATCTTTCCTTAATTTTAGGCAATGAAGATAGTTATATTTAGTTCTTATTCTTTAGATTTAGTTCTCAAACCCTCAAGAATTTATTTTTGTGTGTAGTGTGAGGTCAGGACTAGGATTCATTAATGTTCTTAATTATGAATATAAGCACCAATATATTCGTTGGAATAACGTATCCTTTGTCATTCAATTGCTTTGATACTTTTGTGAATTGTGTGTACGTGAGTCAGTTTTTAGATTTTTAGTAGTTCCATTGACCAATATTGCCAGTTATTTCTTGTTACTTTTTTTAATGGAAATTCATACTTCTTGCCTGTAATTTATAGTATTTATTTATTTGTTTGTGAGTAGAGGGATTAGTTTGTCTCCCTCTGTAGCCCTGACTGGCCTGGAACATGCTGTGTAGACTAGGCTAGCTTTGGAATCACAGAGATTTCTCAAGGAAGTCTGGTTTTCCTTGGAGACATTAGTCTTAGGCAAGTTTTATTATTACCTTTTTGAGTTCATTGATTGATCTTTCTTCTTGTGTGTCCAAAGCACCTGGGTACAGGTGGAATTATTAACTATTGTCCCCTAATTGGCGACATAGAGCCTACATCCTATTTTATGTGGCTTCTAACTTCTAGACTGTTACTAACATATGTATCTGATCTTCTGTCTCCCAGTTTCAGAGATCTACAGATTTAGGCTCTGTTAACCAATCTATTTTCTGAAAATTTTTTTTTCTGGGGAATTTTTTTAAAACTTTAACTCTGGTATTTAAGAAGATATGTGCTACAATTAATCTATGACTATATTAGTCAGGTTATTAGTTAAGTCTCTAGAATAACAGAAACAACAGAACACACACACGTGACATACTGAATCCATTTTTGTTGTTGTTATGAGTTATTATGTATATTGTTTTGTGACTGTCTATTCTGTATTGAAAACTAACAAGGGGGCTCATCCTTGGTAATTCTCCTCCCAGTCCCCATTAATCGCCTGTAGTTATTTCTCTAGGTGATGGGACCCCACCAAATCTTCCTGCTCCCTTGTTAACAATTCCATTGCTATTGACCTTTTCTGGTCCTATTTATGCAGCCATTTCTAGGAAAGACTGTTTTATGGTAGACTTCCTGGTATTCTGGTTCTGACAGTCTTTCCACCCCTTCTTCTAAGATGTTCCTTGAACTGTAGATGCAGAAGCTATAACACAGAGGTAACTGTTGGACTTGGACTCCCAGTATGCTGCTGGTCTCTGCATTATAGCCAGTTGTGGCTTTCTGTGATGGTTTCCATTTGTTGTAAAGAGAGGCTTCTTTGATGAGGGGTGGTAGCTTCAGTTATCTGTGGGTGTAAGGATAATATTTGGAATAGAATTAGGAACTGTGCTTGTCTGGCAAAGTGGTGGTAGTAGATTCTTTTCTAATGTTCATGACCTCACTATCTCCAGGAAACTGGCTGTATTTCCAATAGCAGGCATAGTTTTCCTCTTATTGAGTGGGCTTTAAGTCCAATTGCACAGCTTTTATTTGTCACTGTTGTATACAGGCCACTTCTTACATCTTTGTGCATTATCTTGCCTTGCTAGTAGTTGTCCTGGTTCATAGGTGTTGCCACTGGGTAGGATTTTTATTGCTTAATCTCTTGGCAGCTTTCTTTGCACCTCCTTTTTTTCCTTTTATTTTATTTTACAATACCATTCAGTTCTACATATCAGCCATGGATTTCCTTGTTCTCCACCTTCCTGCCCCCCTCCCCTTCCCACCATCTCAACCCCCCATTCCCACCTCCTCCAGGGCAAAGCCTCCTGCGAGGACTGAGATCAACCTGGTAGACTCAGTCCAGGCAGGTCCAGTCCCTTCCTCCCAGACTGAGCCAAGCGTCCCTGCATAAGCCCCAGAGTTCAAACAGCCAACTCATGCAATGAGCACAGGACCCGGTACCACTGCCTAGATGCCTCCCAAATAGATCAAGCCAATCAACTGTCTCACTTATTCAGAGGGCCTGATCAGTTGGGGGCCCCTCAGCCTTTGGTTCATAGTTCATGTGTTTCCATTCATTTGGCTATTTGTCCCTGTGCTTTATCCAACCTTGATTTCACCTATTCTTGCTCATATAAACCCTCCTCTTTCTCGATAATTAGACTCCTGGAGCTCCACCGGGGCCTAGCCGTGGATCTCTGCATCCAGATCCCTCAGTCATTGGATGGGGTTTCTAGCACGACTATTAGGGTGTTTGGCCATCCCATCACCAGAGTAGGTCAGTTCCAGCTGTCTCTTGACCATTGCCAGCCATCTATTGTGGGGGTATCTTTGTGGATTTCTGTGGGCCTCTCTAGCACTTTGTTTCTTCCTTTTCTCATGTGGTCTTCATTTACCATGGTCTCCTATTCCTTGTTCTCCCTCTCTGTTCTTGATCCAGCTGGGATCTCCTACTCCCACAGGCTCTCTTTCCCTCGACCCTTGCCCTTCATTACCCCCACTCATGTCCAGGCTGTTCATGTAGATCTCAGCCATTTCTCCGTCATTGGACGATCCCCTTCTCTTTCTTGGGGTCCTGTTTTCCAGGTAGCCTCCCTGTTGTGAGTAGCAGTTCAGTCATTCTTGTTCCACATCTAGTATCCTCCTATGAGTGAGTATATACCATACTTGTCTTTCTGAGTCTGGGTTACCTCACTCAGGAGGATTTTTTCTAGATCCATCCATTTGCCTGCAAACCTCATGATGTCATTGTTTTTCTCTGCTGAGTAGTATTCCATTGTGTATATGTGCCGCATTTTATTTATCCATTCTTCAATTGAAGGGCATCTAGGTTGTTTCCAGGTTCTGGCTATTACAAACAATGCTGATATGAACATAGCTGAGCAAGTGCTCTTGTGTTATGATTGAGCATTCTTTGGGTATATGCCCAAGAGTGGTATAGCTGGATCTTGGGGGAGATTGATTCCCAATTTTCTAAGAAAGTACCATATTGATTTCCAAAGTGGTTGTACAAGCTTGCATTTCCACCAGAGGTGGAGGAGAGTTCCCCTAGTTCCACATCTTTGGACCTCTTAATACCTGGGCTGTCATCAGAAGGAGTTTTTCACATTCAGGGTAGGTTTTCCACTTCAATTAAACCAATCAAGAAAATCCTTCACAGATGTGCCCAGAGTTTCTCTCTTAGTTGATTCCAGATCCAGTCAGGTTGACAACCAAGATTAGCCATTACAGTAACCTCCAAGAATCTGTATTATGAAATTGTTTTTTTTTTCCTGTTGTCCTGTTAGGAGAAACAGAAGTGACATTTTTTATTTGATGCTGTGTGTTCCATTCTTGTCTCCCATCCTTTCACTGTTCCTTTGTGAACCAAAATTTTTGTGTTAACTCTGGTGTTGGGGGCAAAGGGGTGAAATTTGTAAGCTTCCATGTCAAGAGAATACAGCCTGTGGGCTGTCATGGTGTGGAACCTGAGGGAGGACATAAAATCATACCAAATTAGCTGTGACTATCTTTAGTTTCTGGTCTGTGGGAATCAGGACCCAGAGAGAGTAAAGGCAAATAAATTTGAGGAGGACATGGTTAATTTTTGTTTCCAGACAACCCTTGGTGACACTTTCCTAGACCCAAAGCTGTACTTACATTCTCTTCTTCCTGTGGTGATACTACTTATAGGGGAAATTGTGGGGCATTTTAACAGTTTGTCTTTCATAGTCACACTGGCTTGTCTATTTACTTGAAGTTTTGAAATTAAGTTTCTTTATCAGCAAAGAGTATGATACACACACACATGCATACATGCATACATGTACGTGTATAGTAGAGTTCACAAGATTCTTTTGAGGTTGAAATGTGGTTTGAGAAAGTACCTCTAAAGTACTTAATATATAGCCCTGGACATACTGACCTCCCTATCAACAATAAGTGCTGTAGTTTGTTAGAGAGCTGGGAATGAAGCTGAGTGGTAGAGTACCAACTGAGAGTACATGGAGCTCTGAGTTCTAACCTTGCACTGGAATTGAGAGAGAGAAAGATGTATCATGTGTTTTTAGTATTGATACATCCAATATTTAGTTGGTCAGAAAACATTTTCAGTGATATAACACAACATCAACACGTCCTCAACACACATTATCATGAACTTAAAAGCATTATATGCTCAGAGTCTATTATCACAAGTCAGATTTCTATTATGTTAAATTGTGGAATTAAAATTTTTTATTACATTATTCATTGTATGTATTGTGTGCAATGCACTTTTGCCCCTGGTATGCATCTGAGGCCAAAGAACACATTTCAGGAGTTGTTCCTTCCATGTGGATCCAGGGAATTGAACTCAGGTCATCAACTTTGCGAGTTAGTACCCTTCCGTACTGGGCCATCTTAAGGGGCCTGCATTTTTCTTTTTTTGTTTCTTTTTTGAGACAGGGTCTAACTCTGTCTCTCTGGCTGTCCAGGAACTCATTGTGTACATTTCCTTTATGTGAGCATTATGAATGCTGCTTCTGGAGTGGATTACATCTTTAAGAGACTACAGTCTACTATTTATACACAAGTCAGTATGAACAAAATTGCATTGTGTTGTAATAAAAGAACCCTCTCGACCAGAACAGAAGTGTTGTTTTCACAACACGGGGGGAGACCACACAAAGCACTCAGGAGAAGCCGCTCAGCGTTATGTGAACAGTTCCCATTGTTTTCCTTTTTGTACTCTACTGTTTTACCACTGGCAGTCAGTGTGGGGCCTTCACTTATGAAAATAGAGCTGCTGGCAGTTTAGGCTCAATTTCACTCTCAAGCTGTCATAAGTGATCACGTGGGAAGATAATACTTGGTGGGAATTTTGTTTTCTTTTTCTGTTTTTTTTTTTCCTCCATTTATTTTTCTGTGAGGCAACTTGTTAGAAAAAACAGCAGATGAAAATGAGGTCTACGGTATACAATAATGCCTGGAAGACATGCAAACTTTCCTAGGAACTCTCCTGACATAGGAAAATGGTGGGAGCAGAGCCCTAATTGCAAGCTCCGATTGCCATTCCCTCTTGTTTGCTACCATTATTGTTTCCATGGGCCTTAAGCAGGGCTCACCCACCGAAACCATTGTCCCTATCTTTTTGCACTAGAAATATCTCTGGTTCTCTGCGCCCATTTTAAATAATGGCTGCCTTCAAGAATACTGTTTTAATATGTTCATTGTAAATTGAGAAGTTATAATCCTTCATCATGTCTGATCTTCCTTGTCTTTTCTTCTCTCTTGTCTTGACGTCGTTAAGGGTCTGTCTATTCATTTATGTTATAAAATACCTTTTGCTTTTATTGTTTTTTTAAAATGTATCTTTTTATTCTGTTTATTCTTTCTGTCTTCATACTAATTTTGGACTTAGTTTGTGGTTTTTCTCTAGTTCCTTTAAGCTGGGCTCCTCCCTCCTCCTCTTTCCCAACCCCCAATCCTGCTGTATAGTTCATGCTGGATTTGAAATTATGATTCTCTAGTATCAGCCTCCCAAGTAGCTGGGTTACAAGAATGTGCTCGTACTCCATCCCCGGGATGTTTCTTCCTTTTAGAAATATATATTTAATACATGTGCACTTACAACTGCTTTACTTCTCTTCCATAGATTTGTGTGTGTTGTACATCCATTGTCACTTGTCTCAGGATAGTTTAAATTTCTCTTTTCCCCCTGGCCCACCAGTTCAGAAATATGCTATTTCCAAAATTTCTCCTGCTACTTATTTGACACTGTTATGATTGGAGCAGACAGTTGATAACTGGGGCTTTGGGTCAAACTCTGGGGCTAGACCAGGGGGCAGGGTATCTCCAGATAAAGCCATATCAAAGCTCTTCCATGTCTCTGAGAATGACAAGTTCAGGTTTTTCAGTAAGTTATGGCATTCTCTCTGACTGGGCTTCACTGCTGCTGAGAATGCAGCCACCACCAGCAGACTCTTCATGCTGCTCTGCTTCTTACCTTTCCTTTTACCAGGCTCTGGGGGGACTAGCTTTGTAACTGATACTGGGGTTTCCCACAACACAAGAGAGGATCAGGCTTCCTGGGAGTGGCCTGAAGGCTGAATTTCTAGCTTTGGTTGTCTTTTCCTTCTGTTAACTGTGGGCTGTGGAGTCCCTTTCTGTGTGTCACTGTGACACCTTGCAAAGGCAGAGAAATAACTTGCTTCTTACACCTCCAAAGTAGTTTTAAGTTTCATTCAGGTCTAAGGTACACTCACATGCTCTCGCCTTGTCCTCAAGGTCTGGAGTTGTCACAAATACCAATGTCTGTGAATGGTAGATGTTTGGACTTTCCATGTGATGTAGTAAAGCCTGAAATCTCCTCTCCTGCTACCTTGCTGACATTATTCTTTGTCTTTGTGCACTCATGACAGATGCATCACCTGAGGGTTCAAGCAAGAACTTAACCCTAGTTTGTAACTTATGGGATGTACAATTTTTTTTATTTTGCTTTGTTTTCAATCAGATGTATAAAAATAGTAGGTCATTATTCTAAAATTCTCTATTTTCTCTAACAAGTCAATGCTGGGATAAAAATCCAGAAGAAAGAGGGGAGATTTTTAGGTTAAAGGAGCTTGAAAGAGGTTAAGGAGATGTGGGTAAGATTACTTGTCCTGATGACCCAAGTTCAATTGCTATGGATATCGCTCTGTATGCTGTGAAGTTATTGCTTTGCTTTGATTGATAAATAAAAAACTGATTGGCCAGTAGCCAGGCAGGAAGTATAGTAGAGGTGGGACAAAGAGAGAGGAGAATGATGGGAAGAGGAAGGCTGAGTCAGGAAATGCCAACTTGCCTTCCAGGGAGCAGCATGTAACAGGCACATAGGTAAAGCCACAGAACTTGTGGCAACATATAGATTAACAGAAATGAGTTGAGTTTAAGTGTAAGAACTAGTCAGTGGTAGGCCTGAGCTAATGGCCAAGCAGTTTTAAATAATATTAGCCTCTGTATGTTTATTTGGGTCTGAGAGGCTGTGACCCGGCAGGACTGGAGATAATTCCAGCTACATTCAGTTGCTGCTGCAATCAATGTGGAAGAAGGAAAGATTTGTTTCCCTTAAGTTGTTTTATGACTCTCCTACTTGCACCATCACACACACATGTACACACACACACACACATACACACACACACACACACACACACACACACACACACACACATATATAAAAGCCACAACATTCGATGTAAAGCAGAGTGTAATACTTGTTTGGACCCTGGTTTGACTAAATCAGTGTATTGAAGTAAGCATAAATTCCACAAATTTTATCTAGTCAAAAGCCTATGACTGGCAGATTACAAGCCCTAGAGAGCAAATGACTGCTTGATGTTTTGCCAAATGGACATGTAGTCTACATAGTTATATTTATATCTATAGATTAATGGTGCTCTTAGTCTGGATCAGAGAAGTTCCTGTTTACAGTAGGAAGTGGTTAATGCAGAGATACATAACTGGTCACGTACTGAGAATAAGTGGCAGTCGAGCGCTTGGCCCTCAATGGGACATCTATATTATTCCTGAAGGCTGCATGAACATTGAAGAAGAGGATGTGGAGGAGGGATGTAGAGTGCTGTTGCCAGAACATGGTACGGCTGCTACAGTCATGAACACACAGTAGCTGTGGCTACCCATGCACGACCTATACAAACAAACAAGATAAAAAGACATATAACTAGGAGTGGGAATAGTTGAGAATAAGAAGAGGTCAACAGGAGTGGGAGGGGGATGAGAGAGGGCAGTGGGTGGAAATCATCATAACATATAGAATATAGGCATGAAATCATCCAAAGTCAAAAATTATCAATAACAAACTTGTATACATTTTAGTAGATGTGCTAGTGATGTTGATTATAGAATATCTTCATTACTTTTTGTTCTAGAATTTCATATTGAGGTCCACCAGGAAGAAATGTCATCTTTCCTATTATTTGCTCAAAAAATGCTTCAGTGCATCTCTACATAAAGCAAATATTCCAATATGTTAGAAATTTTAATGTTGGTATTGATCATATAGGATCCACTGTAAGTACCCATGCTCTATTTGTATGTAATTATGAAATTTTTCTCCATAGAAATTAGATGAAAAAAGTTTTCATGGTACTGTTCTTCAAGAGACAGAGTGGTACTAAAAATATCATTTAAAAAACATAATGTCTCAAATGGAGAATCACAAAAGGTAACAAACCAAAGGATGAGAATATGAAGCATGTCCTCATGAGAAGCCCAGACACATTGTTAAATATTTACAGGAATTTACCTCTTTTTAGGTTCTTTCTATTCATGAGTGTATTGGTGGCACCTTTTATAAGTTTGGGCACCAGAGAGATTGATATGAAATGCTCCTTAAAAGAAAGAGAGTTAGAAAGAATCTAGCCTGACCTGGGTGCTTTAGAAGAGAGAGATGTTATAAAGGACACAGTGGAAGAACTGTGACCAGATCCTCAGGCTCCATGTTGGACCTCTCCCTCTTCCTCACTAGCAGTATGAACTTGAGACCAAGGTTTTAAAGAGAAGCTCGGGTTTTCCTCTGTGAAGTGGGAGTAGCAAAACAACTCCTAGGGAATGTCAGGATTAAATGAAGTTGTGTGTATAAAGTTCAGTATTGAGCTGAGTGAGTCTACGTCCGAGGAGAGGAGTGACAGGACCTCTGACCAGCAGAGATTTGAGTTGAGGGATTTCAATAACTAAAGATGGCAGAGGGAAGTATGCCAGCCAGCTGTATTTAAGGACAAGCCAGTATCAGACCTTAAAGTTGAAAACCAGTCACAACAATGACTATTGAATTTAACTTAAATACAGATGACCAGGAGTATTATATTAGAAAAGGGATATAGAGCTTTACATCATTTTTATTGTTAGTTTAAGGAGATTTGCAGTGCCTGCAGTGTTATTTGAAGAGGGACTGAAGAGTTTTGACAAATTGACATGGCCAGAGTTGAGCTTTGAGATGACCAGTCTGGCAGTCCAGTCAGGGTCCTGTTTTCTTGGGAAATCTGAAGACAAAGGTCCTACTGTTCTCCCACACCAGAGCTCTCCTCTTTCTTTACCATAGGATGGTTGTTTTCTTGGGCAGGATGAGACTGCAGCTTAGAAGGTAAGCAGAAACTGCAGTTATGGCAGCTGTGGCTGTCTGCAACGGGCCCACACGTGACCGGCCTATCCACAGTCAATCATAAACTGGGGAGGATCTTATGGGGCCCCCTCTCACTCCACTGAATTGTGGGCTACTGATGGATTCTTGGGGAGAGGCAGTCATTGTTTTCAGTTGTGTATCCACCGAGGAGCCCACCAGATTATAGTGGATAGTTCCACACTCATGGTCAAACAGATGGCCCTAGTTAAACACAGTGGGCCTCAAACAGACAGACAGAAAAGAAAAAATCCAAACCCCAAACCAAAACCAAACCAACCAAACAAACAAAAAACCAAGTCAAAGCCAAACCAAACCTGCAGCAGCAACAACGTCATCAATATGGGAAAGGGAATTGTGGGGAGGAGGGGATGGTAGCAGGGGTCATGGGGAGATTCAATGGGCATTATAATAATCAGAACATACATTTTATATGTATGAAATTGTCAAAAACCAAACTTAATGAAAGTGAAGAAAGAGTAAACAAATACACAAACCATTTCCATTCTTTCTCTGAAGATGGAGGTGACAGCATCTAATTTTAGTCACCATACTATAAGCCTAATTCATAGTGGAAGTCTTCTAAAATGCTCTTTAAGAGTAGGAAGCATCCTTACTTGAAAACACTGCTTAAGACCATAAAGATGTACATAAGGAAAGTCAATAGCATCCCACACTGCTGCCATCTCTCGACTGATTAGAGATCAGAAAGAAAGTCCTTTCCTATTTTATTTTTTCCAGGATGCTGTAGATATGGCTAGTGTTTCATCACATGTGGCTGAATTCAGTCTGTAACTGATCTAAGTACCAATTTAGAAAAATTGCAAGAATGAGAAGCAATCGGAAGGATCAACAGAAGTGGAAAGGAATAGGAAATGGTGAAACATTGCGATTAACAATTTTAAACAGGTTCCGATTGGAAGTATTGATGAAGTTGGGGGAACAAAGCAATATGATTTTAAAATTTAAAATTAAGTTTTGGGGAACCTATAAAGTGGTAACACTCCATGCATTGGAGACAGTTGTAAGGCAGAATAGCTTGAGACATGAAGATGAAAACAAACTTTAGATTCAAGAACTTTGTTCAATAAAGAAAAGTCAAAATACCCTAAGAACTGAGCTAGTAGTAGGGGCACTTGCACCCACAGAAGGAGCAGTGAAAAGGAAAGATTAGGAGAGCCTAAGGTGTCACCTATCAGATTGCAGTCAAGTATACTTGGAAAACATGCAATCATTTCCACAGGGACAAAGCACCTAGAAACATGTCTTGCTTTGCTAAGGCCTGGGTCTGCTTTGTGCATAGACCATGGGCACTGTGACCTCTGGGGCAGCTTTGTAGTTCTATAGCTCTATGAGTCTGTGATTATCTCAGGCTTCAAAATACTTTCTAGGGTACAGCAAATAATTCTTAGTAGTAAAACACATCTTGAAACTTGGAACTGAAATCACACCTTTTTCTATAAAGTGTTGTAATAAAGAGAGCAACTGGGGACTCCCCCTGAGAACAAAATACTCACTGTACTGGTTGGCCACTCATGCAAGACAAATCTCAGGTCTACACTAATTCATGGCATGGGAGATGTGGCTACTCAGAAACAGTTTTAAATAGAAATCTGGTGGCAGATGAAAAAGTATCAAGGACACTGTTGCTGAGCTGTGGGATGTGCACTGACCATCAATAAGTGCTCAGAAATGGTAGCTCAGCATCAGCCCCGCCAGAGACTGCACCTTGAGTGCAACCTCTGCATTTAGTTGCTTTGTGAAGCCTCTTTATTGTCTCTGGGTATGAAAAAAATCATCCAAGGTCTTTCTAGTTTGCCAACAATTAGAGAGCAGTGCTATTAGAAGAAGGTACTGAGACACGGGGCACTCTCTTGCCAATAAAAGTTTAACCTAAGTTCCCACAGATTCAGAAGTGCAATTATTTGGGCAACTTTGCTTCTCAGAGGCTTCAACCCTGGGACAGAGAGCAATTATTAACATAAATGATTTATGGTTCATTTATTGCATTCTTAGAAACTGTGCAGAAGCACAAAACCTGTAAGTAAGGCACACGCAGAGGGGGCAATGAGTCCTGAAGTGTCTCCAGGTGATGAGTGGGGGAATTGCCTGAAGGTCAGGGTCTGGGTTATTCTTAAACAAAATCACAAAGCCCCTCATGCTTGGTGTTAAGCTTTCTGCCTCTTCCTGAGGTCCTCCTAGTCCCTTTTAATTTTGTGATAGATTCTTATCTTTTTTTATTAATTAGTAATTTTCATTTATTTCCCCTCCCTCCTCCTTCCATTCCCTCCCTGTCCACCTGTGATGTCTGTTCTAGTTTTCCTTCACAGTGAGATTAATGTATCCCCCCTTTGAGCTTTCCTTGTAACCTATCTTCTTTGGGTCTCTGGATTGTAGCATGGTTATATTTTACTTTACAGCTAATATCCACTTCTAAGTGAGTACATACCATATTTGTCTCTCTGAGTCTTGGCTAACTTGCACAGAATGATCATTTCTAGTTCTATCTATTTGCCTGCAAATTTCATAATATCATTATTTTTAACAGATGAGTAATGCTCCATTGTGCAAATGTAACACATTTTCTTTATTCATTCTTTGGTTGAGGGACATCTAGGTTGTTTCTAGGTTTTGGATATTACAAATAAAGCTACTATGAACATAGTTGAGCAGATGTCCTTGTGGTATGGTAGACAGTCCTTTGGGTATATGCTCAGGAGTGGTACAGTTGAGTGTTGATGTAGATTGAGGCCCAATTTTCTGAGAAACTGCCATATTGATTTCCAAAGTGGCTGTCCAACTTTGCACTCCCACTAGCAATGGGAGACTTTTCCCTTGCTCCACATCCTCAGCAACATGAAATGTCACTTGTGTTTTTGAATAGAATAAAAACAAAGAGGACAATACAAAGAATCAATAAAACAAAGAGTTAGTTCTTTGAGAAAATCAACAAGATGAATAAACCCTTATCCAAGCTAGCTAAAAGGAAGAGAGAGTATATTCAAATTAATAAAATCAGAAACTGAAAGGAGGATATAAGGACAGACACTGAGAAAATTCAAATAATAATTAGGTCATACTTCAAAAATCTATACTCCACAAAATTGGAAAATCTAAAAGAAATGAACAATTTTCTCAATAGATACCACTTACCAAACATAAACCATCAGATAAACAACTTAAATATACCTATATCCACTAAGGAAATAGAAGTAGTCATTAAAAGTTTCCGACAAGAATAACAAGAATAATAAGCCCAGGTCCAGATGGTTGTAGTGCAGAATTCTACCATACCTTCAAAGAAGAGCTAATACCAATACTCCTCAAATTATTCCACAAAACAGAAACAGAAGGAACATCACCAAATTCATTTTTTGAGGCTACAGTTACCCTGATACCCAAACCACACAAAGACTCAACAAAGAAAGAGAACTACAGACCAACATCATGAACATTGATGCAAAAATACTCAATAAAACACTTGCAAACCAAATCCAAGAAAACATCAAAAAGATCATCCACCATGAACAAGTAAGGCTTCATATCAGAGATTTCAGGGATAGTTCAACATATGAGAAACTGTCCAAGTAATCTACCACATAAACAAACTAACAGGAAAAAAATACATGATCATTTCATTTGATGCTGTAAAAGCCTTTGACAAAAATCCAACACCCTTTATAACAAAAGTCATGAGACCATGGATTCAAGGAAAATACATAATGAAGGAAATATACAGCAAGCCAACAGCCAAAATCAAATTAAATGGAGAGAAAAACTTAAAGCAATTTCACTAAAATCAGGGACAAGACAAGGCTGTCCACTCTTTTCATATCTATTCAATATAGTATTTAAAGGTTTAGCTAGGGCAATAAGACAACTAAAGGAGATTAAGGGGATACAAATTGGAAAAAGAAGAAGTCAAAATATCCTTATTTGCAGATGATATGGTGGTATACATAAGCAAGCCAAAAAATTCTACCAGGGAACTCCTACAGCTGAAACTCCATCAGTGAAGTGGCTGGATACAAAATAAGCTAAAAAAATAAAAAATAGGTATTCCACCTATACACAAATGATAAGTAGACTGAGAAAGAAATCAGGGAAACAACATCCTTCACAATAGCAACAAATAATATAAAATATCTTGGTGTAACTCTAACCAGGCAAGTGAAAGACGTGTATGACAAGAACTTCAAGTCTTTGAAGAAAGAAATTGAAGAAGATATCCGAAGATGAAAATATCTTCTATGCTCATGGATTGGTAGGATTAACATAGTAAAAATGGCCGTCTAAGCAAAAGCAATCTACAAATTTAATGCAATCCCCATTAAAATGGCAACAAAATTTTTTATAGACCTTGCAAGAACAATATTCAACTTCATATGGAAAAAACAAAAAACCCAGGATAGCTATAACAATGCTGTACAATAAAAGATATTCTGGAGGTATCACCACCCCTGAATTCAAACTCAACTACAGAACTATAGTAATAAAAACCACATGGTACTGGCATAAAATCAGATGAGTGGATCAATGGAATTGAATCAAAGACCTAGATATAAATCTACATACCTCTGGACACCTGACTTTTGATAAAGAAGCATTTTTTTTTTTTAGATCCTATAATCTGGTCATGTCAAATTCTCCACATTGCAACTAAAATACACTTTTCTGTTGAAACAATATACTGTGATTTTTATGGACCAGGGCCTGTTTGTGTTTTTAAAAATGTGTTGAATCCCCAGGGGAATCCTTGCCTTGGAGGAGATGGGAATGGGGGTTGGGCTGGGGGAGTGGCGGGGGGAGGGGGCGGCTGGAGGAGGGAGGGCAGGGGAATCTGTGGCTGATATGTAAAATTAAATTAAATTATAAAATAAATTAAAAAAGAAGATATAAAAAAATAAAAAAATAAAAATGTGCACCCATCACAAGATTCCTAGCACTATGATCTCCTTCAGACTGACATATATACTCCTGCAGCTGTCACTTTCTCATATTTTAGTTTTATTAAGCAAACTCTAACATCATTTTGTATACATTATCCTTTCTGTGACAGACATTTTGTGTTGCCATGTGGTTGCAGGAGTTTTACAGTCAACTTTTATGATGATTGAATAATTTCCCACTGAGTTAATATGTGGCTGGTTTTCTATTCTCATATGGTTTAGATAATTACTATATTTTTGGCTATAATAAAGAAGTAAGAAAATGATATAATTTTGCATCTGAAATTAAGAGAAACTGTTATTAACCAAGCCATTGGTATATCTGCTGCCTGTGTAAGTTAGTATTTTTTTTTTTTTTTTTTTTTTTTTTTTTTTTTGGTTTTTTGAGACAGGGTTTCTCTGTGTAGCTTTGCGCCTTTCCTGGAACTCACTTGGTAGACCAGGCTGGCCTCGAACTCACAGAGATCCACCTGGCTCTGCCTCCCGAGTGCTGGGATTAAAGGCGTGAGCCACCACCGCCCGGCTAGTATTTTTTTTTAATCTGTTCAGTAATGCTTGAAATTTGGGTCAACTTCTCTGAGATTTTTATAGCTATCTTCTCCTGGTCACAATACGGTTACAACTTCTTCAAACATCACATCATCACAGCACCGCCTTTAAACCAGAGAGGATAGGGAGGGAGAGAAAGAGGGAAGAATTTCTCCATGGCTTTTATTTTTTTCTTCAGAAAGAAAAAATCCTTCTTGGGAGCTCCCATCAGAATTCACATTAGATGTTAATATCCAGAATTAGGTGGTATGTCTAAATATGATTGATCTCTGCAAAGACCAAGATAATAAAAAAATTATTAGCACAGTACTAACCCACCAAGGCACTGTGGACTTTAAATAGCAAGGAGAATCTGGTAACAGTCAGGAATTTGTCTGGATGCTTCAGTAGGACATGTAGCAATGGTGCAGTGTGTGTGTGTGTGTGTGTGTGTGTGTGTGTGTGTGTGTGTGTGTGTGTGATCCTAAGTGTAGACCACATGATTGTAAATGGAGACAAATTCCAAGATCACAACAAGCTGTAAAGCCAGAACAACTGAAGCCAGCTCTCCAGGCAGATTCCTTACAGCCAGGACAGCCAGTGTGAAGTCATTGAGCCCAGGGTTGTAGGATCAAGATCCAGAAAGAGCTAAGTTGTCAGGTCAAGTCCAGAAGGAAGAATAAAGCTGATATTCCAAGGTCATTAGGCAAGAGAATTCCCTCTCATTCTGAGGAGGGTCAACCTTTTTTTCTCTAGTCAGGCATTTTAAAAACTCTTAGATGAGATTCACTCACTCACATTATGGAGGGCAGTATGTTTCACTTGGTCTACTGATTTAAATGCTAATTATAATCCGAGTCACCCTCATCAAAACACCAGAATAATGTTGGATCAAAATATCTGGGCAGCCTCTTGTCTAGTCACTAAAATGAGTTACTACAGAAGGCTACTTAGGAACTAATAGTATCTTGCTTCTGAGGTAGGGAACTTTCTGGATATTTTTTGATAATAATATGTTACCAAGAATAAAATTTCAAGTCTGAGGGTAGGAAGTATGTTTTTGGTGCTTTGGATATATATATCTCAATATTGTCTTTGATTTTTACCATTTCCTGGTTTCTAGTAATGTTCAGACCCATGTTTCCTACATTAGCCCCAGTATCAGGCTTTAATTACCTAGTCGAGGTGCTGCTTATTCATGCTCTTGATCTACAGGGTAAATGTCTTTTTTTTTTTTTTTTTTTTTTTTTTTTTGTCTTTTGAGACAGGGTTTCTCTGTGTAGTTTTGGAGCCTGTCCTGGAACTCACCAGGCTGGCCTCGAACTCACAGAGATCCGCCTGGCTCTGCCTCCCGAGTGCTGGGATTAAAGGTGTGAGCCACCACTGCCCGGTTTGTCATTTCTTTAGAATGTACACTTCTCTAAGAAATGTCATAAATGTGCCAAGATTTTCATAGATTTACACATAAAGGTGTAAGCATGTTTATCTGTATCTCTCCTGTATGTAATTTTCAACCTGTAGTTTTATTTTACTTTTTAGTTTAAACATTATTAGTTTTTCTCCATAGAGGTGTAGCTTGGTTAGTATGATCCATTTTGATCTTTTATGGTTTCTCTTACTTTTCTCTTCATCATGATAAATGGTTCACCTTCTTGTGACTTAATTTCAATTGGCTTAGAATTAGTTGTGAAGTTAAGTAAAGTAAATTTCTTAATATTATTTGGTAAAGAGACTCACTGAATTGATTGATATTTCTTTTGTTGAATAAATTATAAAATTAATTAAATAAATTATAAATTATAAATTTATAAAACATTTAATGGACTGATTGCAGGTTCTCTCTCTCTCTCTCTCTCTCTCTCTCTCTCTCTCTCTCTGTGTATGTGTGTGTGTTTCTTAATTTCAACTGTAGCTGTATTGGGAGATGTAGACTTTGGCAAATAAATTTTGGTTAAATAAAAAGGTCAAAGCAGTGGTCCCTAATCTCAATAGACTGATCCCTAGAGGAGACATCAGACTTCTCTTTTCACCATATGAGGAAATAGTAAGGTCTTGAAATCCCAAAAGAGTCCTCAGAAGAGGCCCTCATACAGATATCTTGGTGTTGGACTCGGGTATCCTCAACAGCGAGGCAGAGATTCCTTCTGGGAAGGTGCCCAGACTTTGACATCTTGCTATCGCAGCCTATTCCAGTAATGTTCTTAACTTTGTTGGAATATTTGTTCTTCATGTATGTAATTATTTTCATTATTATAGTCTAGTAGAAGTCTCAGTTCACACAGATGTATGGAAACATGCACAGTACCACTGCAATACACTTTGATCACTTTATGTTTATAAATCTAGACTCTTTTATTGTGACATGTAATTATACATATAAAGGTATGTTTTAAAGCAAGACTTTCCAGTTCTGAGTTTCAAGGTGGCATCTTGTATGAACCCTGAACAGGCAGAGCTTAGATGACAGTGTCCTGGTTCATTTGAGGTAAAGGGGGCCACATGCTCAACACTCTATGAGTTCAGAACGTAGGGAAAGGGAGGGGAAGGAGATGCAGGCCCTCTGAGAGTACAAGGGAAGAGAGAGAAGCCCAGGGAAAAGCTTACCTCTCCAATGGTTACCATCCCCAGTAAAACCAAGAACTAAAGTAAACTCACCTCTCCAATTGTTACCATCCCTAGTAAAATTGAGAACTAAAGTGAACTCACTAGCATCTTGATTTCATGAAACATCTAAATATTTTCTTTCCATGAATTTCACTAATGTGTGTACCTTTTGTTAAAAATTTTAATATTCTTTTAAAACTATGAGTGATTTTTAATAAATTTGTTTTAGCAATTAACTGACTTCCTATGTAGGCAAGTCTCTCTGAAAGTCAACAAGGCAAGGGAGTGAAATGTAATAAATGAGAACATGTCATGGATATTATATCTATAGAACTAACTCTTACCAGTCCAAGTTAACTGGGTGAGTCTGCTCAAGTGCAGCTGGATTTTATGTTCCTCAATAGCTTTGAGTGAATAATCAGCTGATTTGTTGGCATTATATACATCTAGGCCCCAAACAAACATTTCCCACTCTAGAAGTGTGCATCATAAACTATTCATTATAATTTAAATGAGTTCACAAAATAGAACAAAAATGAATATTTATAGTTTTATTTGCTTTAAATGAGCAACTATTGCTAGACATAAGCTTAGAAGCAGTTGGGAGATCAGCCTTGCCTTGAGCTCTTTGCAGTGGAGGGTGGAGAAAGCTTGGATGCTGATGTGCCCATCTGTTGCTGAGTATCTGGGGAGAAGCCACTGAACAAGCTTCAGGAGTAACCTCATTACTCTGGTGCTTTTTATCCAAAGAGTTAGAATTTAGATAAGCTAGGTCCCTTACCATCAAAAATGTGCCCCCTGCCCCGGACTTCCTGTCTGGACAAGAGCTCCCATCCTGCCCCAGACTTCCCATCTGGACAAGAGAGCTCCCATCTGGACAAGAGAGAGAAACTTCCTGAATCTGTCAGCTCTGTCTGGACCAAGTGCGCTGATAAGACCAAGAACGAACCATAAGGAGATGGGCAGACATCAAGGCAGAAGTACATACAACAAAATGAAGAGCAATACAGCATCACCAAACCTAGCCCTCCTCCAACATCTAGACCTGAACATCAAAAATTGGAAGAAGCAGAAGAAAACAGCCTTATGAATAACATCATGAAGAAGGTAGAGGCTTATATAGAGGAAAAGATAAACAAAAAATGGGAAGAATGCTATAAAAAACTAGAGGAAAGGACAAATAAAGTAGAAGAAAACAATAAAGCCCTGGAAGAAAACAATAAATCCCTGAAAGAAAATCATGAAAAAGCAATGAAACAGATGAAGGTAACAGTCCAAGACCTGAAAAGGGAAATAGAAAAAATGAAGAAGACACAAACAAAGGGAATGCTGGAAATAGAAAATCTGAGTAAACGATTGGGAACTTCAGATACAAGTATAACCAACAGAATGCAAGAGATGGAAGAGAGGATCTCTGGAGTTGAAGATACGGTAGAAGAAATAAATTCATCAGTCAAAGAAAACACTAAAGCCAACAAAGTCATGACCCAAAATGTCCAAGAAATTTGAGACACCATAAAAAGACCAAACCTACGAATAATAGGAGTAGAAGAAGAAGAATACCAACTCAAAGGTACAGAAAATATATTCAACAAGATCATAGAAGAAAACTTTCCTAACTTAAAGAAGGAAATGCCTATGAAGATACAAGAAGCCTATAGAACACGAAACAGACTAGACCCCCAAAAACGTCCCCTCGCCACATAATAAACAACTAAATGTACAGAATAAAGAAAGAATATTAAGAGCAGCTAAGGAAAAAGGCCAAGTAACTTATAAAGGCAAACCCATCAGAGTAACACCCGATTTCTTAATGGAGACTTTGAAAGCCAGAAGGACCTGGACAGATGTAATGCAGACACTAAGAGACCATGGATGCCAGCCTAGACTAATATGCCCAGCAAAACTTTCAATCATCATAGACAGAGTGAACAAGACATTCCAAGACAAATCCATATTTAAACAATACTTATCCACAAACCCAGCCCTACAGAAATCACTAGAAGGAAAACTCCAACCTAAGAAAGTCGGATACACCCCCGAAAACACACACAATTGATAATCCCACAGCAGTAAACCCCAAAGAAGAGAAGTACACACACACTACCACCAAAAAATAACAGGAATGAACAACCACTGGTCATTAATATCCCTTAATATCAATGCACTTAATTCACCTATATAAAGACACAGGCTTACAGAATGGATACGAAAGCAGGACCCATCTATCTGCTGCATACAAGAAACGCTCCTCAAATTCAAAGATAGACACTACCTAAGAATAAAAGGCTGGGAAAAGACTTTCCAATCAAATGGTCTTAAGAAACAAGCAGATATAGCCATCCTGATATCCAGAAAATAGACTTCAAACTAAAATCAATCAAAAGAGATCAAGAAGGGCATTACATACTCATCACAGGAAAGATCCACCAAGATGAAGTTTCAATTCTGAACATTTATGACCCAAACACAAGGGCACCCACATATGTAAAAGAAACATTACTAAAACTTAAACCACATATAAAACCCCATACATTAATAGTGGGAGACTTCAAGACCCCACTTTCACTACTGGACAGATCTCCCAAATCGAAACTTAACAGAGAAATAAAGGACTTAATTGATGTCATGACTCAAATGGACTTAATCAATATCTACAGAACATTCCATCCTAATAAAAAAGAATATACCTTCTTCTCAGTACCCCATGGAACCTTCTCTAAAATTGACCACATACTTGACCACAAAGCAAATCTCAACAGATACAAAACAATTAGAATAACCTCCTGTATTCTATCAGACCACCATGGTTTAAAGTTAGATTTCAACAACAACAACAACAACAACAACAAAACTACAGAAAACCTACAATCTCATGGAAACTGAATAATGCGCAACTGAATCACCAATGGGTTAAGGAAGAAATAAAGGAAGAAATTAAAGACTCCCTAGAGATCAACGAAAATGAAGACACCACATACCCAAACTTATGGGACACTATGAAAGCAGTGCTAAGAGGGAAATTCATAGCACTAAATGCCCACATAAAGAAGTTGGAGAAATCTCACACTAGTGACTTAACAGCACACCTGAAAATTCTAGAACAAGAAGAAGCAAAGTCTCCCAGGAAGAATAGACACCAGGAAATTATCAAAGTGAGAGCTGAAATCAATAAAATAGAAACAAAGAGAATAATATAAAAAATTAATGAAACAAAGAGTTGGTTCTTTGAGAAAATCAGAAAGATAGACAAACCCTTATCTAAACTAACCAAAAGACAGAGAGAGGGCATCCAAATTAACAAAATCAGAAATGAAAAGGGGGACATAACAATAGCCATTGAGGAAATCCAGAGAATCACCAGGTCATACTTCAAAAACCTCTACTCCACAAAACTGGAAAATCTAAACGAAATGGATAATTGTCTGGATAGGTACCACATACCTAAGTTAAATCAAGACCAAATAAACTATTTAAATAGTCCAATAATCCCTAAGGAATTAGAAACAGTCATTAAAAGTCTCCCAACCAAAAAAAGCCCAGGACCAGATGGTTTCAGTGCAGAATTCTACCAGATCTTCAAAGAAGAGTTAATACCAATACTCTCTAAATTGTTCCACACAATAGAAACAGAAGGAACATTACCAAACTCCTTCTATGAGGCTACAATTACTTTGATTCCTAAACCAAACAAGGATACAACAAAGAAAGAGAACTACAGACTGATCTCCCTCATGAACATTGATGCAAAAATACTCAATAAAATACTGGCAAACACACTTCAGGAACACATCAAAACAATTATCCACCATGATCAAGTAGGCTTCATCCCAGGGATGCAAGGGCAGTTCAACATAAGAAAGTCCGTCAATGTAATACACCATATAAACAAACTCAAAGAAAAAAACCACATGATCATCTCACTAGATGCAGAAAAGGCATTTGACAAAATCCAACCCCCCTTCATGATAAAGGTCTTGGAGTGATCAGGAACATAGGGAACATACCTAAACATAATAAAGGCAATTTACAGCAAGCCAACAGCCAACATCAAATTAAATGGAGAGAAACTCAAAGTGATTCCACTAAAATCAGGAACGAGGCAAGGCTGTCTGCTCTCCCCATACTTATTCAATATAGTACTTGAGGTTCTAGCCAGAGCAATAATACAACATAAGGAGATTAAGGGGATACAAATTGGAAAGGAAGAAGTCAAGCTTTCCCTATTTGCAGATGACATGATAGTATACTTGAGTGACCCCAAAGATTCAACCAGGGAACTGATACAGCTTATAAATACCTTCAGCAACATAGCAGGATACAAAATCAACTCAAAAAAATCAGTAGCCCTCCTATATACAATGGACAAAGAAGCTGAGAAGGAAATCAGAGATACATTACCCTTTATAATAGCCACAAATGATATAAAATACCTTGGGGTAACACTAACCAAGCAAGTGAAGGACCTATATGACAAGAACTTTAAGTCCCTGAAAAAAGAAATTGAAGAAGATGTTAGAAAATGGAAAGATCTCCCATGCTCATGGATAGGCAGGACTAACATAGTAAAAATGGCAATTTTACCAAAGGCAATCTACAGATTCAATGCAATCCACATCAAAATACCAACACAATTCTTCACAGACCTGGGAAGAATAATACTCAACTTCATATGGAAAAACAACAACAAAAAAAAAACAGGATAGCCAAAAGAATCCTGTACAATAAAACAACCTCTGGAGGCATCATGATCCCTGACTTCAAGCTCTGCTATAGAGCTACAGTAATAAAAACAGTTTGGTACTGGCATAAAAACCGACATGTGGACCAATGGAATCGAATTGAAGACCCTGACATTAATCTGCACACCTTTGAACATATAATTTTTGACAAAGAAGCCAAAAGTGTACAATGGAAAAAAGAAAGCATCTTCAACAAATGGTGCTGGCAAAACTGGATATCAACGTGTAGAAGGCTGCAAATAGATCCATATCTATCACTGTGCACAAAACTTAAGTCCAAGTGGATCAAGGACCTCAACATAAATCCAGCTACTCTGAACCTGCTAGAAGAGAAAGTAGGAAGTAGTCTTGAACGCATTGGTATAGGAGATCACTTCCTAAATATAACACCAGTAGCTCAGACACCGAGAGAAACAATCAATCAATGGGACCTCTTGAAACTGAGAAGCTTTTGTAGAGCAAAGGATACGGTCAACAAGGCAAATCAATAGCCTACAGAATGGGAAAAGATCTTCACCAACCCCACATGTGACAGAGGACTGATATCCAGAATATATAAGGAACTCAAGAAATTAGACATCAAAATGCCCAACAGTCCAATTAAGAAATGGGCTATAGAACTAAACAGAGAATTCTCAACAGAGGAAACTCAAATGGCTAAAGACATTTAAGGAATTGCTCAACATCCCTAATCATTAAGGAAATGCAAATCAAAACAACTCTGAGATACTACCTTACTCATGTCAGAATGGCTACAATCAAAAACACTGAAGATACCTTATGCTGGAGAGGATGTGGAGCTAGGGGAACTCTCCTCCACTGCTGGTGGGAATGCAAGCTTGTACAACCACTTTGGAAATCAATATGGTGCTTTCTTAGAAAATTGGGAATCAATCTCCCCCAAGATCCAGCTATACCACTCTTGGGCATATACCCAAGGAATGCTCAATCATACCACAAGAGCATTTGCTCAGCTATGTTCATATCAGCATTGTTTGTAATAGCCAAAACCTGGAAACAACTTAGATGCCCTTCAACTGAAGAATGGATAAATAAAATGTGGTACATATACACAATGGAATACTACTCAGCAGAGAAAAACATACTAGATGTGGAACAAGGATGACTGGACTGCTACTCACATCACCAGTGAGGCTACCTGGAAAACAGGACCCCAAGAAAGACACAGGGATCACCCAATGACAGAGAAATGGATGAAATCTACGTGAACAGCTTGGACATGAGTGGGAGTAATGAAGGGCGAGTGTTGAGGAAAATAGAGTTTGGGGGAATGGGAGATCCTAGCTGGATCAAGAACAGAGAGGGAGAACAATGAATAGGAGACCATGGTAAATGAAGACCACGTGACAATAGGAAGAAGCAAAGTGCTAGAGAGGCCCACAGAAATCCCCAAAGTTGCCCCCACAATAGCCTGCTGGCAATGGTCGAGACACAGCCGGAACTGACCTACTCTGGTGATGGCCAAACACCCTAATTGTTGTGCTAGAAACCCCATCCAATGACTGAGGGAACTGGATGCAGAGATCCACGGCTAGGCCCAGGGTGGAGCTCCGGGAGTCCAATTGGTGAGAAAGAGGAGGGTTTATATGAGCGAGAATTGTTGAAACCAAGGTTGGATAAAGCACAGGGACAAATAGTCAAACAAATAGAAACACATGAACTATGAACCAATGGCTGAGGGGCCCCCAGTTGGATCAGGCCCTCTGGATAAGTGAGACAGTTGATTGGCTTGATCTGTTTGGGAGGCATCCAGGCAGTGGTACCAGGTCCTGTGCTCAGTGCATGAGTTGGCTGTTTGAAACCTGGGGCTTATGCAGGGACGCTTGGCTCAGCCTAGGAGGAGGGGACTGGACCTGCCTGGACTGAGTCTACCAGGTTGATCTCAATCCTCGGGGGAGTCTTTGCCCTGGAGGAGATGGGAATGGGGGGTGGGCTGGGAGGAAGAGGAGGGGGGTGAGAGGGGGGAGAACAAGGGAATCCATGGCTGATATGTAGAATTAAATTATACTGTAAAATAAAATAAAAAAATGTGCCCCCTAGTGGCTCTCATATAACTCAGAATAACCTTCTCTAGACTCCAGTGTTACCTAGATAACAACAAACCCGAGTACAGAAGACTAATAAGATGGGATAGATTTTCCCCCCATTAGAACTTAAATTATATATAATAGTGATCCCCGAAGAAGGAGGAAAAAAACAGTTCATCACCCAATTATTTTAAAAATGGATCTAAAGAAATAGCAGGGAATTAGACCAGCCAGTTTGACATCAGTGAAATCTCAGAGCATTTTTAAAAGATCAAATGCTGGAACATTTAAAAAGCACAGCTTGAATTTAGTCAATTAAAGCAGCCTTGGCATGTAGTTGGGAGATTTTACTGATGCCTGTGTACATCCTGGACAAGGGTTCTTAGAGCATTGTCATAAAAATTGAGGAACATTTGATAAAAAGCCATAACACAGGATGCAGTTATTTGATATCACCTCTTTCTTTTTCACTTAATGACTCAAGTATGGAATCCTGGATGGAAAAAAAAAAAAAGCTCGACAATTTGAATTCATAATTGAATAAACTATGTGCAAGTAAAATTCAATTTTAAACCCTTAGCAACATAGTTCATGTTTGGTGTTATAATTCAGTAACACTAAGCTTTGAGAGCAAAGGATCCATTCTGATTGAATCCCTTAAACTTAGACTTCTAAGTGTGGTCCGCAGATTCATCCATTCTGTACACTGACACTAAGAAGATAGGTACAGAAGCTAAGAGTGTTTGAGATGTTTATAACCATGTGAAAGCATGGGTGTGGATTAGGTGTATCTTATTTTTCTCTATTTCAGCCATAGTGATGGGTTATATTGTACTTTTATAACATTTTAGGTCCATGTCTTACTCAGATAATAAAGGTAATATTCTCCCACAGACGATCTTGGAAGCGCTGATGGAGAAACTGCATTTAAAGCATGGTGTTTACCACACTATTAGAAAATACTAACCTATTTTCCCTATTAGTGGGAAAAAAGCCAAGCATACTTACCTCAAACACATGTGGAAAATGGCTTTCAAAAATAGATACTTGAAGAAACCCATTTGGTTGGGAGATGAGAGGAGCTGAGAAATGTCTTTTGTAGTGAGCTGCGACTGTCACTAAGGTTAGTGTGAGTTGAGAGACAGAGGATGCTGTTGCTCCAGTTCTCTGGTACCTGCTCCTTAGAATCATGCACCCATCTTTTGCTCTGTGATTTTGCATTTCTTATTACTAAATGTCGAAATGTTAACCTGACGCTGTTGAACCTGGGCCTTACCAGATGGCTTGCCAGAACACAGTGGAAGTGATAGTATACCAGGTTCTAAGACAGAGCCTTAGAGGCATTATGTATTTCATTTAATTCTTTCCATGTGATCACTGTGAGGAAACCGTGTCTTATCTGCCTGCTGCCCTTTGGCACAGGTCCTGGAGTAGAGCAGGTAGAGCAGAGATGAACCAGACCCAGCGTTTAGAACAGTGCAGGTTAAACTTCATTCTGAAGTAGTCACCTACTGAAGCTGCAAGGGGTGGGCAGAGTAGCTGGATCACAGTGTGTTCTGAAAAGGGCCCACAACATCTGATCTGCCTTTCTGGCCTCTTCAGCATTCCATTCTCGAATTTTCAACCATTTGACTTCTGTACTTAGAAAATACAAATGTGTCCCATTTATATCCAAGGCTTTGATTCTAGTCCCTCTACATCCAACCCAGTCCACTTCCTTGTAAATGACAACTGTTTTCTTGTCAGCCCCTTATTGCGAGGCCTCGGAACTCATCCTTGGTCCCTTACTTCTTTTCCTCCACCTGTGTGGGATATGAGATATAAAGTAAATGTTGAAGTATGAGTGTCCTTCCTGAGTCTGGCCACTTCTCATTCTCTTCATCACGAGTTTCTTGAGAAACTCCCTTAATTATTTTTTTTCTTTCCACACCAGCCAGGTGATCCTTTAAAATATAAATGGCACAATTTCCCTCTTGTCCTCGAAGCTATCTCATGGTTATCCAACTCAAAGTCCCAGTCAGTTGTGCTGCCCAACTGGTCTTCCATGTCTGGCCCTGACTGTGTGCTCTCCAGGAGCACACTTAATGGAGGACTTCCTTGGGATGTTCTTCCCAGAAAGCCACTTGCAGCACTTCCTGCCCCTTTAGGATCTGCTCAAGCATGGCACCCACTGTGGCGGCTTCTTTAGCCCTAGCAGCAGCAACCTCTGGTGGCCCTTGCTCCCTTCCTGCAGTTCCTGGTTGGTCTTGGCATTCACCAACCAGGGTGTTACATACTGTGCATTTGTTGCCATCTCCTCTTATTGGAACAGAAACCCTCAGAAAATGGGGTGCCATCTCCTCAGCAGAAGCTGGCACATGATGGATACGTAATACAAATCTGTTGGCGAAAGAGTGAGTTCAGTGCCGTTGGGATGAGGATGATCTTTAAGCCCCCAGTTGGCCAAGTGTGAGTCAGGAATTCAAATGCTGACTGTTGAGAGGACAGTGTAAAGAACAATTTTTTAACAGGAAGCTGGTGTCAGTCAGTAGGCAGGATAATCTCTTGATTATGGAGTTCAAAGGAAAAAAGTACTAGCCTAACATTGGCCTGGGGGATACTTTAATTTTTAATACTTAAGACATGAAAGTTACATGCAGGCTTTTTGTCTTGGACTTTTTGCTTTGTGTGGCGTGTGTGTGTGTGTGTGTGTGTGTGTGTGTGTGTGTGTGTGTGTGTGTATGTGTGTGTGTGTATTGTATATGCACATATGTGTAAGAACCACCCACCTGTGCATGCACAGAAGCCAGAGCAGGATGTGGGGTGCCCTACTCTATCACTCTCCTTATTTATTTGAGACAGGGTCTCTCACTGAACTTGGAGCCAGACTGTGAGCCAGCAAGTCCCAGCAAGATCCTTTCTGTCTCCAGTCCACGTGGTTTTGGAGTTACAGGCTTGGCTGTGGATACACTATCTCTTTCGTTCGGTGCTGGGACCTGAACTTGAAACTGCTTTTCAAGCTTGCACAAGCATTCTTACCCACTGAACTATTATTTCTTAAGCTCTGCTTTGGGCTTTCTACAGGAAGTTCGAAGTTCAACTTTGAACCTGGTCATACATTGCGCCTGCACAGACAGAAGGTGAGAAAGAGTCAAGGGATTCTAGAGATAGAAATATGATTTTATTTTAGGAGGAAAGATAACACTTATTCCAAAAAAAACTTTTGGGAGCTTTGGGAGATGAAGCTGGCCAGGTAGGAGGTGGGGCTGTGCTGCATGCTGTACCCACTCTCTAGTTTCCTGGCATTTTCAGCAGCACACCGTTGGGTGAAGACTCTATATGTTATTTTTGCAGTAAAGTCTCTGCCAAGATCATGAAGGGAGTGAAAACTCCAGGAAATCTTGTAAAAGCAGCAAAAATGTCATATGCTTGGATTTCTGAGCAGCTGAGGCAAAGCGCAGCATGTCCCTAGACCCAAGCCTGAGGTTCCCATACAAAGGTACTGCTGAGCTGACAGAATTTCTCATACCATGTTGAAGTCAGTCCCCATCTCCAGGTATCTGTGAATCAATGCCTTAGAATATTGAGAGTTCTATAAGATTCTGTGTACCTGTAATATACTATACAAAGATAAAAATTAAAAAAAATGCCATGTTTCTAGAAAAGCAAATGTCTTGATGATTTTATTCTGCCTTATTTTAAGCTCAATGAATGTATAAAAATGTATTATTAATATTTTCCAATGGAGGAAAGGGGGGCATAAATAACATGATAATTAACTATGGTGTGCTAGGCACAATTATATGAGCTTTACATATGTTTTCTAGATGTACTGTATAAACCTTGTATTGTGCATATAATCTCCAGTAAGGATTAGGATACTGTATTTTGGAAGCAGACAGTCTGAGTTTTAGGAGGAATTACACACATATAGTAACTGACCTGGCTACTTGGAACACATGAGTACTGACTCGTTTTCTCAGTACCCCAACAAAAGATAGAGCAGGGAAAGGAAAATGTTCTACAGTCATCGAGTATGAAGGCTTTCAGGGACTGCCTATTATTATTTTTAATTAAAATTTTTAACTTATTTCAAACATGAGCACTTATTTTAGTTTCTTCCCTCCAGGTCCCCCTGAGCACCTCCCACTCCCTCTCAACGTGTGTGTGTGTGTGTGTGTGTGTGTGTGTGTGTGTGTGTGTGTGTGTGTGTGTGTGTATGTGTGTGTGTATGGAGTAATAATGATTAAAGAAAAAGAGGTCAATAATTTATCTATTATTCTTAAAATTCTCCAACAATTTTTCTTGACATTTAAGTAGCATTTCAATATGAGTCCTGTATAACAATATTCAGTTAGACAGTTTTCCCCTAAGAGACTGTAATTATCAGCAGCTTCACATTAATTATTTTCCTTTCCCTTTTAGTTTTGATAACACAGAAGACAAACAATGCATTTAGGACTCCTCAAGACAAAACCCGAGGCCCTGACTAGCTTACATGAATTTGGAATAGTGAAGTACAGACTTAAACCTTGTCAGTGTGTTTGTAAGTGCTTCCCCAAATCTTCCTGGTTACCTCTATCCCCCCCTTCATTGCCCCCCTCCCCCTGCCCCACCACCCAGGAACTGCACAGTACATGTGTGGCCTTTGCTGCCAATGTTTTCGCTTCCGTGAAAGACCAGAAGTGAAGGCTTGTTGTCTGCAGTAGCTTCCACTGGCTGTGCCTGCACAGAAACTGCCAGAGCTGGCTGGAGGTGGTAGGAAGTGGGGGAATGTCTAGGGTCTCTTTTTAGAAAGGGTTCTTTTGTGGAATGTTTGGAGAGTGACCGGATTATTTTCTCCAATGTAATTGTACTTCTTTGGTTTCTTTTCTTCCATCTGTTTCAGCCGTGTGCAATCATCACACTGCCTTTTCTTAAGTACCATGAAGTATTTAAAAAATGAATTGAATCCTGAACGTTTTCCTCCTTTTCTCTCCCTCGTAACTTCACAAATCCATTAAGCAGTTTATTACTCCCTAGGGGTTGAGTGATTTATCATCCTGACCCTGCTGGTCAGATTAGCAAAAATCTAACTCAGAATGAACAACTGTCTCTGTTTCCTTGAGTGATGAGTGGAAATTCTTAAATAATGATTAGTGCTGGTAAGAAATGAAGAGAAACAAAAACATTTTTTTCTTCTTGACATTAGTTGTGGATTTCTATAAGCAGAAAATGTTTTTCCTCCATTTTGAAAATATATAACTAATTTATGTGCTCCATCAGAAATTACTAGTGCAAATTCCTGAAACAGTTTCTGTTCTTATATTTTAAATTTGTTTGGTCTCAGCTTTTCTATTTGTGGTAAAGAAAGTTAGTAAATATTTTCTAGTTTTGTTTATAAATCATTCAATAATGCCACTGACCATTACATCATGCCAAATTTGTTTATACTTATAGAGACTTTACTTGCAAGAAGTAGGCATATGAGCAAACCCATTCACACATGAATTGTGCTGGGACAATAAGGGAGAGACTTGTCAGTGCAGAAGAGGATCAAAGAGAAGGAACATGCGTGATGTTTCAAAGACAGGTAAGAATGCTCACACGAAGCCTTTATATAGAGAAGATTGTTATAACCCAAGGGAAACAGCAATGCTCAGACCAGGAGGACACACAAGGGTCTGGGTGAGAGGAAGATGCTGCAGTTTGATGAACTAGGAATGAGTAAAGTTTAGAATGAGCATGGTAGGCTGGAACTTGAAATGTTCAATCCTGAGCTAAAAATCACAGCACTGCAATAAAAGGCATGGAAGAAGATTCGTGAAGAAAACTAAAGAGGTATGTCTTAGTTAGGGTTACTTAATGAAACACCATGAACAAAAACAAAGTTGAGGAGGAAAGGGTTATTTAGCTTACACTTTCATATTGCTTGCTGTTCACCATTGAAGGAAGTCAGGACAGGAACCCAAACAGGACTGAAACCTGGAGGTGGGAGCTAGTGCAGAGACCATGTAGGGGTACTGCTAAGTAGCTTGCTCCTCATGGCTTGCTCAGCATACTTTCTTAAAAATCACAGGATGACCAGCCCCAGGGATGGCACCACCCATAATGGGGTGGTCCCTTCCCCATCAATCACTAAGTAAGAAAATGCCCTACAAGTTTGCCCACAGCCAGATCTTATGGAAACATTTACTCATTTCCCTCCTCTCAAATGACTTCAGTTTGTGTAAAGTTGACATAAAATTATCTAGCATAAGGTATATATAGAGAGGTACAAAGAGATGGGGTGACCACATACATCCCTAACCAAACTTTTCATTGCAGATTATCTTGGTGGAGGCACACTTTATGATTTTTATCTCTAGGCTACTAATTTTACTTGAGAATATAAGGGGTCATATTTTACTAGATGTTGTTAATGTTGATTATATAAAAGGATACCTTTACCAACATTTAAGCTTAGGGTATATTTGAAGGTGTTTGACTATAACAAGATATGACTGTCCACCAGTGAGACTGCCGGGGGTTCAGAGTGTGGTGCTACTGTCATTTCCTGAAAGACGGTTTTACAAGCCATATAAAATTTTAAGTGTGATGACACTTTGACCTTGAAATTCTATTTAAAGAAATAAGATGGCATAGTATTTGCCCAACAAGAGGCTATTTAAATGAATGTTTTACCATACAATAGAATATTTTATGGGAAGTGAAATGGTGAAGCAATCATCCATTTATTGACACAGAAGGATGGTTTTGGTTTGTCACTAAACATAACATTCAGTTTATAAGCAGCATGGATAGATTTACCTTGCTTTTTATTTTATTTTTGAGATTCTAACATAATTACCTTTCCCCCTTCCCTTTCCTCATTCCAAACCCTTCCACATACCCCTACCTACTGGCCTTTTCACTATTGAAAGCATTTATGTATAACACATACATATATATTCCTATATATTACTGATTTGATTTGTATAATGTTACTTGTATGCATGTTTTCAGGGCTAACCATTTGGCATTGGACAACCAATTGGTGTGCTCTTCCCTGGGGAAGACCACCTCTCCTCCTCCCATTGCTTTTGTTCTTTGTGTAGGGTTGACGTCTCTTGGGTTTTTTCCCCATCCATCTTGGCATGTCCATTGGTGTCCTCCTTGTTCATGCTCAGGTGGTCATTGGTGAGACTGCAGAGACTTGGCAGGTCTCTATAATGCACTAAATGCTCATTTTAAATATATCTGTCACTTGTCTTGTTGCTGTGAACAAATACCTGACAAGAAGAAGCTGTATTTTTGCTCACAGTTCAAGGGGAAGGGGAGGCAGAGGGAGTGGGAGGTAGGTGACCACACTGTCTGCAGTCAGGAAGCAGGTAGCTGAGATGAAGTGGAGCCTAGCTATAAAACCTCACAAATTTTCTTAACTTTTTGGCTTCATTCAAACTGTGTAACACTTAGGGAATTTCTATAGTTATTAAGTTGTTAAAGAATGAATAAAACAACAAGTTTAGGAAAGACAGGATCTGGAGATCTTTTCCCAAGAAGTATCTGACATTACTGCCAACAAGCTGGACCCTGAGTCACATATACCCTTATAATGCACTAAGTGGTTAATAAGCCGAAGCAATTTGGAGTTTTGATAACTCAGCTAAAGGGCTAACACTGGAAATTTCCAAACTAGTCTTGCTTAATTAACCAAAGTCACTATTTTGTGTTTATTGTTCTCATTATTGAGCTAATGAGCATAGCGATTGATCTTAATCTTACTTCTTTTAGAATCTGTATTTTCAGAATCATCATAGGATATAATTGTGGCATTGTATCATTGTATTTATTTTCATTAATTCAATTTTTGATGTCCTATTAATACTTGGGTTTCATTAATGCGAATAAGGTCTTAGAGGAGGAAATGATACAGAGACAGGTTTACCATCTAGCACTGTGTCCACAGGATGAAGTGTTTTTCTAGTACAGAGTAAGCCTGGTCCTGACCTGTTGGGTGTCTCCACAAAGTGTAGAGTAATAAGTGAGAGCTTGATGTATTTGAAAGGAGCAGCCAGTGAGGTCTGGAGCTAGTGGATCTTATCCATGTACACAAACAAAATCAGTTAACTAAGAGCATAGCTACATTCTGAGTAGATTGAATGAATGCCCAGGCTCTTGGGCTGGTAGATGATCACTTGTGAAAGAAAGGGAACATACTGGAGAAGTACATGAACTCTCTTTTTATTTGATTAAATACAATAGATAGCCATTGACAAAGACAGTGTAAGTGCTGATATGCCACTAGAGTGAGGGCATCTATCATTAACTTGTTAATGAAAATTTTAGGTCAGTTACTACAGAGAGAACCTTCAGGAACCTCTGAAGCCTTATGGCTCACAGATGAAATTGAGAACAATTCTAAGCATGGATAAAGGCATCACAATAGCAAATGATGGGTTTCAAAGAAATGCCCCTAAGCTATCAATAAGATAAAGATTTTGATCAAGAGGAAAAGCCAGTGTTTAGTTTTAAGATAAAGGGATGATAAAAGATACAAAACCAAATATGGTTAACATAGTATTACTGAGGCAGGCCAGACCAGTTGATGCATAGAAATATATAACTATTCTATATCTTGTGAAGATTTTGAAATTTTAAAATTCATAAAATGACTGTGGTTTATATGCTTAGTATTCTCAATTCCTAACGAATAGTCATTCTACTATCTACTACTATCATTCTACTACCAAATTTGGTGCTTGTAACTTTATCTTATTTTTACAGAAAGTATGTAGAATGTTCAAATTCTACCAAACCTGCATCTGTCCCTGACATCATCATAAACTTGAAAGTCTAGAGAGTAGGTTTTCTTTTTTATTTTTTTAGCATTTTAACATTTTCCAGTGAAGTAAGAGCTTTTTTACAACATGAGGAAAGCCTTAAGAAGTTGTACTGGTGGGTATGTATAGAACCTCAAAGGTAAGAGTTTCCTAAGTAAAACTGCAGGGACCACAGGTTCTTCTGGACATTCCTTCCCTTTGTGCCAGCCAGAGTCCTGCTCCATTCTGAAGGCCCTCTGCTTTGCACTTGAAGGTCCAACATGGCATCTTTCTGGTCCAACAGTACAGTGACAGGAGGGAAGGAACCAGCTGGTACAGCACCAAGTGAACATTGAAAGCATAGTGGTGTGGACTTGTCTGCTCACCGTACAGCTGGAACCTGCAACCTGAGCTCAGATCCAAATGACTGTTCACTAGGAGATGGATGCTTGTTTGATTGATATGTTGCCCATCAGTCAAGCATAAAGCTAAACAGCCACAGACAGGGTCTGGTCTGGCTATAACTTCAGTGTACATGTGTGATTGTGTCACCCCGGATCTGGCGCCTGACCATGTGCTCCTGTGTTAGAAGCTTGGTTCCAATGTGGCGATGTTGAGATGGTAGAACCTTTAAGAGGTGGGACCTACTGGAAGGGGATTTGGTTTAGGCACCAGCTTTGAAATAGTTAGTATGGTTCTTTTGGAACCTTGATTGGTTCCTGATAGTGGGTTGTCATAAGAAAGAAAAGCAAGTCTGTCCTTTAAAGCTGCCTGGCTTCCTTCCAGTCTTGCTTTGTGATGCCTCCCTCTTACATGAGTTCCTACACTAATGCCATTTGCCACATTGCGATGTGACCAGAAGCCCCCACCCGCACCCCCAACTAAGCAGCTGCTAGCACCATGCTCTTAAATGGCTAGAACTATGTAGAACTGTGAGTTAAATAACTTTTTTTTTTTTTAGAAAGACAAAGGTGTAACTTAAAGAAGAGACCACGAAAACATAGACAACTTTTCCTTTAGTGAAAAAATAACTGGGTTTTCTCATTCAGAATCTCTGAAATTACCCTAGTTAAATGCT
Source organism: Peromyscus maniculatus bairdii (assembly GCF_049852395.1). Taxonomy (NCBI): domain Eukaryota; kingdom Metazoa; phylum Chordata; class Mammalia; order Rodentia; family Cricetidae; genus Peromyscus; species Peromyscus maniculatus. The sequence goes on along the minus strand of NC_134852.1, from coordinate 167,291,512 downwards.
GCATTTAAACTTACCAGAGATTTTCTTAATTTCACTATTATTTGATGTAGGGCATTGTTACAGTGAATCTTAAGTTGTTTTTTTTATTTACAACTTAAATTTGTGTGCGTGTGTGCCACTGTGTATGGCTATTAAGAGACGACTATCAGTCCTCTCCTTCCACACATGCATTCCAGGGATCAAATCAGGTCCCCATACCTGACAGTAGGCACCTCTATCCGCTGAATTATCATGCTGGCCCAATCTTGTTTTGAGTTTAACTTCATCATTTATCTTTCCCCTAAAACTGTATTATATCGTTAATGATCATGCGGAGTGTGGACTTTTTTCAGAGTCCAATCTGATTATAAGTTAGATAACTGCACTCACGTGTTTTGCATTTATAAAATATTTTGAGCAGCCCTAAGGTAAACAGGAGGCAAAGAAAAGCATAAATCCCAAAAGAAGAGAGGTAGATTGAGCCAAGATGTTATGAGTGAAACATACAAAGCACAACAAAACCAATGGATGGAAGTGGCCCTGCTTCTTCATCTTAATGTGTAAGGCAGAGGAGAAAATGTAGTCTTCACAGTTTTCATTTGGGGGTTAAACCAGCCCAGAAAATCAAAAGTTGTCCTTATTTGAAAGAAACATCCTTGTGCTGTTTAGAGTTCATAGCATGTGCTCACAAAATATGGGAGGAAGAAATATGGGCTCTGTGGTCAGATGACTTGGTTTGCATCCCAGTTTGGCTGCTTGCTAGCTTTCTGACCTTGGACATGTAATTTACCTCTTTAAACTTTGCTTTGTCTGAGACAAAGGGCTAATAATAACAGTCTCCAATGCATGAGGTAAGCACCTAACAATGTTATGTTGCTTTTTATTATTTCATAAAAGATATGGAAATATAATTCAGATGGACAGGTTATTATATACCACTTTAGAAAACCAAGGGCCGTAACATTTGATTATTACCTAGAAAGGACATTTCCCTGGACACGTTGCTGCCTGGCTTAAGGTCTAGCATAAGAAAATTCTGCATGAAAAATTGTCTTTCTTTGGGGAAGAAGCTATGATGGATCTACTTTGTGAATGCTTTGAAATCTGGTCCACAGACTGCTTTTCAGTGCTAATGACAATAGACATTGCTTGCTAGATCCTGGCCCTGAGGTTTACCACAGGATGTCTGTGGCTGGGATGCTGCCCGAGCATTCCAAAGCAGTAAATCCTGCCAGCTGGACCATCAAACCTGTGGTCCAGTGGTGCTCGCCAGCATACAGTCAGTGAGTAAAGGTCCCTGTAGGAACTTACGCTGGAGGAATGTGGGAGAGGCACCTGACCTGCCAGTTGCTTCCTCTAGGGATTGAGGTCCCAACAGCCGAGTTTGGGGGACACTGCAGATTTGAGGCACCTAGTCGAATCTGCTCACTTCTCTGCAGATACTAATCTGCTCTTTGAAGTCTTGAGTTACCTGATGGCAGAGAACAGCTGGTGCCAGGAAGCAGAGAGCTGCCCTGGGAGACTGTTCCAGGCACTTGGAGCTTCAGGTTTCACCTTGCCCACGCATGTTAGTGCACCAGTGGCGGCGAGCGACTCGTCTGCTCTGCGGGCTGTGGAGCCAGGAAGGCGAGAACGTGCTGCTGCCTTCTCAGTGGCATTTAAGGGCTGCGACTGCTGTTGTTATCTCCACAGAAATGGACTGTCTGTTGCCGTTTCGACTGACGAGGGGGGGAGGGCGGGGGAGCGGGGTACAAACCCACCAGATTTTTATGTCTGTTTTATATCTGCTTTCAACCTTAAACAACTATATTAAGTGCTCTTTGGGTTAGGCTGAAATGCTCAAGGAACCTCATTATAGAATTAATTATCATGGCATTTTATGAAGGGGAAAGATGAGTCCAGCTGGGAGACTCCTGCCCTGATTGCTGCTGGTGCTGTCTGATTTCCGTAACTGCCAGAGGTGCATTTTGCAGGCAGGCTTGGACAGACACACGTTACAAGACAGGAAACTGGAAGGGGCAGAGAGGAAAACAACAATAAAATACCACCAATCAGTTTTCTTTTTTGAAATTGTAAATTATATATAAAAAAGAAATTGAAACATGAATAGACAAAGACTTTGTTTATTTATTGCTGAGAGAGGGCTATTAGGATGCTGGGCTGTGTTTCCATGGCATTGTGAAGACATAAACAGAAAACACAGGCTAATGCATTCAGTTAGACATAGATTTAAAAGTCTAATGTGCAATCTAAATATGTATCACATGTATTCTTGCTACTTATTTATCTATTATATATCCACCAGTGAAGGGAGACTGCCTAACTAATGGGAGACTGTGATCCATTTGTAAATATGCCTGGGAATTTAAACCTTCATGGTTTGATGGATGTCTGTGGCTTTGCTGTGTTCTTTGTTGCCTGAGGATCACTGATCACTTGTTAATCTACCTTTGCCTCTTCCAGACTGTGGCTTGTAAATGCAAATGCTTTAATCCACCTTCCAGGCAGGTAACCTGAAGGCAGGGAGTGAGTGAAGTGGGTATGAATCATGATGAGTGGCAAAGAAGCAGGAAGTAGAGAGCCGGGCCTCTTACACACACACACACACACACACACACACACACACACACACACACACACTCACACTCACACACTCACACGCGCATACTAGCTTATTTCATGACATATGATACATTTTAAAGAGAATCAATCTGCAATTTAAAATTATAGACTAAGAAATTACTGTTTGGAGCAAATACATTAAAGCAGGCAGAGTCCTAGGATTGCCAGGTTGTGATGTCTGTTTTGTTGACTCTGCTGACAAACCTTTACCCCTTCAAACTGCCCACTGCATATAATGAGGCAATACCAAAGAAGTAGAGCCAGAATCCATTAGTGCCTCGCTTACTGCCATGGTCCCACCTGCCTACTAAGTCCTTAGAACCTCCAGCTTCCAGGGCCTGTGAGAAAAGCATCAAGTAAAGGGGCAGAGAAACAAAAGCGCCCGAACTGAGGAGGGCACAAAGCTCCAGAGAGGCAACAGCAAGAAAGCAACTGATGGGAGCAGAGGGAGGATCATTCGGGTGGAGATCAGGCTTGTAAACAGGGTGGGTACCACTCAGAGAACTCATCATCCAGGCAGCTAATCATGAAACTTTAGGCACAGGGAATGCTTAGAATAATGAGTGCCTCCCTGAAATCAATGGATAACATTGGGGTCTACCAGAACTTTTCCTTCCAGGAGTTCCCTCACCATTTTTATAGAATGGATTCAGAGCAGAGTAGACAAGGGATCAGAGTTTTATGCTCTACAACAAGCAAATTAACTGTTACAGGTGAGCTTCATACTTTTTGTCCAATACTGACGTGTGGAATGGATTTTTGGTATTCAGGACTATGGTTGAATCCAGGCTGGTTCTGAGATATAGTATAAGACTTCAGAGATAGAAACACAATCTGTGTCGCTCACAATAAAATGATAAATTAAAAGTAAATATCTTGCATATAGCATGTTTTCTATATCCCCAGAAATAGAGTGGATTGCTTGGAAAATCTCTAAATATTGAATTAAAAACTCAAAAAAAAATCTATCAAAAACCTTCCATTGAGTTGTATTTTTATTCGCCTTACTTGGTTTTCTGACACTCCACATGGAACCACTGTTTTTGGCAACTGCCTTTGCCTCATTGGCTCCTCGCTTTCCATAAGGCTTTTCTCACACTGTGGCAGGGAACTACCATCTCTTTGACTTTGTCTTCTAGTTCCATCATCCTTATCACCACCGCCATCATCATTACCATCAAACATGCACTAAAACAGAAAACACCCTCTTCTACCTGCAAAGTGAATGTGTTTCTTTCTTGCCCTCTGGCCTGTCGCAAAGGGGGCTGGGTTTCTGTGAAGACAATCCCCTCGGTGCCTGTATCCCCGCATGCTTGAATTACCTGCCAAGTGCTTGCGGTATAAATTATAGCTGTCTGGTGGGAGCTTTAATTCATATGCTTGATGTTTTAAAAAAATATTTTCAAGGTTGAACTCCATAAATTCAAAATTTTGACGGGGTTATGTCTGCTCTCATTTTTCCCTATCTTCCTCTTGCATTGAGAACTAAATCTTCAGAAGGAGATGCCACAAGAAAGAATACTGTGTTTTGATGTGTCTCAATTAATGAATACTGAGTTAGCATAGGCTAGAGAGTCATATATCATATGACACTACTGATTTACTCATTCAAATGAGCCAGCTTTTTAAACATTTAAGGCATTTTTGGTTCTCAGGAGTGTGTTGTTCTGGTCCATACACTTGGGCACATGCTGTGTAAGACACTAACATGCAGATGGTGTTGCATACTACTACATGATTTGCTATTGCAGTGAAACTGGGAAATGATGAATGTTTACTTTGTGTCTGCCTTCACGTTGGACAGAAACTTAGTTTAACAATTATCTTGTCCCACAGAAACTAAACAGAGATCGGATTTCCAGATTAACTAATTGACATCCTGGAATGAGGGGAAGGTGAGGTTGAAACTGTTGGCTACAGGCAGACACCATGCGAATGGCCATTGAAAACCAGAATTGAACTTGGTACCCGATCCAGTGAGAGATGTTTTGCCAATAAGCGATTCACAGGAAAGAATAGGAGAGGCAAGGAAGGAATGGTTATGAGGTTGAGGTTCAAACTAATGGTACTGCCTTGCATATAAACATATTATTTCAAGTTGCATCCTGTGAAGAGAGTCTCTTGTACCTAAGGCCTGTATTTCTTCATTTGTGTATTTCTTTAGCTTTTGTGCTAGAGGGGATATGCACTTGGGTAACAGAAGATGCTCTGACTTGCTGAACTAGGAAGTAGCTCTCCACACTTTCTGTCTGTCTTTGCTCTTGGCTATCTTCCCTCTGGAGGAAAAGGTTACAAACTGTATCACTGTCCTCTGGTTTGACCTTGTCTTCCTCCTGTCTGTCCCTACTCTAAGGATAGGTTGCCCTGCAAAGTGTCCCCTGAGTAATCTGCTTTCCTCCCAAACCATAGATCTTCCTCTGATCAATATTGAACTGTGATTCAATGATATAAGGACCTAATAGCATTCCTTGCTTCACAGATGAAATCCCCGGAGCTTGGGTAAGTGAAGACTTGTTCTTTACAGTAGACAGAGGAAGCTACCGAGGTTCCCAAAAGTCACTGGTGTATCTGAATAGAGACTTCAGGTTTTGTGAGCAAAATTAGGGAGAAAACCCTTCATGTCTTTGGTAATTCTCCGTTTTCCCAGAACACCTTGATTGCATGTGGATAACTTTTTCAGTTTGCAAGGGAGACTGACATTAAGGTTGAAGGTGAAAATAGTTGATAAACTGAAAGAAGCCTCTTTCCAGTGCCAGTAACAGCAGCGGCACAAGAACAATGCTAGCAGGTGTTTGCTGAGGGTTACTGTGTCTCAGGTATCTCACATACATGGCCTTACTGCATTTGCACAACTGTAAAACGGGCACTATTGAGTGTCCTGATGTTCTGTTTTCACCTCGCCCTTTGTGCTGCTCTGAAGCTCGAACAGGGCACCAAGAGATGACTTTTCTTATCCAAGCTCTAGGTTGCTCAGGTATATAATTTCCTTTAGCTGATAGTGGCATTGTAGTTCACACTAGTAAATATATTTATTACTCAACATTTGACCAAACTCAGTAGAAGTAATAGCAGGTGGCATGTAAAGCTTTCCGCGAGATGGAGGGGCTATGGTTGATCCTGTAATAGAGCACTCATTTTCTTTCCTGGTCTGACATTCATTAACTCCTCCCCAGACTCTTCTCCTAGGTGAAACTAAGTAGACTCTGGTGCCATTCCTAATTATGGCTTATTTATTTTCACGTAGTGCCTCATTATAATGAAATTAGCATAAATCAGAGGAATCTTGCCAGGGCACCTGGGTAACAGAGGATGCTCAGTTTCTCTGAACTAGGAAGTAGCTCTTCACACTTTCTGTCTGCCTTTGCTCTTGGCTATCTTCCCTCTGGAGGAAAAGGTTGCAAACTATATCACTGTCCTCTGGTTTGACCTTGTCTTCCTCCTGTCTGTCCCTACTCTAAGGACAGGTTGCCCTGCAAAGTGTCCCCTGAGCAATCTGCCCTCTTCCCAACCATAGATCTTCCTCTGATCAATACTGAACTGTGATTCAATGATATAAGGACCTAATAGTGTTCCCTGCTTCACAGATGAGATTTAGGGAGGGAGAGAAAACTGTTCAAGGTCGTACAGCTAGGAAGAAATAGAGGTAGAGTTCTAACCCAAATCTGCAGATACCCAAGACCAACCTTTGCCAACCTATGCTGGCCCTTTTAACTGTTGCAAAAGGGCCATGAAGGGCAATTGAGAAATCAGGGCTACCCTCTCCTTCTATCATGGACCTGGTCTGGATAGCTGTGTGATGTGGGGCGGGCAAGCCTTGGAGATAATGAAGCTAATTTGTAGCATTGATCTCATTTCACTGACATCTTATTTTCAGTTTAAAAATAAAAAAATAAAACAAAGGACTGACTTTAAATTAGAATTGGTGCTAATAAAATTTTCATTTGATATTAAACTTTTGTGGTAATTCTTACATTATTGATTACTTTCAGTGAGAATTCAGGGGCACTGTACTTTCTGTGCATTTTTTTCTGGAGTAGAAATGCAAAGTTTTCCAACCAAAATTATTGCAGCAAGGGTAAAAGATATTGCTTAGTAGAAGAATTAAACAGGAAATACCTTCAACAGAAGAAATGCTTGTGTTTTACTTGAGGGGAAAACTCTGAAATATCAAGCATTAAAACAACCCCCACCTATCTTTGCAAATGTATTCTATCTCACACTCACAATAGCTGAGAATGTGCTTTGTTCCATTGCACACAGTCTAAAGGGCACAGAAGCGCACATGCCTCCATCCCAGGCACTGGAAGGCTGCCTTAGATATTACATATTGTGGTGTCTGCTTGTCATCCGACTTGATACCTTGTACAGGAACTCTTTTTAAGATGTTCTAAATGAGAACCATATTTTCAATTATAAAACTAATGTACAGAAACAGAATTTTGAAACTAAACCTCAGTTGTCTATTTTATTCTCCAACTGCCAAATCTCCTACTTCTTTTCTTTCTCTGTTTTTTTTTGTTCCTTTTAGAAGGAGATAAAGGATCAATGTAGTATTTGAAAGCAATTCAATAGATATTGTATGAAGTTCCGAGTCTCTTTTTAAGAATCTCTTGATCAATTCAAATTCTTACAAGCAGTTCTTATGCTCAAATTATTTCCCCATTAACAGAGAAACAATTGAGACCTGCAGGAAGATGGAATGATTATACTATGGCTTCTTTTATGTTGTCCCTATTCTTTCAGCAGCAGAAGTAGAAAGACTGACCCACAGAAGTGGTGATGAGTGACATCCTAGCCTATGCTGAATGCACCTCTTAATCTTTGACTCTCCCTTGCTACCTTCCTCACCACCCAGTGGAAATATATATGAAAAACTAGATACTATGCAGTGATGGTTGCATCCAGCAAGTCATGAACTTAACATGCACTTTTAAATACAGGCTGGGTTACCAGAGGACACAGCTCACTAATGAGTCACTCCTGTTGACCTTGCAACTCTAGAATCAGAACAAGAGAAAGAGGCATTTACATACAGTCAGTGGCCTCTTATGGCCCCTTGAAAGACTTCTGCACCTGTAGAAAAAGCTGATACACAGGGACAATGCTTTGTTTTAGTTAGCTTCATGTCTTTCTTGTTATCAGCATCTCACTAATAGCAGAAAGTTCTGTAGAGATCAGGGCTTAACAGAAGTGAAGATAACTGTGGACGTTCAAAACCTACTTCCTTTGCTCATTTTAGATATTGCAGTTCATTTGACAGTTAAAAAAATTAACAAGATCTCTAGTCTTTATAGTATTTATGATATATAATAATGGGGAAATAGAAAAAAATGAAGCAGTGAAATAATAGCAGTTATGTAAAGTGATCTAGAGAAAATGAAAATGGCAGAGATTGAGCCTGCTGGGGAGCACAGTTACTGCTGGAGACTAGGGGGTATATCAGTCAGCACTGGACAACTTAGTGTGGTCCAGGAACACTATGACCACTCACTTGCTTTTAGCAATCCAGATTTCCTCAAGGTGTGGTAGCATTATCTTGGAGGCTGAGGCAGGAGGAGAGAGAGTTTGTGGCCAGCCTGAGCAGACCCCCACCTCAAAAACTAAAAACAAAAAGGAAATAGAAACTTTATCTCAAGATAAAGAATCTTCAGCATGAGTATCTTGGAGGAACTTGAGTTCTCCAGGTGAGTCTTAGGCCGTCTACCTTTTGAGATACACTGAGCTGGGCTATAAAGCAGTTCTGGAAACCCAATTCTAAGAACCACTACTGCCATCACTGAAAACATGGCTGGTTGGACACAAGGAACCAGAGAAAATTAGGAGGGAGTTTTACAACTAGTTGGAAAGCATTTGCAGATGGCTGGTAAGTTGGCCCAGGAAGAACCATACATGTACAACAGGAAAACTGGTTTAAAGCAACACCATGAGAGGTGAGACCCGAGGGAGACCTGTCCTGTGAACTGCATTCTGGAAAATAGCTAACAGTAAGTGAAAAGATCAGGAATGAAAAGATAAATAGTGTTTCCCAGGATGAGAAAAAATAAAAGGTAATTGATGCTGCTGGCCCAGAGGAAGGTTTTTATTTCTGTGTTAATTATTACTAATGACTACAGGAGCTCACAGCAAACACATGGTCTCATGCTTTTGAGTTGCCAGCACTCGAGTGCTAGCTATTACTTCTTGGATCCCCCTTGAGACTGATGTGATTTAGAGAAATCGTGTGACATAATAGGAAGTGCATGCATCTTATTTCAACTCCTGTATGTGGCATATTTAGCAATGTGTCTGGGACAGCGTAAGGTCTTTGAAACTTTCTTTTTCATCTGTTCAGGAGATTATGATATTATTACACAGAATTAATAAGGGCTCAGAGGAACCTGATCAATATATTTTGTGGCATTTGTGTCAAGTAGCAGACACAGAGGATACTATGGCTTATGTCTATATAATATGCACAAAAGTGATAAATAATGGTGCTGATTTAGGGTGGAAGAGATTGGGAATTGAAAAGGCTTTCAAGGGTCTCCTAGCCCGTTATTACATCTAACCTGATCCCTAGAAATTTCCTGGAAGTTGGTTATGTATTCATGCTTGAGACTTTTGTGGCAAACAGCTCATCCTTTTAAAAAGTTTTTTTGACAAAGCCTTTTCAATTCAGCATTTTCCAAAATACATGTTTCAGAGGACCAGTTAATCAATATGGAAACTCACACTTGAGGAAAAATATGTGTTGTAAGGTCAAAGAAATTCACAAACTCCTGGTTCCAATAAAGTTCCACATGTTGACCTATCTGCTGTTTGTTTATTATACAGCTTCTTAGACCTATTTTCAAAAGCATGGTGGCTTTATAGAAGAATGCTATATTTTCTAGATAATACTTCCTTGAAGGATGTTTTTGAGATCTGGTGTTTTTGCACACAGCATACTATGTAAAATAGAAATATTACATAACTTTTCCTTATATTAAAGAAAGCTTCTAATATCTGGAAGCATTCCTTTCATCTTTGCCCTCCAGAAATGAAAAAAGAATTATGTCCACCCTGCTTTTGCTCAAAGACCCATGGACCCAGTGCATAAATTAGAGACATGGCATATCCTGGTGGCATTTCCCTTCAGTATCAGAGACTTTAGACCCTCGTGCATGCAGATGGGTTACTGAACAGCAGATGGGATGAATCTCCCTTGCTGATATTTCCAATTAAACACGGAGGGAAGTACTTATCTGAAAGACAAATAAGAGCGTCACAGGAATTGTCTGTGAGTGCTTTTGATGCCTCTTGCCACTCTGTCACCTGTCTGCAGGCAACATTACGATACCATCTTGGAGTTCTGGATGAACAAAGCAGAAAAAGTAAATGGAAAGGGTTGGCCAAGAGCACCGAGGGAGTCTAGGTGACAGATCCCAGAATAAAGAGACAGTGTCTGGCTCCTGTGGTCTCGGCTTGTGAAAAGAGCACAGCTCTGAGAGGTCATTTGATGCTGTGAAGGGAAGATGAACCTTCTTCCTCCTATGACATCTTTGTGATGGGATCCTCTGATGTCTCCAGGTCCACATTAGTTATGTAATGAGAAAGTGCCGCTGTCATTAAAGGCTCAGGGCAGTTATAAATAGTCTCTGAGCATTTGGAGCAGTGAGAAATCCTTTTACAAAACATACATTCATGTCTTAGTCAAGGTTTTAATGCTCTGATAAAATACCATGGCAAAAGCAACTCGGGGAGGGGAAGGTTTTGTAGCATGAATCTCTAAAGGTCTTTTAATAAAAAACCTGCAGTCAGGTATTGTGGTAAATGCTGAAAGATCAGAGAGACAAAGGAACAAGCCACAGCCAACACCTCTTACCTCACCAACTCCTCAGCCTGAAAAAGCCTCTAATTCTTGCTTCCTCACACCTTATATACCTTTCTCTGCCCAGCCATCACTTCCTGGGATTAAAGGCCTGTGTGCTTCCCAAGCAAAGGCAAGAGATCTCAAGTGCTAGGATTAAAGGTGTGTGACTCCCACATACTGGGATTAAAGGTGTGTACCACCACTGCCTGATTCTGTTTCTCTCCTAGACTGAGTTAATCTCATGTAGTACAGGGTGGCTTTGAACTCACAGAGATCCAGATGGATCACTGCCTCCCAAGTGATAGGATTAAAGGTGTTTGCCACCACTGTCTGGCCCCTACATTTAATCTAGTGGCTTGTTCTGTTCTCCAATCTTTAGCCAAAGTTTATTAGGGTACATAATATATCACCACAAGGTTTATTTCTTCTTACAACTCCTAGGTCACACACCATCCCTGAGGAGTCATGGCAGGAACATGATGGCATGAACTGAAGCAGAGAACATGGAGGAATGGAGCTTTCTGGCTTTGTCCCCAAGGCTTGCTCAGCCTGCTTTCTTACACCATCCAGTACTACTTGCCCAGAAGTGGTACCACCCATATTGGGATGGACTCACCATAATGCTTCATCTTTTGCAAAGATAAATTATAAAAGTAAATTGTGCTAGTTGAGTTTTGTCAACTATCTAGACATATTTGGAAAGAGGAAATCTTGATTTAAAAAGTGCCTCCATTAGATTGGCTTGTGAGTAAGTCAGTGGAACATTTTCTTGATTAGTGATTGATGGTGGTAAGGTCGCCTATGCAAGGATTGCTCAATTATGGATCATGACACACCAGAGAAGGCTGCCTGGGTGTTTCTGAAAATGAGTTTGTGAATATTTTAGAGTTGTTTTTAACATATCCCTTCTCTTCCCTCTCTATCCTTCCATCACTTCCCACAGTTTTGAGACTTCTTTTTCTTCTGTGCCCACCATCAAGTTAAGTTTGTGTTGCTCCGCTGTTCTTGGGAGTCAGATCTGTCCTGGTGTGTGGTCAGCCTACTAAGGGTCGCACCATTGCAGGAAACTGACTCTTACACTCAGCATCTGTCCAGTGCCAACAGCTCCTCAGTTAGTGGTGGGATTTTATGCTCACCTTCCCATATCTATCCTGGGAATTTGTCTGGCTGGAGCTTCTAGGGGCCTTGTGCCTGTTGTCATAATTGCTGTGAGTTCAGATGTGAGTCTGCTCCGTTGTGTATGGAAAACACCATTTCCCTGATGTTTTCAATGACCTCTTCCTCTCGCAAATATGTCTGCCTTCTCTTCTGCAAAGTTATACCAGTATTGTACCAGTAAGCACTTCTCTCCTGGCAAGTTGGTATTGTAGCATGCACAGTTGAAGGTGGCAGGGGATGGACAGAGTTAGTTGACCTTTTCCATGAATTTGAATGCTCCATAACTTCTGGGACTATGAAAGATAGCCATTAGGGAGGAAGCTTTCAGCTTGGATCCATCATTATGTCTTTCTTCATCCAAGCTGTGTGGTTTGTTCAACAACAGGGGCTTGGCATCTAGTTCTGGTGGGGGATCAATGGTAATGACTATGAACTATATAATTTTGGTGGCCTCTGAGGCTTTCCCAGACAACTCCTAGGGATGTGCCCCACACTTGGTACTTGAATTTTTTTCTTTAATAACTCATACCTCATGGGATCAGAATTATCCATTCATAAATGATACTTCTGTTCAAAGTCCCCTTTAAAAAAGCTGTTTCAAAATTAGCTTCTAAAATAATCTGCTTCCAAATGACTTCTTCATACATCCTAGTTTTAGTTAACCTTTTCCCTACATCCCAAGTTTTCTCCCATCATCTACCTCATCCCTGTTTAAACCTTGCCTGCTCCAGTAAGACAAGATAGGAGAGTAAAGGGGATACACATAGGAAAAGAAGTCAAAGTATTCATCTTTGTGGATAACATGCATAACAGATCTTAGAGATGGCACTGAAAAACAGAAGATGAAAACTTTCAGCAAATTGGCAGGATATAAAACACACTAAAATAAGTAGCCTTCCTGTATACTAATGACAAACACATTGATAATGAAATCAGGGAAACAATCTCATCCACAAAAAAAGAACAAAATGTCGGAGACTAAATCTCATAAAGAAATGAAAGAACTTTACAATGAAAACTTTAAAGATACTGAAGAGAGAAAACACTAGATAATATAAAGGTCTTCCATGCTCATAAATTAGAAGAATTAATACTGTGAAAATGGTAACTTTGCCAAAAGTAATCTACAAAATCAGTGCAATCTCAACAAAAACAGTTTCTGAATATATACTTTTCTTAGTAGTACATAGAAAACTTTCCAGGACAAATCACATGATAGGCTACAAAGCCCCCCCCCCAAAAAAAAAAAACCAAAATTGACAATTAAAAAAAAATCCCTTGAGATCAAGGGTTGGAGAGATGGCTCAGCAGTTAATAGCATTGGTTGTTCTTCCAGAGAACCAGCGTTTGTTTCCCAGCACCCATATGATGGTTCATAACCTCTGTATAAACTGTAGCAGTTCCAGAGGCTCTGACACTCCCTTCTGTCCTCTGCAGATACTAGGCATGCAAGTGGTACATGGACATACTTGCAGCCAAAATAGCCATAAAATAAATACATAAAGTAAAATAAAAATTAAATTAATCATATTGATTTTTTCTGACAGTGTGATGAAATTAGAAATCAATAATAAAAAAATTTTAGAATCTATTAAAATATAATACAAAATGTTAAACTGCTTACCTTTGAAGTAATTGATACTGTGAAAGAAGACCAATTGTCACTTCTTTATAGAGAATATATTATTTATAGACTCCCAAACACTGGCTAAAAGCTATTAAACTAATAAGTGAATTCAGTCAAGTTACAGGATAGAAAATCAACATACAGAAATAGTAGCATTGCTGTATGCTAATAGTGAATTATTTGAAATGGAAATCAAGATACCACTCACATGTGCAGTATCTACAAAGGCAATTAAAAATTTAGGGGTAAATTTAACCATAGACATGAAAGATCTCTATAATGAAAACTATAAAATATTGATGAAAGAAATTGAAGAGAGCACACATATACACAAAAACCCATGTTCTTGGGAAGATACCATTTTTAAAATGTTCAAACTACCCAAGCTAATTTACAAGTTCAGTGCAAACACTATAAAATTACCAATGATGTTTTTTTTTTAACACTAGGAGAAAAACCAATTGTAAACTACATATGATACCACAAAAACCAGAAGTGCCAAACCTATGAAGAGATTAAAGATGTAGAGGGGAGAGATAGTCAGAAGGGGAATGGGTCCAAAGCTGTGATAATCCAAAACTCCCTTGTACTTATATAAAGGCAGACATAGACAAACAGAACAGAGTTTAGGGTTAAAACCATGTACCCATAGCCCATTGCTCTTAAACCAAGGTACTAAGAATTGCAAGAAAAAGAATGGAGTTCTTAATAAATGGTGCTGGAAAATTAGGATAGCCTCATGTGGAAGATAGAAACGAGATTCTATCTCTCATCATTTAGAAAAAGTCACCTCAAAGTGAATTAGAAACTTAAAAATGAGACTTAACTGAAACCTTGAGGCAAAAACAGAGAGAAAGTATTCCAGGACATTGAATAGGTAAAGCTTATGAGGATAAATTCCCAAATTCACAGGAATAAAAAGGCAGAAATGGACAGAAATAATTAAAGCAAACTGTTGATCTTTTGCTCACCAAAGAAAATAATCTATAGAGTGAAGGAAAAACCTACAGGCCACACAAACACACACACATTCACATCTCTATCTATCATCTATTTATCTATCATCTATCTATCTATTATCTATCTATCTATCTATCTATTCAGATGCACACACATATGAAACATGAAAACTGAATGCAAACATAAACAAGGAAGCTAATTAAAAATAACCTGAACATTCACCCTGACACCCAAATCACACAAAAACTCAACAAAGAGATTACAGACGAGTTTCCCTTGTGAACATTGATACAAAAATACTCAATAAAATACTTGTAAACTGAATCCAAGAACACATCAAAAAGTTCATCCACCATGATCATGTGGGCATTAACTCAGAGATGCAATGATGGTTCAACATATGAAAAGCTGTCAATGTAATCCATCATATAAACAAACTGAAAGAAAAAAAATCACATGATCATTTCATTAGATGCTGAAAAAGCCTTTGACAAAATACAACACCCCTTCATGATAAAAGTCTTGGAGAGAGAAAGGATACAAGGAACATATCTAAACATAATAAAATCAATATACAGCAAGCCAAAAGCTGACATTAAATTAATTGGAGAGAAACTTAAATCAATTCCACTAAAATCAGGAACAAGACAAGGCTATCCACTATTTAGTATATAGTACTTGAAGTTCTAGCTAGACAACTAAAGGAGACACAAATTGGAAAGGAACAAGTCAAAGTATTATTCACAAATGATATGATGATATACATGAGTGACCTCAAAAATTCTACCACGGAACTCCTACAGCTAATAAATACCTTTAGTAAAGTGGCTGGATACAATATTAACTAAAAAAATCAGTAGTTTTTCTGGACACAAATGGTAAATGGGCCAAGAAAGAAATCAAGGAAACAAAAGTCTTCACTATAGCCACAAATAATATAAAATTATCTTGGTGTAACTCTAACCAGGCAAGTGAAAGACCTGTATGACAAGAACTTCAAGTCTTTGAAGAAAAAAAATTGGAGAAGATATTAGAAGATGGAAAGATCCCCCATGCTCATGTATTGGTAGGATTAGCATAGTAAAAATGGCCATCTAAGCAAAAGCAATCTACAGATTCTATGCAACCCCCATTAAAATTCCAATGCAATTCTTTGCAGACCTTGGAAGAACAATATTCAACAATATTCAACTTCATTTTGAAAAACAAAATGAAAAACAAAATGCCAGAATATCTAAAACAATCCTATATAATAAAAAATCTTCTGGAGGTAACATCATCCATGATTTCAAGTTCTACTACAGAGCTATGGTAATAAAAACCATATGGTACTGTTATAAAAACAGACAGGTGAATCAATGAAATCAGATTGAAGACCAAGATGTAAATCCATACACCTATGGACACCTGGTCTTTGACAAAGTAGCCAAAATTATACAATGGAATAAAAGGAAGCATCTTTAACAAATATTGCTGGTCTAACTGGATGTTGGCATATAGAAAAATGCAAATAGATCCATACCTATTGCCCTGCACAAAACTCAAGTCAAAGTGAATAAAAGACCTCAACATAAACTCAAATACACTGAACCTCTCCAGCTACAAATGGTGCCCAATGTGTTGGCAAGAGTTTCCACCTAAAACCTGAGTAAAAAGATTCTAAAACAGAGCTAAAAACAGTTCCTAGTTGTCTCCTTCAAGTTAGTGGCAGCCTGCATGTTTGAGCTGCTATCTACTATGGTGGATTCCTGGGGTGCTTGACCTGCAGTATGGCAGGAATGAGGCCTCTGCAAGTGGCACATTAAGCTGCGTGGTGGATTTAGTCTTTGCTAGTACAAAAAAAAAAAAAGAGGTTACTGGGCTACACGCTGCTTTGATAGAAGCATAGACCCACTATTTCTGAGCGTTGATGGCTCCCAGAGCTGGCAGAAAATGTACCACTGCCATGTTGGGAAGCTGAAGTGGGTGAAGCCAGCAGCTACAGCACTGTTTCAGTCTTAGAATGCTGCAGTTTAAAGCAATAGGCTCAAGGTAATATAAAAAATAAGTCACGTAAAGATGGCTACCACACAGAGAATCTGGATTATGTTCTCTTTGATATTCATAACTGAAGAAAAAACATTTGATTGCAAAATCTGTTGAGTTATGCCAAAATGTCTATTTTAAAGGTACCTTGACTTCAAAATTTGGATGTAAGGATATGTTGCTTTGGAAAGGAGGCTCTGCTTTTGTTTCCACAGACAACCAGAGGCTATGGATTTTGACCAGCCAAGACCCCCTGAAAGATCTCCAATGACACCAAGGCCCAGATGATCCAACATCCAGAACCATTTCAAGGCAACTGGCTCAGATGATACACCCACATGGACTAATCCATAATCCTAAAATTTTCTTTGTGTTTCCATAAGATACAGCGCCCCCCCTCCAGCAGGAGGTAGTAAGAGAAGCTACGCCAAAATTCCCAAATATACCAAGCTGGCTTTGGAGATGTGTAAAAGTTAAAACCTTCCTCTTTAAAAAGAAAAAAAAAAAAAAAGAAAAGGGGAAGTGCTGTGGGATGGTCTGTATGTCAAGTTGCTCTGATTGGTCAATAAATAAAACACTGATTGGCCAGTGGCCAGGCAGGGAGTATAGGCGGGACTAACAGAGAGGAGAACTAAGAGAACAGGAAGGCGGAGAGAGACACTGCCAGCAGCCGCCATGACAAGCAGCATGTGAAGATGCTGGTAAGCCATGAGCGACATGGCAAGGTATAGATTTATAGACGTGGGTTAATTTAAGATTTAAGAACTAGATAGCTAGAAGCCTGAGCCATTAGGCCAAACAGTTTAAATAATGCAACAGTCTGTGTGTTTATTTTATAAGTGGGCTGTCGGACTGCTAGGGCTTGGTGGGACCCAGAAAGAAAACTCTCCAGCTACACCTGATAGAAGAGAAAGTAGGGAATAGCCTTGGATGCATTGGCACAGGAGACAATTTCCTGAATAGAACACCAATAGTGCAGACACTAAGATCAACAATTAATAAATGAAATTTCATGAAACTTAAAAGATTCTGTAAGGTAAAGGACACAGTCAATAAGACAAAATGTCAGCCTACAGAATGGGAAAATGTCTTCACCAGCCCCACATCTGACAGAGGGCTGATTGCCAAAATATATAAAGAACTCAAGAAACTAGACATCAAAGAAACAAATATTCCAATTAAAAATGGGGTACAGACCTAAACAGAGAGTTCTCAAATGGACAGAAGAATCTCAAATGGCTAAAAAAAAAATACTTAAATGTTCAGCATCCTTAGCCATCAGGGAAATGCAAATCAAAATGTCTCAGATTCCATTTTACACCTGCCAGAATGGCTATGATCAAAGGTACATTTATACAGCAGAGTAGTACTCAGCTGTTAAAAACAGCGACATCATGAAATTTGAAGGCAAATGGATGGGACTAGGAAAAATCATCCTGAGTAAGGTAATCCAGACCCAGAAAGACAAACATGGCATATATCATATATCACTTATAAGTGGATAAGTAGCCATAAAGTAAAGGATAACCATGCTACAATCCACAGACCCAGAGAAGCTAGGTAATAAAGAGGGGTCAAGGGGAGATGCTTGCATCTCCCTGGGAGGGGAAATAGAAGAGATTTCATGGGTGGATGGGGGGTAGATGGAGAAGAGGACATGAGGGATCAGGCTTTGGAAAAAGTCAGAGACTGAAAGAGACAACTGGAAAAGGGGTGCATTTCAAGGTCAGGTGGAAACCTGGGACAAGGAGAACTCCCAGAAATCTACAAGAATGACTCCAGCTAAGAGTTCTTGCAGTATCAGATACATAACCTGAACTGAGCATCTCCTATGACCAAGAAAAACTTCTAGTGGAGATTGGGACATCAACTCAGCCAAACAAGCTTTGATATAAGTCTGTCCTGCCTATGGGATGTGCTGGGATAAGGGTTGTACAGAGATTGTGGGAGTTGCCAACCAATGACTAGTCCAGCCTGAGACCTAGACCATAAGAGTGAGCCCACCTCTGACACTGTCTGGAGTGCCAGGACCCAGAGACTGGATGGCCCAGAGACCTAGGATTGAACCAAACACAACTGGAGAAAAAAATGTAATGATGCCTGACGATCTTCTGCTATACTCATAGATTGATGCCTACCTACCCCAATTGTCATTAGAGAGCCTTCATCCTCTTATCAGTGGGAACAGATGCAGGGATCCAGCTCAGCTGGAGGAATCCTGCTGAACAGAGGGAGGAAGGATTGTAGGAGCCAGAGAGGTCAAGAACATTACAAGAAAATTCAGAGTCAACTAATCTGGACTCATAGGAGCTTACAGAGTTTGAATGGATACCCCAGGATCTATGCAGGACTGATCTAGGCCCTTTACATGTATATGACAGTTGTATAACTTGGCCTTCTTGTGGGGCTCCTAGCAGTGGGAACAGAGGTTATCTCTAACTCTGTTACTGGCTTTTGGGAACCTAGTCATTATACCGGGTCAATTTGCCCAGCTTTAATACAAGGGGAGGTACTTAGTCTTGCTGCAACTTGATATGCTATGTTTTGTTGATATCCCCTGGAAGCCTGCCCTTTTCTGAACAGAAAAGAGGAGGCGGGCATTGGGAGGGAGGGCACAAAGGAGGTGGGAGGGAGGGAATGGGAGTAGAGGAGGGAGGGGCAACTGCTATTGGGATTTAAAATAAATTTATATAAAAAATAACCTGAACAATCCGCAAATACCACTCATGTATTTAGTCAGCAAGTATTTCTTAAGAACAGCCAACACTCGAGAAACTGTGATAGTTGCTATAGTTATAGTTCTCCTTACAAGAATTTTTTAGTTAACAGTTAAAGACAATGAAGTCAAGGCAATTATTGCAGGGTGAGATTTGAGAGGGAACTGTAGGGAGGAAAGAAGCTAGGGGGAACACCTGGCAATGGGAATCTTTCCTTAGGGGAAGTGTCGCTTGATTAGAGTCCTTCAGAGAAAAGAAAAGTTGGCCAGATTGCACTCACACCAGCAGCGAGTGCTTCCTTTCCCTGCATCCTGCACTTACTTTGAGATGAAATATCAAAGTAATTTTAATTTGAGTATCCTTGATGGCTAATGGTGTTGAACATTTTCAAATGTTTTTCCATTGTGTTTGTATTGGAGAACACTCTTTGGTTCTATATTTCATTTGTAAATTGAGGTATTTGTTTTCTTGATATTCATGTTTTTGAGTTCTTTGTATATTCTAGATACTAACCCTCAGCTGTATGATCAGAAAATATTTTGCCACTTTGCAAGAATGATGATATCCTTTGCTATGTAAAACTTTTTAGCTTCAAAGGGTTCTACTTATTAATTGTTGGTTTTAGTGTATGGCTGTTGGGGACCTGTTCAGAAAGTCCTTTTCTGTGCCTAAGAGTTCAAGCATAGTCCCAACTTTCTCTCCTATCAGATTAAGTCATCTGTTCTTATATTAAGGTCCTTGGTCCATTTGGAGTTTTGTAAAAGGTGGTAGGTACAAATCTATTTTCATTCTTTTACATGCTGCTATCCATTTTGACTAGACCCATTTTTGAAGATGTTGTCAATATGGAAATAAGTGTAGAAGTTCCTAAAGATATACCATAAGATCAAACTATTCCATTCTTAGACATATACCCAAAGAACTTTACTTCCTGCTACAGAAATACTTGCTCATCCATGTACATTGCAGCTCTATTAATAATATCCAGAAATTGGAAACAGCCTAGGTGCCCAACAACTGATGAATAGACAATGAAAATGTGGTATATTTGCATGATGGAATAATATTCAGGTTAAGAAAAACGAAAGTTTCAAGTAAATGGATGGAGTTAGAAGCAATCATCCTGAGTGAGGTGACCCAGATCCAGAAAGACAAACATTGCATGTTTTCTCTTATATGTAAACATTGTCTTTTAACCTTTAGATATGTATGTTTCATTCAGAATAACCACAGAGGTTAGTTAGATAGTAAAGAGACCAGTGGGGGAAGAGGTTATCTTTTAAAGGAGAAATAGAATATAGAGTTATAAATGAATAAATGAGAAAAATAGACTAGAAGGATTAAATGGGGAGGGGGATGGGAGTACAGGTTAAAGTAGGGGATATAGGGAGAGACAACTAACACTAAAGGCCTTTTTGAAAAGCCACATGTAAACCTACTATTGTATAAGATCCGTGTGTGTGTGTGTGTGTGTGTGTGTGTGTGTGTGTGTGTGTGTGTGTATGAAAATATTTTAAAGAGTCACCATATAAAACCCAACTAGACATGTGCTCCAAAGTAAAATCTCTAATACCAGGAATGGGTTACATCTTTTTAAGCTGTTGGCCAAGAGTAATCATCAATCTTACCCACCTGTGAACCCTTGGAGCTCAATAGCAACAAGATATTCTGATTCAATAGTGGCACAAATGCCATAGGAATAACCTACTACTTTTTCATTTATTTAAGACCTACTATATTATGTGGTAACTACTTGATACTGTTAATGAGATCAAGAACCTGGGATTAAATAGGTCACGGGTCCTAGGGGAAATCCTACTACTCTTATTCTGCTAAATGAACATAGCAATGAAATGATTCCTAAAGATACATTTCTATAGCCGTAGATCAGTGCATCACTCAGCCCTTATCAGAGAAGCTTCTTCTTATAGTAGATGGGAATTAACACAGAGACCCACAACTGAACAGTGGACAGAGAGTGAGAGACCTTGGAGCATTCAGTTCTAGAAGGCATGTCTTCATCACATCCTTCTCTGAAGTCTCAGATCTCTATGAAGAAAAGGAGACAGAAAGATTTTTAAGAGTCAGTGGTGAGAGATGACTCCAAGGAAACAGTATTTTCCAGGTGCAACAAGGCTGATGCATTTATAAACTCACGTAGAGACTCTGTCATCATGTATAAGTCCTGCACAAGTTCAAGTTAGACAAAATCCCAGTATGGAGAGAATGTCATACCCATAGCCTAGAAGTTATTTGCAATAGCTGCTAGGAGACAGAAAGTTAGTTTTCTTCAATGGAATGACTTTGAGGGTATCAATCATACTCCAGGGCAGGCTATATGTTCAGGAGTAACACAAAACAGAGCAGACTGATGTATGATATTTTGATTCTGTTCTGACAAATAAAACTTGCTTGGAGTTAGAGGCTGGAGCTAGCCACTAGCTGACCTAAATTAACCATAGAGGTTTGGAGGACTGTAGACAGATAGGAGACAGGAAGTAGTAAGGTGGAGCTGAGAGAGGATCTCAGCCCTTTTAGACAGAGGAACAGAAGAGGTAGGAGGCAACTGGTGGGTTGCTCCCTACTTCTCTGTTCTTTTAGGTTCTTACCTTGATATCTGACTCCCTGATTTTTATTGCTAAAGATTAGTTAGATTAACACTTCAGTAGGCTCTATTTCATTTTTAAATTTGCTTTTTTCCTTCCATTTTTTTTTAAGAGAGAAAGAACATGAAGTTTGGTTGGTAGGGGAGTAGTGAAGATCTGGAAGAAGTTGGGAGTCATGAAAGAATATGATCAAAATGTATTCCATGAAAAAAAATTAATGAGAATTTTAAATTGAGTTGGCCAGAGTGAATTAAGTGAAATTAAGAGTTGGCAAGAAAGACCAGGGCAGGCTTGAAGGGAAGAACCTGCCTGGTGGAGGTCTTAGGTCCTAGAGGTGTGGATTATTCTGTGTAACACATCCAAAGGAGGCCAGAGAATGAGACTTATCAGAAGACAGTGAGAGAGAGACAACACAGGGAAGGAAAGTGGAGGTCACAATTAGAATCACCCTAATTGATGTCTAAGAAGTTGGATGTTCCAGTCAATAAGACAAAAAGACACCCAACAGATTGGGAAAAGATCTTCACCAACCCCACATCTGACAGAGGATTGATCTCAACAATATATAAAGAACTCAAGAAACTAGACATCAAAGCACTGAACAGTCCAATTAAAAAATGGGCTAAAGAGCTAAACAGAGAGTTCACAAAACAAGAATCACAAATGGCTGAAAGACATTTAAAGAAATGCTCAACATCCTTAATCATCAGAGAAATGCAAATCAAAACGACTCTGAGATACCACCTTACACCTGTTAGAATGGCTAAGATCAAAAACACCAATGACAACCAATGTTGGAGAGGATATGGAGCAAAGGGAACACTCCTCCACTGTTGGTGGGAATGTAAACTTGTACAACCACTGTGGAAATCAGTATGGTGGTTTCTCAGAAAATTAGGAATCGAACTACCTCAAGACCCAGCCATCCCACTCTTGGGCATATACCCAAAGAATGCTGATACATACCATAAAGATACATGCTCAGCTATGTTCATAGCAGCACTATTTGTAATAGCCAGAACCTGGAAACAACCTAGATGCCCATCAACGGAAGAATGGATGAAAAAAATGTGGTACATATACACAATGGAGTACTACTCAGCAGAGAAAAACAATGAAAGCATGAAATTTGCAGGCAAATGGATGGAACTAGAAAAAATCATCCTGAGTGAGGTAACCCAAACCCAGAAAGACAGTTATGGTATGTACTCACTCATTGGTGGATTCTAGATATAAAATGAACAATCAGACCACAACCCATAGAACCATAGAGGCTATATATATAGCATGGAGGTCCCTAGGACGACTGTGGCATATAATAAATTTCAGTTTTACTCAATTATTGAAAAAAAATAGCCAAGTGAATGGAAACACATGAACTATGAACCAAAGGCTGAGGGGCTCCCAGCTGGATCAGGCCCTCTGAATAGGTGAGACAGTTGATTGGCTTGATTAGTTTGGGAGGCATCTAGGCAGTGGGACCAAGTCCTGTGCTCATTCCATGAGTTGGCTGTTTGAAACCAGGAACTTATGCAGGGACATTTGGCTTAGTCTGGGAGGAAGGGACTGGACCTCCCTGGACTGAGTCTACCAAGTTGATCACAGTCCTCGGGGGAGGACTTGTCCTGGAGGAGGTGGGAATGGAGGGTGGGCTGGGGGTAAGGGGAGGGCGTGGGAGGGGGGAGAATAGGGGAACCCATGGCTGATATGTAGAACCGAATGGTATTGTAAAATAAAAAATATATATCACAAAAATTAAAAAAAAAGAAGAAGAAGTTGGATGTTCACCCTCTAAACACTGGAAAGACATTTGGGGTAAAGGAGTGAATTATATCCATTTTAGAAAGGACAGAGGATGCATGGCAGCAGAGTATGGTCAACTTTTCCTATAACAGATGATGTAGTAAATATTTCATCCTGTGAGCCACATGGTTGCTTTCTTAACTACTCTGTTTTGCTACTATCATTGTGACACAAAACAGCTACACATAATTCTTAGATGATTAGAGATGGCTATAGTCTAATATAACTTTATTTAAAAATTATTCAAGCATAGGTTGAATTATGTCATCAGGCTATAATT
Source organism: Peromyscus maniculatus bairdii (assembly GCF_049852395.1). Classification (NCBI taxonomy): domain Eukaryota; kingdom Metazoa; phylum Chordata; class Mammalia; order Rodentia; family Cricetidae; genus Peromyscus; species Peromyscus maniculatus. Next base: position 167,267,904 of record NC_134852.1, on the reverse strand, counting down.
GGCTATAGCCTGGGTTAGGAAAAAAGTGAAAATCAGGAAACAAGAGTCTCTCTTCTATAATCCATTCAAGCAGTGATTATGTTTTATACGGGCATGTTTTAGCAAGAAACTAGATGGTGCTTATGTTTTAATAGTAATGTATTAATACTTGAAGGAGGAAATATTAAAAATGAGTAAAGGAGGGTATGAAGAAAGGACTCTGTGGAGGAAGGGATCTGTGGAGGAAGGGATCTGTGGAAGAAGGGCTCAGATGCTGATGGAAATGGACACTAGAGATGAAGTGAAGCATTTACCCAAAGGCAGATGAGAAGTCAAAGCTTTTTCCTTTAGGACAGGGAAGCAGGACATAGGATGGGTGTCCACGTTAGTGAGTTTGTGAGGAACTGGAGGAAGCAGTGTGTGTGTGTGTGGCGGGGGGCTTATTATCTTCCCTACAACTTTAGAATCGGGTCTCTGCTGAGAAGAAATGGGTTTCAGATGTGTAGGAGCCCTAAAGATAGAAGTTTAAAACATCTCTTTGGAAAACTCAAGAAAATACAGGTGGATTTTTGTTGTTGTTGTGGGTTTTTTTTTTGTTTTGTTTTTGTTTGTTTTGTAGTCCCTCAGTACCCACATTATTTTTTGGCAGCCCTGAAGTATACACAAACTGGTTGTATATCTAATGCTATTGTGAGTCTAGAACCCATGCTTTGTCTTATGTTGCCTCTGAAGACTTACACAACTTTCAGATTTATGATGGAACCATACAGGTTATAAAGGGATAACGAGCCTCATGGCATCTGCTTCTAAGAATTTGACTTCCCCACACCCTTCTTTTTCATACACAGTGATAGAAAATACCAAAAAGCTTGTCCAAGGAGTGTATCAGGCAGTTGGGGAGGTTTATATGTCCCGATGTCTTTCCAGCATGGGGACATTAACATACAGTTCCAAGTAAGGAGGATATCAGAAACATTAGAACAGAAAACAGAAGCAAAGATAAATAAGCTTTAAAACAGCCAGAAGTAAATGGGAACACTTTATTCCTACAAGAAGAGTGTCATTCTGTAGCAGGGTACTTGCTGTTGTTCCCTTTGGGGGTGGGGGCCAAGTAGGCCCAGAGTCAAACCACACAGACTCCAGGAGAACGTCCAAACAACAAGCTCAGTTTATTCAGGAAGAGGCAGGCCTTATATACCCTCCACCCCACCCTAGGGGAAGGTCTGATGAATATGCATCTGCTGGTGTTACATGGCTGTATCTTATTGGTCTGGGTTATCTCAGATCGTGTTTCAGCTGCTGTTGCTAAGACCATTACACCCCAGGTTGGCTCTCAGAAAGTATCTTTTTTACTTGTTTGGGCTATCTGGCCCTTAAGCCGGTTAGGGATGAGTCATCCCACATCATCCTTAGTGGAAAATCTTGGAAATCATCTTTTCCTCTCACAGTGCATTGCTTTGTGAGGATTTACATGTGGAAATAAGTCCCCTTCTAGGCTTCCTTAGATTGGATGGAAGTGGGTTGCAAAATATACCTACTAAAAATTTCTTGCTACTACCGTATGTATGGGCAGTCTCTCTTCTGGCCACGCAAAGTAATTATCAGCAAAATTTGGAAATCTTGTATATACTCCACATGGATCAGGTGCCAGGGCAGGCATCTTTTGCCCACCTGTGATGAAAAAGCCATACGGAAAGCTTTCTTGCTTTATCTCAGTGGAAGCTGTGGGCTTCTCTGTTGTGAGATCCACTCCCGTATTATCTGATCTAGAAGGCTTGTACTTTCACACTGCTTGGGCCCTTCTAATGTGTGAGGGAAACAGAGGAAGCTGGAGCAAAGATGGAGTTAGAATAGATATGTTAATTTGCATATGGGGGAGGAAGTCTATAAATGACAGAGCATTTCACCGGCAGTGTTTGTCAGTGCGCACAGACTCCGTTACTTTGCGCTACCCAATTATGCACTACATTAATATTTTATGCACAGCACACTACATTTCATAGTGTCACTAAAATTAAATCTGACTCCCACAAACACTGGCAGCACACCAAGTCATGTGAAACATGGCTCACATGGGTCTCTGCTCTGCTCTAACCATCCCCGGTCAAAGCATCAGAAGGCCACATTTCTCCCAACAATAATTTGATAACATAGGTAATATTTCAGAAAGGATAGATTGGCTTTTCATAAAACTGGAGTTTAATGTCTACCTTCTTTTAAGATCCTATTACCTAGGTGATGCTCTTCAGGGACTATCAAGGTAGGATGAGTTAAGGCAGGAGTAGTCTGCCTCCTCCTGGATTGGACACATCCTAGAAAGGGGGACTTGGGGGAAGCCTTAGGATCTCACAGCTCAGGACAATATGAGATCATGAAACGTTTGTAATGCATTTTCTCTATTAGTGAAGGATCATTTATATTTCATACTCAATATATGAACTTGTCTTTGACTGTTAATGAGGCAGGATAAAAAGATGGGGAAATTATGAAACACAGTAAAGAAAAGGAACTCTTTGTCCTGGAGTCTGGTGGGAGCTTCTTGCCAGTAGAGAAGTAAGAATCTCTGCACATCTAACAGCAACTTAAGATCTAATCTCCTTCCTGGATACAAACCTAAAACATCTTAGGATTTTTCATCTGAAACAGTATTTATAAGAAAGAACTATTATTAAACTCTTTATGGAACTCCCATGGCTCATGATTTTAGCCTATCAAGTCACAATCACATCCAAGGAATTTCTAGCGCCACCCTATAATTTTATTTATAAGAGAGAGAGAGAGAGAGAGAGAGAGAGAGAGAGAGAGAGAGAGAGAGAGAGAGAGAATGTAAAATAAACAAACAGGTTTCTTAGCAAACTTTTGAAATAACAATTGAAAGCAACCAAAATGCATATGGGGTAGCAGTTACTAATGTCATTGCTATGTGAAAATGTTTGACAAATCAACTGAGCAAGAAGGAATGGTTTATTTTGGCTCACAGCCTAAGGGGAAGTCATAGAAGCAGGAACTAGAGGAGGCAACTCATGATTTTACCCTATCAAATCACAATCCCATTCAAGGCATTTCTAGAGCCACCCTACAATTTCATTTAAATAAGAGAGAGAGTTTCATTTATAATGAGAGAGAGAGAGAGAGAGAGAGAGAGAGAGAGAGAGAGAGAGAGAGAGAGAGAGAATGTGTCCACAGATGTAAGCACAAAGAGATGATTATTTCTGCTCAGCTCACTTTCTCCTTTTTATTCAGTAGGACTCAGACTGATGGAACTGTATCATCCAAAGTCCAGCTGGGTCTTTCCACATCAATTAACCTAATCTTGATGATTATACAGAGACATAGACATACCTAGAGGCTTGTCTCGTCAATGACTCTAGATCCTGTCAAGTTGATAATCAATATTAACCATTCCATTTAGCTAATGATAAGACACTTAATTGAGATTTAAGGAGCCCATATCCACAATTGGTTATTTGTCTTGCTTTATCTCTGAATGATTCTTTCCTAACCTCATACTTAAGATCTTGTCGTTCTCCTTCTTCCTTAGGGATCATTAGCCACTGGTCCATGAAGTTGGAGGGAGCAGAAGCAGGGAACAGGGTTCAGATGGCTGTGGATACAATGGAAATAGTCCTCCAGGAGATGACTTCAGTGAGACAACTCAACTTTATTTTAGAGTATAGGGAATATATAGGATTGGGAATGGTACCTAGGGAACCATCTAATTTATATTAAACAGCAAGCTTCTATCATAATGAGTTAGTGGCAGCATGGCCCTATGTCCTGGCCAGCGGGATCTTCAGCAGAGACCCTAGAAGGGGGAATGGTGAATGAAGGGACAAGAGACACAAAGAATTGACAGCAAGACAGTATTCTGATCAAGCTGCAAAATTTTATTTTTCTCAGGTGGGTTTTATAGTAAGCAGACCAGGAAACTTTCTTTGGGAAAAGATCAGGGGACTGTTGAGTTGCCAAGCAACCCAACCAAGCAACCTAACCACAAAACATTGTTACTAGTGGTCACTGTAGCAGGAAGATAAGGAAATTAAGTTATTTTCTAATAACTCAGGACTTGTCCAGGCATGTCAAGTTTCTGGTTAGGGGCTCAATACTGGACAACAGAAACTTAACTCAGGCAGGCAATATGCATGGCTCTTGAAATTGTCCTCAGCAGCCCTATGAAAATAGCTAGAGCATGTTACTTAATTACCATGTGGTCAGCAGGGGAAGAACATTTGCAGGGAACTATGTCAAGGGTCATCCTTGAGATAAGTCAGGCATCCTGGCCTAGAGACATCCCTCAAATAAGGGCAGGTAAAGAGCAGGAAGCCTTGCTGGGAAGGGAGTCCTTCATTTTGCTGAGCTTGGAGTAAGCTGCCAGGCCATAATAGACTGCAACCTCTGGCCAGCAGGGCCTCCCAGCACAGTCTATATTAATAAGAAACTCCAACTCTGCTCCATACTGACTAGTCTGGAATTATTGATTTTAAAGATTCACTTTATATTTTAATTATATGTTTGTGTTTGTGTGGAGGAATGTGCATGTGAAGACAGATGCCTAAAGAGAGGCCAGAAAAGGGCAATATACCCCTTTGAGCTAGGGTTACAGGTGGTTATGAACTGCCCAACATGGGTGCTGGAAAACAAACTATGATCCTCAGGAAGAGTACCAAGTGCACTTAACCATGGTGCCGTGTCTTTAGCATCACAAAAATTTTTTCTTCATAAAAACCAGGAATCCTGGGTTTGCTCCAGTTCTGGCTACTGGAACACTAAGGGGACTCCTCATTCTGTTGAGTGTAACAGTGTGAAGCCGTGTCTCTGTCCTGTCACTGCTGACACTAAGAAAGAAAAACAATGAGGCTGGAAAGGTCATTTCTTTCTTTACTCAGTTTGAGCATCATTATCCTAAAAATATAGCATCAAAATGCTCTAAAATCCAAAACTTTTTGAGAACCAACATGGTGCCTGACCTCTTCTGATTGGTGAGTCAGAAAGTAAATGCACTACCCACATCTCATTCAGCATCCTTGAGGAGGGAGGGCCTCTCAACACCCATAGCTACAATATAGAAAACATTCCATACACAAAATTACTAGAGCTATTTTGTAGAATTATCACCAGGCTATACACATAAGGTATCTTCAAAACAACTTTGTAATTAGACTTGTAATCCATGACATATATATTCCGCTATGCATTAATACTCCCAAATCCAAAAACATCAAAAATCCACAATACTTCAAGTTCCAAATACTTTAGGTAAGTCTATACTCTGCATTTTAATTCTGATTATCTAAATACTTTTTAAGACTCTTGGCCTGTTTGTGTGTGTTAGTGGCCCATGTATAAATGACTGTTTACTTTGGATCTTGCAAGATCTTTCTTTTCACCTCCTGAAGCCAGCTGATCTGGCATACTTGTTTATGCAGAAATCTGGCAAGATTTGGAGGTTTTAAGAAAGACCCAGGCCAATGGAAAAGTTCACAAAATGTGAAACTAATCTTCATCCTGAGGATATCTTCTGGGACCCTTAGTCAACAGTACATACTAATTTAAGTGCTTTTTTATTGTTATTACTGTTCATATAAAGGATTATGACCAAAACTTATCTCTTTTCCTACATTGCATATGTAAGGGCAAGGCTGCATCCTGACACTCCCCACAAAGGGCAAAGGTCTGGACTCTACTTCTTTGTGTCTTAGAAAAACAGCTTGTGATCCTTCTAAAGAGTCGGGGTGGGAGGCTGGGAGGTGCACTGCCCATGATTATCTCTACATACATCCCATCTTCTCTACAAGAGGTCATGGGTCAATACCTTGTTTTTCCCTGGGTTCTCTTGATATATAAGGTTTCCTGTCTGGCTGTCCTCAGGAGAGAGCTGTGGAATCTAAAATGATCTAAGATGTAGCACTAGTGCTATACCTCCTTAGTTTTTGATTCTGTGTGTGTGTGTGTGCGCGCACGCGTGCGCGCGCGGGCATGCACACATGTGAAGCAGGGGGATTTGGCACCTCTGTCTACTCTTCCTTCCACTGTCTCTGTAAACACAGGATGTCCAGAAATGAAGTCTCTGAGTAGCTATTTTTGGTTAAGACAGGCCTTGGCCTTGGCCCTTGACAGAGGCTTTGAAACTGCTGGATCATGTCAGCTACCTGTGTTCTCTAATACTTTTGAGGCTAGTCTCATTAGTAACTAGGCCTTAGATTTTCTTCTACAAATTGTTTACATCAGCTCCATAGATCTAATGATGGGTATGATAAAGCACAGCTCTCTTCCACATTCTGGAAGAGTACATGACTCTTGCATTACCTGATGGACGTTAATCTCAGGAGCTCATCAAGTAACTGGGGACCTGGGAGACTCCTTTGATGGTGAAAGAAAGATTCTGAACCCGCAATACAATCAAGTGTTTAGAACTAAGTCCAGTCATGTTTTGAATTAGTCTAATTCTGTCAACTCTCCCCCTTTTAAATGATGGCTGATTCATTTAGTGGTTTAGAATTGTTCATAAAATTTCATTTTAACTCAAATTGAAACTTTGATTTTGTTATTCATTTGGTGAGACCTGTGAGCTAGTGTGTCTTCAGGTTTAATGATTATTATAAATGTGGTTGAATATATGCATTCTTTAGCTTTTTAATGTAGTGTTTGACATACATCTGTTAGGACAAGATTAATAATTATGTTGATCAAATCTATGATTTTGTTAATTACTTTGCCTGCTGAGCCATTATTTATGAAGACAGAACATTAAGGCTCTCACATGACTTTTTAATTCATTAATTTCCAGTAGCAATTTTTGTTTCTAGTTTCTATTATGAATATGACAGATGCATACAATTTCAAAACAACATTATCCTGAAAATTTATTTGTCTTACCATACCTATACCATCTAATATTTGGGCATTGATGTTTGTTTACACTAACAACACAGCTCTATCAGCTTTATTTGAGTAGTACTTATCAGGTATATATTCTTCAATTAGGAGTTTTTTTTGGGGGGGTGGGGGTTCGAGACAGGGTTTCTCTGTGTAGTTTTGCGCCTTTCCTGGAACTCACTTGGTAGCCCAAGCTGGCCTCGAACTCACAGAAATCCGCCTGGCTCTGCCTCCCGAGTGCTGGGATTAAAGGCGTGCGCCACCACCGCCCGGCTCAACTAGGAGTTTTAAAATGTTATTTTGGTTTTCAACATCACACAGTGAACTTTTTTAAAGATATGGTTTATATTTTCACTATTGAATGTATTTTGATGCACTTATCCACCACCCAAAATGAAAACTCAGTGACAGAGCTAAAAACTAGAGAAACAGCATTAGGTCCCCTTTCGTAACTCATGCCCATTACCTGCACTCAGTCTGCCTTGTCTTCTAATGGTTAGCCTTTTTTTTGGAAATCATAAAATCCAATGTGAAGCTACACATGGCTAACTGTAACTGGATAGGAGTTCATTGAGCTGTTAGGTCTTGTAATTTTGGTATGTGATTTCTTTTTATTTGCAATTAATAATATCATTTAAATTTTAATAAAACATGATTTATTTTATTATTTTGTATATGTACATATGTGTGTGTATGAATGTATGGGCATAGTCTGCGTGTGTGTGCGCTCGCGCGGTTGCATGTGCCATGGTGCACATGTGGTAGAGACAATTTATGGAGTCAGTTCTCTTCTACCACCTTTATGTGGGCTCTGGTGTTGAACTTGGGTCACAAGGCTTGTGCAGCCAGTGCCCTTATCTACTGAGCCATCTCTCCAGCCAGAATTTTCTTTTCAAGTCAAGCTTGAATCCTGGTGTGGCGGTTCATGCCTTTATTCCTACCGGTATCCCCCTATTTCTCTCTCTCACCTCAGGTTCTCCCAAGTTTAGGTTGTGAATAGTCTACATACTTCGTTTTTGAGATTCCTTTGTATAGAATCCTATCACCTTTTTGCAAAGCCCAATTCTATTCATTTTCTTTCTGTTTTCAGATCAATCAAATACTATTCGTTTTTCTTTTTTTCTATAAGCTTCCAAGACATAATTTATGTTATTTTACTTTTACTTTTCAGTGTCTTTTTTTTTCTTCTTCTTTCAGGCTATTTAAAGAGAGACGAGGGAGAGCTTAGATGACCTGGAGTACACAGTAATGGAGACATTGTGATTAAATCCTTGCTGGTGCGGTCCCTCATTGTATGTAGCCTGTTTCTGGGTTGTATTGATTTTACCCTACCCAACTCCCTGGAAAGAACTCTGGCTGCTTTAATTCTTTAACTCTTTGCCAACATTATTGGTAAAAAGGGCATTTGTCTGCTGACACTGATTAGCTTGTGGGGAGTGGGGAACAGATGCATCAGAGCAAGGTTGAGAATTTAAAAAAAAATACGTCATGAAAACAAATGCTCTCCTTCTTTCTTCTATAGCCTCTGGAGTTGCTGGCAGCCATTTGTCACTATGACATAATGCAGCTTATAGGTGAAACTGATACACAGAAGAGGAAAAAGTCAAAGAACTCCTCATTCCCAAACTGTACCCGAGGACTCACTCTCTGGACCTCAATCTCAGAGGAACTTAACTCAATACCTTTCCTTATTTCTTAAACAGGGTTTTCTATAGCTTATAGTACAAAAGATTCTAACCTCAACCTGGAGGCAAAGAAAGACGGCAGGGCATGGAGGGTGGGGTATCAAGTGCTTCTGCTAAGGGCTTAAGTCAGCCTCATTCCAGAAGGAAATGAGTTAGTATTTCATGGGACTCTTGAGTACATGTCTTCCTTTTATCCCAGCAAGTTGCTCTGCTGTTTGTTTTAACTTTATTTTGCCTTACAAAACATTTTGAAAGTTGTATTATGTTGACTACTGAGTTTTAATATTATACCTATAAACTTCAAATTAGCACATTTTAATTATATATCCTTTAGTAGACACTGCATCAAGCATGGCATTTAATCCAGGGACATACTAATATTACAGCCACAGATGCAGATGGACAGGGCTACATCAGCATGTGCTAGCTTTGCCTTCCATTATCCTCAATACCCCAAACAACAAACTCATAAAAAGAGAAGGGTTTGCAAAACCAGCCCAGCGAGATCATTTGATGATCAGCTATCCACCCATCTAACTGCATTTGTAAGAGCTAAAGAAATCAGGGAGAGGGGAGCGACTGCTTTTAGTGTAACAGTATAAAAAACCCTTACTGAAGAAGGCAAGAAGAAAAAAAGTTGTCCATGTCATCCTTTCCAAATTCCAAGAAGTCCAGTATATAGAGAGACATCTCCTACTGGGAAGACCCGAGAGAATTAAGTCCAAGCCTTAGAGCTGGAGCCTCATACTAAGTTCACGACGACGAATCACAGTGTTGGGAAAAGCTCTGCGATCCTATATGTGAGCCAATCCCCAAACCCTGAGCTGCTGGAATTGTCAGGCTAGGTGGCTGATGGCACCTACCAATACTACTCCAACTTCAGGCACCAGGGGAAGTAGCAAGACTCCATATACTGGGGAGCTGGGTATATAAATACTAGCAAAAGGTTTTGGCTTAGAGCCCCATGCTAGGCCCACCATGAGGAGATCAAGCTCTCAGCAACCACTAGAAGCCCACAAACAAGGTAGAGTTCACAAACAGAGGCTCTAGTTTGGTGTTAGCATTCACCTGATCGTTGACAGGACAGACTGGAGTTTCAGTGTGTCTCATGTTACCTGCAATCTAGAACTCAGTGTACCTGTATCAGATGTGACTCAGGATAGTATCCAGGTAGGAGGCCAGGAAACTATCTCCACTAATAGTACTCCAATCTCAGACAGCTGCAGGTATTCCAACTACCAGGGAGGAAGAACAGGTAGACAAAAGACTCTGCCCTTGAACTTAGTGGTTGTGGGATGATAAACCTAACACTTGTCTGTCTAACATCCCTCATTATGGTATATTTAACTTAATACTACTTGTGTCTGGTTTCAGTGCTCTTGAGCTACAAGTCTACCTCAGCAACAGATACTTTATTAATGTGTGGGCTTACGTCCTAACCCTAGTGCTATCAATGCCTCTGTGGCCTATGGGCTCAGGGTATGACACAGATTGACAGCATTGATGGTGGTAGCCACAGACACGACATAGGAAACCAGGGGTGGGGATGTTCATCCACAGTGACTACCTAGAGCCAGGCAAATCATGCAGGCCTTGACTGGAGGCTAGTAACTGTGGCTAGGTCTGGTCTTCTCAGAGACTCAGATAGATAGCTGTGGGACATGCTATTTTTTTAGTTACTCTCCTGGCTATTTCTGGACAATCATGTCACAAGTATATCTGGGACATGCCTGAGCTTAGAGTGTTCTATAGAACTGAAACAATATACCAATACTTTCTCCACAAATCTGGATTCAGGCAGCACCCAGTCCTGAGACTGTAGAAGGCACTATAGACTTCAAAGAAGTTAGCCTGCTTAGAATTCCTGGGAAGACAGTTACAAAGTCAGACTGCAAAGAATGGCATAAATACCCAACCTTTCAGTGTACAGATGTTGTATACCAGCGAGCATTGGGAGCTTTCAGAAAACCAAGACCGTATCTAATTAGGGGCCAGAAACTGACCAGGTAATAATAATCAGTATTGGAGAACACTCAAAGAATTTAAAGTGTCTTTTAATAAAACTAATGAGTTTGGAGAAAACACAAACATTCTAATACTTTAACAGAGAAATATAAAGCAATGGAGGCAATTAAATAATCAAACAGATCCTTGAGCTGAAATTACACCCAACAAAATAAAAATGTGACAGAAAGCATCAACAGCAGAAACAAATGGGAGAATCAGTGGGCTCAAGGACACACTATTTGAAAATACACAATTTGAGGGGGAAAATAATGAGGAAAATTTATGAGAAATTTTAGACAGTATTAGGACAAGTGTAAGTGACTGGAGTTCAAGAAGAGCTTGAAAATGCCTGATGGGTAGAAAGCTTACTCAAAGAAGTAATACAGAAAACTTTTCAAACTTAGAGTAGAATAAAAAATATCCAGGCACAGGAAAATCAAATCTTACCAGTCCAATTTAGCTCACAGAAGTTGATCCTAAGGCATTGTGTAATCAAGCTCTCCATGGTGGAGACAAAGAAAATTCTCATGGCTGAAGAGATGAGGAACAAATGACACACAGGTGTATTCCAATTTACCTACTAGTAGACTCCTTATCAGAAACTTTACAGGCCACGAAAGAGACTGGATCTCATGGTACTAAAACACTGGGTCAAGGACACTGTTCCCAGCATTTAGAAATGAAGGAGACATAAAGACACCCACATACCTTAGTATTGTTTTCTGTTGCAGTGATAATATCACCACCAAGGTAACTTATAGAAGCAAGAGTTTATGTGGGCTTTCAGCTCTAGGGGGATCCACCATGGCTGGGATCTTAGCAGTGAGTAGTAATCATGGCAGTAGGAGTTGCAATCATGTCTTCAAATGCAAGCTTGAAGCAGAAAGAGTGAACAGGAAGTAGGGGGGCTATAAACTTTCAAAGCCCTTCCCCAGTGAAGTAATTCCTCCAGCAAGGCTGAACCACCTACACCTCTCCAACAACTGGGGACCAAGCATTCAAATACCTCAGCCTAAGGGGGGAATTTCTCACTCAACCACCACACCACACTAAGAAAAGCAAAGGAAGATACATATGGAATGTTAAAGGAAGTTTATCAAATTAAGAGAAAGTGTTAGTAATTGATAAGAAGAAATCCTGGGAAGGTTTAAAACTTACTGGTCAGAGTAATTACACAAACAACTTCACAACATAGGCCCTAACATAACATAATAGAAAATGGAAGATAAGAAGTGCAAAACCTGGAGATAAATTGACGGAAAATTATATTATTGTTAATATATTTTCTATTGTTCTTGAATTTGTTCATTTTGGTTATCTCTGTGGTCATATAAAATTGCTACACACCTAGGCTGTTAGAGTGAAAATTAATTTTAAGCCTCATGGGTATCTTGAAGCAAAACTTTATAATAAAAACAATCCCAAAATTATAAGCAAGGAATTAAAACACACAACTATACTAAATTGCTTAACCAGAAAAGAAGATTATATGGAAGAGGGAAAGGAAGAAAACACCACAGAAAAGGAGGAGTTACACATCACTTGGCCAGCAATCTTTTCTTGGATGTCATGAGGGACTAGTATCTTCTTCCTATTTACAGTCAGCCTAGCTTCAATTCTCCTTTCAGGTAAGAGCAATTAAGATACCAAATTACAGAGGTTGGAAAAGACAGCCAGTTACAAACACTGGCTGCTCCTTCAGAGGACCAAGTCTCTATTTCTCAAGTTTGATTCCCATCTCCTATATGATGGCTCACAACTTGTCTATAACCCCAGTCCCAGAAAATCTGACACCATCTTCTGGCCTCTTCATGCACTGCATACTCATGGTGCATAAACATGCATGCAGGCAAAACACCTGTACACATAAAATTTTAAATAAAATATGCCATAAGAATACATAGCAGATGACGACTAATATTCAACAGGTCAACCCACCAAATGAATAATTCTATGATGGGGAGTCCCACTAGGCATGAACCATGGAGTCACAGGCTGTGAATACTATTTGTTTCTGTCTGATTTTCTCATGTGCTATTATAATTATTCCCTAAAAAGAACAGCTATAGGATCCTTCCTATAGCTTATTGGTAGTATGTTTTCCACTTACTGGGCACAATTATGTTTGTGGATTGACAGAAAGATGTTTTCTTCTTATACTGTATAATTTTGGTGAATAAATTATGCTTTCATAGTCAGGCCTTTGTTTTACAGCTTCAAGACAATGATATACAATTAGGTGATTTAAAACCTCAGAGCAAATTCAAAGTAGACTAGTTGCCCCTGCAAATGAATCACACAAGGACAAATTTCCAGATGTCTGGTTATTGAACCAAGGTCAGGCATAAAGCAACTTTGGTGCCAGTTTCTTGCTTGCATAACTCTCCACACAAACTTCTAATCTCAGTTTTATGATACAAGACTCGAGGTTCAGCCAACTAACTGTTTATGTTTAGATCCTGGGACACTTTTAAGGTCACAGTCCCTCAAGAAAGTATGGAGCATTCAAGTGTTGCATGCCTCCCTTGCTTTACAGCCTGCACACCAGGGAGCCTAGCTGACAGCTGAGCATTGCCATGGTTACTCACTCCCAACCATGCTGGCTGCCTGGACAGTTGCAACAATCCAAGTCTGAAAAAAACCTAACACTTTTAAATGATAGCTTAGAATGTTTATCACACTTAGAAATACAGAATACAATGCACATTTTCTGTTTTCTAGGCTCCCCAATAGTTCAACTTTTTAACCCCCTTCATGGGCTATCTCCTAGCAAGACAGTGAACTAGCTGGATCTTCCTTCATAGCCACAGCTGCCACACTAATCAGAAAGTTGACAGTTTTTTTCACATGTGTTATCAGAATGGTGGTGCTTCTTATCATTTACTCAAGAAATGTGATGTGACCCTCATATTTAATTCTTATATTGTTTAAAGCTTTATTGCAGATGAAGTTCTAAACAGTCTTATTAAATTAAAAACACAGAGCCAGATATAGGTGTGAAAACCTGAGATATCAGGGAAATCGGGAAAGCCACAATTAACCTTACCTCACCAACTCTGCAGCTTCCAAAGAGCAAGATGCTTCTTGTCTACCCACTCCTATATGCCTTGCTGCTCTGCCATCTGATTTGCTCTCTCTGTCCAGCTACATCACTTCCTCTTCCTGCCCAGCTCTGTCACTTTCTGTCTATCTGTATAGACCTCCAGACCTCCATGGTAAACTAGTGTTGGAATTTAAGGCATGTGCCACCACGCTTGGCTCTGTTCCCAGTGTGGCCTTGAACTCACATAGATCAAGACAGATCCCTGCCTCCTAAGTGATAGGATTAAATGCATGTGCTAACATTGCATGACTTTTGTGTTTACTTATAATGGCTGGCTTTTTCCTCTGATCTCCAAGCAAGCTTTATTTATTAGAGCACAAATAAAATATCACCACACTTTATGTTTGGGAATATATCCAGCTGTGTAAAGACAGAGGAAGAAGATTTTTCAAGATGAAGTAATAAGAAAGTTACCATCAGCAAACATGTGCTTTTTTTCCCTACCCACCTTCCCTCCCAGATAGAAAGGTTTAGTTCTTGCCACATTTGTGGATTTTTTGTAAACTCTGGATGTAGTCTTGAAGCTGGTACTCTCTGAGACTGCAATAAATATATCAAATTATAGGATCTCTCCTGAAAGCAATGTACAACAATGTACAATTTTCTGGAACCCTGCCCCAAGTCATGTAACATGACCCCAAATGCCATTAAGACTTTCCCAATGTCACCTTACTGGTGTATACAGTTCTCCATGAAGTATAGTCTCCATCAGTGAAATGAGATTTTTGACTCAATGATTCAACCATAAGAGTGTTCCTGGCAATCTTTGGCAAGGGAGTATTGATAATATAATTTACACATTGATTTGAGGGAAGCAGAAAGTTAATGTGCTGTTCTCAATAAATTAATAATCATGTTGAGACCATATATAAGATTTCAATTGATACCATGCACAAGATTTCTATCACACATTTTACTCAAGGAAATGAATGATTTCACTTTGGCTCTTAAAACATTTCTGAAGGAAGTATATTCAATGGGTCATTTGAAAAATTTTTGTGATTGCTAGCCTATTTCTTCTCATAATGACTCTTTCAAATGCCCTCCACAAACACGTTACTATCAATGCTAGATTATTCAAACTTAAAAGGGTTTGAGGTTATCTTCCAATGATTTTCCATAATAACAATGAGATGTATTCCAAGGCTAGAATGGATGAGCTGTGGTCTGTCAAAATTTTTATCTCATTTATACCTTCTCACACCCAGGGGTATGCCAGGCTACCTACACTCCTATGCTACTTTCGGCCCCTTTACTTGGTGGTCATGGTCATGAGTATGTTGGCAAAGTAAGGCTGGTGTGAGGGTTTGTGTTGGTGCTGGCACATAGTTGGTAGACACTAACACAGGCAAAATAATGTGTCTTAGTTTAAAGTAAAATTAAAAAGAGTCAAGCATACATACAGAGAAGGACAGTCCCTGCCTCCAGCCAAATTTCCTACTCCCTGCAGTAAGTGGCCACTCTGTAGACCTAGTCTTTGTGATTTTCTAAAATATTCCTTCATCTCAAGCAAAATATACAAAATCTATTGCTGTGTATACAGTCACTGTTTGAATTACTTAATGAAGGGGAGGAAATGTATCAATTAAACCAATTGGGTTGGTTTTTATTTGTTCTTCAATTTGTTCTAATTACATACCTTTCGTTTAATACATATTGGAAATTCAGCACTGGTCAATTGCCTCACAATAGTAAATAATGATTTATTTTTGCACACATTATAATTTCATCCTCTTTAATCATTACGAGCCTATGGCCTTTCACAGGCAGCCAGTTCTAATCAGCTCTGAACATGTAGCTCGCTTATTAAAGCAGTGTTACCTTGATTTCCCAGGCTTGCTTGATTTCTACCAGTTAAAAACACTTTAAGAGGCCTGGTTTCTTTAATGGGGAATAGAGACCAAAGTCCATGTGCTAGTGTCTATGTTAAGCTTTTTCCCATGGGCTTCAGGTCAGTACAGTGACTCAGATGCTATTAATGTGACAGATGCATAATATTAAACTTTTAGATAGAAGTCTTTCATTTGAAATCTTTCAATTTCTTGACCTTTTGTTCTTGATCAACGTTGAGAGTCCATTAATTTTACTTATTACTTTTTCCTTTTCCTGTAAGTTTGATGTTATATAATGTGATTAGAGGCTGCATCTGAATGTATACACATATAGATACATAACATTATTCTAAGTTAAATTTCTTTACAGTATTCACTGACAGAAGCATTATGTGTCTAAAGACACCATTTTGCAAATCTCCTGTAATTATTAGACATAATATACACAAAATCCAGGCCATGCCATTATAGGAATGTCTAATTTTAAAAATTAATGCTAAAATAATTTAAATGGTAAAGTGCTATTATTTTCCATGGTTTTGAGATGGAGGAAACAATAAGCTGTAGCCCTGAGGATTTTGTGACTTTATTAGGATACAATTCTTTTGTTATTTTTCCAGAAAGTGTATCATGGGTTCCCAGTTGGCCTTAAACTCATTCTGTAGCTGTGGATGACCTTGAACACCTAATCCTCTTTCTTATACCACATATACCACTAATTTAAAGTACATAATTCAGTGTTTCTTAGGATACCAGAGTTGTACAATCACCATGAAGACACATTTTAGAACATGTAATTACCTCACAATAGAATCTTATACCTACTGGCACTCATCTTACCTTCCCCCACCAGCACCAGAAACCTCAGCCTTGGTCAATAATCTACTCAAAACTCATATGAGAATCTCCTATTCTGGGCATTTCATATAAGTATGACTGTACATTTAGCACTATATTTTAAAGTGTCAGCCATTTAATTGCATAAATCTTTTTTCATGATTGAATAATATCTATTGTATGGCTATAACATATTTATTTATAGTTTTGGAATGGCTGCACATTTTTTAAAGACAGGATCTTACTATGTAGCTATGGCTGCCCTGAAACTCAGAGATCTACATGCCTCTCTGTCTTCTAAGTGCTGGGATTAAAGGCATGCACCACCACACCTGACTATGTTTGTACCTTTCATTTATTGTGAATAATGATGCTATGGGATCCATGTACATTTGTTTTGTGTGACATACATTTCCAGTTTCCTTGAGTATGTGTGGTCATTTTAATTGTCAGCTTGACACAATCTAGAATTTCCGGGGAAGGGAGTCACAGTTTAGATCAGATTGGCCTTTGTGCACATCGGTGAGGGATTTCTTAATTACCTCAATGAAAAGGCTGCCAACTATGGGCAGCACTACTCCATGGTTTGGATCCTGGACTGTGTAAGAAAAGAAAAAGTCAAAAAAACAAGCTAAGTATGGGCATACATGTATTCATTTCTGTCTTCTCTTTACTGTGGATATGACTCATTGCCTCAAGTTCCTCCCTGATTCTCTTTCAGTGATGGATTCTAATCTAGAGTTATAGGCCAAATACACCACTTCTTCCTCAAAGTTGTTTGTGTCCGGGTAAGTTATCACAGCAACAGAAATGAAACTAATACAGTATGTATACTCGGGAGTACAGCTTCTGGGTGCTGTGGTAGTTCTATTTACAACATTCTCAACAGCTGCTAGATTGTTTCCACCATGGCCTGACCATTTTACACTCATCTGAGGGAGATTTGAGTGGGCTACAGTTACCTACCCTGTGATTTGGATGTGGATACATTTTTTTTTTGTTTCTCTTACTTTCAGAGAATTGACATAAATGAACAGTAAACACTCAAAAACAACAAGAACAAAAACTAATATAACTCTTTTGCATCATGCCTAAGAGACCTGTGTGGCATGTACCTGACATTAGATTCCTCCATTCCTCCCTTGCCTTACTAAGTAATGATTAGAGAGAATAATTGTACAAAACCAGAAAGACTCCATGATTGCCATAAGCTCTAGGGTACTGTGTTATATTACTTGTAGAATTACCAGATCCAGGAGGCATGAGTACTGAGTAAGAGCTGAAGGAAGCTGAGACCAGACTGGGTACTCTTTGGAAATTGTTGCTTAAGTATACTTTTAGAACTTTGTTTATCCCTCAAAGATAATAAAATTTTAACACATTTTCTTTTCTTTTTAAGAATCCTATATTTCTAAGAAGAATATCAAATCCTACATTAATTTTGAAATGCCCACATTTCTACCCTTCTTCTTTTTGAAAGGCTCTTCAGGGCTCTGCGAGTGTCAGAAGCCATGTGACTACACTTAACTTGGATACTACATTCTTGGTAGATAGACATCAAATCCGTATGTCCATGTAGCTTTGTACTCAGTTAGGTGGGCATCTTTAGGGACAAATTTTTATAAACATGGGGGTTGAAGAAGACAATCCTTTAAAAGACCATGATGGCACCTTCAAAACTGTTCCTGTCTCAGTGGAAACTCTTTGCAGAAACCTATAATGAACCAGCCCAGGCCACCGAGTCACTGACTATTCTTTCACGTGACTGATAGTAAACAGAGCTCATTATAATACTGATGTGAGTATGCCCAGCTTTTGTCTACCACCTTTAAATTGAGCATGTTTAGAATTGTCCAGCCCTACATGTACTTACCTATAATATGTGTAGACACCGTGATACAATCCCATGCACTCTTTCTTCAGGAATACTATAGCTTTGTAATAACTCCATGCACTTCCTACTTGCTATGAGTCAGAAACCTCATTCCACATTCACCTACTCACTGTGCTTATTGGCTTTACTTTCACCAAGATTTGGAACCCAATTACTTTAGTTATACAGGGGCTGTCTGCTGAAGTTATTTTGATGGCTAACGTACTTCTTTCAGGACATTTTCTATTACTGAAAACATTCACTTTTGAATGGACTAAGGATGTATCTCAGTGGCAGAACACTTCCCTAGTATTCTTGAGGCCCTGAGTATGATTCCCCAATACCAGAAAGGGAAAAAAAGGAAATAAAGAAAGAAAAGAAAAATCCAAATAAAAGCAGAAAAAGAAAATAGCTTAGGAAGAGGAGGGCTGAATAGAGGTGCTCAGTGCACGATTCTGCTATAGTAAGGGCAAGGAACACAGTACTACAAGGAGAAAGATTGAGAGAAAAGTCTGGAAGTCAGCATAAATTTTAGTAACCCAAATTAAGCATGGTAAATGTCAGTTGCAACCTCATCTCTTGTTCCCTTGCTGGTTAGAGGTAGGGGTGGGTGAGGAACAGAAGGAGAATGGGAAAGTGGCAGTGACCTCAATCATAGCAGCCCACCTGCAGCTCCAACTGTAGGAGAATCACACAGTCCTCACAGGTTTTGTAAATCCAATGTAGGTACCTGTTTAAGTTGAAGAAAAATTGCTTTGCTCAAAACAAGGAACTCATTCCCCAAAGCCAACCTGAAACAATAGCCTCTGCTAGGTACCATTCTGCTCTGGAACAAGCATGGACCCCTGTGTTGCTAGAAGCCTTGACCATGTGCTTGTCCCATGGGGGAGAGAAATACCCCCTCAAGGTCATACAGGTTTAAATCCAAAGACTGCCATAGACACAAGCAGAATACCATGAGTCCCATTAACACTTGCCTTGCTAGAAGAAGGGAAGCTCTACTCCCTAGCTTACAACCTCAGGACCATGGCAGCTGGTTATAAAATTCCAGCACCATCCACACCTGTGCTTGGAAACTGAGGCATGTTCCAAGCACACCCTATAGATCCAGAAACACAACTATCAGTTTTCTAAGCCCTGAAACAAATGTGCTTACTAGGCATCAGGTAGGGAAGCTATTATCAGCCACCAGATCTGTAGGACCTAGGGAAGTTCTTTTTCCCAGGCATGTTGGACCACATCCACTGGTACAAAAAGTTACAGCATCAACTGTGTCAGATCTGTGAAAAATTTCATGGAACCCTTCAGCTCCAGGGTGTAAACTATCAGTGCTTGAAATCTAGCACTTGCTTCACTTGCCCCACAATAACCAGGGAAGGTCTTAGCCACAGCTCAAAGCCTTAGGCCTATGATTCTGGTACATAAAGTGTTACCAAGATAAAATCTTATTTATGTCTTGCAGTTCCAGAGGCATGATTACCAATACAAAGAGCCTTGTCCTCATCACCACTTGTCACTCATGAACTAACATTGTCATTCATGTCCTACAACTTTAGATATAGAAGGTAAAAGCTCCAGTGTCACCATATTCAACCCATGAGACCTAGGCAAGGTGACAATCACATGGAACGACAGTCACAGGAATATGTATACCCATGTTACAGCTTAGTGTTGCCTATATATACCTCAGGGAGTTTGGGGAATCTTCTTCATAGCACATGTACTGAGTACCACATCTGTTGGTATAAAAGTCCTTGGTATTACTTATGGTATTCCTTGGATCTGGATACAGCACCATGTATAGTCCTAAAATTTGGAAGAGTTGAAACCAATGTTATAAGTCCATGTATCACCTAAAATTACCCCATAGGACCTGGGCAAAGATCCTCTTCACACTCCTCACTTTATGGCTATGTTTACAGGTGTCACAGAAACCAAAGTAACTTTGCTTGTCTTGTGTGTCAGTAAAATTCCATCTTATTTTGTAGTTCCAGAATTGATGAGACAACAGGCCTAGGCATCACTCACATTCATCATGAGGGGTCTGGTGATGGTCTCATTTACATACCGTGGGTTGGGGACTATAGCTGCTCCTTAGTAATTCTTGGAATCACCTATGAATGGTTCCATGAACAGAGCCTATGAACAGTGCTGTGGGATTTCTTTTTATATGCTGTGAATATATGTTGCTTTGACTGGTTGATAAATAAAGGTACATTGGTCTGTAGCAAGGCAGCTTAGAGTCAGTTGGAAAATCCCAACAGATATAGGGGGAGAAGAAAGCAGAGGAGAGAGATGACAGCCTGCCGCCAGGAGAAGCAAGATGTGAAAGTACTGGTAAGCCTTGGAACACTTGGCAACTTATAGATAAATAGAAATGGGTTAAGTTATAAGAGCTAGCTAGCAAGAAGCCTGCCATAGGCCATTCAATTAGTAATTAATATAAGCCTCAGAGCAGTTATTTTATAAGTGGCTGTGGGACCTCAGGCCAGGCAGAACCAGAGAAATGTGGGACTACAGACAGGCAGGACTGGAGAAACTTCTGGCTACAGAACAGACTGTAAAATCGGTTCCACTAAGACTGACAATTGTTGCCATAAGCACAGTACCTTCAGAGCTTCATATGTGGGTCCTGGAGAATGTGTCTTTGGAAACTGCAAAGTCATCTAGTTAGTTCCATGAACTGTAGCAGACATTACACAACTCATAAACACTGCTGATGTGGACCAAAATGGAAGGAATCAAAGGATACTTCTGAGCTCACCTATATTCAAAGTCAAAGCACTTGATGCTTTAAACCTCATCTAAAAATATCTTACAAAAGCTTATCCTGAGGGAAACATGGGTAGGAGAAGTAATTTCAAAAGGTTTGAGGAGTGTTAGATGTTTTGGATGTGGAAAGCAAGGACATTTGAAAAGGGACTGTAGACAGGTCATTTCCAGAAACAATGTTTCTTCAAGGAACAATGGCAACAGAATGCCCCTTCCTTCTGGAGTATGCAGAAGGTGTGGTAAGGGAAAACACTGGACCAACGAATGTAGATCAACAAAGGACAGACAGTGACGAGGCAGTCATGTGTTTGGGTTTACAACCAATGAGAAGGCAGAACAACATACTTTAAAAATACGAACCGACAGGAAGTAGGTCTCTTTTCGCGAAGCTGGGACAGCAGGAGGAAGGGTGAGATTTTAGCTCTGAGCTCTGACCTCTCGGCTTTCTCTTTTACATTGTTTCTGTGTTTCTTATTTAATAAAACGGTTGGTTACATCTACAAAAGCTACTCTGCAAAGGTTGAAGAGGTGACTGTTCTTACACAGACATCCTTATGGACACTTAAGAAATGTGATATTTCTCAAAGAAAAGATAATTATTTCTAAGTACAGCCTAGTTTGAAGGACACCTATGGAATGCATGAAAAGGAATTCCAACTAAATCCAAGGGAATCTCAAAAACATGCAAAAGAAAACAGATGAACGATATAAATTAATTCAAGAAATAAATGAGAAATTCACCCAAAAGGCAAAAATCATAAAAAGAAACCAATTTGAAATCATGAAGTTAGAATCTTAATCAAGGAAATGAAAAAGCTTACACCACATAGCAGAAAAGGTGGAAGAAAGAAGCTTTGAATTTGTGGATGAGGACAGAACTTTTGAGTTAGCACAGTTCAAAAAGGAAAAAAAAATGAAGAAAGCCCATGAGGTTTATAAGACTCCATTAAGCAAATAAATGTTTCCCTGAATAGAATCCCAGGGGAAGAAGAAAAGAACATATGCTTGGAAAACCTATTTTATAAAATCAGAGCTGAAAAATACATCCAAAATTTTATATAAAAAAAATTGATACCCAGATATAAGAAGCTCAAAGGACCACAACTAAATTTAACCCCAAAATACTATTACCCAAGGAACATTACATAGTTCAACTGTCAAGGACTCCAGATAGAATTCTAAAAACCATTAAGGAACGTGCATCAAGTCAGATATAAGGGAATTAGACTTACAGCAGGTTTCTGGGCAGAAACCTTAATGGCTAGAAAGAGAATGTGTGGCTTATTCAAAGATCTTGAGTAAAACAAAACTGCTAGTTAAGGATACTATACCAAGCATAAACAAAAACAAACAAAAATTTTTAGGGATGACAGAGAAATAAATATCTTTCTCAAATTAATAGAGCTGAAAGGAATCATCATAGACTATCTAATCATGAAGTGGAGTATTATACTAGAAACAAATGTTGATAAACGTGATCATGCTTGATATGCTATGATAACATATGGGCATACAAAACATAATGCAAGAAAAGGTAGGAAAAAGAGAAGATCAAACTGTAGTATGACGTAAACCCACCACATAACAGACATAAACAGAGAGGGAGAAAGGAATACATAACTTATAAAACAAGCAGAATACAAAAAAAATGATGGGAGGAAGTTCGTACCTGTCAACAACAACCTTGAAACCAGAGACATGAACATGAGAAGGGAAAAGATGTGTCAAGGAAGACAGGAAGGAAAATGGGAAACATGTGATAAGAAAGCAGAAAGAGGGCTACTGGGAATAGAAGGGTATCAAGGGGAGAGAGATGGGGAGGGTCATTAAAAAACTGTATTAAAATGTTATAATAAAACATAATACTTGGTATGCTAATTAAAAGTAAAAATTAAAAATAGTAACCTTGAGAGTAAGTGGATTATATTTACCAGTTAAGAGACACAGCTTGTCTAAATTATGTTATTTTAAAAAGAATATCTATTTATATACTACTTATAAGAAACTCATCTGGCTGGTAAAACTATACATAGGCTAAGATGAAAGGTTTAAAAAAGGGAAACGTGTATATAGAAATCAAGAGTGAATATGATAAGCTATAGTCATATCAGAGAAAGCAGACTTTAAATAAAAACTGGTGAGAGAAACAAAATTCACTATATATTGATAAAGGATCAACTCAGCAAAAAAAAAATACAAATGTTCTCAGTATCTGTAGCACCTTGAGTCTCTTGAGTTTACAGTCGAATACTTAGCCATAATAGGTATTTATATTGTCACTTATAAGTCCCAGGGAAATGGTAAAAGAGGGGATGTAAGAAGAATAAGAGCAGGATGATAGGGAGAAGGGCTATAAAACAGTGCTGCCTTTTGGGCATGGTACATCCATTGCAAGCATGAGTCAGCATCATCTGAGGTTGCCACTACTGGGCATGCATAAGGCTGGGACTTTCATTAGTTCATCATGGATCACAGTAGGGCTCAAAGGGCATTACCTCTCCCTGATGTAATATTAGCTAGCGGTTGATTTTGAGAGAATGGTGGTAATTATCTTCAGTTATGTGAAATGATGAGCCTACTAGGTTACAATAGACAGTTCCAAATCCTTGGGTACATAACTGTAACTTCTTGAATTCAGTGAGTCACAGAATAAAACAACCAAACCAAGCCAAAACAACACAACATGAATGTGAGAAAGGGGTTTGCCATGAAATAGATGGGGGACTGATATGCAGTAGGAAGGAGATTAAGAGAGAATTGGAGGTGAGAGTAGCCAGAATGTATTAAATAGACAAATGAAATTCCCAAAGAACAAAGCAATTAATGATAAAAAATAAATACATATGTACAAAGCAAATATTATTTGATCTGGAGAGAAAATAGATTTTTTTTTGAGACAGGGTTTCTCTGTGTAGGTTTGCACCTTTCCTGGATCTCACTCTGTAGACCAGGCTGGCCTCAAACTCACAAAGATCCACCTGCCTCTGCCTCCTGAGTGCTGGGATTAAAGGTGTGCGCCACCACTGCCTGGCTGAGAAACGATTCTGAAAGGGACTTTAATATCCCATTTTCCATAGAAGGCAAATTATACAGAAAGAATATCAGTAAACAAATCTTGAACTACTATCTAAGGCAAATAAACTTAGAAATATTCATTGAGCATTTCTCCAATTGCATGGTATACATTCCTTTTTTCAAAGCATGTAATATTCTCTAGAAAGCATGTATTTGACCACAAATCAAACATTAATTTTAAAAGTTTAAGTCATATCATGTCTTAGACCATAATGAATTAAAACTGTATTAGAATAACACGAATAGGAGCATAGAAATTAAAATGTATGCTCAAGAAACTAGACATAACACATCTAAACAGAGAATTCTCAATAGAGGAATATCAAATGGCTAAAAAGTACTTTTAAAAGGTTCAATATCATTAGCCATCAAGGAAATGCAAATCAAAATGGCTATGAGATTCTTTCTTATACCTGTCAGAATGGCTAAGATAAAAAATACAAGTGACAGCTCATGCTGAGAGGATATATGAAGTAAGGGGAACACTACTCCATTGCTGGTGGGAATGCAAACCTATACAGCCACTGTGGAAATCAGTATGGCTGTTTCTCAGAGAACTGGGAACTGTTCTACCTCAAGACCCAACTATACTACCATTTGAATATACAAAAATAGTGCTCCATCTTATCACAAGGACACTTGCTCAACTATGTTCACATCAGCTTTATTTATAATAGCCAGAAATCAGAAACAACTTAGATGTCCCTCAGCTGAAGAATGGATAAAGAAAATGTGGTACACTTACACATTTACATATGTACTCACATGGTAAAAACAATGACATTATGAAATTTGAAGGCAAATGGATGGAACTAGAAAAAATCATTCTGAGTGAGGTAACACAGACACAGAAAGACAAAAATGGTATGTACTCACTTGTAAGTGGATATTAGCTGTTAAGTAAAGGGCAATCATTCTATAATTCATAGACCCAGAGAGGCTAAGTAACAAGAAGGACTAAAGAGGGGAGACACATTGATCTCCCTGAGAAAAGGAAATAGAATATATATCACAGGTATACTGAGGGCTGGTGGAGATTGGAATTGGAGGGATCAGGTGGGGGCAGTAGAGGGAGAGACCAGTGGGAGAGATGATGGACCAGCCATCTTCTGTAACTAGGTAAGACATATAGTGGTAGGATTGGGACATCAACCCAGCCACAAAACCTTTGACCCTACAGTTTGTCCTGCTTGCAAGATGTGCTGGGGTAATAGAGGTACAGAACTAGTGGGAGTGGCCATCCAATGAGTAGTCCAACTTGAGGCCCTTGTCAGGAGAGCTCATGCCTGACACTGCCTGAATGGCCAAGAGCCAGAGGCTAGATAGCACAGAGACCTATGATAGAACCAAATATGACTGGCCAAAAATAAATAAATAAATAAAGTCAATGAAATGAATCATAATGATATTCTGCTATATAGATTGAAGTCTAGCCCAGTCATCATCAGAGAGGCTTCATCCAGCAACTGGAAGGAGCAGATACAGAGACACACAGCCAAACATTAGGCAGAGCTTGGGGAACCTTGAGAAAGAAGGGGAGGAAGGACTATAGAAGCCAGAGGGGTCAAGGACACCACAAGTGTACAAACCACAGAATTAACTAAGCAGGGCTCAAAAGGGCTCACAGAGACTGAACTTATAACCAAGGGGCTTGTATAGGTCTGGGCTAGGTCTTGTGCATGTTTGTTATGGTTTTGTAGCTTGATGTTCTTGTGGGATGCCTAACAGTGGGAGTAGGGGGTGTTTTTGGCTCTTTTGCCTACTGTTTGGACCCTTTTACTCCTACTAGGTTACCTTATCCAGCTTTGATATGAGAGTTTGTGCCTAGTCTTATTGTAACGTGTTATTCTGTGGTTGGTTGATATCATTGGGAAGCTTTCTCTTTTGTGAAGGAAAATGGAGGAGGAGTAGATTTGGGGGAGAGGTATGTGTAGAGGACTGGGAGGAGTAGAAGAAGAAGAAACTGAAGCCAGGATGTAATATATGAGAGAAGAATAAAGAATAAAGAACAAACAATAAAACCAATAAAATATATTTGTACCAAAAATTTGGAATGAAATCATGTGTTCATAGATCAGAAAGATGCATATTATTAAAAACAACAACTTATACAAAGTGATCTGTCTGTCCACCTAATGGAAGTCCCTTAAACACCAGTGACTTTACAGAGAAAGGATTTGTTAAGATTCATACAGAATCATAAAAGATCCAGAATAGCCAAAGTGATCCTAAGGCATGTGGATGTAGGTTAGGATGCTTCATAATATCCGACTTCAAAACATAATAAAAAACTATGGTAACCAAAACAGCATGGTACGTACAAAAAATAGACACAGACCACTGGAACAGAATGGAGAAACCAGGCATCAATCCCCATTTGTAGAAACAAAACATAGTAAGTGCCAGTGCAGGGGTAGGAGAAGAGGAACATTCCATGCTTGATAGAAATGCAAATTAGAACAGCTGGAGTGGAAGCACACATGGAGGTTCCCTGTTATGGAATATTTGTACACTGTGAAGATGTATTGCTGTGATTGGTGTAATAAAAAGCTGAACAGCCAATAGCTAGGCAGGAGGTATAGCCAGGACTTCTGGGCAGAGAAAGAGAAACTGGGAGGGGGAATATAGATGTACAATTTTGCCAGCAGACTTGGAGCAAGTCAGATGTGTCATTCTAAGAAGAAATAACTGAGCCACATAACAGAATATAGATTAAAAAAAACAGGTTAATTAAGTTATAAGAGCTGGTTGGGAGAAAGCCTAAGCTAATGCCAAGCTTTTATAATTAATAATAAGTCTCTAGCTCATTATTAGTAGGTTAGCAGTCCAAAGATAGTGAAACAAGCAAACTTGCTACATTTGGTGCCCAACGTGGGGCATGTAAATCCACATACGACCTGAGAAAGCTAAAAAAAACCAAGTTCCAACACAGCTTCCTGGTGACTGAGGTTTATGGTGCTCAGCATACAGAGGTACTGCCCTTTTAATACAGCTAGCTGAGTACTTGAGTAGACTGTGGGCTACTGGGACAGGAGACTAAGTAGAAATGCCTGCCTCAGTGCAGACACAATTTCCCACAGCTGGGGCAGGTAAATGGGGCTCCAGGGCAGAACTCACCAGCCTGAGGCTAGGCTCTCACAGAACCAAGGTGGGCAGAGCCAGCCGCTAGTGCACTGTCTGCTAAGCTGAGCTTCGCAGCAGCAGTCTAACAGTTTAAGATTTGGTTCACATGGTCAGAGGAGGCTGGAGATGTGCAGAAAGCAAGGTTCACACTGAGACAACCTCTTAACTGGTTACAATGTGCTTAAAAAGGCACTTAGATGCTGAAGAAAGGAAAAAAAATAGGTATAGACAGTCATAGAAAATTAAATAGTTTAATAATAATATAATCTTTAAAAAAGAGAATAAAGTAATATAAAAGGAAAAAGCCACATAAAGATGGGAAATGCACAGGGTGTCTGGATCCTATATGGTGCTTTATTGACTTTGAATTTTTTTAAGTGCTAATGAAAAAACAATAGCTGCTAAGAGACATTGGCTTATGGAAACTGCTAAATTAAACCAACCTATATATTTTAAGAATGTCTTAACTTCAGAATGGAAGTCAGAAAATAAGTTGTGTTTGGGGAGAGATTTTGCTTTTATTTACACAGTAAGCAAAAGGCTACAGATTTCTTCAAAATTAATAAATTCAAGATTTGATCAGGGGAGATCTCCTGAAAATCTTTGCTATAGACATGAAGAAAAAAATGAAGAAAAACTACAAGACAGGTGACATATACACTGAACCCTCTACATGGGAAGAACTCTGAGACTGGATGAGACATGCTAAATCTTGTTGGCTACAGAGTCCTCATGACAATTTGGTTATATGGTCCAAACAGACTTATAAAGCTAACAGATGCCTTCTACCTGCTCACACATAGAACAAAAAAATCATCAGAACACTTCACATTCCATACTTGTATTAATATACACACACACATACATATATGTCACCTTTAAAAGTTTGTGTGCTTTCAGAAAATATAAAGAACCAGACACCAATGAAAACAAGTAACCCAGGTAATTCAGCCTCACAGAATGCTTCTGTTGCAGTTTCCTCAAAATTCTGCATCTAGAACAACTTCAAAGCTGCTAGCTGAGATGGTCCAGCCTCACAGGCTACCCAGTCATGACTTCAGATAAGCTCTACACTTTCCCATCACACAGAGACTAAACAAAACATAATATAGCTACCTCTCCCAGGTCTTTACCTCATCCCAACTTTCTCAAGGTCCACTAGAGATGCCATGACTCCCAGATATCAGGAAGCAGTCTAGAGAACATGATACCCACATTCCCAAGAGGTGGGGTGGATGGTTCTTGGTCATGCAGCATATTATGCATGTTTATCTTCATTTAGGGTAGTTGGTTACAAGTTTTTGTTGGTCATGGTCAGGAAGAAAGCTGAACAAAGGAGATTAGATTCAGGAATCTTGTTCTGAAAAGTAAAGGGGAATATGGAAATGATAGGACAAAAGGGTAAATTATTGAATCTACTTTTAAGCTAAAAAAATCTACTAGTCTTAAATATTTTACATTGGTATGGGTTTTTTATATAATACAAACTTAGTTATTATTGTCATATTGTATATATGTTTCTAGTTTTGTTTAAGGTATTGTACCTATACAACTCATTTAATAATGTAATGTAAATTTCTAGTCCTTGAAAACTATTATTACAAACTATTTAAGTTAATTAAAAAATGCAGGTTAACAGTCGTCTATAGCAATCAAACTTGTAGTCATGTTAGATATGCATTTAAGATCAAGCAGAGATATAGGTGGTCTTCAAACACATCAGAGACCTACAGAATACAGCAGTTAAGATGTTTTAATAAGTCTTTTTATGACAGTGAGACATATATGCTCCTGGCAACACCAATCAAATTCAGATAATGGGCATCAAAGAACCTCTGTGTGGAGTTTGCTTTCATTGTGGTAAAGTTAGTCCCTGGACAAGAAACTGCCCTTGCCTTAATTGCTGACAGTATGTTGTCCAAATTGGGCAAGCAAGACACAATAGAAAGTAACTGCTGAAATTTGGCAAGACAAGGCTGGTCAGTTCTTCAAAATTCCTGCTTCACAGAAAAGTCTCTCAAATATTCTAGGCCTGTAGGCCAAAGATGGATGCCTCATCATTACAAAAGAACCTTGGGTGACAGTCCAAGCAGCCAGCTGTCTCTGTCATTTCTATAGTTTTGGAAGTTGTTTGCTCTGCACTTTCTGTTTACTTAAGTAATATTATATCCTTCTTAGGTCTTTGATGGTGTTGAAGACTAGATAGCTATGGTTACAGTTTCTCTTGTTACTAAATTCAGAAAAGAAACTCACAAAAGAGATGTATAGTACTTATGGTTAAGAGATATAAAAGCTTAAGTTGTTATCTAAGAATATGTTTTAAGTTCTAAAAAGATATTTTTAGGGTGGAATAAAAGTTACAGAAAGTAACTTAGGTATAAAACTTTGGACTCATTAAAATAGGATAGATAATATAGTACTTTTTCTGAATTTGCCAAATGCAAATGGACTGGACATTGTGAGTGTAATTCTTAACGGGTAATTGTTCTTATTGTATATTTTACCATGTTAGAATTAAAAACCTTTCCTTTATATTTAGACAAAAAGGAAATGTTTTGGGACATTTTTACACTGGGTGAAGATGTATTGCTGTGATTGGTGTAATAAAAAGCTGAATGGCCAATAGCTAGACAAGAGGTCTAGCTGGGACTTCCACACAGAGAAAGAGAAACTGAGAGGAAGAATCTAGATGCACAACCAGCAGACTTGGAGTAAGTTGAATGTGCTATACTAAGAAGAGGTAACTGAGGCATGTGGCAGAATGTAGACTTAAACAATATGAGTTAATTAAATTATAAGAGCTAGTTGGGAAAAAAGCCAAAGCTAAAGCCAAACTTTCATAATATTTAATAATAAATCTCTAGGTCATTATTTGCAGGCTGACAGTCCAAAGACAGTCCAATAAGAAAGCTTGGACAGTTTCTCAGAAAACTGAAACCATAATGTCAACATGATTCAGTGATCTCACCTCTATATCCAGCAGAAATAATATCCCCCACAAAAAGGCACTAATACTCCTGTGTTTCCTGTAGGCACCTTCCATAACAGCAAAAGCCCAGCTGCATAAGAAGATCACTGAGTGAAATAAGCCAGACCCAGAAAGACAACTACCACATGTTCTCACTCACTTGTGGAAACAAAGTAGTTGACCTTGGAGAAAATTAATGGGATAGTGGTCACTGGAGACTGAAAAATGAAGGGAAAGGCAAAAATCTAAATAAAGTTGTACAAAATACATAGAGGAAAGAGGAATTCAGGTGTTCTGGCACATTAGGATAACTATGGGTCAAAAAATTGTATATTTCAGTCTGTTAAACTCTGAGTTTTCAAAAGCTAATATTTGAAGGAATGAACTACTACACATGGTATAGACATATCAAACTACTGTAATATATCCCATAAAAGGTGTATAAATATTATGTCTCCACTCAGAGGAAAATATCTTTCTCTATCAATTAGTAAGAATAGAGTTCTATATTTCATTAAAGAGGTCACCACAGGAAAGTGTCTTTTTACTGTTTTCCTAATAACAGTGCTCAAATATATTTGAATTACTCAATGAATCAGTTTATGAGCTATTGTGAGATTAAATTAAGGGCTTGTTTTAGATGCAAACCATCACTTGATAGTTTTTTGGCTGTTTCTAAAAATCAAAGCCAGCCTCAAAAGAGTGCAGTATTACCACCATTTTTAGCAATTCAAAACTGAAGAAATTGCACATGTCAAATGTAGTTGCTAAAGGGAAGTTCCTAATGGGACATGACTTTGAGCAATCGCAGCATCATTAGAATAAATCTGTAACCTCTTTCACGGTGATTGCCTTCGAGGAGACTCTGTGTTCCTGTGTCTAAGCTGTGATGTGCTTGTTCAAGAGGAGTTGCACCTGATAGAGTTCACAGACTACAGTTTACAGAAGCTGGGAGCGAGCATGAGGCAAGGAATGGTTTTTCCAGTCTGTTGATTGTGATGAATCTGAGATACAGAAAAGGCTCCTGGGATTTTAGAGACTAAAGATTAGAAACCACTATGTAGGTGTAAGTGGAAAACTGCTCTCACAGGTGCAAAAGAGAACATTTAACAACTTTTGAGATTTTTAAATTAATGGAGAAAATGACTGATTAGCATGTGACTGATCATGAAAGTGTTTTGGGTTCAATGGAAAGCATTCCAGACTTGGGTCAGGAGCCATGCTCCGTTCCCTCCTCTCTGACACAAAAACAGCATGTGATCTGCCTGTGCTGACATGCTATTTTGTACAGACCCACACTCGCCTCTTGTTGTATCACTGTTAGCCATCTCCATATCGTCTTTCATTCTCCAGCTCTAGATATTTCAAGAAAGCCATCTTAATCTTTTTGTTGTCACATTTTTATTTTTTGAGCAGAGATTGGTACAAAACAAGCACAGAGATGTGAAAAGCAGTGTGACAGAAGCACTTAGGGGAATAGACAGTTATAGGCTGTTTTGTTAAAAATAAATATAAAATCAGAAAACAGAGTTTTAATAAAGGAAATAATGAATAAAAATCTCAACATTATATTTAAATGCTTGGTTCATATCAACGTATTGGCATACTAGAATGTCTTTCCTGTTGTGATTACGGCGAGTGGAGGGGTTTGCTATCATAATTGACTGTAGTTTTATTGTTACACTTGGAATCATACTAGTAAGATCATGAATACCCCATGTTGCAGCAGACTTCTCAACTTGTCACTCCCTAATACAGTTTTGTTATGAAAAGATTGGATTTAATACCTTATCCTTCTTAAGTGACTTCCATGCAATCCTTGTGCTCTAGTGGAGAGAACTGCTATCTCCTCTTGCCTTGCAGTTAATTTGAGTCATTACTCAGTACTGAAGAGCACATCTCTTATGCTATCCGGCTTGGTATCAGGTTCCCACCTGGGGCTTGTTTCCCTTGGTTTATCAGTCATCCTGCATCTATCTCTACACAGATAGAATCAGCATCTTTTTGTGCCTCAGCTGGCCTAGAGACTTGCAAATGATGCCAGTTTTCGTGGAGATACAGAAAGTGCTTCATGATGTTGTGAATCTGAAGGATAATAGCTTTGACCTGTTATGAGTGTCCTACACACAGCCTTGGCACTTCCACTGAGATGACTCAGGGTGGATGAGATAAATGAAACGCAAAACATCATACAACCACTGCATTGTCAGGAAATGCTTAAGTCTAATTGCCAAGTGGCCTTTAATAAACTCAAGCCAGTCAGTGTCTCACCATGGTATACTGTCGGATTGGATAAGCCCATTCCTGTTTGTTTTATTCACTTTTATCCTTGAAAAGCAATTGTTCCCAAGGATAACTCCAGTTGATTATCCAAAAGTGTCAAGGAAGATTAATATCTTACCAAACATTATATATCGTCTTTTATTTTTTTTTCATTTGGGGCCCTGAGAGCAATATCCTTTCCTGCTCCTGACTGCTACAGTAGCTAAGTTCCCTGTATTGTATTTACAGACAGACATATTTCCTGAAGTCTGTGCACTGCACAGGTTCGCAGATAGCATGACTGTGATTAGGACTGTCAAATCCACTGCTGGTTTAATGTATCTGGGACACTGCCAGGGGTCAGATTCATGGAATGCCCATAAATGGCTGTCCAAGAAATGACAACTAGAAACAGTTAAAGCTTGTATCTCCTACCTCAGATGCTGCAGAACCCAAGGTGGAACCCAGAAATTCTGAGCATCATCGTTTCAGGTGAGAACTGTCATCATTTCCCACCTGTGCTGTGTTAAAAATGTGGTGTAGGCTTGGTATATAGCTCAGTGATCGTGTTCCTGATTACAAAGGCTTGGGGTTCAAATACCAAGACCATACAAACACAACAAAACCTACTGGCAGCAGTAACAGGAAATCTCTGTTTTGTGTAGAGCATGGATTTAGATTAAGTAGTAAAGGACCCTAGGCCCCCAAACTGCTTTTACCTCCTTCAGCCTTATACCCAAATGAACTGAGAAAACTTCTACTTCATTTTCTTTTTATATGTAAGTAGGCAGTGATAGTACTTGGCTTGCCCTTTGTGAGAAGCATTAAATCTCACATGACATGAAAAGTGCTTTGTAATCTGCTAAATACTGAGGGGATATAAGGGACTTCCGCTCTGTGCCAGCATTAGGCCCTGCACTGTCCTGGTCTGGATTCCATGATTAGCGTAGATTCACAGCTGCAATTTCTGTCCCTCCTTATCTAGCTGTCTTCTGCTTTCCTCTCACCTTCATGTTTGGAATGATTCCTGTCTCCAGACATCCAGCTTTCTAGTCCGCCTCTGCTTCTGTGTCTGTCCTGAGGCCTAACTATTACCCTGTTCTTTTTTGTTTTGTTTTGGTTTTTACATTTTTTTTTTATTTAAGATTTTTTTTTGTTCATTTTACATACCAACCACAGATGCTCCTTTCATGCCTCCTACTACTCCCCCTGCCAGCCTTCCCCACCTCACCCCTCCTCCAACCCCTCCTCCAAAGGGTAGGGCCTCCCATGGGGAGTCAGCAAAGCCTGGAACATTCAGCATTCAGATGAGGCAGAACCAAGCCCCTCCCCGCTGCATCAAGGCTGAGCAAGGCATCCCATCATAGGGAATGGGCTCCAGATAGCCAGCTCATGCACCAGGGATAGATCCTGATCCCACTGCCAGGGATCCCTCAAACAGACCAAGGTACACAACTGTTTCCCATATGCAGAGGGCCTAGTCCGGTCCCATGCAGGTTCTACAGCTGTCCATCTAAACTTCATATTACCCTGTTCTTTTTTTAAAAAAAATTTTTTTGTTTTATAATTAATTTAATTTCACATATCAGCCACGGATTCCACCGTCCTCCCTCCTCCCACCCTCCAGCCCTTCCCCCCATCCACCCCCCATTCCCACCTCCTTCAAGGCAAGGTCTCCCCTGGGGAGTCAGCCCAGCCTGGTAGACTCAGCCAAGGCAGGTCCAGTTCTCTCCTCCCTACACCAAGGCTGAGTAAAGTGTCTCAGCATAGGCCCCAGGCTCCAAAAAGTCAGCCCATGCACCAAGGACAGGTCCTGGTTCCACTGCCTGGGGGCCTCCCAAACAGTTCAAGCTAATCAACTGTCTCACTTATCCAGAGGCCAGGTCCAGTTCCATGGGGGCTCCTCAGCTATTGGTTCACAGTTCATGTACTTCCACTAGTTTGGCTATTTGTCCCTGTGCTTCCTCCAACCATGGTCAACATCTCTCGCTCATACAATGAGATGGGGAGCAAGGGGAACTCTCCTCCACTGTTGGTGGGAATGCAAGCTTGTACAGCTGCTTTGGAAATCAATATGGCACTTTTTTGGAAAATTGGGAATCAACTTCCCTCAAGACCCACCTATTCCACTCTTGGGCATATACCCAAAGAATGCTTAATCATACCACAAGGAAACATGCTTAACTATATTCATAGCAGCATTATTTGTAATAGCCAGAACCTGGAAACAACCTAGATGCCCTTCAACTGAAGAATAGATAAACAAAATGTGGTACATATACACAATGGAGTACTACTCAGGAAAGAAAAACAATGACATCATGAGGTTTGCGGGCAAATGGATGGAACTAGAAAAAAATCATCCTGAGTGAGGTAACCCAGACTCAAAAAGACAAACATGGTATGTACTCACACATAAGTGGATACTAGATGTAAAGGAAAGGATAACCAGACTGCAACTCACAACTCCAGGGAGGCTACCTAGTAAAGAGGACCCTAAGAAAGACGCAGGGTTTACCCTGTTCTTAATCAACATGTTGTGTTCACTCCTTATAGCTCAGTCACTTTCCCCTTTTCTAGAACTCCACCAAATGTTTCCAGAACATGTCAAATAGTTCTAAATGGATTTCATAATGAATTTAATATTTAATCCAAATGGAATTTGCTTTTGTATTTGACAAAGATTAAGAAACTAGTTTTGGCTTTATACAAGGGATTTTTATGAGTTTAAATTAAGGATTCTTGGGTTGAAAGAAATACAGCAATTAAAAGTCAGTAACAGCCCCAAACTAAATGAGCTTAATGAAGTCTTGAATTTGGAAACAGGCCCGAGAGCAACAAGAGTAATAAGCAAGTGTACCTTCCAAAGGCTTTTTTCAGTCTGCGGTTATGACTAATTATTAATTTTGACATACTAATAGGATAAAATTTTATTATAACATGTATAAAGAGAAAACTAACTATTAGAAAACCTGAGAATAATATTAGACTTACCAGGCGAGCAAGAGAGAGCACAGTGGGTGTAAATTGGAGCTAAACCAAACCAAGCAGAGAAGGAACTAGAACAACTCATGTCTTTGCAAATGTGACCTAAGGTGGCTGCAGACTTCTGGGCAACTGTAAAACAGATTGTTGATCTTAGCAGTGGAAACAGATGAGATAAAATTATACTACACGTGTGATCACAATGCTCTGGGCATCGTGAGCTTATCCTAATGGTGGCTCTGGGTACAAATGACCTTCTCCTAATAGTGGTTTTGCAAGAATCCAACCTCCCTGCTTCAAAGAACCTACAGCGAGGTTGTAAATAGTCTCTAAATACTCAAAAGACAGCATACCCACAGACTGACATCTGCTAGTCTCCATTATGTGCAAAAATGTTTTTATAGCATACTTGCGGAGCTGGTTCAAATGTAGAGCCCTTGGATATATGGTTAAACAGCAACAGCAGAGAGCTGCCCTCTGGCCATCCTGCTGGACCTTCATCCCTCTTTGTCCTCACGTGTGCAAAGCCTCCAGGCTGAATGTTCAAGCTTCAGCAATATCCCAAACAACCACTTTTCCATTCTCTGTCCTCCTCAGGCTTCCTGGTCTAGTGAGCCATAGGCAGCCCAGGTGAGTGTGCTTCAGTGCAGCTGGAGGATAATCCATCCATCTTTTAAGGAATTCAAGGCTCTAGAGCTGTTCCATTCATGGTTCCAAGGGTGGAAGTAGGGGACTAAGAGACAGTGGAGAAGACCCAAGTCCTCTTGGCCTCAGCTTTTGGTGTCCTGCTCCAAGAGAAAAGAGTGAGAACATCCTCTTTTCCTTTACAAAAACTCAGGGAACATTTAAAAGGTATTAGCTCTTCAACCAGTTCCTAACCCCTAGTCCCAGACAGGGCAGACTAAAATCCCAAACAGAGATACCATGAGACTATTTATTATTTTTCAGAACTTCATAGGCCTTTCTACTAACCTCATAGGCCTTTCTACTTGTGCTTCCTTTGTCTATAAAATGAAAGTGGCCCTTTCTCCTAGACACACTGGAAGTGGAGACACACGGAGTGCCAGCCAACAGAAGACCTATCTCCAGATTCCAAACGAGAGCTGGTCCAGGAACCAACCCGAAACTTCCTTTCCTGGGGTCTAGGGATGCCCATCTGGAAGGTCAGTGGCTCTTTGCAACCAGGGAGCCTCTGCCTGGCACCTTTCTCTTCTTCTGGCTTACACAGTGGGCTGGGTTCCATTCACACTGTTCTGACTCTCAGCCTCCAGGTATTTTCGATCTCTGTGGACTGGCAGGCTTCCACCAAGTGCAAGAGAGAGGGAAACCTAGTGCCAGATCCAGGCCTGGTAATCAGTCTTGTGCAAGAACCCAGGGAAATCATGGAGCCCTGAGATGGAAAGATTGGGTTTATCCAGAGGACCAGCAAGTTTCTTATTGGGCCCTCCTGCTTTCACCCCTTGATTGCCCGGAGAACCTTGTGGAAATTAAAACAGAGGGCTCCAGGCAACATAAGGGCTCAGCCTCAACTGGAGGAAATTAGTTCGCAGTCAGCACTCCACAGTTGGTCATCCACACCTGCAATACAAACCTCACAGACAGCGCTTTCGGCTAACCGCCTTTGAAGGACAAGGCCTCTCATCTTGGCTTTTGGAAATGCCTAAACTCAGTGGGAGCAGGACACCCTTCGCTGTGGAGCGGAAGCCACTGGAGGTGAAAATACAAATGAATGCTTTAAATTGTTCGCGTTCCTCCTTCAGAAGGGTTTAAATGGTGTCTTTCAAATAACTGTTTTTCTCAAATCACAAAAACAAAAGGCAAACCAAAACAAACCAACAGCCACCGAGAGCAGACAATTTTCCGCTCAGCTGAGGCACCACTTACCGAATTGCAGCCAAGAGTGATTTTTATAGCCAAGTTATAAATGACTGGAAATCGGGAGGTTTTGATGGAAATGCCGGCTGACCTTTAGCTGTATTGATGCTGGAGAGTGCTACTATGATAAAAATGCCCTCTGTCTCCCTCCACCTGGGCTCCCCAAGCTCCTTAATTCTAGTAAATAATGGGCTGCTCTCTCACTGGAGCTAGTCAGTGAAGCAGCTAGGAGGATATGATTAAGGAATAAAATTCCATCCTGGGCCAGGAAGCAAGAGTGTGCTTTAATACCTGACCAGTGAACTGGGTGAAAGAAGCCTTTGAATGGACCAGTTCTTTCTGTCTAGCAGTGAAATGGTTAATTATCTCTTATTTCTCCCAACTCCTCTGGAAATCCCCCGGGAAGGTCTGAGGTTCTCTAGGGCAGTGAGTCTAGTGAATCCTCTTGGTGTAAACAGTGCCCTGTGCCCAGAGCTGGCTTCTTCCTCTCCCATTATGAGCGATGAGAGATGCTCATGACGAATGCTCACTTTGTACTAGGGTGTGGTACAGACCCAGTAAATTTGTCTCTCAGATCTATTCAGTTGCTACAAATTAAACAGAGATGTTCCACATTACTTCTGAGAGATTCAATTTTAGCCCCCCTCACGTGAAACCAAGGTCACTTCTTTTAAAGCACTCATAAAAATCTAGGCTTTTGTCATCGATTTCAATCAGATTGCTCTCAAAATGTTCTGCCCCCCCCCCATACCTAGTAAAACATATGTTCCCATGTACTCATCTATTAAGTTCTTTGAACATCACAGCTATGGGAAAAAAAGGTCAAATGATACATTTTGGCACATTTTTCATTTTGTCACTTGCCATCAAGATTTTGTAGGTAGAAAATAGTTGACAACTGCCCTTGAAAATACTAGAATATGTAGATTTTTTTTCCTGCCTTGACAGATCCTCCTGCCTTAGTCTCACAAATCAGGCAGTCTCTGTATTCTATGAAATGTAAAGTGTAGTTGCATGACTTTCCATAAACTTCGTTGCTAACATATTTTTCCTGTTGTATTCCTCTAATATATGCAAAGTGCCAAGCTCCTCCAAAGAATGTTACAGGTCATTTTCCTGCCATAATAGTCGAATCAGCAGTGAATGCTCTTCATGGTTTAAATGCAGTGACAGAAGTAGTCTGACAGCAGAAATATGTACTGGATAGGAACTTCCACAAAAGCCTTGAGATTTTCACATGAGTAGAGATTATGGCTGTGGAAATCACTTTCTCTTAAAGAGATGTGTCCTGTGTAAATATGATTGAAGAGCATTTATTGGTTCTGAACTGTCAAGTGCCCTTGACCTTGTGACACTGATTTCTCACCATTGTCTTTATGTGCATTGCTCCAACAGGACAGGATCATAATGACTGCCTCTCTTAACAATTAATTTTCTTCTGCATGTATGTCTGGGGACCATA
The DNA here is from genome assembly GCF_049852395.1 of Peromyscus maniculatus bairdii. Taxonomy (NCBI): domain Eukaryota; kingdom Metazoa; phylum Chordata; class Mammalia; order Rodentia; family Cricetidae; genus Peromyscus; species Peromyscus maniculatus. Next base: position 167,229,190 of record NC_134852.1, on the reverse strand, counting down.
TGCATGCCTGGTGCTCACCTAGGCAGCAAGAGGCCACCAGATCCCTTGGGACTGGAGTTACTGACAATTGTGAGCTGCTGTGTGAGTGCTGGAAATTGATCATGGAACCCCTAGAAGAGAAGCCAGTTCTCCCAATCACCGAGACATCACTCCAGCCCGTTTTGTTATTTTAAAGTGATATTTGGGTCATGATGTATAACCTCCTTCCGAGTACAGAGTTAGAAAATAACCTTAGAATTTTATTATTCACAGCATTCAAAATAAGAGACCAAAGTATTGGACCCTTTAGGTTTTGATACTTTTATCAATATGGCTTTAATTTTTCTTCTTGTTCCACTTTCATTCATTCTTATTCTTGCTTGTCTTAAATAATTGTGAAAATATAGACACCTTAGGGAATAATATAATAAGAACTTTGAATCATTTATTGTTGCTATGGAACATATCAGCTCAATATTCACTGGCTTAGAGCACTAATCAGGTGTTATTTCTTAGGGGTGCAGAGATCCATGGGGAGCTCTGGTGCTTATCCAGTCTGGGCTTGCTCATATATCTGTGATCAGCTGGCGAATCAGCCTGGCAAGTGAAAGAACAGGCCAGTATGATGGTTGCAGCTGAGACCCCCTCAGCTTTGCTCTACATGGCCTCTCATCCTCTAGTAAACCAATTCAGGATTGTTTCTATGGTGGAGGCAAGCATCCAAAAGTGAGAGACAAGTGGACATGATTTTCTGAAACTAAATACAGAACTGACAGTAATTATAGACTCTTTACTTTCTATTGACTAAACTATATATACATAGAATGGTGCTTTTAAAAGCATGCATGCACACGCGTGTATGTGTGTGTGTGTGTGTGTGTGTGTGTGTGTGTACTATACTTGTGAAACTGGTTTTTATATTGCGGGTGGGTGGGCAGAGACAGGAAGATTCTGTGGGTTGGCTGGCCATTCAGTCCAGCTGAATTGTCAACTCCAGGGCCAGTGAGAGAGCTTGTCTGTAAAACTAAGGTAAACAATTGAGAAAGGCATTGAACATCAACCTATGGCTTTCATAGCATGCATGTACTTATGAATGTGTTTGCATACCTGTGTGTACATGAACACATATACACCAAAACAAATTTATGATAAACTATTTTTAAATATAATAAGCACATGCCAGATTCTTAATTGCAACTGTCCTGGTTGTAGTGAATGGGACCTATCAGAAGGGTCTAAATCCCCTCATATTTATTTTTTATATTATTTTTATATTTTGATTGAGAGTAATATGATAAATGTTCACATATATACAGAGAGGTCAGGAATATTTTATAAGGTAGGCTAATTGCTTGGTTAGCCCCTATTAAGTTCTATCTACATCCATACCCACCTTAACACACATACACATATAATGGTGGTTTTAAATATTTCTGAAAATTCTCTGAAAACTTTGTTGTAAATTTTGCCTCCAATCATGAGACGGTATCTAATAGTCCCTATACTTGAATGTAGGCTGCCTTGCAGTTCTTTGCTAACAATTAGAGTATAGCAGAACATCTCATGACATCCAAGGCTATATCATCACAGGAACCATATCCTCTGTCTGGCTTTCTTCTTGTTGGGATGTTCATCTTGGGGACTGAGTCAACACATAAGAAGTTCAGCTGAGCTACCATGCTGAAGAGCCCACTTCTGCACAGGGGAATGATGAGGGACCCAGGTCTTCCAGTCCCCAGGTGCAGAGGGAAAAGTGATCAAGCCTCAGTCGATTATAGCTACCCCAGCTGACTGAGTGGAATAGAGATGAGATTGCCCTTCGAAGCATGCCCAACCTGAGTGGTGAGCTCTGTGTTTGCCAACTCAGCCTGCTACAACATACCATGGACTAGTGGCTTAGATAATACAAGTGCATCCCCCACATTTTATTGAAAATATATTCTTTTCTCACGCAATATATTCTGATTACAGCTTCTCTTCCCTCTCCTCCTTCCAGTTACTCCCCTCCTCCCCTCCTCTCCAAATCCATTCGCTTTCTGTTTCTCATTAGAAAATTACAGGCTTCCAAGAGATAACAACTAAATACAACAAAATAAAATATAGTAAGATAAAACAAAAACCATCACATCAAGGCTGAACAAGGCAAGAGAAGGAAAAGAGCCCAAAAGCAGGCACAAGAATCAGAGACCCACTTGTTCACACACTCAGGAGTCGCATAAAAATACTAAGCTGGATGCTATAATATGGTGCAGACGCATGCAGGCCCTGTGCATGCTGCTTTAGTCTCTGTGAGTTCATATGAGCCTTTCTCAGTTGATTCAGAGGGCCTTGTTCTCCTGGTGTCCTCCATCCCCTCTGGCTCTTACACTGTGCCTGCCTCCTCTTCTGAGGGGATCCCTGAGCTCTGAGGGGAGGCATTTGATGGAAACATTCCATTTAGGGATGTGTGCTCCAATGATTCTCTCCCTCTCTCTCTCTGGGTATGTAATGTCTGACTGTAGGTCTCTGCATCTGTTCCCATCTGCTGCAGGAGGAAGCTTCTCTGATGACGGCTGAATAAGGCGCTGATCTATGAGTATAGCACAATGTCATTAGGATTCATTTTATTGATACTCCTCCACCCAAATATAGTTTCACACAGGTGTGCCGTGCTTAAGTATTAGGACAGGGTACCAGCATGGCTGGATGCTGCTGAGCACCTTTCCTACCTTGCAGTCAGTTTCCTTCTTGTTCTGACTTTTTGTTGTAGGGAGACAAGGAAGGTGATTGTGAGAATATGAGAAACAAGGAGGTAGAGAAAGAGGAGAGGGAGGGGGAAGGGGGAGGAAAGGGAGGGGAATGGTGGAGAGGAGGAGGGGGGAGGACTAGGTCTCTTGTATTTCTCTTATAGAAATATTAATCATGTTAGATTAGGGCCCCACCCTATGACTTCATTTAGCCCCAACTCGGTTCTTATCCCTAGTTCTGTCATGTAATCACATTGGGGCTCAAGGCTTCAACATGGACATTGAGAAGACATAATTCAATATATTACCCTTATTATTTTAAGTCACCTAAATTTTGGAGTGATTTGTTCTGCAGCAAAAACAATAGGGACTATTAGCGTAGTGTAGAATTTTGGGGTTGTAAATGTCAGCATAATGGTATTACACCTAATCTGTAATTTCACTTTCTGCTGGACATGCTTTGAGATGTATCTATCTTGTAATGTATAGATAAATTACTCGCTTAATTGTTGCACTCTGTCTAACTCAGCAGGACTTTCCTTAATAATGAACTTTGGGTTACTTTGTAGTTTCATAGCAATTACAAATAATATCACAATAAACGTGCTTTACAGATTTATTTTTTTCCTTGTGGAGAATGGACCTTTTCAAGACCGTATTTCTTTGGTTACGTGTGCACACTGTTTTGGGAACACTTATACTATTAATTGTATAACCCATTCATCAGAACCTGCTCTTACTTCCTCTTTACTGACTGCCTGGTGCTGCAGATTCTGCAAGGCTGATTGACAATGCTCGAGTGTACTTGTTCAGTTATTGTTACTGAATTCACTTCTAGTTTGTGAGTCTGTGAGACTTTGAAAGATATTTCCTTCATGATTTGAATATCTTTTCCTCTATTTTGAGAGTATATATATTCTTTTTCTTTTATTATTTTAGCCTTTTCCTTTCTTATTATTTTTAGGATTACTCTATGCCATTGAGGCATTATATTTTCCTGCTTTAAATATGTTGAAATTATTTCCCAATGTTTACATTGTAATCTTTTTTTTGGTTTATATACAATTAGAAGAGCTTAAATAATTTAATCATCTGTAAGTTTATACATACATGAACATACTACACATACTTTATAGCTACAATTTTATTTTGCAAAGTTTAGATTTTATGCCCTTTAAGAATTCCTTCCCTATTTGGCATCACATTATTTTCTTTGGCCTTAAATGGAGGAATAATATTTTGTTGCTGATATTTTAGAGCTATGGTATTCAATGAACTAATAATTTTCATTTATTAATAGTGAGCAAATACAACTACAAATAATTTCTCATACTTCTAAGACTGATTGGGCAGTGTAGAGATTTACAAAATACTAGTGAGTAACTGAACAAGAACTAAGATCCCAAACTTCCCATGGTATTTGCTGGGTCTTGTGTCAATGGGCAGTGTGGTTTAATGGGTGAGAAAAGTTTATCTTAATGGTGGTCCTCAGAAGGATACAATGTCAGAAGGCCTCTTGTTCTGAAATGTCTTCTTGGCCTATGTTTTACATAGAATGTACCAGACCAGTGATGGTAATTTTACCAGTATTACAAATTATACAGTTTTTTCTTTAGTAGCTGCAAGAAATTTGAAAATTGTGTTCAGAAAATAATACAAAATATTGTAAATATTTCATAATATTATAAATAATAGAAATTAAGGGGTAGAGGAAAGCAAAATGGGACACTTCTAAATGACTGATATGGTATATTTCTTTGTCTTAGCTCATGACACATATATTATCATTTGTCTAGGATGTTGATGGTACATGCACTTCATAGAAATAAAATGCTTTAGCTTGATGTAAGAGCATGTGCTGTGGGCAATATGCTGTACAGAGGCTGCCCTTAATTAACTTGGTCACATAAATGTAATATATGCATTTTTAGTAGAGAATAATAAAATAGGTACTTTGTAGCCAAGGGAGGAAGGCCAGAACTACCCTCACCCTACCGCTATCTTATCGTCTGTTGCTATCATACCGTATGTCAAGCACATTGTTCACATCCATGGTTAGGATAGCCCCAGGCAAGATGGGTTAAAGTGGGTACTCTCTAGAGACTGTGACTTCATCTTGCCTTGGGAGCATCTGATGTGGCTGTTGGAGCACATGCTGCTCTTCTCTTAGTACTTCTCAGCATTTCTAGATGTTCCAGGGCCCTGAGCTACACATGTGTGGTATCCATCACAAAATGTAAGGCTCTGGGATGCCCTCTCGGTGCTGTTGATGACACAGCAATGCACAATGCAAAGACCTTCCTTACCCCCATGCTACCACCAACTCCCTCTGTGCCTTTTGTGAAATGGTCAAGCTTTGCAAATATGACCACGTGTCCCTTAATAAAGAGATAAATACAGAGAAATGGGTCAATTTTGCCTGTATGTGAATATCACTGAGTGTATGTACACAATTTGGATGATGTATGTTGAGCATTTGATGTGATTTCTTGATGTAATCAAGAAACTTGGTAAAATGGGATGTATGAGGATGCTGTCAGTATGACACAGTGTGCTGTTTCACAGTGAACTTTTAAAAACTAAGAATATACACTAAAACACAGTAAAAATCATAGTAAATGCACAAACTGGGACATAGTCATTTATTGTCATTATCAAATCCTGTGTATTATAGAGGAGTATTGTGTATATATACCCTAACACCACTCAGTCTGTGGAAGCTCAGTAGGTTTGTTTGCACCATCAACATCCCAAACATGCAAAATGAATGCATGGCACTACTGCATCATCACAGCTGTCCAGTCATTAGGCCATAGGAATTTTTCAATTCCATTATAATCTTTTGGGGCCACCATCCAATGTAAGGTCTGCTGTTAATTAAAATGTCATTTTGCCGTGCACGATGGTCTTCAAAGAAATGGTCACTGAGTTGTGTCATAATTACATATGTTATCATCTTCTTCCTTGGAAAGAGAGAAGAGGAGAGAGAGAGAAATAAAGATGGACACACACACACACACACACACACAGACAGAGACAGAGAGACAGAGAGATTATTAATATGTTTTCGTCCCTGCTGTAGGTACTTTAAAAACATTTTTTTGAGAAGAGGAGAGCTTTGGGGTTCTGTACTCTCTAGGTCTGCAAGATTGGACTCCAGCAGGTGTGATTCCTTTCTGGATTGCACAACCCTTGTGTAGCTCTAATTAGGCTTAAAATGGTTAGCCTACTCCTCGCTTTCTCACTTCCAAATGCCATGGGATGCTCATTCTGTGCTGCATCGGGGTTATGACTAGAACATTTTGGCATGGTGAGGAAGACTTTGAAAGGTGGAAAAGTCTATTTAGAATCTGCCTCCTGTCTTACTGTGGTACCCTACAGTGGCATAAGCTGCTTCATGGTAATGGATTGGCTTAACAGTTATTTCACAGAGTACCATCAAAGGAAAGACTACTTGTGTAGTTTTCCATATTAAATGGCAATGCATGTTAGCAGATTGAAAACATTAATAATGTCACAAGAACAAAGCAGATAAATATTTCGCACTTATATCCAGGATTATTGACAAATGGAAGCCTGAATCAATGGCATTCCCTGAAATGACAGCTACAGGGCCCCATAGAAGGAAATCACAGTCAGCAAATTCAGACCTCCTTAACTCTGTCTAATGATGCTTTTGAATTTCCAGATGTGGAAGTACAACTGCTAATACCAGTGGAAGATAAGCCCAAGGTTTCTGTGCTTAAGATAATGGTTATGGTTGGTTTAAGGTCAAATTTCCACAAATTAGGATTGCCCCTGTGGGGAGCCTCCCCTGAAGAAGTGTTCTAATTGTCTTGATTGATATAGGAAGACCCACCCAATGTGATTGTGGGCGGCACCATCTGGTAGCAGTTCAGATTAAAGAGGCATGGCAGAAGGAAGATAAACTTGCCTTTTGATCCTTGACTCTCCTCGTTGCTGTTAGTTAATTTATCCTATTGCTGCTGCTGATTCTTTCACTGTTATCAGAACCAGCATTTTGAGTCTTCCATGATGGACTAGGGACTCAGGGCTCTTCAGGAACCTCCCCAGTTTACAGGGTCAAATGGGGATTGCGGAGGCAACCAGCCTAGTAGATTGAGTGACTATTGGCCCTCCACTGAGAGACTGTCATAGTGGACTATTCTGACTGCTGAGGTACCCAGCCTCAAGGACTGAGTAACTGCCAGGTTCTCAGTTTTCACTATTGTTGTTACTATTTCAAAGCTGGTTTAATAAATTCATCTACACATCTGTCATCTATCTATCTATCTATCTATCTATCTATCTATCATCTATCTATCTATCTATCTATCTATCTATCTATCTATCTATCTATCTATCTATCATCTGTCTGTCTATCATTTATATATGTATCTATCTATCTATCATCTATCATTTATCTATGTATCATCTATCTATCTATCTATCTATCTATCTATCTATCTATCTATCTATCTATCTATCTATCTATCTAATCTAACCCATTGGTTCTGTTCCACTGGAGAAACCCTGACTAGTACAATAACTAATCTAGCCAGCTATATGCTAGACATGATCCAATGTGAGCACATCTAAACACTGAAGTCAAGATTCTGGTGCTTGGAGCTAGGGAAGACTGTGTGGTGGACAAGAGTGCTTCCTGAATGAAAAATAAAATATAAATAAAATAAAAGGAAGGACATGACTGCTCCTACGTATGGTGGAGGAGAAAGCTTATTGTAGATAAAAGGGAGAGCATAACCAGAGGCAGAGACATATGGGAGAGTCGATAATGGATGTGACCCTGAGCCATGTGAGAAGCAGGGAGAAAAAAGGTGGAGGGAGAGAGGCGAACCAGGTGCAGCAGTCAAGAGGTCAAAAGGTAAAAAAGCACAGGTAAGCAAAAATGGCTGGGTTTCTATAGGGAAGAGCCTCTGGGGGAAGGGCAGGTTAGCCTCTGGGCTGGAGAGCTCAGGGTAGAGGGCAGGAGTATGCCAGTCATACCCTGTAACAGATAGGTACTAAGGGATGCTGAGAGAACCTGGTGGCCAGGTTTGCTTTGATATGTTAAATAGGCACCTCAGCCATTTGTCCCAGGATTTGAGAATTAACACTTCCCACATAAGCATGGGGACCTGAGTTCAGATCCCCAGTATCCATGTTAAAAGCCAAGCATCTCTGCATGTCCTGGGGTGGGAATGGAGGTAATAGAATCACTGGCGCTTGTTGGCAACCAGTTTAGTAGGAAAATACTGAGAGACCCTGACTTGAAGGAATTAAATCAGAGATTAATGGAGGTTGTCCTTTTCTGGGCTCCACAAGTGTGCAACCCCTGCCTCCATACACACACATGTGCATGTGCACCTATACCCCCACATACATTCTGAAGCTCAAGGGCATTCCTGCCTGCATGTATTACATACTTATGTGGATATTATTTTCTTTAAGGGAACTGAATATAAGAAATGGGGTTTCAGACAGTCCATGAAGTATTTGGAATGTGGTTTCAGATATTCCCATCAACAGGAAAGCAAGAATTTCAGTAGGAAGCTAAAATGCAAACATTCAGTGTAGAGATTTGAATGAGAAATGTTTCCCATAGTCTCAGGTATTTGAACACTTATTCCCCAGATGGTGGAACTGTTTGGGGAGGATGTACTCCCATATGGGAGGAAATACATTGCTAGGTTGAACTTTTAAGGAAAAAGACTTATGCCTTTTCCATTTGCTCTCACTGCTTTGTGCTTGTGGTTGAGAGGCAAACTCCAAGCTTCTTTTCCCAGCCACCATGCCTACTACCTGATGCTACGCTGTCTCCATCATTAGGGACTTTACCCCTGTGGGTGCCTACACCAAAATAAATCCTGTCTTCTCTAAATTGTCTTCACTATGCTGTTTTTATCACAACGACTGCAAAGTGACTAATACACTCAGCAATGAGTGAAAAGCCAACTTTCCATGGAGAAGGAGATGTGGTGTATGTTAGCAGTCACCAGTGATATGATAGCTGTGACAGAGAAGCTTAACCTGATCATCAGGGGCACAAGGATAGAGATGCTCCTGGATCATAGGTGGAAGAAATAGTTGTAGGAACCCCAGTGAGAATTCTTCCAGAGTGGCTCAAAAGTTGAACTCACATTCTTACAGTGGTTCCAACCCAAATGCTGATCTTCAGAAAGGTTGACATCATTCCTGAGTAATTTTAGGCTAGTCCCAAGTGATGGAACATACTTTAAAACATTTTTCTTTTATTCAAATGGCAGAGAAAATTAAATTGTCACATCTCATTTCTACTTTTGTAGAAATGTACGAGATTATTTAAATTAGGAATCAATCCAAACTCTGACTCATAAAAAATTCACCATTGTCTGGTATGCTTCTTGCCTGAGGCAAAATGTTCATTGGCTGACACAGGATCCTTCCAAACAAGACAGTGGTAATTTCTAAATTCCTAGGAAGAACCAGCAGGTATTTCCTAGCAGAATTTTAATGGAGAGGGCACCTATTGTGTTTATTTTGCTTGGTAATGGGTATCATGAGAAATTTGCCTGCTGTGTGGTGCAGATATCCATAGCCCATTTGATATATTGATGAAATGTGCAATTTGAGCTTGCTTTGTGTCTCATATTTTTAGATAAAGATTTTCAAACTGTTTGCTGGATATACATGTATGTTAAAAATGATCAGAATAATAAATCCAACTATGGAAATTATTTACTTCAAGGCTTACCAGAATTATGATTAAAAATATTTTAAGCCAAAGAAATTAACAAGTCAACTGCACAGACCAACATTTACTTCATAAGACTGACACATATGAGAAGTCTCCTGGACCTAGGCTGACGTCTTCATTATGGACACAGTTTACATTCAGTGCCTGAAGTACATGCTACTTTTGTGTGGAGTTAAAACAGAGACTTTTTCTGTGATAAGAGAATATGGCTGAAAATTATTCTTGAAGTGTTTCTTTTGAGCACTAGCCACTCACAGAGATGATATCTTACTGCTGAAGACTTTCCCAGGCCAGCTATTCTGACCTCCTCTTTCAGGCTATTCTACTTGTCAACTACACTTAAACACTTGCACATGACTGCCTTTTGTATCCCTCTGCTTCCCAGACAATCTCTAAAAGTATACTTTGTCTTAGACTCCACAGTCATTCACATAGCATCTAACTTGGATCCTCACCTAGATTGACATTTATTGAATGTTTCCTGTTTTTTTTTTTATTTCCTAGGAAAATTACTCCAAGTTATGAATCATGATTTTTGGCACTTCCATAATATATAGTAATCATGATGCTTTTAACTACTTTTGCACAAGTAGATGTTGAGTACAAACACAGTTCCACATGGACTAGTGGTGTATTTTAAAAGGAATGTGCATTGGTAAGGCAAATTGAGGCAGTGTACTGCAGTCTACAGAGGTTACTTAAGAGTCTCCTACAAGTTCAGCTGGCCACAGTCAGCCATGAAGAACTGAAGTTGAACTCTGAACTGTGTGGGTGTACTAGACATTGAATGAAGTTCTTGATTAACAGGCTATTTAGCAGACAAAGAATTGTGTAACTCAATTTTAGAGTATCTTGCATACCAGTTTATACCAGTAACAATGGGCTGATTACTGTCTCAGGTTAGTTTTCATAAGAAATAGTCTAAGATGGATATGTATTTACAAGGTTCAAGGAGCATACTTTTGGGACTAGCACTTGTAGCTTAGCTTTTATTTTTTTTAAAGGAGAATTGAGATGGGAAAACTTGCACTGAGTTGCCTTACCTATCAAAGCCTCAGCCAATCCCACATAAAAGTCCGGAGCTGAGATTACTAGTGCAGATTTATGCCACCTGGCAGCAAAGAGGCTGGCGCTTGATGCTCCTGAGTCTACTAGTAATTGAATGTGGGATGCGACAAGTAGAGAAGTGATGTAGAATGTGGAGAATGGTTCATGCCTCAAAGGCTTCAGTGGTAAGCTAATAGGAATCTAGCACTCCTGAGAGCTTACAGAGAAGTGCCTGGGACAAACTGACAAGCACACCAAAAATAGCCACCACACACTCTGCTTTGTTCTCTCCTACCAAAGAAAGTAAAATCTTCACTCTTCTTCTGGTTTGCTTGTCTGTTACTGTGATAACACATTGGCCAAAAGCAATTTGAGGCGGGGAAGAGGTTTGTTAGATCTTAAGCTTCAGGTAACAGTCCATCACTGAGGGAAATTAGGGCAGAACTCAAGGCAGGAACCACAGAGGAACCTCAAGGCAGAGACCACAAAAGAATGCTGTTTACTGGCTCGCTCTCTCTGACTCACTAAGCTACTTTTTTTTATAAAGTCCAGACCCACTTGCCTAGAAATGCACTGTCCATGGTAGGCTGCCGTCTGTATTGGTCATTAATCAAGAAAATGCCCAACATAAATGCCCATTATAGAGCCGGGTGTGGTGGCGCACGCCTTTAATCCCAGCACTTGGGAGGCAGAGGCAGGCGGATCTCTGTGAGTTCGAGGCCAGCCTGGGCTACCAAGTGAGCTCCAGGAAAGGCACAAAGCTACACAGAGAAACCCTGTCTCGAAAAAACCGAAAAAAAAAAAAATGCCCATTATGGGTGAAATCCCTCCATTGTGGTCCCTCTTCCCAGGCAACTCTAGGTTGTGTCAAGGTATCAAAAGCCTATCAGAAGCCCACCGTCTCAGCCTCATCTCCAAATACATCCACACCGGAGATGTTAGGTCTTCAGCATATGAATTTCCGGGGGCACCACAAATATTCAGTACATAATTAAGAGTACAAGCACTTCTGCAATGATGTGCATAAACTATCACAGTGTGGTAGGAATGGATGTCCTGTGGTAAAACAAGTGAGCAGACACTGGAGAGAGGATTGTATCTGTGCAGTAGTCAGGAGTGTCCGGATGCCAGGAATGGAGATCTGCAGTCTTGCAGGAATGTCAGGATACCCAAAGCCCACCCAAAAGGACATCAGTTGTTTTATAGCCATAGTTCAACAACTGTGTATTCAAGTTTCCTAAGAGTCTGTGATGTTGAGGGCCTGAAGAATTACCACTCCTCGGTGATGCACTGGCTGGCACAAGCAGGCTTGGGTGAAGAAACAGTGCTGGTCATTGACCTGATTTGCTGTCGTTTGGATTGTTTTCTCTAAGCATTTACTTTGGAGACTCAGACTTACACTTTTGGAAGCATAAGACTCAAAACATTTCTGTGTTTCTGAACAGAATGAAATTATAGCGAGATGTTCATTTACTTCTAAGAAAGTTGTATAAGTCAGTGCCTTTTTTAAAAGAAACCTTAACCACATGTTACAAAAGGAACACGTGTTAATTATAGAAATTTATAACATTTTTTTTGCTCTACTTTGGTGTATGATGTTTAGAAAGCTAGGTGGGATCATGCTGTGCTTATGAATTGAATATCATATTTTTATATATTAGAGATAGAATACTACAAAGCATTTGTAATTTCAGCACCCAGGAAATAAAGGAACATCAGTTCAAGGACATCCTTAGCTACTTAGTGAGTTTGAGGCCAACCTGAGCTACATAAAACCCTATCTTAAAACCAACCAACCATAAACAAACAAAAGGAGAATATGGCAATACTTTGTTAAAAGACTGCATGGTACTGTTTTCTCAACTCTCTGTTATTTACTTTATCAGTTTTTCAACTGATTGGGATGTTAGAATTGCTTCTAATTGTGAATTGTTATAAAAAGTGTTTTGGTGAATGTATTTTGAGTAGATAGTTTGTTCACTCTTGGTTATTTCTTTATGATAAACTCATAAAAATAAAATTCCTGGATTAAATTGCATGAAAACATTCCTTACTTCCAAATACCAATGCAGAAAATTTGTAATCATATGTACTTCATACAGCAGCATGGTTTTCACAGCATTACTTTCAAAAACCAGCATGACAACCAATGAATAGCAATGCATTATCTTAATAATCATTTTTGACTGTTAATCAGATGTAACTTTCCTTTTTTCCAATGCTTGGGATGAAACTAATTGTGAGCTCGGCAGCTGTTCTGGTGCTGGCCCCCATCCTCAGCCTGAGAACTAACATTTTTAGCACTTTGGTTTCTTGTTATATAATGAGATATTTTCTTAAGGGTTTATAAAGCCTCATATATTGCCCTTATGCTGTCACCTCTTAGGTAACTATTACTTGTTCTTTGTCTTCAGTCTTATTCATAATTTAATTAACTTTTATTCTCTGTTCTGGGTGTGTGAAGTCTGTCTTCCATATGCAATCTATTGGTGCTTTGCATGTATGTCCACTAGTGCTGTGCTTACAAAGCCTTACCCCAGTTCACACTTGTGTGAACTTTATGGGCTTAAAAATGGAAGCGGGTAACCATCTGTTACTCATGTCTCTGGTCTTTTCAAGGACCACTCATGACGGGTAAACAAGTACCTCAGCAAAATCCTCAGGTGGCAGTCTGTTCCTGATCCTAATGAAGTATCCTATGTGTTTGAATCATTCGCTCTTAAATGAACAAAAGGAGTCACACACCTTTGTGCTACTTAGAAATGGCTCCTGCTGGCACCCATGTTTGTTGGACTTCAATGCAGGAATGAAGTGGACTAGCTGGCAGAAGAAGGAGGCAACAAGAGACACATGGATGTCCTCATTCTTGATGTGACTAAATAGTAATACGAGTCTGGAAATCCTATAATGCTGGAGAGGTTGCTCAGTGGTGAAGAGCACTTACTGCTCTTCCAGAGGACCCAAGTTTGGTTTCCATCATCCATCAGAAGGTTCACAACTGCCTGCCAGTCCACAGCCAGTTCCAGGTAACTCCAGCATTTCTCATTTTTCAAGTTCCAAGTCCAGTTTTGCCCCCTGACTTTTCTATGTTATGTTTGTTACTAAATCTTCCAAATAACCAAATATGGGACTATTTTCCTTTTTATCTTCCTAACTTATCTTTTCATATGGACTTTAAGATATAATTTGAACCTGTTCAGTTTTTATACTATTTAATGTGGAGCTTACATGTTTTTTAATCATTCCTTATATTGTTTTAAGATTTATTTTTGATGCCTCATTTGCATACACATATGTGTGTGTCTGTGAGGGTATATATCAGGAGGGTATGGGTACCCATGGAGGCCAGAGGAGGACACCAAATACCTTGAAGTTGCAGGTAGTTGTGAACCACCTTATGTGTACTGGAAGAGCAGTAAGTACATCCAAACTCAGGTCCTCTAGAGGAGCAATAAGTGCTCTTAACCACTGAGCCATCTCTCCACTCCCCTCATATATTCTTAAGACTTCCATTACAATGGATTTGCATCTCAGAACATCTTATTTAGTTGAACAGGGAGACTCATTATATTGAGAAAATGTGGGGTGATTTCTAATATGTGCCTAAGCAAAGTATAGTTTGGCATCAATGATCTGGTTGGCTTAAAAGAAACAAAATATTTTAAATGTATAGCTTTTTATTGAAAGACACATAGAAAACATAAATATAACTATTTTTTGCTAGAATATTTAAGTTTGACTTGGGCCTTGAATTAAAGAACTGAATATGAATATCAAATCTGCCTCTTACCTAGAGTATGAGTGGGTCAGTCTGAATACGGATGAGATACATCAAAGAAAAATGATTCAATTGTCTGGAAAGAACTGAAAGATTTAATTTAAACCCCATTCCAATTCAAGTCCTGATTGTCCCAAGCCAAACCATAACTTACCGAGTAGAAACAACAATTTGGTTATACCGGAGCTGTTTTGTTTCAGGAATAGTTTGCGTTTGAATTGATGGTTTTTATCCATATTATTAAACTTGGAACAAGTGAGCCTGTGTCACACGTGGCAAGAAGAAAAGGCCAAAGGGCAGTTCTCCACATCTAACCCCCATGAAGTTTTCAGGAGAGTACAGCATTGTCATTTCTTTTTACTGTCACTATTGAGCTAGTGTGCCTTGCTAGTGGGTAGCTGTAAGCAGCTGTCCTATACAATGCCATAGGTGAGCAGAGACATAGCTATTATATGTATTTGGGGCAAAATTCCACTTGTCCTGGCCCCATGGCCAGTTTTGACTCTAATATTCTATTCTCCTGACTCGTGGGTAATCTCTCATTGACATCTGGACGTGTTGTTCTGGGAAAGCATAATATCAGCACAGAGATTCTCCATGTGGATTCGAAAGAAGGCTTTTGCCAGTAATTTGTGAGGGTTTTGTGAAGCTCTTTGGGATCCTTCTAGAAAAAGAACCATCTATAAACCTCAGTTATTATAATGATGACTGCTGGCTGAATCGAAGTTACACATGTGCATCTGGAGGACAATATATCCTCTGTGCTCACATAAACTTCCATTTATCTATACAAATATCTTTGAAAGGAGTGAGGCTGGAATGTCTTCTCCCCAGCTGGGGTGTTGTTCTGTTTCTGCAGTGCAGTAAACTGGGTCACCGTCCAGCTTTGCATCCAGCACCTGCTCAGCCACAAAATGGGGAAATGAGTGCTTCTATAGTGATGGTGGCAGCGTGGCGCAAAGCCCGTGCCTTGCCATCGCTGGGGACAGCTAATAAGGAGTCCAGGAGAGCTGATCATTCAGATTGCTGCCTTTGTCCCCTTGTCTGGAGGGAAGACATTACTAAAAGGAAAATTGTTCTTTTAACTCTCACTTCTGAGCTCTTCCTGTGCTCTCTGAAGACAGTGATTTTTAAAGGTTAGATTTTACCAGTACATGCCAATTTCAAGAAGAAAATATCTCTAATGCACAGGAATACTGGGAACTATAAACTTTTGGGGAGGCTAAAAGTAGTGGTCTAAAATGGATTAGAAAAGATTTGATGAATAAATGGAGTCCTGGGTGTAATTGAATGAGAGCTAGAGGTGAAGTCAGAATTCATCTCTCTCTCCCTCTCCCTTCCCTTCTCTCTCCCTCTTCCTCTCTGTCTGTCTATCATCTATCTATCTATCTATCTATCTATCTATCTATCTATCTATCTATCTATCTATCTATCTATCTATCTATCTATCATCTATCTATCCATCCATCTACCATCTATCATCTCTAGCTCTCTTCTTCTTTCTTTTGGGACAGAGTCCCATAAAATGCAAACTAGCCCCAAACTTTCTATGTAGCCTAGAACCTGACCCCACTTTCTCATACTCCTAAGTGCTAAGATTGCAGGCATGCACCACTTAGCCTGGGCTTGGTGTTTATACCTTGAATCTATAGCACTGACATGAACTGAAACTTTGTCTCACTTACCACTTCTGTAAAATAGCAAGTTAGTAAGAAGATGAAATGAGCAGAGTACCAGGCATACAATGGGTGGCCATTACTTGTCCCTTAAATCCAGAAATAGATTTAGTGAAGAAGGGTTTATGTCAGTCAGCATAGGCAGGTCATGTGCAAGCCCCATGACTCAGTAGATTAAACACCAAAGGTTTCTTTCTCTACTGTGTTTCATGTAGGTCAGCTATCAAGCCAACATTGTCCCCAGTCTGTTTCCCAAGTCCACTAGCTGGTCATCATCTGGAAATTGTGGTGGCATAAAGGAATATTCTGGAAATCTTCATCATTAAAGTTAAATGTGTCCAGAAATGATGAATGTTCTTTCTCTTTGGAACTGACTGGCCAGAACTAGTTGTGTGGCTTCTCCTGGTTCATAAAGAGCTGATTGCTACCTCTATTTTTTTGCTCACAGGAATCCAGAACATTTGGCAAACAGCACTAATGGCGCCTACATCTATTGAGTGGGCTTTGCTGATGGCTTATGTCTATTCTGCCTTTCAAAGTGCTACTTTTCAACCCTTGCCTTGTCATTGTGATATATAATCATTTCTCTCTTCTTCTGTATTTTTACTGTTTCAGGAGATTTTTTTAAAAAGTTTTTCTTTAAAATGACACACAAGAAGCAAACTTTGTTTCCATAAAATGGACCAATGGCTTCATTTTAGTTTAGTGTGAGTGATAAGGAAGACCATGATTCTTGGCTTCATATTTCCTTCTGTCCTGGCAAGAGGTAGAGGGGGATGGAACATACAAAGATACAAGGGAGGAGCAGCTATCTGAAATTTCCCTCTCTAAGATATGATTTGACTGGAGGTTGGCACTCTGGAACTGCTGTCACATTATGACCAATTATAAACTTTTGAGAGAACAGGACATGACAAATTTAGCATATCTATTGCTTAGTAGAGAAAATTTATTTGAGAAAAAAACAGAAAGTGAATTGACTGTGTACTTGGTTTATTTTTCCTTTTTTTGAAATTATCTGACACATGCTTACTAACATGAATGGCTTTAGGGATTTGAAGAAGGGACTGAACTGTCTGAGTCTAGATTAATAGAGCAAAACTGTTAATTACTCCCTAGTAGCTGCTTTAATGCCAATTTTTAACTTAAGAACACCCCCCCATCCTACCCTGGTTTCTCTAGAAGCAAAGCTTTCCTACCCAGGCTGATGCAGGTCCTCCTTCCTTAGAAAACATTTTTTGGATATAGATATTTGATGGACAGTGATTATTGCCAGTCTCTCTTGGAAGTCTCTGTGATGTATGCCTAGAATTATGGACTGTAAGCAGAAGGTATAGCATTATTCAACCATTTGCTCATATGCTTTCTATCAAGTGGCTAGGTAGAGCACAATACTGTGGTGATATTTTATCTGTGTTGCCCAATAACATTTATCTGAGGATCAGAGGAAAAAGTCAGCCACTATATTAGACACAGAAGTTAGGCAATGGTAGCACACGCCTTTAATCCTATCACTTGGGAGGCAGGGATCTGTCTGGTCTCTGTGAGTTCAAGGCCACACTGAGAACAGAGTTAGGTATGGTAGCACACACCTTAAATTCCACCAGTTAACCATAAAGGTCTGGAGGTCTGTACAGACAGACAGGAAGTAACAGAGCTAGGCAGAAAGAGGAAGTGATATAGCTGGGTGGAGAGAGGAAGTGAAATGTAGAACAGAAAAGCATATAGGCATGGGTATACAGGAAGTATATCTCTTTGGTGGAGGATCTCCAAGTGGTAAGAATGTGGCTGGCTTCTTTCTGCTTTTCTGATCTCTCAGTTTTTTACCCCAATATTTGGATCCAGGTTTTTTTAATAAGACCATTTAACACTTCGTCCTACACAAGATGCTTTGTTCTTACACTAAAACATAAGGGGACAGATAAGTAGGAGGGAAAATCTCAAGCTGCATTAGATGAAAGATTGGGAAACAAATATGTGTGTCACTCTGGTGGACAGGGCCTGCTTTCTCGTCATCATTGCACATGGAAGTGGATCTGCAGGCATGCCTGCTCCATCTCCACCACACCTGCTCCATCTCCATCACGCCTGATCCATCTCCTACATGCTTCTTCTTATGTCACACATTTCCGAGTGTCAGATCTCCATGTTGGGTGTGACTTGTATTATTATATGAGGTAAAAGTTACATTGCACCTTAGTGGTTATTGATGCATGTGTGTGCCTCCCTTTCATCAGAGTAATGCCTGTACTATTATTCTTAGGACAAGCTATGTTGACTTAATGTCTTAGTATATTTTCTCATGACCAACTCTGTTGTGTTCTAGGCCTGTTAAGCTATTCTGAAGTCCTTGTGAGAGTAATACTTTGCTTAACTTATTTTTCTCACTTCTCTTTACCTTCTACTTCCTAAAAGGCTTGTTAACCACACAGTTTTGAAAACTGATTTGAATTCTCTCTGCTCCTCATCTTTGGCTAATTCCTTTAGTTCAAAATGTGTACTGTCTCCATGTATACAACTTCTGAGTTATATTGTTAGTGACAAAGTGACTTTCACCTTCTTTGCTTTCTACCTTGCTGGGTTACATGGCACAAAAAAGGCACTTGTTGAGGATGACTCACTGCTGTTTACCACCTGCCTATTTCCGGACTGCTGTACAAGAAAGAAATAAGACTTTTTGTTATCATACCATTTTAGTCTGTTTTCTGTTTTTATTAGAAAATACCAGAGGATAGTTAATTAATAAAGAAAAATTTAATTTGCTGACAGTTCTTGAGATATAACAACATGTCCCTGCATCTTCTTGGCTCTGTTGAGAGAGCCTATGGTTGTATCAGAACATGTCAACTGGAGTTACGGTGTGAGTGTGTGGAACAGAGAACATATATGCTAAGTCATAAAGCCAGAGAGAGTGAACTGAGATAACAGAACCTATTTATCACTAGTGAAGTTCCCAATATATCTTGTGAGGGCAATTCCTGTAAGGCAGTGTATCCATTTGTGAGGGTACTTCAGTGAGCTTCTCCTGGGCTCTAGGGTTCTTCCCAACACTAGCACATGAAACTTTAAGAGGCACATTCAAACTGAAACTGAGTCACAGCACATACCCAGTGACTTTTAATTTTACTCTCTTCTTCTAGGTGTATTAATCAGGGTTCTTTAAATAACAGAACTTATAGAATGAATCTATAGCTATCTATCTATCTATCTATCTATCTATCTATCTATCTATCTATCTATCTATCTATCTTTTATATATGTATATAAAGGGGGTTTGTTAGAATGACTTGCAAGCTGTAGTCCAAACAAGAATTTAGTTGCTCAGTCCAGAAGCCTGGATGTCTCAGCTGGCTTTTAGTATATGCTGGAATTCTGGAGACATAGACTGTGATGCTAATGAAGGACTAGACTTGTTGGCAAGGTGAGAGTAAGGCAAAGAGCAAAAGCTTCCTTCTTCCATGTGCTTATATAGGCTTCCAGCAGAAGGTGTGGCCCAGATTAGAGGTAGGTTTTCTCTGCAGCTTAAATGATTAGGATTAAAGTTGTGTCTTTTTCTACTTCAAATTAGACAAAAATCCCTCACATATGTACTCTCCAATTTTTGGTTGTAATTAATCCAAGATGTAATCAAGTTGACAAAAAAGAACAACTATCACTCCAGGCTTAGCTTTATTTTCAACAACATGTATTGACAGATTTTATCCTCCCCTATGTTGAAGAAAATGGACAAGCCCTTGCTGATGGTGAGATTCAGGGCTCTAATTTTGTGCAAATACTCTCCTGAAGTTATCAAGCTATACTGAACATAAGGGGCTTTGGATTGCAGACCTGTTTCTCCAAACCAATAGCCAACCTTGTGCCGTGAGCCTATTTTATTCACCCATGAAAGTTGTTTTGCTTTGTGAAAAATGGGATTCTGTATGACCAACATTCTAGAATGCAAGGAAAGACTCCCAGAGCTTAATATCCTTGTGTGTTATAAGAACTTTAGAGATATATTTATGTATGAAAATAAGCCCAACTGGTCTCTTTAAAGCCCTATTTTCTTCATTTGGCTCTACTTCATAGTTGAATATAAGCCTAGTGTTAAGGTTTGCACTTTTCAAAAACTGTGCTTCTGGCACATTCTCAAGACAAACGAACCTATTCTAAGGAGCTTGTATTCTATAGAGTTGATGGATTTTTGCACAATGGAGAGCTAAAGCAAACTGTAGCTAAAAGAAAGTGGTGACAGCTGATGTTCATTGGATGTTCACTGGGGGAGGCTGAGATTTTTATCTGCTCCTCTGGTCCCCATTCATTACATAGTTCATTTAGCATCTTGAAATTAAGTAGAAATCTGTTTTTTCCTTTTCTCTGCCACACCCACTTTCTAATGGGTGAATAAGACCTATTTCAGGCCTGGCTTCCCTGTCTCATCACACCCAGCATCTTTTTTTTTTCTTTCATGTCTTCTCTCTATTTCCCCAGAAGGTCAAGCTGGATTCTGTTGACAGCTGCTTGGATAAAGCCAACTGACAGGGAGAACTGAATGCATGGTTGTTTTGGCATCTTGAAAACTAAAAGCATATTATTGGAACATGTATTGCTCTGCGTTTTGGCAAGCTGCAAGAAGAATTAGTGATAAGTGGTCCATCTAAATGATATAGTGAAAGCCATAACACTGGGCCTAGAAATGTCTTTTATCTAAGAAGCCTGGTGAGAGGATTAAAATCTTAAAATGCCTTCTTAAAGAATTTTGTCTCATTCTGTTACAATATTTTAACTTTTTGACCCAAACAATTTCTTGCATCATATTTCAGCATATATTTATAGGAGCACTGTATTGCACAGGCTAGAATTCTTCTCAAAGAATTCCCTGAAGAATATTGTTATGCTATGCGATTTAAAAATAATTTTGGGGCTGGGATTAAAATCTAGTGACCCAAAGAACACATTACAAGTTAATTTATGAGTATGGTTAGTGGAGATAGCAGAAAACACCAGGTTTTACTCTTTTCCTATTTATTACTATCAGAAAGCCACAAGTTCCAATTGTTAAGAGGCCATAGTTGCTGAAATTAAGTACAATGCAAATAAACTTGGTCATGATGTGGTACCTTCACTGCAGATTTACTTGAGTTTTGCTCACCTGTGTAAAATCTGTTTCAAATGCTGAAATAATGATGGGAGTAACTCATTTGAATTGCTAGGATTGCATGTTCACCGTGGCAGCTCTGAGCAACTCTAAAAGTCATCACACATCATCTTTGCTTACTGAATTGGAAAAGTAGAGTAATGGGCTGGGGAATTCCACAGGAATGAGTTGTATTATAATGATCAATGTAAAGAATAAATCTTGTCAGATTATTGTAGCTTCTTGCTATGATCTAGTAGAAAAACCCCATGACTTAAACAGGATAAAAATGGAATGAAGTTGGTCTACATTTACTATAAATTCAGTAAAACTCTTTGTTTTAACTCATATAACCTGATTATCAATAAGTCTTGGCAAGACACACCTGTAAGTGGTATAAAGACTTCCTTGAATCATTAAGTGTTAACTCATTTGTAAACTAAGCTATGTGGATTATAAGTTTTAGGCTCAATCATTGGCTATGTCTAGCTAGAGAGCTAAGTAACTGAACAAGAAGGTATGAATAATGGGATGGCAGTGACTGTGAGGGACAAGAAAATCCTTGAGACCACTCAATTCTAGTGGTTGCCAGGTGAAAATTGGATGAACACATTTGACAATTTTCAATTGAAATTGGAATTGTGAGGTTTTATACAAATTTGATTTTTGCATGTTGACAACTCATATAAGCAATTTAAACTACTGTGGGCCATTAAGTTTTCTGTACTGAATTTAACTTAGGACCACAAGTTTAAAATCTTAGAACTAGATTTTTATAATGAAAAATTCACCATGGTTTTGGTTTTTTTTAATTCTTTTTAAGTGATATGAATGTTTCTTCATGATCATCTTATTTCAGGTATAGTTTGGAGTTATATTTGTAAAATTATATGTTAGAACGAGTGAATTTGATATGCTTGTAATTCTCATAGGTCCTACATTTGGGAATAGTAAAGTGCCCTATAAATCCCTTGATAACCTTGATGTAAGTGAGAGTAGTATATTGGTGAAATTATTAAGGCCACTCCACATAGTTAAAAGGGAGATTTTTTTAATGGTGTAACTTACAAATGAAAGGGATAGGTAGGTTGAGAGTTCTGGGAAAGATGCAGCACAGTCTGGCGATGTTCTCTGGAGAACTCTCCTCAGTCCAGGCTCCCAGCAGGAAGAGAGCATGGCGCATTCTGATCTCTGGTCTTCAGGGCCCTCCCTTGGCCCCGCCTCATAGGCCTGATAGTTACTGAAGCCTCAATGGGGGTTGGAACTTCCAGACCAAAGCTGGAATGGCTACCCACTACAGTAGTAAAAGATTTAAAGTTTTCCAAACTAAATGTGAAACTCTAGATCAAATGAACAAGTTAATGTTCCAATGACAGAAGTAGAATTGCTTGCTTAGGAATTAAAACTGAATTGCATACTTATAGCATAATTACAAAATAACTGATGTACTTAAAGACAGTGGCCAGGAATATTTCTGGAGTCATCATGGCTTGGGAGTTAAATGTCATCATTCATATGTTATGTGACTCGGGGAAAATTAAGTTATAGGAAGAGTTTAGAAAATATCTTTTATTTTTTTTATCATGTAGGTTGTAAGGCTTGGGCATTTATAAAATGGTTGTATCCTGTAAATGATCCATCCATATAAGATGCTTGCCTTATAAGCTCTGTAAGATACAATACTATTTCAAGAAGGTAGAAAAATAGAGAAATATATATATATATATATATATATATATATATATATATATATATATAAAGAAATAGGGATGGACTCATCAAAGTATACTGGAGTCAGGATGTGCAACTTAAAATGGCTCTGTCATTTTCAGCTCTGTTCCTGAATGTCTCAAACTGTTAAATTGGGGTGATGAGAGGGTGCCCAATGGCACATGGAAAATGCTGTGTGACTCACTAACATTACTGCTAATATTATAACCAGGTGAGTTCTATGTGATTATCTTCACCTATTAGATTCAAAATTGAGTGTAGTGAAAAGCACAGAAAAACTCATTTTATCAACTTACATTTCACTGTCTTTTGAGATTACGTAATAGTTTCCATTCAATCTGTAGGGTGTGCACCCTGGTTCCCTGAAGTAGGTCCAGTGTATTCTATAGATACCACAGCTCCCAATAACTAGATTATAGGCTTACCATCAGTGAGTTCTGAATACTTAAAATTTTTTACCAGGCCTAACCTTCTGTAAGTGGGCCAAGTCCATATCCTTTGCATCTAAATAGTTGAAAGTATGATTAACCATATAAAAAGATATTTATGAAAATAATATGTCTTGTCCTCCTTATTGGATACATAAATCATGGCAGTAATTAGGAAATTCATGTTCAAATTTCTATTTCTCAAAATATTTGGTGTTCTAGGCAGTTTGTGTTAACAGAGAAGTATTTTATTCTCACAAGCATGCAGCTCTTGATCTGGAACCCTGCTCTGTCTTCCAACTGCTAATATATCAGATATAGTAAGGGGTCTCATGAGATATGTGAATACCCTTAACCCACATTTCCAAACTTTCCTTATATTGGTGGCTATTTTGTCATGGAATTTCAGGTTCCTTGTATTAGGATCATGGGTAAAATGGAGCATGTCGACTTTAGATGGATATGTTGAATGGCAGAACCAGCACCCAAATTTGGGCTTTGAAATCATAGACCTAAACAGAGGTCCTTGTTCCTATGTCTAGTGGTACCAGTTATTGCTATTAAGTTGCATATCACATAAAGTTATATATTATTAGCATGCAAAGGCACAATCATTATTTCTATGAAAATTATACTGGGAACATTGAAGGTTCTTTCTATATAAATAGCTATCACACTGCTATATTAAGTGTAGGCAAAATATATTAAAACTTTGGAAGAGATAAAATATAGAAATTTCCCACACTCAGCTTGATTGCTAAATGTTAAGTTCTTTATCATGTTCAGAAATTGAAAACCATAGATAATGCATTATGGATAAGGATTCTACAAGAAAATCAATGAGGAACTCTAATTGGTATGCTCTACTCCAAGAAAAGACTATTAAACAATACAGATTTGGAGACCGAATTTGCATATTTAAAATAAATTGGGAGAAAACATTTAGGATACAATTTAAAAATATTTTCTACTTTGATAAAAACTTGATTTGGCTGACCAACCCACAATTTCAATCATATCAACTTAAGATTTTTTTCTAGGTGGCCAGAGTCAAGGAGCTAGTGGGCTGGTAGGTTTGGTTTGAAAGGGTGGGTCTGTCTTACTAGAAAGGATGCTCTGTTGACTATTATGCTTTCTCATTAACCATGAAATAAGTGATAATTCACTCACTTGGGAAGCACTCAGAAAACCTTTTGGGGATTAGTTGAACTCTGCCCACACCAGGACCTTGTATTATCTGTTGATTGGTTTTCTGGAGTGGTCATGAAAACCTTGATAGATAAGTGTTCCTATCAAGATTTTATCATGTGTGGGCTTCAAGATACTTCAATAGTGAGTGTAATAATCTGTGACTCACTGATTAGGCCATAAAGTTCCACTCAAAGAAAGTATCTAACATTCGTTCTACTGTCAGTTTAAACCATACAAGTATTTTATGACTTTTTAAAATAGTAGCATTTTCCCCCACACAATAACTTTAGGAAGGCTAACTGGAAAGTTGGGCACAGCCAAGTGAGAAACCTGGGAGCCTTCCTAACTCGAAATAACTTTAGAAAAAAAATATTCATACATGTATTGAAGCATCACACTGTAACTATAAGTATAATTATTACGTATATGTCTTAAATATTTATTAAAATAGAAATCATCAAATTGAAAATCAAGACACAGCCAAAGTTTAAAATTATTTCCTATAGAAATATAAGGAAGCATGCTTAGTCCTGGAAAGAGAGAACTTTGTGGATCCATGAAGGTTTCTGATGCTGAAGTGACAGTTCTGGAAACTCTTAGAAGCCTCCAGGGCAGACTGAGTGGTCAGAAAACCTGGCTGTTCTGTCTTCAATTCAGTGGTCACTGGAGCTGTACAAGAGCTATTGGTACACTGCTATAAGGGAAAAAGATAAAGGAGTCTTTTAACTGCTGGTCTTCACTAACTTTGTGTAGAGGCTTGCTATATAAGCATGAAGACCCAAGTTCCATGCCCAGAAATCTTACAAAGTGACTCATGCTTGTAATCCCAGCTTATGAAGTCTGAAACAGGTGGACCGGGACCCCTGAAGCCTGATGGCCAGCCAGCCAGCACCATTGGTGAGCATTAGGCCAGAGAGAGAATATCTCAGGAAACAAGATGGAGGGCCAAGGAACGACGTGAGGTTGAATTTCCTTTTGTTAGAGCTCTTATGCTTCCCTTTACCTTCATTGTGTTCCCAGAACTCCAGTGTGTACATGAATCCCCAAAAATTCTTATTACATTTCATATCCTGATTCCATAAGTGTCACATGAGGTATAGATTAAAGGCACTTCCTGGTGATGTCAATGATACTTAATATGAGTGCAACATTTTGAGTACCAAGGACCAGTCCAATAGCTCTCACATAAAAACAAAATGAAACACTTATGAAAATAATAGTAAGGAAAGTAGATGCTGGAAACAGCCTTTGTTTATGAGTAGGTGAAGGCAGATTCAATGATAAAAAGGAAAGCAGGACAATGGACAGAAACTCCTACTCACCTCTAGCTTTGACACAGTTGTTAAAGTAAAGCAACAAGTTTCATAATGGAGAAGAAGCATTTCCTGTAGAATTCTGGCCTGGTGTTAGAGAGGAAGGGAATCATGAAGCACAATAAACACTTTATGCCTCTAACTGTTATAGATGAACCCCAGGCTGACATTCTTAACAATGCTCAATGGATTTTATCTACTCCCCGAATGCATCCTATCAAAGTTTACTGTGAAATGGTAGCTTTAACACAAACCAGACTAAGCTATCATCAGATTATTTCACTCATGAAGAGTGAGGATAGTTTTATTATATACATGGAACAAAACCACATTGAAGTCTATGTCCATTCTAGGCTAGCTAGGGAGAATTCTGTAGGCAAAAAAGATCTCAGATGGCCTTTTTGTCTTGAGTTGAGAAGTTAGAATTGGTAAAGGATATCTGATCATCTACAGGGCTTGGGATTCTGGATGTTCTCCACCTCCTCTTTTTTTCTCAGTTAGGTCATTCATCACACAACTGGACTAGATCCTTCTTAGGACTCAGGCATGACTGCCTCCTACTGGTCCTAAGTTGTGGAACCAAACGAGCAACTGTAAGAAGATGCAGCCTTGGGGAACATGGTTGGGAAAACAGGGCAGGCAGGGGTTATATTTCTGTTTGTTTGTCCATTTAAACAAGATCTTGTTATGTGGCTAAGCTATCACCAAACTTTAGATCCTCCTGCCTCAGCCTCACAAGGGTTGGGATTGCAGGTATGACTTTCTATGTCCAATATGGGATCTATTTATAATTATAGTGTGTGAAAAAGAAACTTGGAGGGAGACTTGGGTAACAAACTAATCAATCATAGAAAGTAGAATTATAGAAATCAAAATTAAGTAAATCACACTTACATTACTAGGATGAGCACTGACATAAGCTCATTTTCACACTCTGGTGATATCCCACACAGATGGCCAAGTTTTCTAAACTTTGGTAAAGTAAAGAAACAATCAGAAACCCAGGAAGGGGTACATGCACCTTTCCCCCTACTTAAAACTAGACACATATTGTCTTTTTTCCCTCTAATATCTTTATTATAAAATGGGGTAAATTGTGCCTTCCTACTAAGATTAATCTGAGCACCAATGAGATGGTACTGTGTTGGATGTTTTCAATGCTGGCAGGCATACAGTAAGCATCACGCAAACTGTTGCTGTTGCTCTTCTCATCATTTTGGTCATAAACCAGTGAACACTATGATGCTCCCATAGACAATCTGGCAAACTAGGCCAGATGAAATGAAGATCAGCTTCCAATGATTTCTGATAGTACTGTTAATGACAACATGGAGGAAACCATTCGCTAGAGAAGCAATTGCAATTTTCATTGGTTCTTGTTAGTATATGTGTGTTTTTTGTTGTTGTTCATCAATTGAATAACTACAGTGAGACAGAATAAACTAAGGAATGGTTTCTAAATTAGGATTCTAGTTTCTGGAAGGCTTCTGTTCTCTAAGGCTTTGGGATGATTTCTATTGTCCCCAGCATTCTCTGGTACCACCATAGTGAGTGGGGTCTTGGTTTTCAGAACTGTACTCACTTTTATTGATTTCCATTGAGTTGGCTTTTCCATTGGTTTGTTTTAACATTTCATCTAGTGAAAATTCCTAGACCAAAGCTCTTTAAAAAAAAATTTAATACCTTTGGATGTGATGGGCCTAGAAGTCTTGTGAAGACACCATTTAGAGATAAAATCCTCATTCTCTCTTACAATTCTTTTTGTTCTGTGACTGCTTCATTCTGACAATCACTGAGAACATGTCTTTCCTATGAGCTGGGTCAAAAAATAGATGACAGATGTGGCTTCTTCGATGTTTAGTTATAGGGGGCTATATCCTTTTGATTCCAACCCTAAAGTCTTCAGTTAGAAATGTAACTCAAGGACAAGGGGTGGTATATTTCTAAAAGAGATCTCAGAAGGTTGATTTTTTAGAATCCCTGAAGATGGGGATGGCGGGAGGGGGACTTTTAAATAAACCAAGTGCCCACAATGGCTTTATTACCACTCTGCTCCTTCACACTGCAGATTACACGAAGGCCTGGAGACTAATTTCAGCAACAGCCACAATTTACTAGCTATAGTGGCCTCAGATGAATAGTTTCTTGTAAAATCCGTGGCAGCTTTCTCCTAGCAGAGCACAAATAAATCAGCTCTTATTATTCCACATTCATTTAATCCTGAGACATTAGTCAGTGAGACCTTTCTGCAGCCTAATAAACAGCCGCAGCAGCAGTTTTTCTTTATGAGAGTAGTTGTTCATCCTAAATTAGAGCCAGCATTAGGCAGAGGCAGGAACTTTTGCCAGATGATTTAAGGATATATAATACGAGACTATAATAGTGCATGAAAACTGTACCCAAGTGTATAAAGATAGAAGGGTCATAATTTTACTGTACGTGGGTTACTTCAGAACACATGGCTTATTTTATCTTCCTTGAGAGTCGCCTTTGTTGTAGTTGATGGTGTTATCTTTCTATCATGACTCAAGTTTACCCTTTCTTCACTTGGGAGTGAGGGAGGGACTGCAGTTGCAGCTTCCTATTTCTGTTTGCACAGAAGGAAGTGGGCCCGTTACAAGAGAGTGTGAAGTGAGATATAGCCAAAGAGGGCTCTGTTGATTTCACATTGCTCAGCTCCAAGTCTCATCCCAAACCAAAACACAACTTTTTAATTGGATTCAACCCAAGTAACAAGCGTTCTTTTGCAACCTCAGTGCACACATCATGCACACAATTTGACTCATTTAGGGAGGTTTATTGATACATTTCAAAACAAACCTTCAACATATGTAAATTGGCTCCATGGCATGGATGTTTCACGTTTCTAAACAGGGGTGTCCATATTTTCATTCACCTAGGCTTTAGTGTATCTTTAGCAAACTGTAGGATAGTTCTACTCATGATGTTCTCTCAAATTGCTGTCTGTGAAAAAAATGCATCAGAAAATGAACAGTTTGATAAAAAAAAAAGCTTACATAGAGCCATTTGTACAACATAAAGAAATAGTAATTGTGCACATAAACTTGCTCACTATGTAGTATTTACATAGTTTCACTGTTGATAGAGTTTGTGCTGTAGTACAGTGTACTTCACAGTTCAGAAACAGTCACAAACACCTGCCGTGTGGATCCCACCATAGAGTAATACATGTAAGTCTGTGTATCAGATTGCATCTCTTATGGTGGAAGAGGAGAGGGCATTGGATTGCAGGAATACAACCATTGGAGCTATTGTTAAGTTAGTATGGTATTTTCTGTCGATATATAGCTGTTAAGATGCGTTTATCAAAACTAAGAGTCATCACATTTGACCAGGGAGTTCAAGCTGCTTCAAATAAGTTGTATCTTTAAGATAGTACAATAAATAATAAAGGTATATTTGCACTAAGGAATTACATAGCACTATAATTAACTTAGTTTTCTGTAGCTAAAATGGTAACTTTAGTCTGTCAGTATATTATATATAAAGTCAAACAGATTCTGTTTACAAACAAGATATATCAATAGATATAATTCTTGCTACTCAGAGAAAATTACTTTTATTTTAAGAAAACACCAGAGAATTTACAAAAAATCAGCACAAAAATCAAAACACACTTGCATGGATTCTGATTATTTTCTATAGCAGTATTGTTCTTATTCCAAACTCTGACAATGATATTCCATTCTTAGCATGGACCAGTTAATCTGTGAAGAATGTATGAGTGAAAGACACAATCACCACCAGAGCAATGAATGGCACTGCATATCAGTACATTGTTCTTATATGATGATACATATGATCATATAAACAATGATATTTAGTAACAAGAGAAACAACATGAATACAACAGACAGTCTTTATGTCCTCCATATTTCCTTCAAAACTTGACATCCCACTCACTATAAATGCATATATAGATGATGGGTTTATTAAAATACTGATAAAATATTTTCAAAGAACCAGTTCTTCATTTCATCAGTCCTTTGCATCAGGAGAGATTACAACAGACACTGGGAGACTTTACAAGATTATAAGGACATACTTTTAAAATAGTCTACATTCCACTAAGCTGGAAAATCTAAACAAAAATACATCAATTTCTTGACATATAGTATCTATCAACATCAAATCAAAGATGAAATAATTAATATACAGACCAGTTTAAACTAATGAGATAAAAGTAGTAATTAAAATCTGTCATCTAAAAAGTGCCCAGAGTCAAATGGATTCTGTGCAGAATTCAACCAGGCCTTCAAAGAAGAAATAAAGCCAATACTCCTCAAATTATTCTTTATAGTAGGAAAGAAAGAAAGAAACAATTCCAAGTTCATTTTACAAAGCTAGTGTTTTCCTGATACCAAAACCAAACAAAGACCTCAAAAATAAAGAAAACTATAGGCCCAGCTCTTGGGAGAAAGTAGATGGAAAACTTCTTAATAAAGTATTTGTGAACCTAATTCAAAACCACCTTAAAATGATCACTTGCTACAATCAAATCAGCTTCATCCCAGAGATATAGGAATGATTCAACACATGTAAATTAGTTCACTATATAAAGAGACTCAAGGGCAGAAACCACCAAATGATTTATCTGATTATATCTAGAAGAAAACCTGTGGGGGGAAAAATACAAAATGCCTTTATAATAAAAGTCCTGGAGAATCCATGGATAAAGGGGACATATCTTAACATAATGAAGGTAATATACAGCAAGCCCATAGCCAAATATGTCAAATGGTTAAAAATTTAAAGCATTCTAAAAATTGCTTGAAGTCTTAGAGCAATAAGGTAAGTGAAGGAATGGGGGAATACATATAGGAAAGGAAGGAGTCAAATTATCTCTATTTGCGAGTGATATGATTTTATCTATAAGAGACCCTAAAGACTCCATTAGAAAATTCTGCAGTTCATAAATATATTCATCAAGGTATCAATCTACAAAATTAACACATAAATCAGTAATCTTCCTATATGTCAACAACAAGCATACTGACAAGGAACACCAGAAAATATAAAGACCTCTCATGCTCGTCAATTGGAATGATCTATATTGTGAAGATGACCATCCTATAAAAATCAGTCTACAAATTCCATTCAATGTAACCCCAATAAAATTTCCAGAGTCATTCCTCCCAGACATAGAACACTAATCTTAAAATTTGTATGGAAGCACAAAAGTACAGCCAAAGCAATCATAAACAAAAAAGAATATTGTGCAATTTACCACTATATCTGATTTCATATTATATCACAGACTCATAGTAATAATAACAACATGGTACTGACACTGAAAAAAATTGTAGATCAATGGAATAGAATTGGGGACCTAGATTTAAATCCACACATACAAAGCCACCTGAGTTTTGACAACGATGTCAACAATACACATTGGAGAAGAGGGAATATTCACAGCAAATGGTAATCATCAGACTGGATAATTGCATGTATAATAAAGAAAGTAGATCCACACCTTCACCTTACACAAAACTCTGACAAAGGGGTGCTGATGGTTATTTTCTTAGTTAGGGTTTCTATTGCTGTGATGAAACACCATGACCAAAAAGCAAGTTGGGGAGGAAGGGTTTATTAGGCTTACACTTCAGCATTGTTGTTCATGACTGAAGGAAACTAGGACAGGAACTCAAACAGGGTCGGATCCTAGAGACAGGAGCTGATACAGAGGCCAGAGAGGGAAGCTGCTTACTGGCTTGCTTCCCCTGGCTTGCTCAGCCCACCTTCTTATAGAAACAAGGACCAGCAGCTCAGGGATAAGACCATGGACTGGGCCCCATTGATCACTAAATGAGAGAATGCTTTGCAACTGGATCTTTTTTTTTTTTCTCATTTGGGAAAGTATTTATTGCCCAAGATGAGGACCTAAAATGGATTCCCCTTCTGCACATAAAGAACTGAGATGGGGCAAACACTTGTGCTCCCAATGTTGAAGAGGCTTAGACACACGGATCACTGGCTAATTGGCCAACAAGTATAGCATCATCAGGCTCAAAACTTAAAGTGGAAGATGCTTAGACCTCCACATATACATACACATAAATGCTCAGAGACATCCACATAAACATGACCACACCCTTCCACTATACAGACACATGTAAAAATGACAATAATAATAAAATTAGCAACACAATCACACAAAGTTTTAAATATATATATTTTGTGCATTTGTGGATAAACTTGAGCTCTGCTTGGATGTATTTTGGTGTCTTAAGAGTCTTCAGTCCTCTGTTTCTGAACTTTTTTTTTTTATTTTTCGAGACAGGATTTCTCTGTGTAGCTTTGCGCCTTTGCTGGAACTCACTCTGTAGCCTGGGCTGGCCTCTAACTCACAGAGATCCTCCTGGCTCTGCCTCCCAAGTGCTGGGATTAAAGGCATGTGCCACCACCACCTGGCTTGCAACTGGATCTTAAGGAGGCATTTCCTCAGCTGAGGCTCCTTCCTTTGATGACTCTAGCTTGTGTCAAGATGACACACAAAACCACCCCATACAGTTATCTAGGAAAATACTGAGTTTGTTTCCTGGCCTAAAATAATTAAGAAAAATAGAAGGCCAAACTGTAGTTTTTTTTTTTTTTCCTATTTTTGGGGCCTGCCACCCAGCTCCCAAATAAATACATGGAGACTTATTCTTACTTTTTTAATTTAAATCATCCTGTTTCTCTTTATCTACAGTTTGCTTCTGGGCTTTTACCTTTCTTTATTTTAAATATCTTTCTTTTCTTCTCACCCTAGTATCCTCTTCTTCTTTTCTCACTCCTGGTTCTTTCTTAGATTTCTCCTCCTATTTATTCTCTCTGCCCACCAGCCCCACCTATCCTTTCTGCTGCCTAGCTATTGGCCATTCAGCTCTTTATTAGACCAATCAGGTGTTGCAGGCAGGCAAAGTAACACAGCTTTACACAGTTAAATAAATGCAACATAAAAGAATGCAACATATCTTTGCATCATTAATCAAATATTCCACAGCATACATGAATGTAACACATCTTAAACTAATATTCCACAACATCAAGATATGGAGAAAAGAAAAGTAACAATTTTATACATTCCAGATGGGAGAAGCCTGAGAACGGAAGTCTGTTAAACAGATGTTGGCTTGAGGATTTTATAAGTCCCTGGGTGCTTTCCTTTCACATGTTGGTCCTGCTTAGACACCTACCCCCATGTCTCCCCGCCTTCTCTCCTCATAATTGATGGACTGGAACCTCATGAAAAGTGAAAAGGCTTCTGTACAGCAAAGTACATTATCATTTGAATGAAGAGG
Organism: Peromyscus maniculatus bairdii; assembly: GCF_049852395.1. Lineage (NCBI taxonomy): Eukaryota > Metazoa > Chordata > Mammalia > Rodentia > Cricetidae > Peromyscus > Peromyscus maniculatus. Next base: position 167,196,165 of record NC_134852.1, on the reverse strand, counting down.
CGGCCTACAAAGTGGGAAGTATGTCTAACAGAGGGCTAGTGTGGGGGATATAAAAAGAACCAAAAAATCTAAATATCATGAAAACAAAAAACCCATGCTGGCTAGTTTTATGTCAACTTGGCACAAGCTATAGTCATCTGAGGGGAGGAAACCTCAATTGAGAAAATGCCTCTATAAGATCAGTTATAGGCCAGTCTGTACTGCATTTTCTTTACTAATGATTGATGGGGGAGTGTCCAGCCCATTCTGAGTGGTACCATTCTGGGTTGGTGGCCCTGGGTTCTATGAGAAGCAGGGTGAGCAAGCCATGACCCTCCCATGGCTTCTGCATCAGCTCCTGTCTTCAGGTTCCTGTTCTTTTTGAATTCTTACCTAGTCTTCTCAGTGGACTTCAGCTCAGGATATGCAAGCCCCCAAATCCTTTCCTTCCCAAGTCACTTTTGGTCATGATATTTCATCATAGCAATAGTAACCCTAACTAAGACACGATCCAATTAAAATTTTCTTCATGGAACTGAATAGCATTGTCAAAAGAAGAAAAGTGAATGACTAGAGAATATTTAAAAAAAATTTTCAACATCCTTCGCCTATCGGGAAGAGCAAATTACAACTATTTTTAGATTTCATCTCACTCCAGTCAGAATGACTAACATAAAATCAAAACAAATAAAAGCTGGTATGGAACATTTACTTATTGTTGAGAGTACAAACTGGTGTAACCACTATAGAAATCAGTGGGAAAATTCCTCAAAAAGCTAGAAATAGGTGAAATGTGTGATCAATCTCTATCATTCTTGAGCATATACCCAAAGGAGTCTTTTGCATCAATCCTAAATGGTCTTATAATAAAACACAGAGCCAGATATTGGGGTAAATGCTGAAAGATCAAAGTAACAAGCCACAGCTACTTCTCAATTGCTAACTCCTCAGCTGATCCTGTCCCCAGGAATCCTCAGCCTGAATGCCCCCGAGTCCTCAGCCAAAAGGGCTCTTTAGTTCCTGTCTCCTCATGCCTTATATACCTTTCTCCACTCAGCTATTTTACTTCCTACCTCAACCCTCCTAGTGCTGGGATTAACGGCATGTTTGCTTCCCAAATACTGGGGTTAAAGGTGTGTGCCACTACTGCCTGGCTCTGTTTCTCTCCTAGACTGGATCAATCTAATGTAGCCCAGTGTGGCCTTGAACTCACAGAGATCCAGATGGATCTCCACCTCCCAAGTACTAGGATTAAAGGTATATTCCACCACTACCTGATGTCTATGTTTAACTCTGTGGCTGGCTCTGCCCTCTTATCTTCAAGCAAGCTTTATTTCTCAGATTACAAATATCACCACAGGACTCTATAGCATGCATTACATATACTTTATTTGCTCTTTAGTAATGGAAACAGCTTAGATGTCCATCAACTGATGAATAGATAATAAGGTATATTTCCACATTGGAATACTTTTTAGATGTTAAGAAAGTGGAATTAAGAAATTTTCAGGTGAATTCAACAGTAAATAATCATTCAGAGTGAGGTCATTCAGTTTCAAAAAGACAAATGTTGCATGTCTCCTCTCATATGTGGACACTAACTTTGAATCTTTAGGTATGTGTGCTCCAACCAGAGCTCCTATAAAGGTCAGAAAACTAGTAAGAGGCCATAGGGTATGGCTTTCAAAGGAGGGAGGGATTTGAAAGCAGATGACAAAAAGGGGCATGGTAGCATTACTGGGACTTTGTAATATTGCTTATACTCTGTTCTTATTCACATGTTGTTTGTCCCACAAAGGTCCCGGTTATGAAAGTTTAGCTTCATGTATGGTGTCACTGACGTGATAGGACCCTTGAGTTAGGGCTAGTGCAAGTATATTGGTTCATAAGGCACCACCTTCATGAGTGGATGTATGTTGTTTCCAGAGAGTAGGTCAAGTCTCACAGACTAAGTGCTTTGAAGAGTAGGCTTTCGGAAGTGAGTTTATCCCACTTGCTTGGCTCTTCTGAGTGTGGCAGTCAGTCTCTCATTCTTAGTTATGTTTCAGTGCAGTCAGGAGGCTCTCATTAGGATGCTGCATCATGATGTTTACACTTTCCAGCCACGAGCATAACAAATCGAATAAGCCTCTGAATAAAGTGCCCAGTCCCAAGTATTTTGCAATGGCAACATGAAATGTGCTAAGACACATCCTCAGACAGCAGTGGTATTTTTTCCCTTTATGGGTGTTTTCATGAATGCCTTGGGAAACACAGTATGAGTTACTAGGACATGTGATTAATGTTTTCTTGTTCTATATTTATCCTGTCAGAATTTTTGGTTTCTTTGTCCTTCTAAATACAACTTAGAAATTTTGGGGGACAAGCATGGTGACACATGCCTGCCTTCAATTTCCACACTAGGAGGCAGAGACAGGCATATCTCTAAATTTGAGGCCAGTCTGGTCCACAGAGAGAGTTCCCAGACTGCCAGGGCTATACAGAGAAACCCTGTCTTGAAAATAAAGCAAACACACACACACAACCAGAAATTTTTAATTTTTCACTCTTTAAGGTACCCTGTATATAGCCCGTTTGTGCTGAACGTGAGAAAATCCAGTACTGCTGTAGTCAGCCCTTAGTTTATCTTGTCCATAAAGAGAGTCTTGCATTTTCCTGACTCTATTAGTATCTGAAAATTAAACCAAACCCTAATTTAACATTCACTCATTGAGTTCACCCATTACCACACCAGTCAAACTCTGTATGATTCTGACAATGCTTATTTTCCTGGGTGAGAGGTGAAGGAAGCATCCACCAGGCCCCATCTCTGTGTGTGAAGTCCCTCACACCCTCACGGCTCCTGCTGGCATCTGCTAGTATTTTCATGCTTTAGATGAGACCAAGGCAGGGAGACTCTTCAATATTCTGTTATACTGAGTTGCAGATTCTTAAATAAAGTAATTCAATCAAATGGTCATTCTCTTTTTTTTACTTGATGTTTCCAAACCCCACCTAAGCCTTGTCTTTAGTGGATAGTAGATGACTGAGTTTGAACCTGTGTTGCTGTTGCTTTGAGGACAGAGTGTAATGGAGGGATGAAACCTATTCTTGATTGGAGTACATTTCTTTCAGGCAGATCAAATGAGCATTGCCCTTTCTTACCTTGCTCACACTGATCTAGAAACTAGATACATATGTGGCATGAGCTCTATTTCAAGGGTTTCCTGTTTGCTCTTCAGTTCTATAATCTATATAGTTTTTGCTATGAATCTGCATGAGTCTTTTAAGGGAAATTACAGCTTTCTTATACATCCGTACTTATGGGAAAAGAGGCTGTAGAGGAGAAGGGTGATCAGTAGAAGGGGAGAAAAAAAAATGCCTTTAGATATAAGTACCAAGCTGCATTTTGTGGTGTTTTTTGTTTAGAGATTAGAATCCACATTATTCAGAAAGGTAAACTTGTTTCTATTGATGTTTAAAATCCCACATGTATTAGTGATGGACACATGCAATCGCTTTATTTTATGGTGTTCATCAAGGCTTCTTAAACTTTTTCAACTTCCGATTCATTTTCATCTGAGACTTTTTTACAGGCTCATATATGTATCAGCATACAAAAAGGTACTAAATATTTGGTTCATACCAAATATTTAGAGCTAAAAAATCACAATGAGATTTATTTTTAAAGTATTTGGTATACATATAATTTTTCCACTTGTTAAAGACAAAAGAAAATTAATCAGTTAATGAGATGCTGTGCTTGTTTATTTTTACATAAAGAATTAAATCCTCAACATTTCAGTTAGTTGATATTCTGATTTTATAATCATTAATGCTGAGAATCGTGCTTTGCAGAAATACATGGTACAAAATAACAGAAGTATATGTAGGGCCATTTAGAAATTCTGTCATAACTCCATGCTAACATTTATTCAACAATTTTCATGAAACTCAAGTCAAAAATTCAAGAGTAATTTTATAAATCAAACATTCTAACAAAATGCAATTCAGAGACATACTAGTTTGATATATGCATGCTAAGGAAATATTAAAGTCTTGATTTTCCATAATGAAACCATTATGTTTCCAGGGCATAAACCATTTTATGTGTGATACAACCTCTGGAAATCACCACATCAGTAGTTTCAAATCTTAAGCAAGCTGCTTTAGGCGGTATGTTGGAGTGGCATGGTGTGATGTCATGAACAGAGCAGAGTGTGTTTGGTATATTCAAGACTGAGGCTGTAGTGACTCACACGATCAAATGGCTAAGCAGTATCAGCAACACTCTGGGTTTACCACACATTTGATGTTGAACTGAGTTTTGGTTGTTGCACATTTAGAAACCTCTTAAACTTCCTACATTAACATGACATCTAGTTATCTGACCCCATATGGCAGTTGCGACCTCCAGTTTAAGAAGCTAGGTTTTCTGACCCTGTTGGTGGGAAGGGGGTGCACAGGTGACCTGGACCAGAGGGCATGAGAGCGGAAGACCTGCTGGTCTGTCAAATGGTGGCATGGGTGAGGGAAAGATACTCCCATCCTCTCACCTGTGGCAGGTGGGAGAGCTGGCCTGGGAGGTACCAGAGTGGGAGAGCTAGCCTTGCACCTCACCAACTGCAGCACTGGGAGAGCAGGCCCCACACCTCTCCTGGGCAAAACAGTAGAGGTAGCCATGGTGGTGTGGGTTCAGTTGAGTTGGCACAAGGACATGGGAGCAGGAGAACTGGCTTCATTCCATGCTCCCTGCTGCAGTGGGTGAGCTAACCAGGGCAATGCTTTGCTTTTCTTTCTTTTTTTGTATGTTTTTGGTTTTGGTTTTTGTCTTTCTGTTTTTCTTTTCAATTTTGTTTTGTTTTGGGGAAGGTTGCAAGGGCAGCAGGCAGATAAGAAGGGACAGGGAGATGAATGAGATTGGAGTGCATGATATGAAAGCTACAGAGAATCAATTTTGAAAAGTCTAAAAATATAATAATAATAATAATAATAATAATAATAATAATAATAATAATAAAGAAGCTGTGTTTTATACTGACTGATGGATCAGGCAGGTTCATATCTGTTAGTTGCAAAATTCTCCATTCCATAACACTGACTTAATTTGAAGTGATTTTCTTCTGGGTCACAAAACCAAACAGAGGCAGGAACAGAAATCAGCATCAATAAGCCAACTTTTCACTTTTGCTAACATGAAGACTGGAAAGAAATCTAATACTTATCTCAAGATCTTATATTTCCATAAGAACTAGAAAAAATGCATCAACCACTGGACATTTCCATGGCACCGGTAGGACCCATGCTCATTAGCATCTCCCATGGTATGGGGGCTCAGTGGTAGTGGCAGATACGGAGGTGGTGCCAGAAAAGGAAATGGGCAATTTCATGAGACTTCTCCAAAAGACCACAGATTTCTTCTGAGAAACTTCTAGAGAGGCTATCTTGAGAACAGAAGCCTGAGTAGAAAATAAAATTCGTAAAATGTTTGATGAGAACTGTTTGTATCTGCAATTTAACTGTACATTCCTATAGTAAAGAGTAAAAGATGTCCTTGACCTGTCTCATTGCAACACAAATAATGTTGCGCAGCTTCAGGGCATTAAGTGATGCTTAGTGCTATGTTCTGGCAATCTATTTGGTATAATAAACTGTCATTAGATGACATCCAGATTATTCTGTTTAGGTATTCTGTGAGTTAGAAATTTTAAAAAGGCAAGACACAGGTGGCTTATCTCTATTTTCTGATGTTTCAGTCTTTAGTTTTCATGACAAGGATGGCTGAAGGTGACCCAAAACAGATGGCTTCTTCGCTTTCTTGCATAGTGTCTGGGTTGTGATGGCCTGAGAAGGGACTCATGATCTTGATATTGCCTCTCAAGAATGATGGCTAGAAAGCAGTCAGTTTGTTTTATGCAGTATCTTGGGACTCATAGAACAAGAGAGCAATTCTGAGCTTCATGGGCTTTGATGCTCTGCCTTCCTAGACTTAAGGTCAAGGGGTGGACACTACACATACTGATGTAGGAGTCTAAAGGGTTTGAGGCCATATTCTAAAACAGTGCACCCTGGAAAATCTCCTCCTGACTCTGATATCTTTATTGTCATGGTATTAAAGTTTGCTTACATTTTAGTCTTATAAGACTATTATTGTGGATTTTAAAAACACTATTAATTTAGATTCTGTTGTTCTTTATTTGTCTCAGACACAATTACCTTTCTGCCGGAACAGCTCCCTAATTTGTGTCTCCATATTTCCTCATCAGTCTGCCTGCAGTGTCAGTCTTACTGACATTTTTAATGAGCCAGCTCTTTGTTTCATACATTTTCTCTATTGTCTTTCTGCATTATTGCATTGGTTCTAGTGTTACTTTATTATTTCATTTTCTCTGCTTGCTCTGGGATTGTTTTCTGTGTAAGATGTTGAAAAGGGAGATTAGATTATGATTTGAAACTTTTCTTGTTTGCTAATACATGTACTTACTGCTATCCATTTCTTTTCAGCGTTACAGTAGTGTTTTACTAATTTTAAATGTGTTGTAATTTTCAATGGGTTCAATGTATTTTTCAAATAGCCTTTGTGCCTTCATTGTCAACCTAAAAATTATTTTAAAATGTCTTGTTTGTTGAGTGTTTGGAGGTTTTTTTTTTGCTGTATTTTTGTTATTGATTTCTGCTTTGTTTATTTTATGGCCACAGAATACAATTTTGAATGGTTTCAGTTCTTGTATATTTGTTTATTTTGTAGTCCACAGTGTGTCCTGTGGAGATGTAGAGTCTATAGTCAATTAAACAGAATGCTTCTTTTGTTGCTTTAAATACAGTTCTATAACTGTCCACTAAACACTACTTCTCCTTGATGGTATCAAGTTCCTCAATGTCACGGACAATTCTAAATTTTTCTCTGCAATCTTACTTTCTTCTTTTTGTAGTTAATTTGACTCATATTAATTTTTTAACAATTTTAAAACAACTCTTGCTCATGTATCTTAAAAGCTCAGTGTTTATCAGATGCAGTGTTTATTGGATGTTGTTAGTAATTTTCTGGTGTACCACATTCCAATTATTCATGATGGAGATGATTCTTGATTAACACCACTGAAGAATGGAGGCATTAATCTAGTCAAACACATGTCATGCCTAGTCTGACAGGATGGAATTAGATATTGAAATGCATTCAAAGCTTTTATATTGTATATGTATATTGTATTGGAATCTTCTAGTTCAAGCGACCCCAACAATCCATAATGGTATTTCTTACACATTTCAAGACCTTATGCTACTCATATCACCAGTGAGGCTACCTGGAAAACAGGACCCCAAGAAAGATGCGAGGATCACCCAATGACGGAGTAATGGCTAAGATCTACATGAACAACCTGGACATGAGTGGGAGCAATGAAGGGCGAGGGTCGAGGGAAAGAGAGCGGGAGATCCCAGCTGGATCAAGAACAGAGAGGGAGAACAAGGAATAGGAGACTATGGTAAATGAAGACCACATGAGAAAAGGAAGAAACAAAATGCTAAAGAGGCCCACAGAAATCCACAAAGTTACCCCCACAAAAGACTGCTGGCAATGGTCCAGAGACAGCCGGGACTGACCTACTCGGTGATGGGATGGCCAAACACCCTAATAGTTGTTCCAGAAACCCCATCCAAGGACTGAGGAATCTGGATGCAGACATCCACAGCTAGGCCCTGGGTGAAGCTCCGGGAGTCTAATTAGCAAGAAAGAGGAGGGTTTATATGAGCGAGAATTGTTGAAACCAAGGTTGGATAAAGTACAGGGACAAATAGCCAAACGAATGGAAACACATGAACTATGAACCAAAGGCTGAGGGGCCCCCAACTGGATCAGGCTCTCTGAATAGGTGAGACAGTTGATTGGCTTGATCTGTTTGGGAGGCATTTAGGCAGTGGTACCAGGTCCTGGGCTCATTGCATGAGTTAGCTGTTTGAAACCTGGGACTTATGCAGGGACGCTTGGCTCAATCTGGGAGGAAGGGACTGGACCTGCCTGGACTGAGTCTATCAGGTCAATCTCAGTCCTTGGGGGGAGGCTTTGCCCTAGAGGAGGTGGGAATGGGGGATTGGCTGGGGGGAGGGGAGGGGAGCAGGAAGGGGGAGAACAAGGGAATCTGTGGCTGTTATGTTATGTTATGAATGTATTGTAAAATAAAATAAAATAAAATAAAATAAAATAAAATAAAATAAAATAAAATAAAATAAAATAAAAGACCTAAGCTAGGTGACAGTGCATGTATTGCTTAAGTTTTTGCACTGAAGCTTACCATGCATAATGTTACCCACTCTGATTATTTGACAGGCATGAATAAATGAGAAAGCAGAGTTTTGTAAAAACACACTTAAGTGGGAGATTCTCAGTAACCTATTTCTTTCTCATCGTGCCCAAATAAAATGGAAGACAAGACAACATCGCGATTCTGTAGCCAGAAGTTTCTCCAGTCCTGCCTGGCCCTCGCTGTAGTGGGGACAAATCTCTCCCACCCAAGTCCTGCAGCCACTAGGTCCCAAGTAAACACACTGAGGCTTATATTACTTAATAACTGCATGGTCTTTGGCAGGCCTCTTGCTAGCTAGCTCTTTCATCTTAAATTAACCCATTTCAATTAATCTATGTTTTGCCACATGTTCCTTGGCTTACTGGTCTGCTGGCATGTTGTTGTTCCTTTGGCAGCAGCTGACGTCTTACCAGACCCCACCTTTCTCTTTCCTGTCTCTCTCCTTTCCTGCTGCCTCTAAGCTGCCTTGCCATAAGCCAAAGCAGGTTATTTATTAACCAATGGGAACAACATATATTCACAGCATACAGAAAGACATCCCCCAGCAGGATTCTTTTAAAATCATCATGGTTTTCTTTTCTCAGTGCCAGGGACTGAATCCAGGTCTTCTATATCCTAGGCAAACACTCTTCCACAGTGATGTATCCCCAGCCTTACAACAATATTCTTAATTGCCTCTGTGTATGCAAGGATCAGGGACACTGTGAACAGTGTAGAGAGCCCATGAAGCATTGTTTTTAGAATAGGGTTGTGAATGTGCACAATAAATACACACTATTTTGAAAGAAATGAATAATGTTGAAAGATAGTAGTAAAATGCAGCACAGCATGTGGACACATGCCGCACAGCAATGTGTCCACTTTCACAAATGCATTGAATAATAAATGCATCAGGACTAATAAATGCATCAGAACTAATAATAGCTATATTTTCAAAGAGACAAACTGAAATGGTGTTTTGAGCTCTCTGGAATGAATGTGATATGATGACAATATTTGCCATTTCTATTGGTGACAAAGTCATAAGTCCTGCTGAAGCTAGAGTGCTTATTAGTCTACATTTGTGATAGAAAGAAATGCTGAATTACAGCTAGAGGGTAGCAAAAACAAGAAGGAAATAATTTTACAATCAAAGTTTTTAGGTCTTCTGATATTTATAAAAAAAATCGTATAAATGAGAGCTGGAGAGATGGCTTGCACAATAGTTAAGGGCAGGCACTGCTCTTGCAGAGGACCCAAATTCAGTTCCTGATACCTACATCAGGTGGCTCTTGACTGCCTGTCACTTATGTTCCCAGGATCTGACACCCTATTTTGACTTCCTTAGGCACCTGAACTCATATGCACATACCTATACACAGACACACATAAGTGCACATAACTAAACATAAAACAAATCTTTCTTTTCTTTCCTTTCCTTTCCTTTCCTTTTCTTTTCTTTTCTTTTCTTTTCTTTTCTTTTCTTTTCTTTTCTTTTCTTTTTCTTTTGGTTTTTGGGACAGGGTTTCTCTGTGTAGCTTTGTACCTTTCTTGGAACTCACTCTGTAGCCCAGGCTGGCCTTGAACTCACAGAGATCCACCTGCCTCTGCCTCCCAAGTACTGGGATTAAAGGTGTGTGCCACTACTGCCCGGCTTAACAAATCTTTTAAAAATTGTGCAATGGCTTCTTATTGTGAGAGAAGGGGGCATAGATTACAGATCCCAGTTTAAGCATCCTTGCTGGAAAATGTTTCCATGGAAGGCTGGGGACATAGCTCTTTGATAGAGTTATTGCTTTGCCTAGTCTTTTAATGGGTTAGTTGTTCACAATTGGTACTTTGTAGCTTCATATTCATCTTTCTCTCTTTCTCAGGTCAGTGGTACATCCAGAGTGAGTAGTAACCACACTGGCCAGCATTGGGAGAATATTCTGAACTCCAACAAAACAGAGTATAGTAAGGATGAATGTCTATGATGGTAAAACCAGAGCTATGCTCCATGTCAAATGTGGGATTAAGATAGTGTGGCTAGGAATCTGGGGGCATGCACTTATGGGTGAAAATGAAAAGTGAAGCCTAACCAGATACCTAGTATCAGTGGGTGTGGCTAGAGGTTTGCAGGGCTCATCATGATTGGCTCCTGGAGACAGATCCACTGTGGGTAGAAGCATCATTGTAAAGCAGATATATGCAGTCCTTTCTTATCACTTTATATAGCCTAAATCATTGTGAGGCAGGTCATAGTCTTTTCTTTTTTTCTCAGAATGCAGTCTATACTGGAACAGATGAGAGAATGAGAATCAGAAAATCATTAACCCTCATGGCCACCTTCCTACTGTCTCTTCCTATTCTGCCTTCTTCCCAGACTTGCTCATAAATGCATTCTTCTCTGAGACTGGGGAGTCTAGCCAGAGCATGTGCTCCAAAGCTGTGTGTCATGCAGCTCTCCACCTCCCCCAGTGCCCTGAAGTCCAGACATGAGTGGTCAAGCCACACCTTCGCATAATTCTCCGTTGGACAGTCCGCTTGCTGTTCCAGGCTAAGCTGAATTACGAGGCAAGAAAGAAAGAGTTGCAGGTGCTGCCATGCTCCCTGCCATGATGATGACGACGGTGGACTGAACCTCTGAACCTGTAAGCTAGCCACCCCAATGTTTTCCTTATAAAAGTTGCTGTGGTCATGGTGTCTCTTCACAGCAACAGAAACCCTAACTAAGATACATATGCTGAGAGGGCTAGTCTTTTCAAAATTCTTAACATTATTTGTTGGGTTTGAGTGTATTTCTCAACTCTCTGTTCCAGTAAACTGTTTCTGTGCCTCTAATTTGCACTTTAACTGTCTAGCATATGATTTAAATTACTAAAGCTTTATAAAATATTTAGAAATCAGACATTGTATTTATACCTCTAACTTTATGTTTTTGGTATCACTCATTTTGTAATACAATCATTAATGATTTTTTTTTTTTTTGGTTTTTCAAGACACTTTCTCTGTGTAGCTTTGTGCCTTTCCTGTAACTCACTCTGTAGCCCAGGCTGGCCTTGAACTCACAGAGATCTGCCTGGCTCTGCCTTCCGAGTGCTGAGATTAAAGGCATGTGCCACCACCACCCAGCTGCATTAATGATTAACACACACACACACACACACACACACACACACACACACACACACATATATATATATATATATATATATATATATATATATATATATATACATGAGTTGCAGGTATACCATGATGACTCTTCTCTGTCATGGATGTTTATAAGAAGTCTATAGTCTTCTGATTGTTTGCTCTTCAATCACATGCATTTAAAAAAAGAAAAAAAAAAGAAAAAAGACAGAAAGAACAAAAGTCTTAGCATATTTTATTGTTTTTGTAATACTTTTGAATTATATCATTTCCCTCTTCCTTTCCCTTCCTCCAAACCCTCCCATGCACCCACCTTGCTCTCTTCTCAAATCCATGGCTTTTTTTACTTTAATTGTTGTTGCATATATACATGCATGTATATATATGTATATTCATATACATATATATTCCTAAATACAAAATATTGCCTAATCAGTCTTTATAAATGTTACCTATATGTATATGATCCCAGAAATCACCTTGCCTATTCTGAGATCTTAGGGTACTTTGCTTTGAGTAGTTGGGGCAAGAAAGTACTGAGGCTATCTGGGCTTATATGTTTCAGGGCAGAAGGGACAAGGGACTAGTACAATTCTGACACTTGAAGGAGCATCCAGTGTCTCTCTTCGCTTCCTCTGGCTTGGGTATAATGTCTGAGGGTAGGAGGAGCCTTGGTCTCAAAGTGAGGCTTTCCAAAGAAAACGGAGTTAAAAGCAGTCGCTAGTTGCCGATAGATTTCAGCTCATCATTGTTGATTTTTGACTAAAATCATCTCTCCAGCCAAGCAGGTAGACAGAGGTGAACTTATCAGATGTGATTTTTATCAGAACCCACCATGAGGCAGCCGCAGTCACCGCGGGACCCTGGTGCCTATGATTGACTCTGACACACTGGCCGAGAGGGCTCTTATTCCAAGAAAGATCTTCTCTTTTCAGATGGTATTGAGTCCGGACTGATTTTGATAGCCAGTTTCAGTCAAGACTCGCAAAGTTATTGCACATTTAAACCCGCCAGTGTGAGAATCACTTTCTCCCTCTTTTCTTTCATCATTTCACAGTACTGCAAGGTTACAGAAAGGTCTAATCAATTGTCAAACTCTTTTATCCCCGAGAAGGTGGTAAGGAAAAAAAAAAAAGAAGAAAGAAAGAAAGAAGAAAAAAAAAAAACCCTAACTGCCCTACTGTAGGGGGTTCTTTGACTACACGGCACCCTTTCCACACACAATGCTGCAGTGATTAATGTCCTCCACCTCAGACCTTGTTAAAGCCTGTTCTCTCAGGCAGCCTGGCGGAGCACAGTCAGAGCAGGGCCGAGGTTGCATAAATCAACGCGTTCTCACAGCCCCCAGGATATCCATTATAGATGCCAGCTGGATGGCTGGAAGATAGAGAAAAATGAATATTGTATCCTGTGGCCTTTTGCCTCTAATGACCACTTTTCAACATTTTTGAAGGCATGATTAAATTTTGATAACTGGGGAAGTCACTCTGAGCAGGCTGAAATAGAGATAAATTGACGGAGGGTCTGACATCTCAGTGGAGAGCAGGCAACTAATTAGTGTGTGAAGCGCGCTCTGAAAGAGATGTAAAAGGGAGGCAGGTTTAATCAGAGGAGCTGCCGAGGTACCGGAATAGTCGGGGATAATTGCGGCCTAGGTAGAAATCACAGGCTCGATGAGCGGCTTTTTCGGTCGGTTTGATTGGCAGTCGCTGACCTAGTGGCCGGCACCCTTGAACCCTTACAACAGTTACAGCCTTGTCAGAGCAATTTGCTTGCAGCGCTCTGTGACCAGTTATTTGAGCTGCCGAGCTGGGACAGCCAATTTGAAAGGGCGCTGTGCTCCCCTGGCTGGCAGAGCTGGGCGGAACTGCCTCATTACTTTTGATGACTCTGCTTTTGAACCCCAGCGCCCTTCCTCGCCCCGAAACCCTCCGTTGCCCACTCACACGCAGGCACTCCAGGGACAGCTTCTGCAAAGATCCTGGTGTCAGGGCCATGGTGCTTTCGTTTGGGGAGCTGTGATCCGGGGCATGACGTGATGAATGGGAATTAGGTGAAGAGAAAGGTTTGAACGCCAGTTGGGGTAGAGGCATACACCTAGGAAGGCTGACTGTGGCTTCCTGCTCTTTCACGCCACAAGGCAGCTTGGCAAAGCTCAAGTGGGTACAGGGGTTTCTGCTTTTCTTCTTGGTACCTGGGAACTCAGAGGCACCCTCTCTCAGGATTGTCTACTCTCACACATTCTCCTGACCCCTAGAGATTTATTCCATCTTTCCCTACACCTGCTGTGGTAGATTCTGATTCCTGTGAAAAGGGACTTTTCTGACTTGAATTCCTATTTAGGAAGCTTTTATTATTTGTGGAGAATAGGAGACCAGACCAAAACACAAGCACACAGAGAGATGGGTGGGAAAGAGCCAGGGAACTGGAAGGTTGGGCCTGTGCTCTTAAAGAAGGTAAATTAATGATCCCCCTCTCCATCACCTCCCTTCTCCTTCACCCGCTAGCCTTTTCATTCCCAGCCTACCTCTCTTCCCAATATTATCAGTCATCCTGGGCTGGAATAATGCCCCAAACCAGAATACCTGATGCGATTTATTTTTGTAATGACAGTTGGTGCTTTAAAAGAAGCCTTTAGCTAGCATAGACTATTTTTCAATTTGTTTTGTTTCCTTTTAAAAATTTAATGGTATTTTCCCCAGCATGAGGATGAAGCTGGTTGTTTCTCAGAACACCTGCACTGGTTCTTCTATGGGTGTTGCCTGGCTTAGCAAACAGGAGCCCTGTGGTTGCCTGCTTGATGAGCATGGACATGGACTTAAATTATTACTCATGTCCCTGAACCAACTCACTTCATACTATGAACATTAAGTGTATTGGATGATCCATTCTAGGTGATAAAGTTTCATGTTCTCAGAGAATGGCTGCTTTAGGTTAAAGTTAGGCAATGTTTTCCAGTTCATGGTCCTAAGGAGTCCTAGGCAGCTGGGATTCCAGGGGACCTGTGTTCGTATCCAAACAGTATCTAGCTCTTATTGGCACAATCCCTAGGAAGCTGTTCCTACCATTTTTTTACATAGCATGCATCGCTTACCACATCCTTCTTTTAAAATATCATAATCAAGAAATGCAACCTAAAGTGATCATAATCAAGAAATGCAACCTAAAGTGATGGGGGAAACAAAAGATGACATTGTCTAGATGGCAAGTTGTTCCAACTCTCAGACAAATGATTACAAGGCACCCTAATAAATAAGGCAATAAGAAGCCCCAGGAATGCTGTGTAAACACTGTAGAAGGAATCAGAATTCTATCATGCTATCCTACCTCTGCCCCCAAAGAATTGATAAAAGGTTACCAGACAAAGGCAGGATGAAAATGGGTTTTTGTGAAAGGGCACCCTGTGCTCAGGGAGGACCTAGATATGGCTGGGCACACTGAAGAACATCACCTCAGTGAACATGGCAGTCAAATTCCAAGAGGTCTTGTATGATTGCATCTGTTCATTTCCCCAAGCTTGTACGATAGGTGTCACACAGTGGATGCTTGATAAATGTTTGTTTAATGAGTCGCTGGAGGAATAAGTTAATGAAGGAACCAGATATTAGCAGGAAGCCTTTTAATGAGAAGAAAAGAGAAATAAGGATGTACTGTAACTAGGGTCTAAGGAGGAGGGGGATGGGAAAGGGGGTGCAGATGACAAGCAACCAGAGGAAGCAGGTAGGAAAGGGAGGTGGTAGGATTGAAATGTAGCTGTCCTCAAGAATATAAAGAAGGGCTGGAGAGCTGGATCAGTGGCTAAGAGCACTGGTTGCTCTTGCAGAGGACTCAGGTTCAATTCCCAGCACCCATTTAGCGGCTTGCAACTGTCTGTTACTCCAGTTTTTAGGTTGAAACACATGTGTCCTCAAGAATATAAAGAAGGGCTAGAGAGCTGGATCAGTGGTTAAGATCACTGGCTGCTCTTCCAGAGGACCCAGGTTCAATTCCCAGCACCCATTTAGTGGCTTGCAACTCTCTGTAAATTCAGTTTCAGGGATCTGATGCCATCTTCTCATGTCCATGGGCACTGCATGGTATACATGCACCCATGGTACACATGATACACAGACATACACATAAGCAAAATATTCCTCTACATAAAATAAAAAATTAAAAAAGAATGTAAAGAGTTTTTACTCAAAATCCAGTATTGGATGTAAAGAATGAGCTGAGGGAGAGGAACAGGGAATGCCTCTAGGGTGATGTTTGGACACAGGCCTGCACAGCTAGAGGGAGCTGTGAGGAAGAGCTGAAGTTGGTTATGAGGGAACGCTATTGAAACCCCTAATCATCATTCCTAAACACCCCGCTGTGGCCTGATGGGTCTTTTCTTCTTACATGTGTTCTTCAATGATACTGTGAAATTAGGGTTCTTTAGAGGAACAGAGCTGATAGGATCAATATATACTAAAAGTGTATTTATTAGATTGGTTTGCACAATATGGATGAGACAATCCAACAATGGTTATCTCACACCAAAGAGGCTGAGACCCAGGTCAGTCTGTGAGGTGAGGCTAGGCACCTCCACAGTCCCAGCCTGATGCTGAAGGCTTAGATGATCCCTGGAGAGCAGCTGGTGTTCAGTCCTTGACAGAGCACTTTCTAATATCAGTAAAGGAACCTACAGCAGCAGTGACAGGGTAGATGAATTCATCAGCAAGAGTGAAAACATTTGAGCAAAGCAGCAAAAAGCTCTGCTTCTTCCATGCTTTTTTATTTGGGCTGCTACCAGAAGGTGCCACTCACAGTTATGGAGGGGGAAGGGATGGTGTTCTTTCTACAACAGTTAAAACAATCAAAACAGTCTTCCACCAATATACCCATAGGCCAACTCGATGTAGACAATCCCACACTGAGACTCTCTTGACAGATGATTCCAGGTTGTGTCAAGATGCCAATTAAAATTAGCCATCACAAGTCGCTATGAATGTACCTCTTCCATCTATCCCCTTCTACTGCCATGCACTGTTGATACAACAAAGATAAGGTATAGAAGGGGGCATGATCTTCTCCTTAAATCTAACTCTTTCTGGGGATTACTCGCATAGGACCTGTCACCTGACAGTTCCTCCTCAGTTATGGCATGTCCTTGAGGTAGAAAACAACACACAGTGGCCAGTCTAGGAAACATTTGTCAAGTACCACTACAGCTTGACTGTTCTGGTTTTTAGAAAACTTACATGCACTTTGAAATTTGATAACTACAGTTTGCCTCCTTGTGAATGAATCTCTGAACTGGTGATATTTTGTTTATTCTACTTTTCAGTGAGATTCCTCATGCCCCAAATCAGAGAGATCATATAGTTTGGCTCCATCTTTAGTGTGTTGTTCATGGTTGATCTTTTTTCCTCCTCCCCCTCCTCCTCCTCTCTTCTTCTTCTCCTTCTTCTTCTCCTCCTCCTCCCCCTCCTCCTTCTTCTTGTGTTGGATGTTGTTCAAATTGCATGCCCACAGCAAATGGCCCTAGTAATGTCCCTAAAGTAGGACAATGGGAGCTGCCTGCTTCCAGTAGAAGTGATATGTACGTCACTGGCTTTGTTTACAATGATGAGAGCATGATGAACAAAAAAGAAGTCTTGACTTGTGTTGCTACCCAGGTCCTATATTGCCTGAAGCTAATCTCTGCTCTTGGAACACATTAAGAAATCATAAATACACACTTCACTAACTTTACATGTCTGTACATGCTTATAACCACTGTGGAAATCAAGACATAGAGCCATTTTTTAACACCTAGAAGAATACTTCATGCTCTTCTCTAATAATACTTGTCTACTCAAATTAGGGGTAACTTTCTTTAACTTAGCTTGGTCTTCAAAGGCCAGCTGCACATAAAACCCTATAGCATGCACTTTTTTTAAATTAAGAAATTTTTTATTCATTCCATATATCCACCACAGATCCTCACTCACCCCTCATCCTGCTCCCTTCCTAGCCTTCCTCCCCAGCCCACCCCCTATCCCCTCCTCTGAAAAGCTTTGGGTCCCCATGGGGAGTCAGCAAAGCCCATCACTTTCAGCTGAGGCAGGTCCAAGCCCCTCCCCCTGCATCAAGGCTGTGCAAGGTGTCCCACTATAGGCAATGGGCTCCAAAAAACCAGTTCATGCACCAGGGATTGAATCTATTCCCATTGTTAGGGGCTCCTCAGACAGACCAAGCTACACAACTGTCTCGTCCATGCAGAGGGCCTAGTACAGTCCCATGCAAGCTCCATAGCTCTCAGTCCAAAGTTCATGAGTTCCCACTAGCTTGGTTCACTTGTATCTGCAAGTTTCCCCATCATGGTCTTGATGCCCATGGCTCATAGAATTCCTCTTCTCTCTTTTCAACTGGACTTCTGAGCTCAGCCTGGTGCTTGGGCATGACTCTCTGCATCTGTTTCCATCAGTTACTGGATGAAGGCTCTATGATGACAAAGCATTCACCAATCTGATCACTGGGGTAGGTCAGGTCAGGCACCCCCTCCACCACTGCTAGTAGACTAAGTTGGGGTCATCCCTGTGGATTCCTGGGAACTTCCCTTGCACCAGGTTTCTCCCTATCCCCATGATGTCTCTTTTATCAAGATATCTCCTTCACTGCTCTTTTGTGGGCTGGCATCCATGATCTCTTAGTGTCTGCATTACATCTGTCTAGGAGCTTCCGAATTTCAGACTCTCCATTGAGAAGTCGGGTGTTATTCTGTTGGGTCTGTCTTTATAAGTCACTTGGCCTTTCCCTTTGCTGCTCTTAAAATTCTGTCTTTATTCTGTATGTTTAGTGGTTTATTATGTGGTGAGGGGACTTTTTGTGGGGGTCTATTCTATTTGGTGTTCTATAAGTTTCTTGTATATTCATAGGCATTTCCTTCTTTAAGTTGGGAAAGTTTTCTTCTATGATTTTGTTGAATATATTTTCTATGCTTTTGAGTTGATATTCTCCTTCTTCTATCCTTATTATTCTTAGGTCTGGCCTTTTCATGGTGTCCCAGATTTCCTGGAGGTTTTGCGTTATGACTTTTTTGGCTTTAGTGTTTTCTTTGACTGACAAATCTATTTCTCTATTATATTCTCCATGCCAGAGATTCTCTCTTCCATATCTTGTATTCTGTTGGTTATGCTTACATCTGCAATTCCTGTTTGTTTACTCAGATTTTCTATTTCCAGCATTCCCTTAGTTTGTGTCTTCTTCGTTGTTTCTATTTCAATTTTCAGGTTTGGAACTGTTTTTTTCACCTGTTTAATTGCTTTTTCTTTGTTTTGTTGGCTTTCTCTAAGGGATTTATTAATTTCTTCCAATTTTTTGTTTGTCTTTTCCTCGATTTCTTTAAGGGAATTTTTCATTTCCTCTTTAAAGGCCTCTATCATCTTCATAAACTTATTTTTAAGGTTGCTTTTTTTTGTTTTTTTTTTTCTTTTTTTTTTTCCATCACAGGCAATTTATTTTGTTCTATTCATTCACAGTTAATACAGAAAATACTTGGAAACATTTCCATATAATATTTGACACAGAAATCATCAAATAGAAGTATACAATGTTGACAGGAGATAGTACATTTATAATTTATAACCCCAAATGTATTTATAAATTAGAAATGGAAAGATCTACAAATGAAATTATGAAGGTTCACCAAAGTCATTTAGTCTGTCAGTTTCTCATTCATTTTTATGTCTTAATAATATTCTATTGTATGAATAAGTCACATTTTATTTCTCTCCAGTATTTGATAGCTATTTGAGTTGTTTTAACTTTTTTACTATTAGCAACACACTGCTGTAAACATTCATGTACATGTTTCATAGATGCACATTTTCAGTAATTTGAGGTTATATTCCTAAGGGTAGAATTGTTGAGTAACAGAGTAACAATGTTTTGCATTTTGACCAACCACCAGACTGTTTTGCCAAAGTGGCACACCATTTTACAATCTCACCAAATCCTTGTTTTTAAGGCTCTGATTTTTGTACAAAAGCATTCAATCATTCTGTCAGACCAAACCAGGAAAAGTAAGCTATAGTTCAGAGCTGTTCTATTCCATTTACTATGCAAAGCCAATCTTGGCGTTTGCAACTCTCAGCCCTTTTGAGTATTCTTGCAGTGTTCACCTTTTCCTCCACCACTTTTTTTTCTTCTTTTTTTCTGGTTTATTTCTATCTATTACAAATGTATAAAAAATCCTCCATCAACACTGCTGATAGCAGCAGAACCTTGAGAAATATACCTTTGGTTTGCCTCAGAAAAGGAACACATATTGTACTGTAAAGTTTATAAAATTGGCGCAAAACATTGTAATAATGTTACAATACCAGTTTTAAGAGTTCAGTGACTAATGGGGAGCCGATGGGATACATGCAGAACTGTGAAAGCGATCTCACTTAGCCAGCTGTACGCGTAGACTGTAAATCTACATTCAGATCATTTCTGAACTAAGACTATCATCTCAGTTTATCTGTTGAGGTCAACCAGGAAACCCTAGAATATACCTTGATTTTTGCAAAAAAAAAAAACAAAATAGGGGGAGGGGTTTCTTCAGCATTTCAGTCCACGAGTAACAGTATCCTAACAGGCAAAGTGTTCTCTCACTGTCAACATAGAATGAACTGCTGCTGGAGGTCAACTTGGGCTTTAATTTGCATTAGCACTTACATGCATAGTAGTTCAAGTTGTTGACCTCATGACTTTAAAAAGTAACTCTAAAAAAGTAAAATGGCCCTTCTTGGAAGACTAAAGAAAGACATCCAGCCACAGTTGTAAAAAGTTTCATCAAAACAATATACCCTTTTATGAATTATGCCTCAATTAAAAAAAAAAAGTAGCCCCAAATAAGAAGCAGCTCTGAAAAAGAAAATATAACTTAAGATATTTGAAAAAAACAAGGTGAATACAGGTTCAAAAGTAATTAAGATATATTTTCTTAAGGCTATCTAGAATTAGGCTTTAAAGAATTCTACCATTTCAAGTTTACCACTAGTTACTAGATACCTATTTACAAACAAGATGTTCACCTTTTTTTGTTCCTTTATCAAGAGAAAAATCTACCTTCAGACTATGAGGGTGGTGATGGGAAGGGACTAGAAAACAAGATTCAAACAATCCCATGCAAATATCACATTTTTCAAATGGAAGAACTCCAAACTGCACTAGAAGTTCCAATCACTAAGACACTTTCCATTGAAATGATTTAAGTACAATTACATGGCACCAAGGTTTAGGCCTAATATAGGCCTGACAACCAAGTCCTTGTTTTCTGGAAGAAAGGCCTCAAAAGTCCCACTCAATTCCATATAACAATACTTCAAAGATCAATTAGGTTTTCCTTTCCTTAATATTTTTGTTTTGACTTCTAATCCTAAAGACTAGATTAAAACTTAGCTCATTTCCCAGAAGGCATTGCTTCCCTTTGCTCTATGAAAGAGTCCACCAAGACCTCTTCCTCAAAACCATCTAGCCCCCAGCCTCCAGCCTTTGCTTGTGATGCATCTTTCTCAACATCCTGAAAAGGTAATGTAGGTAAAATATGCTCATAAACATTAAAACTAGTTGTTAGAAAGATATAACTAGCTTTATAATTTAAGTTTTAAAGCATAAATACTTGCAGTGACAATCTGCACTGACAATGATTGTCGAAGCCTAGAATTCAACATTTACAAATTCTCATTCACACACACAAAACACACTATTATCACACAACTTGTGTCTTGAGAGAATCTTCTGCTTTTTAAATCTTTGACCTCCCAGTCAATCCCAAATTCAACCAACTTTTCCGAGTTCTGGTAGTTACCTGGACCACTGAGGCATTGCCACAAGACTTCTTCTCTTTTGAAACATCCTTTTTCTCTAGATATTATTAGGATAGCTACACCAGCTTGTTTCTTCTGTGGTGTATGTTGGTGTGGGATTATCTATTGCTTGATTTTTCATGGATGTGTTTAGCTTCTTTGGGTTGAATTTTCCCTTCTAGTGCTTTCTGTAGGGCTGGGTTTGTAGACAGGTATTGATTAAATCTGGTTTTATCCTGGAATATTTTGTTTACTCCGCCTATGGTGATTAAGAGTTTTGCTGGGTATAATAGTCTGGGTTGGCATCCGTGGTCTCTTAGTGTCTGTATGAGATTTGTCCATGGTCTTCTAGCTTTCATAGTCTCTATTGAGTAGTCTGGTATTATTCTGATGGGTTTACCTTTATATGTTACTTGGTCTTTTTCCTTTGCGGCTCTTAATATTTTTTCTTTGTTCTGTGTGTTTAGTGTTTTGATTATTATGTGGCGAGGGGACTTTTTTTTTGGATCCAGCCTATTCGGTGTTCTGTAAGCTTCTTGTATCTTCATATGTATTTCTTTCTTTAGGTTAGGAAAGTTTTCTTCTATAATTTTGTTGAATATATTTTCTGTGCCTTTGAGTTGGTATTCTTCTCCTTCTTCTATCCCTATTATTCTTAGGTTTGGTCTTTTCATGGTGTCCCAAATTTCCTGGACATTTTGTGTTATGACTTTTTGGTCTTTAGTGTTTTCTTTGACTGACGAATCTATTTTCTCTATCGTGTCTTCAGTGTCAGAGATTCTCTGTTCCATCTCTTGCAATCGGTTGGTTATGCTCGTTTCTGTAGTTCCTGTTCATTTTGTCAGGATTTCTATTTCCAGCATTCCCTCAGCATGTGTTTTCTTTATTGTCTCAAATTCATTTTTCAGATCTTGGAATGTTTCTTTCATCTGTTTAATTGCTTTTTCTTGGCTTGATTTGATTTCTTCCCATTTTTTGTTTGTTTTTTCTTCCATTTCTTTAAGGGAGTTTTTAATTTCCTCTCTAATGGAGTTTTTCATTTCCTCTTTAAGGGAAGTTTTTATTTCCTCTTTTAGAGAGTTTTTCATTTCCTCTTTAAGGAAAGTTTTTATTTCCTCTTTAAGGTAGTTTTTCATTTCCTCTTTAAGGAAAGTTTTTATTTCCTCATTGAGGGAATGTTTTATTTCTTCTTTAAGGGCCTCTATTATCTTCTTAAAGTCATTTTTAGGGTTGATCTCTTCTGTTTCTTCTGTCATGGTATGTTTAGGTCTTGCAGGTGTAGAATCACTAGGTTCTGATGTTGCCATATAGGTCTTTATGTTGTTGCCTGTATTTTTGCACTGGCGTCTACTCATCTTTTCCTCTGTGAGGTGCAGGTGGTGTCTGTGTCTGAGAGTGCCTCTCTTGTTCTAATTTTTAGTCTTGGTTTAGTAGGGGTTCTTGGTTAAATTGGTGCTATTGGGCTGTTTCTTCAGGGACAGCTGATTTCAGTCGGTGAATTATATACTTATGATTCTCGTGATCTGGTTTGGTGACTGGGTAGCGCCTTCTTCTGTGTTCCCAGGTCACGTTTTGTTCATTTGTCAACTCCTCAGCTGATCTTGTTTCTTCAGACTTCAAACTGTAGGCATCTGAATCCTCTCCCAGATGAGTTTCAGCTGAGCAGGGTAGTCTCACCAATACCTCCAAGTTGTTGGGTTTCACAGGATCAGCAGTTGGGCCCTGGGTTGTCCCCAGACGGAGTGTCCAGACTTGCCCTGGTTCTGACCCACGGAGATAGTCTCTTCCCCAGGAGTTGGGGCTAGGGGCGTCCCCGTTCCAAGCTGTGTCCGCCCCTCTCCGTCCCCGGGCCTGTCCACCCCTGTGGCCCACCGCCACAGGCCCACCTGCGTCCACTTGTCTCCACCGCTGGGCCTGTATGTCCCTGTCAGCTGCCGCTGGGTCTGTCTACCTCTGTGGGCGACCAATAGGCCTGTATGTCTCTGCCGGCTGCCGCCGTGGGCCTACCTACCTCTGCTCGTCACTGCTGCCGGGCCCATCCACCTCTGCAAACTTCCACGGGGCCTGTATGTCTCTGCCGGTTGCCGCTGGGCCTGTATGTCCCTGTTGGCCGCTGCCACCGGGCCCTTCCACATCCGCAAGTCGCCGACCTGCGTCCACCTGTCTTCGCCGCGTGGCCTGTTCACCTCTGTGGGCCTCCGCCAGGCCTGAATGTCTCTGTCGGCCGCTACCGCCGGTCCTGTCCACCTCCGTCTGCTTATCTCTGCCACAGGGCCTGTCCACCTCTGTGGGCCGCCGCTGGGCCTGAATGTCTCCGCCAGCTGCCGCTGGGCCTAAATGTCCCTGTCAGCCACTGCCGCCGGACCTGTCTACCTCCGCGGGCCGCTGCCACAGGCCTACCTGCGTCTGCTTGTCTCCGCCATCTTGAATCAATCCTTGTTTTTTTTTTCTACATTGTGATGTTCAAGTCTTGCTGTTGTAGAACCACTAGGTTCTGGTGGTGCCATATTGCTTTTTATGTTGTTGTATATATTTTTGCACTGGCATCTACCCATCTCTTCTTCCAATAGGTGCAAGAGGTGTCTGTGTCTGAGGGAGCTGTTCTTGGTCCACTCTGTGCTGGATGTGTCTGTGTCTCCAAGAGCCACTCTTGGTCCAATCAGAGCTTTTCGTCCAATTAGAGCTCTTGATCCACTCAGGGTTGCCAGATTCTGTGTCTCAGGGAGACACTGAGGTTGCAGGGGTATGGGTGGGTTTGGGGCTGGGAGTGGGTCTTGTAGATTACAGGGTCTGGTCTGATGGGGAGGCATTGGTGGGGATGCCTGCCCACAGGAGTCTTCCCTGCTGGCCTGCACCTGGGGCAGCGATGGGTGGGGAAAGGGGAGCACAGGTTTTGCCCCCTGGGGCCTGGATCCTAGAGACAGGACTCTCAGGCTGGGAGAGGAGACATTCACCTCTTGGTCCAGTCAGAGCTGGTAGCTAGCTTTGTGTCACAGCTTTTTTTTTTTAAACTTATGTTAGTGAAATTCACTCAAGTTGTATATCACAGTATTCTGTTTTGCTTTGAGATAGTATCGCTTATGTGATTATGCAGCAATTTATTTTCTCATTCATATCTTGATGAACATTGAATTGTCCTATTGTTTAATTACTATGAAAAACATCTATGGAAGTTCTGGCATCTCATTTTTCTTATGAATACCCATAGCATTTGAGCTGTTGAAGCAGAGGGCATGGGGCAAAATTTAGCTTTAGTAGTTACTATGCTTCCATTTTCTGAAATGGCTGTGCCAATCTGATGGTTTTATATTTATTTAATTATCTTTCATAAGTTAAAAGTTATCCATAAACCCACCAGTGAACAAAAATCACATGCCAGCCCTACTTTACAGTTGAAGAGATTGATTCCAAGGAGGATTGGTACTCATGTGTAGCACAGTTAGAAAACAGCATAGACAAGAGACCCAGACTCTCTGTCATCCTTCCTTCCTTCCTTCCTTCCTTCCTTCCTTCCTTCCTTCCTTCCTTCCTTCCTTCCTTCCTTCCTCCCTCCCTCCCTCCCTCCCTCCCTCCCTTCCTTCCTTCCTTCCTTCTTTCATTTCTTCCTTCCCCCGTTCCTCTCTTTCTTTTTGAGAGAAGAGTGTAGTTTATTGAGTTTCTTTTATATGGCTTACAATATTTGGAAGTAATGCCCAATTATTAAGCTTGCTAGATAGTCCATGACAAACACACTGTTTTGAAGAAACAGTTTTCTAGCCCAGTAAAACTCATACATAGATGATCCTTGATATTTACTTTTTATCCACATACATTATACAAAGTTCACCTTGGTCACATGTGATTATGAATCTTTACATATAAACCTATGCTGGAGATAGTGCATTGGGTTTCTATGAGTTAGGCATAATTTTAGGCCCCCTTTCTTTAAAAAAAATCATGTTCTTTTTTCTAGATGACAGAAAGAGTGTTGTTATATTTATACACAAAGATGTTGAATTTACTCTAATATATATATTTTCTGGCTTGTGTTTTTTTATTTTTTATTTATTTTTTGTGGTACCATTGAGCCACAGACTCAGACAATGGATATATTTTAGGTAAATTATTCACACTACTAAGCAAAAAATATTTTTCACATAATTTAAAATGACTGTGTTATGTAATCAGACACAGGAATAAGAAAGTGCCAAATAAAAGGCATCTTAAACAGAACAGAACAAAACACACATTATCAACAAAGTCTCCTTTACCCCCAATCTAGAGTTTGAGAATGTCCCTTCCAGATTTCGGTCATGTGTTTATGACAACCAGTCTAACCCATGTAGACATTTACCCTTAGTCCATATGAAGAGGTTCACATGTGTTTTATATAGTTGTGCTAAATTAAAATATCCTGTTTTAACTTTTCAAGAAACTTACAATTTAATGCTTACACATTTAAATAAGATTATTTGGAAACCATAGTAAACATAGGTGGCATTTCCTTAGAAAAGCCTTAGAATATTCCTCTCTTGAAACTTTGCTTTCTTGAACTTCATTATCCCTCTCCCTTAACAAAAACAATATCCTCAAACATAGGGATGCACATTTGTAAAGAGCTAAAACGTTAAGGAATGAAGGCATGGTGACAGGAACAGGAAGCTGATTGCTTACATCTTGAACCTCAAGCATCCAGGGCAAACTGAGATTAGGGCAAAGCCTTAAGCCTTTAAAGCTCACCCTAGTGACATATTTCCTCTATCAAGGCTGGATCCCATAAACCTCCCAGAACACTGCCTCAAACTGGCGACTACGTTAAAATGCCTAAGATTATGGGTGATGTCTCAAACTAACACAGGGATAGAAGATTTCTTTTTCTTATAGCTGCAGTTTTTCCTCTTAAAGTGTATTAATAACCACTATCGTTTCCTTTTCCCCCTCTTGTTAAAAATAGATTTCTTCTCACATAGTATATACTGATTATGATTCCCCCCTCCCATCCAGATCCACTCCATTTCTGTTTTTCATTAGATAACAGACATCGAAGTGAATATCATAATATAATATAATATAATATAATATAATATAATATAATATAATATAATATAATATAATATAATATAATATAATATAATATAATATAATATAATATAATATAATATAATATAATATGATATAATAATGTGTAAGAACTGAACAAAACAAATGAATAAAAGGAAAAGAGCCCAAAGGAAGGCAGGAAAAGAGTCTCAATTGTTCACACACACAGGAATCCCATGAAAACACTAAACTGGAAGCCATGATATATACTCAGAGGACTTGATGCACACCTGTGCAGGCTCTGTCCATGCTGCCTCAGTCTCTGTGAGTTCCTATGAGCTTTGATCATGTTGATTTAGAGGGCCTTGTGTTCTTGGCAATTATACTCTGTCTCCTTTTCCACAGGGTTTCTGAAGCTCTAAGGGGAGAAGTGTGATGGAGACATCCTTTTTAAGGATGAGTGCGCCAAGTTCTCTCACTCTCTATGTAATGTCTGGCTGTAGGTCTCTGTATTTGTTCTCATTTTCTACAGGAGTTAGCTTCTCTAATGATGGCAGAGAGAGTCACTGATCTGCGAGTATAGCAGAATGTCATTAGGAATCATTTATTGATACTTTTTTGGGTAAAAACAGTAGTATTTGGTTTACCCCAGGTCCCTGGTTATCTAGTCTCAGGTTCTTGATCACCCAAAAAATGTTGAGTATGGTTTCCTGCTGTGAGATGTGTATGCTGAGAATATATGTCGCTCTCATCGGTTGATAATAAAGTTGTTTTGGCCTATAGCCAGACAGAATAAGGCTGGGCAAGAAAGCCAAATGGAGACACAGAGAGATGATGAAAGGTGGAGTCAGGCAACCGCTAGCCAGCCAGCCCCTGAGGAAACAAGATGTGCAAAAAAATGAGGTAACAAGCCACCACATGACAAAGTATAGATAAGAATTATGGGTTAATAGTAATAAACCTGAGTTAATGGCCAAACATTTACAAATAATATAAAGCCTCTGAGAAGTTATTAGGGAACTGACAGGCAGGAGAAAACTGGTTATAGGTTCTATCTCATGGAGTGGGCCTTAAATCAAATCATAATTGGTTGGTTACTCCCACACCTTTGTGTCTCCATTGCCCTAGCATATTCTTCAGGCAGGACACCGTTGTAGATTAAAAGGTTTATGGCTGGCTTGGTGTTTATGATTCTGTTTTGGTTTATGGCTGGTTTGGTGTTTATGATTCTGTCTTGGTAGTCTGCAGAGTATCTTCTTATACCAAATATACTAGAACGTAGGGGTGAACGTTCTGTGCAGGCACCAGCTTGACTTTCCCATGTTCAATGAGTTGTGTAAGTGTT
Source organism: Peromyscus maniculatus bairdii (assembly GCF_049852395.1). Taxonomy (NCBI): domain Eukaryota; kingdom Metazoa; phylum Chordata; class Mammalia; order Rodentia; family Cricetidae; genus Peromyscus; species Peromyscus maniculatus. The sequence continues at coordinate 167,168,626 of NC_134852.1, read as the reverse complement.
GTCTGCTTCAATGGGCCTTTGCCATTAGCTTGTCTGGAGCAACCTATAGGATAGTCAACAGCCTGGGTTATTTAGGAATTCCCATAGGAGCCCTTTGGCCAATCACTCAATTAGATATAATCCAATCCCAGTACTGGAAGCATCATTTGGTGACAAGAGATGGCCAGTTGGATCTGTCTTTCCCATTATTTGGCAATTTCATTTAGATCACCTTAATATATGTATATAATTTAGGAAGCTTTTAGTATATTAGGTTTCTATACTACCCCTAAAATGGCCCTTACTTTTAGCTGTCTCTGCCTATATCCTTCCCTCCTCTCCCTCTCCTTTCCCTATTCCCACTTGATCCTCCCACTCTAGGCCCCCAGTCACCCACAACTATCTATTCTATTTCCCCATTTTAAAAAGATTTATCTGTCTCCCTTAGTTCTTTACTCTATGTAACTAAAATGTGTGGTTGTATGGATTATAGCTTGGTTAACATTGACTTACCTGCTACCCACTTAAAAGTGAATACTTACCACATTTGTCTTTTTGGCTCTGGGATACCTCACTCAAGATGCTCTTTTCTAGTTCCATCCATTTCCCTGCAAATCTCATGATGTCATTTATTTTAAAGACTGAGTAATATTCCATTGTATAAATGTACCACAAGTTTCTTTATCCATTCTTCTGTTGATGGACTTCTAGGTTGTTTCCAGTTTCTGGCTATTATGAGTAGAGTAGCAGTGAACATGGATGAGCAAGTGTCTCTGTGGTAGGGTGAAGTGTCTTTAGGGTATATGCCCAAGAGTGGTATAGCTGAATCTCGAGGTAGATGGATTCTCATCTTCCTGAGTAACCACCACACTGTTTTCCATAGTTGCTATACAAGTTTGCACTCCCACCAGCAGTGGATGAGTAGTCTCCTTGCTCCACATCCTCATCAGCATGAGCTGTCACTTGTTTTATTGATCTTAGCCATTCTGATAGGTGTAAAGTGGAATTTCAAAGTAGTTTTGATTTGCATTTCTCTGAGGACTAGGAACACTGAATATTTCTTAAGTGTTTCTCAGCCATTTTAGTTTCTTCTTTTGAGAATTCTGTTTAGATTTGTACTCCATTTTTTTAAATTATGCTATTTGTTTTCTTGATGTCTGGTTTTTGAGTTCTTTATATATTTTGGACTCTATCCATATATCATATATATATATATATATATATATATATATATATATATATATATAAATCTTTCTCATTCTGTAACCTGCCACTTTGTCCAAATGATGGTGTCCTTTGTCATGAGGAAGATTTTCAGTTTTATGGGGTCCCATTTATTAATGGCTGATCTTAATGTCTGTACTAATGGTTCAGGAAGCCTTTTCCTTGCCAATGAGTTCCAGATTATTCCATACTTTCTCTTCTATCAGGTTCAGTGTATCTGATTTTCTGTTCAGGTCTTTGATCCATTTGGAGTTGAGTTTTGTGCAAGGTGATAGATATGGTTCTATTTGGATTCTTCTACATGTAGCTTGTATCCCCTTGATCTCCTTCAGTTAACTTATTGCTCTAGATAAGGTTTCAAGTACTATATTGAATCTATATTGAGTAGGTATTAAGAGAGTGAACAGTCTTTTCTTGTTTCTGTTCCTCTTTCTAGTGGAATAGCTTTGAGTTTCTTTCCATTTAAGTTAATGCTGGCTATGGGCTTGCTGTAAACTTCCTTTATTACACTTAGGTATGTCCCTCCTATCCCTAATCTCTCCTGGACTTTTATCATGAAGGGGTGTTGGACTTCTTTTAGAAACCCTTTTTGCATCTAATGAAATGATCTTATGGGTTTTGGATTTTAAGTTTGTTTATATGATGAATTACAGTTATCCACTTACCAATATGTTGAACCACCCCTGCATCTCTGGGATGAAGACTACTTGATAATGGTAGATGATCTTTTTGATGTGTTCTTGGATTCAAGGTAGTGGTGGGGAGGGTGAATTAGATTTGGAGGAGAGGAAGGATAGGTGAAGGTTGCAATGGACTGATTTTTTTCCTGGTCCAAGTGGCCTATGCGTTCCCAGGGAGAGCCTGGAGTGGAGGCCTGGGATAAAGTAATGAGCTGGGGAAAGGAAGTTTGGAGGGAAAGAGCTATGGGACCCATTGGAGATGAGGGCAGGATAGGAATGGAGACAGGAGCAAGTGCTCTGCTAGAGAACTGGCGATAAGACTGGGAGATTGGTTTTGGAGAAGCTGAAGGAGGGGTGAAGATCTGCAGTTAGCCTACCTGCCTCCCTGGCTGGAGTCTCTTACAGTTTCTTTATACCACAACTAATTTAAAAGCACCAACTTATCAATGAACAAATTAAGGGATGCTTGTATGAAATTCACTGGGACAAAAATGAGGAGGAAAACATGTGAAATTTTGGCTGAACATGTGCATTTCCCATTTCTGCCAAGGAACTTGCTGGCAAAGAGTGAAATGCCTGTTGGACATGGAGGCTGGCTTGATGCCCAGTGCAACTGGCCCACACCTTGTTTGGCACCATAGATTGAAGATTTTGCATACTCACAGGGCCAATATATGATATTTCCACACAAGCCTTCTTGTAGTCACCTCAAAAGGTTTCTCTTCTTTCAAAAAGATAAGCTGCACTTTTGATAAGCCAAATATGGTCTAGGGATTAGCAGCAAAATATCAACAGGGAATGTGTTAGAAATGTAAGGTGTCAGGCTCTATCCCAGACTTTCAAAATCTTTTCTGGACCCTCAGATGACTCCTGTACTCCTCAAATTTTGAGACGCACTAATTTGTTGATTCAAATCATTTCTTCATCCGTTCATTATCTCTCAAGTGCTGGGACTACAGTCTCCACCCATGTCAGTCTTCATAGGACCATTTAAGCAAAGTTGGAAATCTCAAACCTTGAATCATGCCATATACTCTGGAACCAGTGTCCAACTTTCCATATTCTTGTGCCTGCACTGTAAGGAGATGCCTGTGAAAATCAGGTCAAGATTTGAAACTATGTCTGCATGTAACCCACTCATGAGAACCAAATTCTAGGCCTGCTTCACCCTATTTCCTGTGTTGTCTGCTACCTAGAAGCCCAGACCTTCACTTTAATATGGAAGCTGCAGCCTTGAGATGAAAGAGGAAAACACTCACCAGTCTAATAAACAGGGTTCCCAGGGAAAGTTTCTTGTGTAATATGATTGATGCATTCACACAAAAGGCATAGGGATAGATGATTGGGAGATGGAAGATGCAATATGGAAGAAATGTAGTATATAAAAAACATTGCTCTTAAAGGAAATTAAGGATTTAAAAGATAGGCAAAGAAAATCCTTTCCAGATACCCTGAAAAATTAGATGCCCCTAACGTACAAGCTAGTGTATTTTCCCCAATTGAGTGGGAAAAAAAGTTTGCCAAACTTCTTACAATAATTATATGGGTGCCTGCCTACATTTCCTGCCTCATTATTTTCTGAAGGTTTAATATTAATGGAATATGAGTTTTATATAATGACCATTTCTCTTTTTTTCTGGTACTGGTTTTCACTTTTTGTGAATTCTGACTTTCATGCTAGGTTTTAAAGAAAAGTTGTTTAGAAGGTGTAGGTGAAAAAACAGCCCAAGTCCAGTAACCATGATGACTTGATTACTACCTTGGTGAAAAGACCGTGATCCTTATGTTAAATTATTTTTTAAATGGCTTTCAATGAAAGTTTTCAGAGTTCTGTCCAGTCTCTTGGCATTTGAAATAGTACCAACAATTCAAGTGCAGCAGTGCTGAAGAATGGTCAGTCCATGGGTAATTTGAAACACAAGATTTCAACAGCTCAATGGATCAGGGCTGTGAAGAGGATGGAGCAGGCAAAAGAAATGCAGACTACAAACATAATAAAGGCAATCAATCCATCATGGTGGCCAGTAAGCAAGCCCATGTTAAAATGGAGCTTTGTGCCTCCTGTCATGGCAACATATTCAATTAAGCAATATCCTATTATTATTTCTCACCTTTTGTGGTTTAACAAAAACATTATTGAAACTAGGAGAAATCATTCTAAACACAAGCAAAAGAAAATTCTTTGATTGGGAGTGTAATGTCTTTCACACTCCCTGACAGGTAAATTATGAACAGTGGCAAGAAACCTCTGTAGTACAACAGTAGTTTGAATAGGTTCTGGCTGTTCGTGGGGCTTTATTTTTAGGAATGTATATTGAACTGTTGGGAAGGAAGGAGATGACTGTGTGTTCCTTTTGAAGGGTGATGGCTTTGAGAGCAGAATGGGTCAGGTTAGGGCATGGTTCTCCCCAGAGGAGCCCTTTATGGATAGTCTTCCTCCAACTCTGCTCTGAGGCAGCTGAAGTGGGCACATGATTTATACATCCTGTGCATCATTTCCTGACATTTCCAAGTGACTCATTTTAAACATGGAACAGTTTACCAAGCTATTGTCCCAAACTTAAGAGAATCTGTATTTCATTTCCTGGGGGGAAGAACTCAATATTGTGCACAGCAGTATGTGAACTTGAAAACGCTGAGACTTGTTTGCAAAGAAGACAGGTCTAAAATCACATGTGCCAATTCTTGTACTTTCCAGACAAATCCAGGAAGCTAGATTTCTCTCAAGCGCTGCTCATCTACAAATAATGCAAAATATAACTTCAGTATCATTCAAAGTGTCATTCAGCGACACCATGGGGATGACTTAAAAGACTATGCATTAAATAATATACCGGTAAGTGAATGCATGCCACAGAATGTGCCACAGAACATAGACCAACCATATACATGGGACCTTTAACAAAACTACAGATTCAGACACTTCATCTGTTGTCATATGATCCTGTCCTAAAACACTATAGTACCCCTAAATATGTTATTGTTAAATGCTAAATACATTAAATAAAAAGAAACACATTAAATTTTAGATATAATCATTAGAAAAATAATACTTAACTGATCTCTCTATCACTATTGCTTTCTGATCATGTACCTCCATGTGGGGTATTTGCTCCAATTCCATTGCTACAGGATATAATTTTTAAATATATAAGGAAGTTCCAGATTTCCCCCAAAATCTTTATTTCCCTGTTTCAAGCCACCCATTCAGTGATTTATTCATGTAATAATTCAGAAAATCCATGTATAGCAACATTTACAAAATCCACATATAAACACTTTAATTGATGTGTGGGACTCTCCTTTGGGCCAAACTGCCACCATCTTCTTCAGATCAGCTATACCCATTTGCAAAAGATCACTACAGCTGGGCTGGTTGACTATCACCTTTCCTTCTTAGGAGGATGGATAGGAAGGGTCATGGGACCCTTGCCTGAGTATTTGGATACCCAAATACTCCTTCCAACCAGTGGTATAAAATTCTGCCCTATTTAGACATGGCTTCCAGGAAAAGATAGTGTGTAGAGGTGAGGAACAAGTAGGTCAAGGGACTCCATCTATGCTTCCATGGATGAATCATAATCCATGCTAGGTGAAGACCTTCCAGTGTGGCTGATTTAAGGCAGCCCTCACTTCTGCCCATAATCCCTCAGTCATTACTCTGAAGGAAGACTAGTAAACTCATTGGTTCCTCAGAGTTGACTTTGATGGAAATGTACCTCAATTTGTCATTGGGAACTTAAGAGGAAGGCGCAGACATGTTTATGTCTCCTCTAGGGGAGAAATTATAGGAACAGCCATAAACTGTATTACACAAAAGCATACAATATTGTAGTATTAAGCATATGTAATGATATTAAAATTAACTTGCAATGACTTGAAATTTTCTGTATGTCAGACATTGTTTATTGGTACTGTATGTGTGGTATGCCATGTAAGTCTCAGAATAACCACATGAATGAGTGCGATTAATTTTTCTACTCATTTTACTGATGTGGAAACTGAAGAAAGGATGAATTAAACATTTGAGTCTCAATTCACATCCTTGTGTGTGGTGAAGCAGGGATTTGAAGCTATATTTACTAAACACTGCAGTCGGGCTTTGAGCTATTTAATTCTGGTTTCTACAGTTTAAGGTGGGAGGTGGGCATGTAATTATAACATAATTATTGTATATTTGTAAAATGGAGGAAATATAGGGTACAGAGAAAAAGATGGCTTTAGGTTTCAGTACAAATTTTAACAGCAGGTGATTCTTTGAAGGATGTTCCCTTGAAGAGTTTGTAGGACTTTGAGAGAAAGTGACAAATAATATATAAAGTAGATGGTTATGATAATTTAAGACCATGGCCTTGGTAGATCAAGAGACATAGGGACAGATGGCCCATGATACTAGGATATCATCAGGAAGCCAATGATAATACTGAAAGCTGCCAACATCAAAGAGGTGAGAAGAAACACTCAGGAAGGGTAGGGGTGCACCAGTAGGATGCTAGTAATTAGGTCTGCATTGTAAGGCATCCAACTCAGCAACATTGAACACTGAACGGGAAGGGCTAGACCCAAGAAAGGAAAGCATGTGAGACAATTTGAGTCCATCATCAAATGGATGCTACAAGAGGAAACACCATGCACCAACTATGTTCAGAGCTATGCCAAGCACAGTGCAGTGTGGGGACCAGGACATAAAAGGTATCTGCTTTTTGTCACAGACTGCTAATTTGGGGGTCTGTTTCTGATTATCTTCCAAACTGTGCTTCTTAATTTTATGGGACAAGGACATTGATACTCTTAATGAATGGTCTGCCTCTGTTGCTGCCTCCATGGCTGGCCTGCTTTGTTACTCAACAGCTATTAATGGATATTTTCTGTTTCATCAGAACCTTGCTGTGCTGGCTATCCCTTGGGTATTATCAAGTGCCCTTTTCCCCCTACCAATTAAGTCCCAAAGATAACAGGAGCAAAGTAATATGCGATTCAATAGAATGCTTGCAATATTTAAAGGTCTAATATTAAGGGCTGTATTGGGTTATTGAGCATTCAATTAAAGCGTCTCAAGTGTTTAATTTAGGATTTTCCATAGGACAGGTATTGTTTGTTAATTAGTTAATTAAATAACAAATGATTATTGAAAACATGCATTAGGATTAAGCAAGCTGCAAGAGAGATAAAGATATCTCCAAGGCAATTAGCTCACTGTAATTTTAATGATAAATGTGTAATTAGACTCTTATTCTAAAGAGATTGTTTGGAATGCTTTTGCAAGCATTAAACAGGCATGTAACAAGATACTTACTTATATAACAAGCAAAATATAATTCTAATTCTTATTAAGCATTAGCCTGTGTGTTCAAATGATGCATAATTTGCTAAAAGCAAAAATTTTATAAGTATTAGTACTTATAAAAATATAATCCATTAAAAGCTTATATAACTAAATTATTTTAAAACCAGATTTATCCCCAAGCCTATTTATTTCCCTTCTTAGACAATTACTGGAGCCTCTCAAATGTATTATGACTCAGTGTGCATTTATGCATTTATGCATCAGCACATGAGAGGATTACTAGGCACATCACAAATCCCTGCCCCCACCTCAGCCCAGTGTCTGCTTGCAAAGAATCAAATAGTCTTCTCTTACAGGTCTAGAACCCGCCACAGTCTGGCACATGATGCCACTGCTAATAAGAAACTCGTGCAAGATTACTTATAGTTCAAGAAAGTTGGCCCTCTCTGTATTTTCAAGGAGAATGAGATGGGGAGTGGTCATAGATTATCTTCCATATTCACTTGCCTGTTCAATGGTAAAGCACATATTATGGAAATTTTTTAAGTTATTATTTTCAGTTTTTGAAATTAAAATACAATTACATCATTTCCCCTTGCATTTCCTCATTTGAGCCCCCTTTGCCTCTCTCCTTGTTCCTTCATGAATTCATAGCCTGTTAAGTTCATTTGTGTTTATTTTGTGAAATCAGAAGTTCCAATATTTAATGCATCATCTTGATAATTTTTTTCTTTGGTTAATATGAAGTGTTATCTATATTTTCTAACTAATTTTGGTTTGAAGTTTACCTTATCATATGCTAGAATAGCTCTTTTTCAGTTTACATTTGATTTGCTTGATAAATTGACTTCTCTGATTCAAGCTTTAATCTATTACCAGTGAAATATGCTTTGGGGAGACTACAAATACTAAATTTTGGGTTTAATTTTTTTTAAGTGTGTGTGTGTGACACACATACACACACACACACACACACAGAGAGAGAGAGAGAGAGAGAGAGAGAGAGAGAGAGAGAGAGAGAGAGAGAGAGAGAGAGAGAGAGAGTCATGCATGCCATGGCATCCACAAGGAGTAGCTCCAAGTTTCCTTCCAAATTTATGTGGATTCTGGGGATGGAACTCATGTCATCGGGTTTATGTGGCAAGTGCCTTTTATCTGCTGAACCATCTCAGGAGACCTAGATCTTATTTTTAATCTAGTAAGCTGCATATTTTAATTGGAGAATTAAACCTGATTATATCTAAAGTTATTATTGAGGGAAGCTTGATAACTATAGTAATTTTGTTGATTGCTTTCCTGATTGACTATTATATATATACAATTTTTCTTCTTTTCATCCTCGCACTGTCTACCATAGGTTTGCTAGTGTATCGTTAGACATGATAGATGATATTTTGTCAGTTCTCCTTCACTAACTTATTTCTCTCGTGAAATGTGTACCTTCCTGCATTCTGTTGATCGAAACTACACCTTTCCCCTTCTGTGCTTAGTGTTCTCTTATCTTTTGAATACAAGTTTTTTATACTGTCCTGCTTTATGCTTATCTTGAAAGTACTTATTTTTTCAACAAATTTAAGAAGATTTTGCTGGATACAGTAGTCATAGTTTGTAATTCCTCATTTTGGGGGCTTGAAACATAATTCTATGGTTTCTAGCTCTTTTGGATTTCTGATGAAAGATCTAATATTCTGATATGTTTACCTTTGTAAGCAAGCTGGTGGGTTTTTTTTTGTACAGATTTTGATATTGTTTCCTTGTTTTGTGCTTTCAGTCTCTTGGATATAATTTGTCATGATGAGGTTTATTTTCTGCTCATGTCTATTTGGGCATCTAAATGCTTCTCATGCTTGGATATCTGTTTATTTTCCTAAATGTGGGGAAATTTCTGCTACAATTTCATTGAAAAAAATGTTGAGATATTCACACTCTTTGGCCCTGACTGCCCTGGAATTTGCTATGTAGACCAGGTTGGCCTGGGATTCACAGAAATCTGAACATCTTTGTCTTCGCCTGAGATTGAAGATGTATGCCACCATGTCCAGCAATTTCATTGAGATATTTTTTCTTTAGTTTTTGGCTCTGCTCTTTCTTCTCTGCCTTGGGATCTTAGGTTTGGCCTCTGTATGCACATACCATAATACACTAGTTGTAATCATGTTTGTTTACTTTTTTCTTTACTGTGCTCCAGTATAGAATTTTCTCAACCTTGTCCTCCAAACCTGATTGTCATTTTCTGCTTGGTCTATTCTATGACGTGTGTTTTCTACACTTTTTTTTTATTTAATGGGTTTTTCTTTTCCAACATTTCTGTTTACTGTGCTTTTACCAAATATCAATTTCCTTGCTGAATTTCTCATCTGTGGTATGACTTTCTCATCTAAATTGTTGGCATTTTTCTCCAATTCCTGGACTGATTTTCTTACTTCATTGATCTACTTGTTTGTATTTCCTTTGAGATCTTTGGTGAGTGTTACAGGTATACTTTTGAATTGTTCTCCCAGCAGTTGAACTGTTTCAGTTGATTTGAATTTAGTAGTGGAGTTATGGTCTTTGGGCTGGTAGAACGGTCTTACTTCCCATGCCTCCTAGGCTTTAGTATTACACATTGTGTTGGTTTGGATACCTCCTCTAGTTGTATTTGTGGATTATCTTGGTATTCAGCCTACACTGGAGGGCTCAGTCATCAGTACCACTTGGGAGGAGAGAACAAACCGCTGCCATATCAGGACACCAAATCCTACAAGACATAGCCCTAGGCTTAACCTCATTATAAACCACTAATAACCACAGAATTGAAACTGGCAGCCATCTAGTGCCAGAAACTTAAACCATGCAGGGTAAATAAATGTAGAACTAGCACATGGGTGACAGGGAGGAAACAGTGGGTAAAGGGAAGTAGAGAAGAGCAAAGGGAGAAAAGTAGAGAACAATGCTATGGGGAGAAACAGAAAGAAGAAATAAAAGTGAGAAAAGAGGAAAGAGATTACATAATAGTCATAACAGCACATGAACAAAATTATATAAATTTAAAATAAAAATATGAAAGGTTTCTTAAAGAATAAGAAAAATTCAAAATACTATTTAAACATAGTGTAAAAAGGAAAAAAGAAGACTAGAAGTATTCAAAGAATAGAAAAAGAAAGAGAAAATGGATGGTGAAATGAAAAATGCATAAACAAAATTAAATAACTATAAAGGCTAGATAGAAATATAAACATGAGCCCAGCAGTGCACATACCTTTGGTATCAGCACTTGGGGGGTGGTGGGGAGGCAGATGGAGCTCTGTGAGTTCAAGGCCAGTCTGGTCCAGTCTGGTCTACAGAGTTAATTCCAGGACAGCCAAGACTACACAGAGAAACACTGTCTCAAAAACAGCAACAGCAACAACAAAACAAAATCCACTTTGTGTGTGTGTGTGTGTGTGTGTGTGTGTGTGTGTGTGTGTGTGTAACATGAACATTTTTAAGTTCAAGTTCATTGGCTCAGTGGAGAAGGTACCTGCTTTGCAAGACTGAGGATCCGAGTTCAATCCCTAGAACGCACACTGAGGTAGGAGAGAACCAACTCCACATAGTTGTCCTCTGACCTCCTCATATACTCCCTGGTAATGCCCTTCCAGCACTCACATCATCCCCTAACACACACACACACACACACACACACACACACACACACACACACACACACCAAATTTAAATTTCACAAAGATTTCATTTTTAATTATGGGGCCTAGATATGTAGTTCAGTGAGTAAAGTGCATGCTGCACAAACTTTAGGACTTGATTTGGGTCCCCCAAACTCACATAAGAAAGCCAGGCATGATGGTGCTTGCTTGTATTCACAGTGCTAGGGAGGCAAAAGCAGGCAGATCCTTGAGATTCACTGGGCCAGTGAACACTCACACCTAATCAGTGATCTCAGGCTAAATGAAAGGCTTAGTTAAAAAAGAAATTAAATAAGAACAGTGGAGATGGCTCCTGAAGGATGTTACCCAAGGTTGACTTGTGGTATCTACACACATGTACACATTCATGCAACATGTGCCCACACACATGAACACATACCCACATACTCATACACACAAACAATTATAAAAGTAGAATTGAGATTATAGTAATAACAAAGTATAGAAAAAGGAAGAACAAAAAAGGATGGGTCTAGGGGAGTGGCTTCTGTCTGAATACTCTAAACTCCAGTCTGCCAGATGAATTTGGAGGAGACAACCCAATTGAACAGGAGGTGTAGCTGGAGAGTTTTCTCTCCAGCTCCCACCAAACCCCGGCAGTCCCGCAGCCCACTTATAAAATAAACACACAGACTCTTGTATTATTTAAACTGTTTGGCCCAGTGGCTCAGGCTTCTAGCTACCTAGTTCTTACATCTTAAATTAACCCATTTCTATAAATCTATACCTTGCCACATGGCTCGTGGCTTACCAGTATCTTACATGTTGGTACTCATGGGAGCGGCTGGCAGCGTCTCCTGACTCAGCCTTCCTGTTCCCAGAATTCTCTTCTCTGCTTGTCCCACCTATACTTCCTGCCTGGCTACTGGCCAATCAGCATTTTATTTATACAGAGCGATATCCACAGCAAGGAGATACTTGTCTTTTTCTGTGATTTATGCTGGTGCTGAGCCTGCAGTAAACAGAGGCCAGCAATCTACCAGAGCTGTCATAGGCTTCTTTAACTTTTTTTCTTTGTGTACCTGGAAGCTCTGCTGGCCACACTCAGGTCTGCAGTTTGTGAGCTGGGCAGGGTATGTCCCCTATGCCTCTGTTAGAAACTTCCTAGGTTGGACCCTTTAGGGCAACTAATGTTTTATCTGGGGTATTGAGAAAGTAGACACAGAGGTATATACAGATAGGCCTATCTGTGTCCTCTCCAACACTGCTAAATTTTAATTACCCTGCTGGAGGAACATGGCTGTGAATGTCAAATGGTCCACTGGAATTTCAGAGTTCCCTGACACCATGGCAGTGAATTCACTACAGATTGGTGTTCCAGGGGTTGATCCATCTGCTGATCTTGCCCACAGAACTCTCAGACTCTAGAATTATTGTCAATTTGTGTGATTTGCTCCCCAGCACCAGGGATGAGAACTTCCCTCTGTACGCTTTACTGCTGGAGTTACAACTCTTTCTGCCTATACTTTTGTCTTGTCAGCATCCTCACTTTTAGGACTGTCTTCCATGGTTCTCTCTCACTCTGGAGTTGTGGCAGGTTGAAATCAGGCCCCCTGACTTGTAGTTATCCTCTGTTCTCAGGTCCCCAAGGCATCTCTGTTTTATACATTAATTTGCCCATTAGCCCTCTGAGCCAGGGGAATGTCTCTGCTGCCTTCTCCCACTAGAAGAGGATTTAGCACCTCACCAAAATCTGCAATTGAATTTGAGGCATATAAGAGCTGAGCTTGTCCTGAGGGTAGAACTGTCCATTTCTTTTCATAGGACTGTCTGACTTATCTTTCAGATGAGGCGTCTGCCTCCACTACTGTCCCATTGTGAATTCCCAGTGTCACCCTCCATTTGGAACTGAGCCCGTGTTTTCTCATCCCAAGTGTCCCCCTTCACCGTGTCACATGGAGACAGCTTCTAATATGTCATCTTTTCTGAAAGTTCCCAATCTGTCAAGGATGCATTTTATAAACCCAGACAGAACGCCAATGTGGTTTGTGGTATTATTGCTGTCTAACTTTGGCACTCAGGAGCAGTTGGTGAGTGGTAGCTTATAAAGCTATGGAAGCCTTGTTCTGCCAGATACCAAGTTTGATTAAGGCACAAGATCAACAATAAAGAAACTGAAGGGGGGGAGAAAGATATAGATAAAACTAAATGTAAGAAAGGATGGCTGATCATCTGGGACAACCACTCCCTCTTTACTCCCACTGAAAAAGGATAAATCTAATTAATATTTGCAAAAACTTGAAAGTCAAAAAATTAATCTACCCAACTTCCAAAGTCAATAAATGGCAGACCTTGAACCTCTGACTCAGGGCATTCAAAGCTTAATTTCAATGCACTTTTCAGATATATGATTCTGCTTTCCTGCCTTTAGTGTGGGCAAACTGACTTGTTTACCAAGGAACATCTTATCCGCTTGCTCCCAGGATCACTGTTTCCTTTTGTGACTCAAGAAGTTCCACATCTGAGTGAGCATCACATGCTTTGGTTTCATCTCATAAATCCCTGACAGCAAATAATAAGCACAAATTCTTAGTGAAATAAACATCAACCACTTCCACCTCTGATTTCTATTTGACTTACAACCAGCACTTGACCCCAAGAAGCCTCTGGAGCCTTGTCTGAGGCTTACAGGTAATAAGTTCACCTGATAACATATTCAGTGGTAGACAGTGAGGGCCACTGTCTTCTTCCTAGAATCATATTGTGTGAAACCACAATAAAGGACCATCAGTCAGTTGTGGAGACTGAAGAGTCTAATAGTGGGCCTATTATTTGTGGAGGAAAAGAATTTAACTTGGGAGAAGCCCAATTTTTCTCTAAGTATCAGTCTATATTCATTAGGTCAAAGGAACTACTTGTAAAATAAAACCACTTGGTAGCTCTTCTTCCTGATAAATAATCCAAAGATTCTCTGTCTTTCTTATTGTGTGTATATTTCTTTTCCTGTTGCTGTGATAAAATACTCTGGCAAAAGCAACTGAAAGCCGGGTGGCGGTGGCACACACCTTTAATCCCAGCATTCGGGAGGCAAAGGCAGGCAGATCTCTGTGAGTTTGAGGTCAGCCTGGTCTAAAGAGCAAGATCGAGGACAGGCACCAAAACTACACAGAGAAACTCTGTCTTGAACCCCCCCCCCAAAAAAAAAGCAACAGAAGAGAGAAAAGTTACTGTCCATCATGGTGAGGAAGTCAAACCATTTGGTTAGCTCTATCTATTACTGCTGGGGTACTGTTAAGGACACATAGGTAATGAAGGAAACTGGAGTTTTGTTAGGAATAATGAAAAGGAGATTGCATTACGTGTGGTTACACAGCACATACACTAGCAGGAAGCAGAGAGGGATGAATGCCTGTATATGCTAGTGTTCAGCTCATTTGCTCCATTTTATACAGTCCAGGATTCCCTACCCAGAGAATAGTACTGTACACATTGACAGAGTCCTTCTAACTCAATTAATACAATCAATGTCATCCTCCAAAGGTATGCTCAGAGGCCTGTTTCCCAGGTGATTCCATAATCTATCTAGTTGACAACACTAACCATTACTATTTGTATGCATATAGATCATATCCCTATCCATATCATATAGTTAGATAAATATTGAGCACACACAGTATTTGCTGTTTGCTGCCAATTACCTCATGAAGTATGAGCATGAATTCATGGAAACTGCACTTTCCTGCCTTTTCTCATAAAGTTCTAAGTGTTCCTTTAATGGGGTGGTTTCCATGGTCTTAGTCTTGGTTTCTGAAAACACTTAACTAACTCTTGGCAAGGGTAGGACAGCTTTGGAGCTTGTTGCAACCTCTCTCTGACTCGAGTGAAACCATCCCTCCTGGTGCAGAGCAAAAGACATCTGAACAAATGGAGAAAACCTTTTGTTGGAAGGAATAGAGGAAAATAGATGATGGGTCATTACTGTCAGGGTACAGGATCACAAAACTCATACTGTATTTCAATCCTCTTATTACTTGCTTACAACCTTTCCAGTGGGGGGCAGAACATATTCGGTAAGTAATACCCTCAAAGTCTCAGCAACCACAGGGATGTTTCCTTCCTAATGAGAATGAACGAGGAGTCCCTAAGTCATGGCCATCAATCTTACTGGGAGATGCTTATATAACATGAAATCACCCTTGTAATTCTGAGGTTGTTACACATACTTCTTAGGGAAAGTAACACTATTAAACCTCCTTCTTTAGTTTGATGAAGGAAAATAGCTTTCAGGATTGGGCAAATCAATATCTGAATTCTTGATCTATAATTATTATCACGTTACATTATTCTGTACTTTTAACATCAGCCTAAATTGGGATAGAATGCTACGGGAAATGATGGCACCCTTGGAGCCTTCTTTACTATGGAGTCTGACTGAAGCTTCTCACCAGCTGAGACTCCAAGATACCAGTACAAGCATCAACATTGGCTGCAAAAGTCACCAACATCAAAGTAATTTTTTTATATAGAAAGGTTTTCAGATATGAATGTTAACAAAAAACCTGGCTTATAGCTGAGTGTGTACTATTTCAGGTAGGGTCTCCCTCCACTCTTTGGTATTTCCTGGGAATTTCACAAATAAGACTGTTAGTTTTTGTTTACAGTATGACATTGTCCTAACTTCCTACATGTCTTCAATCTAGAGTTTTGCCTTATCCATTGTGATTCTATCTACATACCTTTGGAATGCTCCTGGGAGCTACTGCAAAGTTCTCAACCATGCTGTAAAGATAACAGCTGCAAACCCCACCCAAACTACATATTGCCATTGTAAAGACAATGAAGCACGAGGTTTTGTTTTTGTTTTTGTTTTTGTTTTTTTTTTTTTTTGAGAAACCCACACCTCCAGAGCCTCTTTCCATTAACCCTGCCTCAGCCCCTTCCTGATGCTGGGATTATAGGCATGTGCCACCATGGTTGGCCTTAAGAATCGTTCATGTTTGTTTGTGTCTTCCCCCCCCCCATGGATGGGGATTGAACTCAAGGCCTCACACACACTTACCCCAATGTTTAATTCTTGAATATCTCCAGCACATATGGCCACCATTTAACACAACACTGAATCCAAATTTGTTTTAGAACTTGGCATTCTTTATATTGAGGAAACAATCTTAGTATAGGAATATATTAAAATTTAAATTTGGGTTTAGCATTAAATCATGACTTAGCAGTCTAAAAACATCATATTTTGACCCTGAGCATATTTCCTTTACTTCCATTACATATCTGGTTTAATTATTTTAAAATTCATCTGATGAAAGGACTTTCCTCCACATATTATTCCTACCTTTGGAATGATGGCAAGGCATGAATTTCTTTAAAGCGTACTTAACTGATGTTCTAAGCCAAACTTGGTTTGGTAGCTCCAAATGAACTCTCCTTATAAAGCATTTTTAATAGCATTTGTAAACATCTCTTCTCACTGAAAGCCAAAATGCTCTGCATAAACAGTAAAACAAAATGGGGGCATGGTCCATTTAACAAACAACAGCTATAGACTCTAATATTTCACTATATTACTCCTCACTTAATAGCATGCAGGGAACTTCTAAAGAGATCTGGAGCTATTCGCTAATTATTTCCATTAACCGTTCAAATCTGGGCTTTTTCACGATGTTGGTTATGAACAGTAAAACTAAATCAACTGGTACTAATAATAATTTTCAATTAAAAAACACAAGCTAGAAAATGAGCTGCTATCCAAGTCTAGTTATTTGAATATACATATATATTTTCCCGTCCCATGAACACAAAATGTAGTTGAATAAATGGTGAGATTTTATTATTGGATATCAAGAGTGACCCCCCCCCCTAGAATTTGAAAGATTTAAAGCTCTTGCTCCTGCCTCCTTTACTTGATCAATTCCCTCTTGGGCACTGTTTGAAACTTTTGTGGGATTTGATAATTTGGAGCAAAGGTGGGTTTCGAATTAAGCCAGGGAGGTAGAATTTGTAATAAACATGTTCTGGAACAGTGTATGCTCAGATCTCAGGAGTGTGAGCCCTCTGCTCTCATGTATCCTGTGTGGAAAGGGAGAGAATGAAACAGAGGCAAGGCTACTTGGTGTCATCTTGCTGGTCTTCCTTTAGGGTTTCTTTGTTCAAAAGTCTATCTGTTTCTTAGATTTCAGCTATGTATGAGGAAAGGTCACAGGCATATTTTCTACCAAGGCATGGCAGCTGGTGACCACTGGCTCTCTAAAGGGCTTGAGTATAATGTAATGGCAACTTACAGAGTGTAGACTGTTGTTGAAATTTCAGGCTTTAATCCCCCTATGATTGTGTGATCCAGAAGTGCCTTAAATGTTTTTTTTCTAGATACTGTGTGACATTTTATACAATTTCTATGGCCATATAATCTAAAATTGTAGGTGTAAATGAAAGAAGTATGAAAGGTACAAGTGTATGCTTGTTTGTTGGAAATAGGAAGTTTCTTCTCTATTTCCAGTTACTCAACTTTTAAGTTTTTCTTTGGTATTTTAAATAATAAAATAAATTATAGAACAAATGGATCTAAATGTCCAAGAAATAAAATCATAAGCTGAGATAAAGCAGATATCTCCAATACATAAAGATTAGGCTGTGAGAAGAGGAATCTTAGTTTGTAGACTGTTTCTAGAGCCTAAAAAGCTTAGCAGGCACCAACACACACACACACACACACACACACACACACACACACACACACACACACACACACACACACACGTATACATGCTGGAGGAAGAGTGCTCTGAAGACAGCTCGGTTTTTAAAGTGCTTGCTATACAAGCGTGCAAACCTGAATTCATATCCCTAGCACCCTGATAAAAGGCCGAGCTTGGCAGAATGTATCTGTAGCTCTAGCCCTGGGGAAGAAGAGACAGGAAGAGCCATGGGACATGGTAGCCAGCCATTCTAGATGAACCCATGAGCTCAAATTGGTGAGAGATGCTGTCTCAGAAAACAAGGTGGAACACCATGAAGGAAGACACGTACTATCCTCTCGTGACTTCCACAAAGATATCCCTACATCTGAATGTGCAGTATGTCCACCCCACCCCACAAACATGCACACTCACACTTACACAGTAACAGGAATTCAGTGGAGTTTGAACTGGGACTGAAGTTGCTTGCAGCTGCTGTCATGTCTTTCTTCTTCCTTTAAAGGAACTGTGATTTCAGAAGCAAGACCACTGGAAATATGGGTTCCTGTCCTGAGTTCTAGTGAGACTTCCATCCTGGATCAGGGTTGGACCACATGACTGGGGAAGATATGAAGATGCCAAGTCCAACATCTTGCTCTCCACTGAGTTCAGAATGACTCACTCTCAGGATTCTGATCTATAAAATTCCCTTGTTGATTCTGACCTAATCCTAATGTTACATCATATTTTTTTCCCCGTCTCATCTGCTCATGGTCAAGTATTTCTTAGAACATGATAATTGACTGTTTGTTGAGCTTCTTTGTACTTCAGGAGGGCAAATATGAGCCATCACAGTGCTCACCTCAGCTGTGCCACAATAGCAGATTTATTGTAGCATCCTTTCCAAATAAACTTGAATTCTGCCTTGTATTCTTTTAGAAGCCCAAAATTGGAAAAAAAAAACAAGCAATCCTAGCCCCCAAATTCTCTCTGCAGCCCTTTTTTAACATATTCAATTCTATCATGAGAAATGGGTGTGTGATAGCTAAATATGAGTGCATATTTTTAATAGCCATCCAGGTTTAATGTTGTTTTCAACTGAGAAATGTTTAATCTCCACAGCTTAATGTGCCATTTATCTCTTGCATTTGGAGATCACCCATGCTAGTGATTAAGTTATCTATCTGATATTTATTTGGATGAATGCAAGGAATGCACAATCAATATTCTAAGAGTGCAACCAACTATTTGGTATGTATGGAAATGTGCAAGATTGAGTACCCGAAGCTTAAAACATTCCATTCTCTGAAATCTTAGTTGAAAATGCTGAGATGAGCTGCAGCAAGCCTCATCTGAAGAGAAAAAGCCCCCAACCTCACTAATAAAACTTTCAGATTTTTTGATTGAATGCCATTTGAAATTACCCTCATCATGTTAACGTGCAATAGGTAGCGTGCAGTAGGGCTGCCTCTCGACATGACCCTATTAGAGATTGCCACTTGTGAGGAAATCTATTCAAAAGCAGAGTCTGCATTAAGCTGGATACCAGGTCAAATGACACTATTTGGGGGAAAAATGGAGAGGTACTTCAGCCTAATGATTTGTAAAAAGTTAAGTAACAACAAATTCCATGAATATAAAATTGTGGGAAGAATACTCTCATCACGGCTTTCACCCCTCAGCTCTCTATGCAGAAGGTAGCTGCGAGGATTAGAAATGGCACCTGCTGGCGTGCCTGTCTCGCCTTTTCTCTGAAAGGATGCTTTTTAAGATTGTGATTTTAGAGCATGTGAGATGCAAAGAGGAAACTTCAGCTTGGGGTTCTCAAAAGTTCTTTTTTAGTCAGTAAAAGGGAAAGGTAGAAAGTGCAGTGTGAGTAGTCTGACATTTCTTACCTATTTTTGCTTCGAAGAACCTTTGTATATTCATGTAGTTGGCTGCAGAGATGTTGACAGTTTCAGCTGGAAGCTGGGGAAATCTCAGGGAAAAGCAAAAACCTGCTTTCTGCATTAATAAAGGATGAAAATAGATTTGAGGTGCATATATGAATTTATGCTTGGTTCCTGCAATTTCAATTTTTATGTACTCTTCTTAGGAATATAATATGTGTTAATATAGCAGTGACACACAATACATTGGTCATCAAGGCATATCAATAGCAAAAGGTGAAGATAAGGAGTGTGCAGCTCCCTAGATGTTTACAAGCTGAACACACCTTGTGTAAAAGACCCAAGATCTGGAAATGACATACACTCCTTTTCATGCTTCCCTTCAGCATTGACTCTACTGAAGGTCATTACGTCCTTGGTTTTTAGATTCATTTTGCCATTTGTCCGCCTACAACATTCAGTCATCCTGTGTGGATCCCTTTGAGCCCGGTATCCCACACTCAGCATCACACTTGTCAAATATACTTTTAACTTTCATATTTCATTTTACTTTATTCATCCTCTTCGATACATTTTTTCATTATGCAATTATGTACTTCATCCATTTGTGATGAGTGTTGTAGCTAGTACAAGTACCATAGCTGTGAGGATTCTGGTATGGGCTATGTAGTAAACTGCTAAGTGCCTAAGCAGGAGTAGGGCTTCTGGGCCACTGGCTATGGCTGGAGGTCATTTTGAGTGAATATGTGCAATCCATCATCCAAAGGGGTGGCTGTTTACTCTCCTGTAAGCTGTAAATAAGAGCTCCTGAAGCTTTCTTCCTGACCGTTGTTAGCTCCTCCCTTTTTTATTGTAGTCATCTTTGTGGATGAGTGGCCACTGGCAGATTTGTGGGTGTTGAGGGTATCGACACTCTCTTCATAGTCCTGGATTCAGTGTACTGAGTGCAAGGATGGTCCTTGGTTAGGCTTTTGGATTTCCCTCAGCTCTGGTAAAGGTTTGTAAACAGAGTGACAGCCCTAGTGAAACTGAGCTCCATATGAGGTCTGAGAGTCAATGCTTTAGAATGGCATGCATGACACACCTCTCTGCTAGACTTCCTTTCAGTGGCTTTGCTAAGCATCTTCACATTCTAGGGAACCATCTGGTAGAACCTAGGACTTTTCTAGATACTGGCCTTTAAAGCCCCTTGTCAACACTGGAGGCGTAGGGAGTCTCAGTTCCTGTTTCATGCATCTGTCATGTGCAGGGGATATTGTGAAGCAGCCTTTCAAATCCGTTTGCCGGAATGCTTCCCTCAGTCATTACCACAGTCCCCTGGGAATTCTGTTGCTCCTAACCTTGTGCACAGCTCAGGGGCACAAAGTGTGCCTGAGACAAGCTTAGGGAAGCACAGAAATATATGCAGATCTTCTCAATCCCAGACTAGACATCTCTTTCACTGTGAAACTCTTTGTTTATGTGGCTAAGATGAGCGATATTTAGCTGTAGGTGCCTCATGAGATGAGCATCAGCCTCATAAATGCTAGCCTCCTCCCTTGAGTCTTTCTTGTCTGCTTATGGAATACTTACATCAATCCTCTCTCACTCATGAAAGATACATCCCAAGATAGTAAGTGAATGCTTAAAACTTTCTTATACCATGTACATGTATATGTATATAGATGGTACTGGATTCTATAAAGACTGTTTTTCCTCTGTATGCATACCTATGATAAAATTTCATATATAAATTGGACACAAGGATTGACTGGCAACAATAACTAAGAATTAAATAGAGCAATGATAATAATATGCTGTAAAAGAAGTTATTTAAACTGGTGAATTATTTCTAGAATTTTCCATTTAGTATTTGTAGGCCATGTTTCACCCCAGGTAAGTGAAATCATTAAAGGTCAAAGCAAAGGTAAGATGGAATTGCTGTGTTGTGGGGGTGAATGGAGGTAAATGTTTCATTCCTCACACTCTCTTCTCTCAGTCATGGTTTGTAGTGCGAACTCTTTGCTTTATGAGCTTGATTATTGAAATTTACATCCATCAATGGTCATGTTGAGAAGTCACAAGCCCTGCTTTGCATTCACAACAGTCCAACTCTTGTCCATCTGGATCTAGTACCCTTCAGACTTAATTTACTATATTTTTAACAAACGCTTTTGAGAACTGGATTGACTTTGGATGGTATCTGGAGTATATCTTCCTATATGAGAGATAAATGCTTATATGCAGTTATTGTTGCTTAAATGGGGGAAGATGGAGATAGGTAGAGATGGGGAGGGAGAGAGAGGGGAAAAGGGAGGGGAGGAGGGAGAGGGAGAATGTGTGTGTGTGTGTGTGTGTGAGAGAGAGAGAGAGAGAGAGACAGAGACAGAGACAGAGACAGAGACAGAGACAGAGAAGTGAGACTAAAGCACTAGAAAAACATGGTTCTCTATCACAGTACTGTCCACATTTCCTTCTGCAGCTGTATTTGGCATGTGTTCAGGAGGTGCAACGCAACAGAGGATTTCCCCTGCCCAGGAGGTCTTTTAACATGGCTATGTAATAATCTCCCTTTGCATCTTTCTTAAAAATATGAAAATCACAATATGAGTCTTAAGCAAGTTCTCCAAAGATGTGTGGGCTTCTTTCCAAGAAGATAATTTATACATAATGGAACAGGAGAACATAATATGTCATGTTGATAAAACTGATATGAAAATTCTCATTTTTAAAGGTATTTTTTTTGCCAGACCCCCAAGTGAGATAATAATATTGTGGTTGAATAGTAATAAAAAAACTTTAGTATTCCCCTCTCTTGTAATGAAGCCTCCTGGTGTATGTATAATCAGCAAACTTGCCTGGTACCCCTCCCTTTTCACACCCAGGGGCATGTAAGTTAAAGCAGCCTTGAAGTCCTGATTTGCTTGCAGGTTAGAAGCAGCTGTCCTCTGGCAGATAGCTGTAGTGAATGGCCAATAAGAGCCACTTTGTTTGGTCACTTTTCCTTGATGTCTCAAAGTTTCCATTTGCTATAATTAAACGATGAAGTATGTTTTAGTATATAAAAGCCAAGGAATGTTTAACTCTTAATTTTTCTTCTTTTTATTTTAACTATGAACTTATTCCTTAACATTGATTTCCTGATGCTTCTTAAGTGAGAAGCCTCTTTTGTCTTCATGTCACAATAACTTTCTCTAGATAGATCAGAAATTATTTTATTGCATAGTTACTCCATATATGTGAGCACACAAGCACAGAGAGGAATAAATCATGGCCCATCATTCTAAGGTATGTGCTGCCTAGGAGTTGACACAGTCATGGAAATCAAAGTGCAGTGAAGAATCACTGGTTTGGGGACAGAAGAAATATGATGAGACAAAAGCATGGGAATGATTCAGTGCTTTTCACATTGGGGATGCTTCAAATTTTTTCATCAAAATAGCTACATGAACTGGGCTTAGAAATAGCAGTAGATATCCAAAGGCATAGAGAAGTTATTCCCTGTCTCAGGAAGTGAGACAGAAGCTAAGCTACAGCATCATGCCACGACATAGGTTTCCAGACATCCCTGAGAAGGGTGAGTATGCTACAGCTGACATCCTGAGGTGGGAGGTAGATGTTCACACTGCAGGTGGTGGAGCTGTTTGTATTTTAGCCGCTATGCTGGAGATGGCAGAAAAGACATACAGTCAGGCACATTCAGCATCCATCCCACATATCAATCGTCATGGCACTGCTTCTTGCAGTGACCAGTTGTGATCGAATCTTTCCAATCTCTTGATGTTGGCATACCAGGTGAAGTTACCAAGTATGGAGTCTAGCTCCTAGTGCTTTCGTGATATATAAGGCAAATGAAAAGGAGGCAGGCTGGAGCCAAAGCACATGTTAGGACATGTAGCATCTTGCTAGGAAGAGCGGCAAAGTACAGGAGATGGGGGAGCTTCAATGGGAAGTCATCTCATCATTGTGGAAGCTCTATGGTGATGATTAAGGTATCAGCTGGTCTGAGGAGAAGAAATAAAGGATGTTTGCACTTGGAAGATAATTCAGAAAAGCATTTTGGAAGACAGGTATATCAGTTCATCTTTGTTTACACTTTAGGATTTTTAAGTTTGTCTAGAAAGTAGCTGGCTGTTTGAGTACAAGCTACCTAATACTTTACTTATAAGCAATTATTGTTCTTTTAATTCAATTGATAGTTTTCACTGTGAAGGTGAATCTCATCTGAACATTCAAGAAAATGGGGAGTGTCTAGGAGGAGAAACAGTCACAAATGCTCACTAAAATTCAGGAAATGCTGTCATCAAAATCTCATTCCTTCTGGATGCTCTTGAAATGATTTTGCCTCAGTTTCTTATGGCATATTTTATAGGGATAGTGAAAATAAAATTATACATTTTCCCACTGATTGAGAGGAATCGGTGATACTTTGTCAGCAGCAGCTTCACTGGAATAAAGGGAAACTAAGACCCAGCATGAGGAGTTTCAATTGGAGACATTTCTAAGATTTGACAAGCTGGACCTTTTGAAATGGCTAATACCAACCACAGGTCTGACTGCTTGTTGCAGATGGGTGCGTTTCCAAAGGTGACTGGTAAACAAAGTTGCATTTGACCTACAAAGAGAACAAGGTTCAAGGAAGCAATAGTGCTTATAGGAGATGGGAGTGTGATAGAGTGAAAATCTCAGTTTTGTTCAGTGGGAAAAACTGATGCTATGTGATGATTAATAATTGCAGGTAAGCATACAAACTATTACAGAATAACTGCAATAGAATTTTTATGTAACTTCATGTGTTACTATGTTTTAGATTTCTCACAGCTAGTTCATATACAATGAGGTTAGATGTCATTCTAAACAGAGGTAATTTTGCCACTAGAGGATGCTTGACAATATCTGGGGATTTTTTTTTCTTACAAGAAATCCAAGGAATTTAGGAGTGATAACCAGTGGTAGAGGCCAGGGATACTGAAAACCATCCTACACCACAGAAGCAGCCCCCTCCACCAAGAATTTTCTATTCAAAGTATTAAATAGTGGAGGCTGAAAAACCATGGGAAAAAATTAATAACATTTGCCTTACAGAGAACCAATTTTCTGAGTTAATTTCCCACTCTGGACCAAATTTTATCCTTGTCAGTTATGTGGCAGGATGGCCAAGCTCAGGAAGCTACATGTGTGTGCACATATGTGTATGCATTCCATTGCTTGCTTTCATGCTAGGTGGTAGGTTTTGGATTAATTATATTTTAAATCTAACGCTTTGGCAATGTGAAGGAATTAAGCTATATTAGTGTTTTATTTTTTGCATGTACATAAAAGCAATGGAGCCTTGAGCTTCTCTGAGATTCTTACAAACCACCGAGTCTTGAATGGTTATATAGCCCACTGTCTTTCCTTTTTTGCTTTTTGTTTTAAGATTCATTGATGGAATCTGCTTTAATTTTGCACTACTATTTACAAAATATTTTCATATACATTTTCCTATTCTATGTATTAAAGTAAATGTCAGTTGGTACTCCTCCATTTTTAGAAATGCGATGGAAACCAGTCACAAAGTGCTTCTCCATGCTCAGAATCTGCTAGTGTTAAAGTCAAAGCAGTGATTCATTTGTTCCCGGAAATCTGACTAATGTTTACTAGGCTTCTCCCATGCATTGTAGACTATAATGAAGTCCCATGATGACTTTTTATACCAGTCTATCCTGAACCCACAGCAAGAGCTTCAGCTCTCAAGATTAGAATTTGAGCACTTGAGCAACTCTAGAAATAGAGAAATGTTTGCATTTGACGTTTAACAGTATAGTGGTATTTATTTTCATACTGTTCGGAGAGCTGTAAATTACCTTGGGGCAGAAGAAATCCTCACTAATTAATATCTTACAGTATTAACGGGGGCAAGATCTCATTTCAATGTCATACTTCTGTGCCTAATAATTTCTCCTTGACTCTACTGGCTGTAGATCACGGACCAAGAAAATAAAGTAGAGAATCAATGTGACTTAATTCTGCAGTTTGCATTAAATTTCTCTCCTGAGTACTTGCTTGGGTGGCCATGATGGAAAATCTTGTAGTGTACACCCTTGTATGTATGTGTGCATATACCTGTTTTCACCTCATGTGCAATATTTAATGCATTTGTTGTTTTCCAGATACATAATTATACATACTTAACAAATTCTACAATATAAGGGCCTGAAAAGATTTCCTACTTGATACTCTTCATAGAAGGAAGATAAATCATTAAGTCAGAGACAATTTATAAGAAAAAGCAAGAAGGAGGAGACCAAATCTCAGCTATCCTAAGTGCCAGTTCAATAGACATCCATACCAAATGTCAACTGTCTTTTTCACATTGTTCTGTGTTTGGTAACAAGTTGGGTGATCAACCAGTTACTTGTATGAGTGTATCCTGGTTTTAGTCCTAACAGCCCCATGTTTTAGGACATTTTTCAATTCTAGACAAATGATGACACTTGATCACCCTAGGCTCACATGGCACACACAAGTATTCATATGGATAAGGCCTGATAATAGACCAGCCATCATCTCTAAGTTTTGTTGCTGAATATTTAACAAGAATAGTCTTTTGTTTTTTTCCATAGTAATGTGAGATTGGTTGACTGAATTTAATTAACCCTCTGTCTAGTCATCTACTCAAAGGATTCTTCCCATCTCCCCTTGCCAGTCAACTTATCTATCTTTCCCAATTGTTTGTTTGTTTGTTTTACAAACCTAATCTCTTGTCCACTTGATTCCCTAACATACCACTTTAAAATACCTTTGAGATCATAATTTAATTGTAACTTTTCCTCCTTTTTTATTCTTCCAAACCCTCCCATGTACCCCTTCCCACCCTCCTTCATATTCAATTTTTACTATTATTGGATGCATATATGTACATACACATGCATATATATTCCTAAATATAACCTGTTCTGTTTGTGTAGTGTTACTTGTATGTATGTATTTCATGGTTCACTCTTTGGCACTGGACAGCCAATCGTTGTGCTTTTCTCTGGGGAAGGCCACCTCTCCCATTACTAGCTTTCCTCAGTTGCCTAGAATTCTTTGGTAGGGTTGAGGCCTCATGGGCTCTTCTCTGTCCAGTTTGGCATGTTATTTTGTGTCATCCTTGTTTAGTTTTACACTTGGGCAATCATGTTGGTGACTTTACATGACTTTACACTTTATAGATGTAGCTTCTGATATTGTTAAGAGACACAATCTCCAAGCAAACTCCCTGATCCTGCAGCTCTTCCCACCCCCTCTTCTGAATTGTTCCCTGAGCCTTAGGTGTTTTGTAGTGTTTTGTAGATGTAGCCATTGTGACTGGGCTCCACAGCTCTGCATTTTGATTGGTTGTGGTTTTTTTTAGTGATCTCTGTCCATTGCAAAGAGAAGTTTCATTGCTGAGGGGTGAAGA
The DNA here is from genome assembly GCF_049852395.1 of Peromyscus maniculatus bairdii. NCBI lineage: Eukaryota > Metazoa > Chordata > Mammalia > Rodentia > Cricetidae > Peromyscus > Peromyscus maniculatus. The sequence continues at coordinate 167,141,853 of NC_134852.1, read as the reverse complement.
CTACACTTGCTGTGGTCGATGGGAGATGTTTATAGATTGTTGTTGGAATTATGCTGGTTTAGGAAATTAGCCTCTGTAAATTAAGCTTCTGTTAATCAGTCCTCTGCTTAGAAGATTCTTCCCAACTCCCTTGACTAGTTGGTTTAATCTATCTTTCCCTGTCAATTTCCTAATTGATTATTTATATTAGGAATGTGCTGTTTTTTATTCACTGTACCACTGACTTGGGCGTCACTTTAAAGCACTTTATAAGCTTTCCTTGCTGTGGGATGTCATTCTGTATGTTGTGGGTATGTGTTGCTCTGATTGGTTGATAAATAAAATGCTGATTGGCCAGTAGTCAGGCAGGAAGTATAGGTGGGATAAGCAGACAAGGAGAATTCTGGGAAGAGGAAGGCTGAGTCAGGAGTCGCCAGTCAGACACAGAGGAAGCAAGATGACAAGGCAGAACTGAGAAAGGTACCGAGCCACATGGCTAAACATGGATAAGAATTATGGGTTAATTTAAGCATAAGAACTTGTCAGTAATAAGCTTGAGCTAATGGCTAAGCAGTTATAAATAATATAAGCCTCTGTGTGTTTACTTGGGGGATGTAAGTGGGAGAGAATTATCCCGACCACCAGTCTGCTGGGACACAGGAAAACTTCCAACTACATTTCATAGATATTTTCTGAATGACCTTGGTTCCTTGAAATGGAAATCTATCTCAATTCCAGGGTGTTTTTTAAGTGAAAACAAAAAACACAAAGGATGATGGGTTGTTGAAATGTATGAACTGCCAGTAAGTGAGCACTTTCATTGAAATATCTGCCACATGTGTGAACTGTGTTTTCAGGGATGGACAAAGGTTAGTATTAGTTTTTATGTCCTAGTAACACTAGAAGTAGAATTCCAGTCTATTAGCAAGCATGTCTGTGACATGGATGGCGCTACTGCCAAGATAAATAGAGATGATCTCTAAACTTGGTAAAAATCCCATTTTGTGTTTTGAAGTACCTAAAAAAAATGACAAATGTTTTGCTAAAATGTGAAAAATATATAACCTCTTTATTCATGGCAGCCATCTTATCAACACTTATTTGACCATCCTAAGAATGCCTGCATAAAGAGATGCTGCATCACAGGAAAGAATGGCCCCAATGGAAGGCAGACAATAATCACTGCTGAATATGCAGCGAAATCAGAACCCTCACCCATTGCTTCTGAGAATGGAAAATGGTACAGCCACTATGGAAAACAGTTTGTCAATTTCTCAAAATTTTAAACAGGCATTTTCTACCACTCAGAAATTCAATTTTGGTGTCCTTTTATGAGAAATGAAATTGCATGGCCACATAAAGACTTTCACGTACATGTGACTGTTCATAGCAACTTTGCTGAGAATATGAGAAAATTAGCAGTGGCCCAAATACCCATCAGCTGGTGATGGATAACACAGAATATTCACACAATGAAATTCTTTTTAGGGGAGAAGTAATATTAAATATTGAACCTAGGGCCTCTCACTTGTTAGGCAAAAGCTCTACCTCTAAGCTATAGCCCCAGCCTTCATACAATAGAATATAATTGTCAATGCAAAGGACTGAAACATTGGCACATATTACAATATTGTTGAGCCTAAAAAATAGTAAGTTAAATAAGAAATTAATCACATTGATTACCTTTACTTCTCTTAACTTTACTTATATTTCCACATGATATTTTTATATGAAGTGTCAAGAAAAGGCAAACAGTTCAGGAGTTGCCTGAGGCCAGTGCTATGAATGCACAGGGGTTAAAAGTAGAGTGAAATCTTTTTTGTTGTTGTTGTTTCTGGGTGATAAAAATGTTCTAAAATTAGATGGTTGGTGCTGATAGTTACACAACTCTGTAAATTTATTAAAAATTGTTAAATTATTTACCTAAAATTTGTGAATTTTATTAAGTGTTATGAAAGTGCAATATAGCTCAATTTAAAATAGGAATTTATTTCCATTTATTATTCTTAAAATAACAGAATCAAAAGCATAACATAAATTCAAACACCAATACATCTAATTTGAGATTGTATTTTATAGTAATAATTTTACAAAAAGAATCCACTGCACTGCATGGCAGGCATTCTTTGTCACTGTGTTTTGGCTGGCAGTCCCCTCTTTCAGCAGTCTAGCTCTTGTTAGCTCTTTCTGTCTTTGTCTCATCACCAGGTAACCATTTGATGACATTTAAAATAAGAGTGCTAAAGTTGTTTTAGAGATATAATTTGAAGAGACTGGGTGAATTGCACAAGAATACAAAAATCTGGGAGGGAGCTTGGGATGTAGCTCAGTTAGTAGAGTGCTTGCTTATCACACTCAAAACCCTGGGTTCAACCTCAGCACCATACACACTGAGTGCATGCTTATAATCCTAGCATTTGGAAGAGGGAGGTAGTAGGCTAAGAAAAAGTTTAAGGTCATTGGTGGCTATACAATGGGTTCCAGGCCAGGGTATATATGATTCCATGATATATATACAATGGAGAACTCTTTCAATACCATTCACAGAATTTTATCCTTCAGGAATAATGGCATCTGGAACCCTCCCTTTTGCCCACAAGTTACCCATAATGACAGAGGGCAGAGACCAGATTTTACAGTCAAACTCCAGCCCCAAGTGCACAAGTGAATGGCCCTGGACCACCTGCTGAGGCAGAGAAGGTGGGGAGTTTATAGTCCACAACAGAAGGAAGCAAGCTCACATTTTCCTTGGGGTTTCTGAAGATGCCCACCTGACTGTCTGTCCATCTTCCTTTGAAGTTTAGAGGCCAGTTTGCTCCCCTCAGTCTCTTCGTCCTAACACTGTGGCCACTCTTCCCTTCACATGGAGTCAGGAGGGTCAGAAGTTTAAGTTCATCTTTGGCTGCCATTTTTTTTTTTTAATCACAATACCTGGAACTCACCCCTTTGTACAAGGCAGAGAGGCCAAATCAAAGCAGCAAATGGAATGTGTAGGCTATTTGCAGATTGTTGCAGCGCAAATCTAATCACCAGTCTGCTGAAACTCCATCATTATTTCCCTTGACGAGAAGATCACAGACTTAAATATTGCAAAGGAGGGAGAAGTGGCCGTAATCCAACTCTAACAGTAACAGCCAATTCTGCTGTGATGGGAAGAGGCACTGTATTAGTGCCAATACATTAACCAACTTTCCAATCGCAGTGGGAAACTGATTGCCATTACAATTCCCACAGCACTTCTCCATGAAGGTAACTGAATTGCTTGAGTAGGGTTCACTCTCAACTCTGCTTGTCTAGCGGGTGGAGAATGGAGAGAGGAAGGATGAGAGAACATTTAGACACATTTTGTGTGTGTGACGGTCTTGGGCAAATCAATCAGCTGCTATGATTCTTGGATGGCATTAACAACAGGAGAGTGAGAATACCTACTGTGGTATAACAGTACCTCAAATTCTTTAGCACCCTTATCACGAGATGGTTGTCTATATCCTCTGTTCTTGGATCTATGTGGGCTCTGTGATAACTTTGATGGAAGTGGGATTATGCCAACTTTGGGACAAAGATCTTATAAGACCACCAACTTTCACTCTCTAGCTTCCTAGGAATCCTGAATGGTCACTGGACAAGCCTCATTATGGCCCAACAACTAGGTTGGAGAGAGAAAATGTCAGTGGTTCAAATGAATGTCCCCACAGGGTCTGTTCTTGCAGCCATATCAGCTGAGATATAGACATGGCAGTAAAACATCTTTGGTGATCCAAATGAGCCAATTCAAAGGCTGTATGTCTAGAGACACATCTGACAACATGTGAAGCAGAATAATCACAGGGATGAGCTCCTTCCAAATTCCCTACCTACAAATACAAGACAGAAATTTAATTAGTTGGTGTATTTGATGCTGCTAAGGTTGAGGATAATTTCAATAAATAGCCAAAGACCTACTGCAAAGCTGTTGAAAAATTAAATAGAATAATAAAAATGCTTATTAAATAGTAGCTTCTAATGGTATTTTATTATAAATCTTCATAATACTAATAAGAAGTAAACACTACTGGGCAGTAGTGGCACATGCCTTTAATCCCAGCACTCAGGAGGCAGAGGCAGACAGGTTTTGTGAGTTCAAGGCTAGCCTGGTCTACAGAGTGAGTTTCAGGACAACCAGGACTGTTTCACAGAGAAACACTGCTTCAAAATAAATAAATAGGCCAGGCGGTGGTGGCGCAAGCCTTTAATCCCAGCACTCGGGAGGCAGAGCCAGGCGGATCTCTGTGAGTTTAAGGCCAGCCTGGGCTACCAAGAGAGTTCCAGGAAAGTCACAAAGCTACACAGGAAACCCTGTCTCAAAAAAAAAAAACAATAAATAAATAAACAAACAAACAAATAAATCAATGAATAAATAAAATACTGTAGCTTGTCCTGATTTTTAAAATGACATCTTTTAAAATAATTTAGAGCTAAAATCCTTGCTGACCTGCAGGGTTTTTTTGGTTTTTTTTTTTTTTTTAAGGAGAAATGAGATGAGGCTGCAGAGATGGCTAAAAGCATTGGCTGCTCTTCCAGAATTCCCAGGTTCAATTCTCAGCACCCACATGGTGGCTCCTATGTATGCATGTAACTCCTGAACCAAGGAATTCATTGCTTTTATGGGCTCACTCTTTTCTTTGACACAGCAAAGTTACCTAACATGTTTATTCCCAACAACAAGCATCAACTTGTTGTCTTATTCTTCCACTTGGATGTTTTTTAGTAATTCATATTTCCATCTCCAGAGTTAGTTGATAAAAAGATGCTGATAGCTATAAGTTTAATTTCCACCCAGTTATATTAGTGAGTTTTCTTGGGACACTTAACTTTTCTTCCAGAATGACATCCTTGGGGTAGGAAGTAGTTGGCACTATATTAAAGATACACATTATGTTATAAAGTATTATTTCCTTCTTAAGATATTTAGAATAAAGTGTGTCAATTGTAGTTGTAGTTAATGAGTGAGTCATAGTTCTGGTCATAGTTTACTTAATTGGATGTTTGAGGATCATCTGTGATTCATCCTCACTCCATCATCCTTACTCTAAACTACCTGATCAGACAGAATTTTGAGAAAATTCTGTCTCTACTACTGACCCTCAATATCATCTAACAGTTGCATGAATGTCTATCATTTACTACCTGCCATTTTAACGAAGTTGAGTCTTAAGAACTTTGTAGTATGTGTTGGTTATTTCAGTCCACACAGCAGTCCTAGGAGATGACTTCTCAAGTAAGAAACTGAAGAGTATGGTTATATAACTTTGTCAAGATGAGACAGTTAATGCCAGGAGAGACTAAAGGCTGATGTTCAGCATTCTGGAATTTGGGCTTACAACCTTAAACACTAGCTTGTTTTCCTTTGTGGATGTAATATAACATGCTCTGTTCCATCAAACATCACATTGCCAATTATCTTTCTGTTGTTGCTTGGCTTTATTCAAATTGTATATGTGTGGTACCAATTATCATTTTAAGTGCTTAGAAATGTCTTCAAAGCTGGGTGCACATGTGACAGCCACAACCTGGAGCCTTTCAGTGTTTTCTGCCATGAATGTGAAGAACATACTTTTGTGTGTCTTAGAGGCCTACACTGACTACAGGACTTTGCCTCTTGTTTTCCATCATGAAATTTCACCCTGTCACCTACCATATGAGGACAGTCTTTACTCATCAGACTTGCAATAAATAATTTAGAAGCACACGCTTGTCCTTAGTTCTCTCCTTTGTACCTTGTGCTTTCTCAGGTGCAGACTGGAGTCCTCATCCTGTTGAGCCTCCCCATGTAGATGAGGATTGACTTGTCCCTTAGTGAGTAAGTAAAGAAGAAAGATGCAGCTGACAGCCAAATCCAGTAATAACTTGCATCATCTGTGTGCTCCTACAGCCATATTAGAACATCACTTCATAGTTTTTCCTTACTCATTGGGGAAAATTAGTATCAGTGAGAGTTTGAGTCATCCTTCTGTGTAAATAATTGTCCCCACCCTTCGCTCACCCCGTGTGTCACCATAAAGTGTACTTTAACCTAGGAATGAAGAATTATCTTAGTGGTCTGTAAATAAATGTATTTTCATCAGAAATGAAAATGACATAATGTTCCAGGAAGAAGAAACGTCACCCAAGAATTGAGGACAGCCAGAGTATTGACTTATTTTGGTATACTAATACACATTCACAGGTTCATACGCTTTGCAGGGCACCTCAGCACAAGAAACACAGGTTGTATTAGTGTATTCAATATAGTACCCTGTGAAGGAGGCAAGTTGGTCTTTTTATGGTGTGTGCAAGCTCTCTCTAGATTGACAAGTAGTGGCTAAATATGATCTAATGAAGAATGAGAGCAGAGAAAATACAGGCTGCTCTCACAATTCTAGCACAGCTAAAGAAGAGAAAAGCTGAGCTATGTGTTCTCAGTGTTTCTACCTAGAAAGAGTGCTAAATCTGAATAACAGCAAACTTTACAGTAGTAGAACTGTGGGGAACCAGCATCATACTGAGTATTAGGGTAGCTAATTCTTTATCCAAGTATGTGTTTTTGTGTGTATGTGGGGTGGGGGGCTGTGCTGTAATATTTAGGTTGTGGAGATAAGAAAGAGAGAGAGCCATTTTTAAGTGTACTCTTGCTGGTGTTCAGATGTAATATACACTGAACTCAGATATCTCCTGTATAGTCTTGTGTTAACCTGTTTCTATTTCTGAGTCATTAAAATGAGCATGCTAAATATTGTCTATTGGATCAGCAGAAGGATTAACTAAGTTAATAACGTCCCTGGAACAGTAATAATATATGGTACCTCATTGTTGCCACTATCCTGTACAAAGCTTGTATGTGTAAGAAAATCCACCTGAGGTTTTCTTACAGAACATCAGCACTCCTGAAACAATTGCCATCATCCATCATTTGTCTTGTCTCTTTTTTTCCCATGTGATTTTTCTTCCATGTCATAATTACACTCTGTGCCCAAGTCCAGCACCATCTTCATCCTGGCAGAGAATTCGTGCTTAAGACCTTTAACCTCTCAAAGCCTCAATCTGCTCACCTGCAAAACCAACCTCTGTCCGTCCTGTCTTTAGAAATGTAAATCAAACTCACATTTTATTTTGTGCCTACTTTAGCTTAATATTGTTTTCAAAGGTAGTTAACAATTTTCAAGAAAATTAACTATCCCTAATGAGGAAGGACATCTTCAGTCATCAGTTCATTGCCCAGAAACTACCTCTCAGCTGGACAAAGGGACATGTCCTAGGTCCTACACAAAGACATTTTCAAAGTATTTCATGGTACAAACGAGGTATGCGGTTCACACCTGCCTCTTAGGATTAATTCTCAGAATACTGTGAAGCTCAGAAAATTGCTATTTCTTGACCTAAAGGGAGGTTAAAACACTTTTGGTGGAAATTGATTCACTTTGAGGTATTTAGCACTGTTCATATTTTGTAAAAGTCTCTATGACAGGGCTGCTTTCAATTGGCACTTTATGTAGTGTCTGTAGGAAGCCCATCACACAGAGAGAGGAATCTGAATGAGTGTTTAACAAGATGGGCTATTTCCTTTGTTTCACTTTTAGAATAAAAGTGGACCATGCCCCAGACCCTAAGCAGGCTGGGGTATTGGGAATCTCATCTGTATCTGTAGCATAAGAAATTGCCAAGTGATTGCTGAAAAAATAAAATTAATTTTTCCTGTTGCTTCTATTTTTCTTTTGATAGGGGAATTTATGTTACACATGGTCAAATAGCATTATGTACAATGAAGGAAATGAGGTGTGAGGGAATCATTCAATAAAAATGATAAATCAGAAAAGATCATTTAGAGAAAAATGCTGGCAGCAAGACTTTGAGAAATAGGAAGGTCTTGTCACAGGTTTTTCAGAAATGCTTTCTTAGGAAATTGCACCATTTAGAGAGTTGTTCTTCTCTTCCTTGAAAAGATAGTGATAAATTTCAAATAGAATTAAATAAGAAATAATGCAGGCTGTCAGTCATGACCTGAGACTAGTCAAAGAAAATTGCTTTCTGAGGGGACAACGTATAATCATAGTCACAACCAACCAATCAGAAAACAAACCTCGAATTATGCAAATTGTTTCAAGGACTAATATGTGACCAGGAGAAAGAAAGGCAAGGATGAGATCAGCTAGGGTGTAAGAAGGAAGCAGAGTAAAAGGTACCATTTGCACAGCACTGGGAGACAAAATGGCGCTGCTGTGCTGAACAATCTGCCTGTATTAAGAGAAATTGAGTGTGTGCACATTGCAAGACCCCAGGTTGTAACATACCCTTAAGTGGAGGTTTCACCTGAGAACAAAACAAATGGCCCACGGGAGTGTTAATAATAGTACTGCTTGGACAGACAAGGAATTGAAAGCAAGCTAGTAATAAATGAGAAAACAAAAGACAAAATTATCATGAGTGTCTATTGCTCAGAACACAATATATGAACTAGTTGTTCACATTGTGTTATAAATAGACCAAAATGTTATTAACATAAGTTAAATGGCTATATAACTAAATTCTATTTATGCAAATAAGTCAAACATATATAAGTATCAACATAATTTATACATTGATACATATGCCCAAAAATAAAATTTGTAAGATGGATCTGGAGAACAGCATTCAAAAATGCTGAATTTGACATGTTCAAACCAATGGAAACAGTATTGTCACAAATTAGGGAGTGGAGGATATGAACCTACCTCTTTATACCTTAGATTAAGAGCTATTATCTAGCTATACTCTACCTATTATCTGTAATCTAGGTATCATCTATTTACAATCTATTATATCACATGCTCAGTTGTTTTGTCAAGTTGACCCATGAGTCATCTGGAAAGAGGAAACTTCAATTGAGAAAATGCCTCCAGCAGATTGGCCTGTGGGAAAACCTATGGAGCATTTTCTTGATTGGTAATTGATTATGGGAGTGCCCAGCTCACTGTGGGCAGCGCTAACCCTGAGCTATGGTCCTGTGTAAAAAAAAGGTTGAGCAAACCATAGGAACAAGCCAATAAGTAGTGTTCACCCATGGCTTCCGCTTTACTTTTTGCTTTGAATTCCTGCTTTGACTTTCCTCAGTGATGAACTGTGACCTGAGACTTGTAAAATTAAAAAAATGCTTTCTTCCCCATGATGCTTATCTTTATGGTGTTTTATCACAGTCATAAGAACCTAAGACACTATCTATCATCTGTGATGTATCTGGTATGTATACTCTATATAATCTATCTATATTAGTATCATTTATTTAACTATGATATATCTGCCATTTATGTAGTACTTATCATCTATCTATTGATATATTGGTTATCTACAAAACGTTATATATTTATGATTTATTTAACCTATATCATCTATGATATATCTTACTTTAATAATCTAGCACTTATCTATCTTTAAGCTATAATTCATCTATAATTTGTCTATCAATAATCTATGGATCTGTCATCTAATCATCTATGTTCACTCTATTTATCAATCATTTATTTCTTTCTATCATCCACATATGATACATCTGTTATATACTTTTGATATGTGTATCATCTCTAAGTTATCATCTCTTTATCAGTCTATCATCTGTCATTTATCATCTATCTACTATCTATTATCTAGATATCTATCATACACACACACACACACACACACACACACACACACACACACACACAATCTATCACCTATTTTCCAACTACCTGTTCATTTATATATTGATCTATGTAAAGTGAGCCTCCTGGGAAAGTGGAACTTGCATTATAACAGCTTAATTTCTGGGGACTAATGAACTCTTTGAGAACAGCACTAATCCCTTGTGATGGCTGTAGATTTCTGTCCTAATCACTTCCTACTAAGCCTCACATCTTAAAGGTTCCACCACCCCAACGCTGTCATACTGGGGTGAGTCCTACAGCACATGAACTGTTGGTAGTATACATGCCCCAGACCATATTCACTTCAGCAGTTTCTCGAGGAGCCAGACTAAGTACCACCGTTAATCCCCAACATACAGTGAATTCCACATTCACCCCAGAGAAATAACTTTTAACAGATAAAGTAAGCTGGAGTTATCTCAGAGAAAACTATTGGAACACTTTTTTTTTTCCTTAAGGGATTTTTTTAACTTAGAAAAACCCATTTGTTGACTAGAAATATATATTAAAAAACAGGCTGATAATAAATCTGGTGGAATTTCATGAACAGTAAATTAATAAGTGTTTGGCTTGTAGAAGACAAGAGTTAAGGGAGACAGAGCATCAGCTATGTAATGAGAGAATATTTTCACTGCTTTCAGAAGGCAATAGGCAGTTAACAACTAACTGAGGTTAGACAATAAGATAAATTACTTATTGGTCTTCCCTAACACAGTGCACTGGTGGCCTTGGACTGTGATCTCTATTGCCTACATCCTACAAAAGACATTGTTGTAGTCTTCTTACTAAGATACAGAGGTTACACAATGTGACCCAATAGAATTTTCAATGTTTAGTAATGCAAATTGTGCCATTTCTAAAAGTTACTGAGCTTGATGAAGCTTTATAGACACACATACATTTTCCATTGATATGTCTCAGTAGTCTTACCCATTGACTGATCATATGTAACATTTTTTTCTTGTGATTCTTGATAAATCATTGCTGTAACAGTTACCCAAATGAATAAGATAAGAAAGGCTGTATTGTTGATGGCAATTCTTTATTCATGTACTGGAAATAATTTACAATATTTTTTTTTTTTGTGGTTTTTCGAGACAGGGTTTCTCTGTGTAGCTTTGCGCCTTTCCTGGAGCTCACTTGGTAGCCCAGGCTGGCCTCGAACTCACAGAGATCCGCCTGTCTCTGCCTCCCGAGTGCTGGGATTAAAGGCGTGCGCCAACAACGCCCGGCCTAATTTACAATATTTTAAACCTCAAATCCTTATTTTACACATATTTTTCTGTTACTTATTCAGAATTGGTATTTTTGCCAGTTGTTTTAAGAAAATTCAAATATTATAATACAAAATCACTTGGGGGGTATAATAGGACTGTTTTTTACTGAACTTATCATACTAATCCCTGAGGAGTAGGGGTGTGAAAATGAATTCTTTGTGTTTCAGGAAAATTAGACATGTGGTTTGACATCCTGGGCAAACACCTAAAAGTTTGTAGGCAATCTAAGAGTGTAGATGAATCTCTAAATGGTCTTATTAAATAAAAATCACAGAGCCAGATAGAGGGGTGAAAATGAGCCACTTTATGTCTACTCACATCTATATACCTTGCTGTTCTGCCACTTGATTTGCTCTCTGTGTCCAGCTATATCACTTCCTCTTCCAGACCAGCTCTGTCACTTCCTGTCTGTTTGTATAGACCTCCAGACCTCCATGGTTAACTAGTGTTGGAATTTAAGGGGTGTGCCACCATGCCTACCTCTGTTCCCCAGTGTGGCCTTGAACTCACAAAGATCCAGACAGATCCCTGCCTCCCAAGTGATAGGATTAAAGGTGTGTGCTACCATTGCCTGACTTCTATGTTTACTATATATAGTGACTGGCTTTTTTCTCTGATCCTCAGGTAAACTTTGTTGGGGAACACAGATAAAATATCACCACACCAAGAGACAATCCCCAAATGAAAAAAGGCAGGAGTCAAAGTTGTAAGAGAGAACAGAGTCAAGAGTTTCAATTGTAGAGAACTGATAATTTTGAAAGAATTTCAAGATGAAAAATCTAGAATTATAATTGCAAACTCAAGAAAGATACCTTTAGAAAATACCCTTTACACCTTTATGGGTGTGCAAAATATGCAAGCAGTGATTTACATGACTCCCTTTAATTTCTGACTGCCACTCTGGGCAATGGGTAATCAGAATCTGCATATAAGTGCTCTATGGGCTAAGTTAACCCTTTTATCAAGAAGCATGCTATCTGTGTATAATCCAGTTTTGGCTGAATGTAAACATTACATACACATCAATATATATGGAATTTATATGGCAAATATTGTAGGATTAATTTTAAAAACTTAACAATGAGGTCAATCCCTTTGGTGTTGGCACTCATTTTTCCACTTCCAATCTTACTTGCCATGAGAGTTACCACTACAGAGGGTTTCAGTGTCCAGAATTCTACTTATAGGTGGTTCATAGTAGGTTATATGCTAGAAAGATTCAGACAAAACTGTCAAGGGAACAAGGGAGACTAATTGAATGAAAACAGAAAGGGGAGAAAAGGGGTATTGGAGTATGGGAGAGAATATACTCATAATACATTATATATTTTTATTTAAAAATGGCCTTAAAATGAATAGTGACTTGTACCTTTCTAGTATCTTACTATTATATTTGAGAAAGAAAGACTTTTATCCCGATAGCACTGATTCAACTTTCTTTTTTTTTAATTTGATTTTATTTTACAATACCATTCAGTTCTACATAACAGCCACAGATTCCCTTGTTCTCCCCCTTTCTGCCCCCCTCAACTTTCAGTGGGCCCCTAACTACTTTGTGTTTATCAACTGGTTTTAGCAACAATTCCTCTAAACAGCTATGACTAAAACCTTGGATGCTTCAAACTCTTCTTCACTGACCTATGTAGCTAAAGTTTTCTCCAGTCCTACCTAGCCCCATGGACCCTGCAGTCACTTATAAAATAATCACTCAGAAGCCTATATTATTTAAAATTGCTCAGTCATTAGTTCAGTCCTACCACTGACTAGCTCTTACATTTAATCTCAGCCCATTTCTGTTAATCTATATGTTTCCATGTGTTCTGTGGCTTTACCTGTGTGCCTTTACATGCTGCTCCCTGGACAGTGGCCTGGCATCTACTGAATCAGTCTTCCTCTCCCAGAATTCTCCTTCTCTGCTTATCCCATCTATACTTCCTGCCTGGCTACTGGCCCATCAGCATTTTATTTATCAACCAGTCAGAGCAGCAAATTCACAGCATACAGAACATCCCACAGCAGACCTGAATATGTTCTTAGCCTTTCAAATGATAGCATGGAGAGCCCAATTCTTCAGAACTTACACTTGTTGCATGTCTAGAAATGTGTGTCCTGAGCTGAAGGCAGAGACAGGGGAATTGCACCTTAATGTTGGGAATCCTTTAATCATAGGTTTCTCCAATACATTTCTTAGCTGAGAAATTCTGCTGTTTACCCAGCTTGCATAAAATTCTACTGGATGTTTTTTATATATTGAATGTAATATGGTAGCTGAGGAGATGGCTCAGTGGGTAAAATAACTGCCTCTTCTTCCATAGGTCCCATGTTCAGTTCCCAGTACCCACATGGTGGCTCACAACCATCCATAACTCTAGTTCCTGGAGAATGGAACACCCTCCTCTGATTTGCATTGGCCATGCACACATGTGATGCACAGACATACATGTAGAAAAACTACTTACACACATAAAATAAAATAAAATATTGAATGCAATGTATATCTAATAAAATTTACAAGATTAAAATGGAAAATTTCGTTTGATGTTTATAAATCTATTTATTTACATAATAATCATAAATACCAAGGTATAAATTGTTTCAATCTACTGGAAATTCAGATTTGTGTTGCTGTATATAAAAGCCAGCCCTCTACATCTATTCTTGGTTATAGAAGCTACTCTACAAAACACAGGAATATTCAGAAATGAAGAGCCAAACTTTTGAGGAAACTATCTGATTTATGTTTAGATTTCATGGAGAATGGCCAGCTATGTAGAAATGTAACACAGTCTATGTGAAGGGATCCATCTTGAAGGTCTATGTGAATTCCTGCTCTTAGGGTGGTTCCATTACTGTTATAGCTACATATGGTCCTTGTATAATGAACGTCTTTTTTTCTCCCTAAGATTTTATACTTTTATTTCATTTTATGTGTGTGGATGTGCAGGGCCCACAAAGACTAGAAGATGGTGGATCCCCTAGGACTGGAGTTACAGATCGCCATGAGCTGCTATGTGGGTGCTGGGAACTGATCTGAGTCCTCTGCAAGAGTAGTAAATCCTCTAAGACACGGAACCATTTCTCCAGCCCTTGGAACCAAGGTCTTCAAGGGAGAGAAGGCAGAAAGCCATCTTTCTGGCTTTTATGACTTGCTCCAGAAGAGAGATATTTGGATTTCTCAAACCTGCCTTGAGGAGGTGGGGGTAAAAGACAGGAATATAGGAGGAAGCCAGAAACTTTGCTTCTGAGGACTTGCCAACCTTACCTCAAAACACCAGCATACCAAGAGGCTATACTTAGGCTATTATGGTTTGAGCATGCATACTAGAATGCTTTGTAAATGGTATCCTATGACATGCAGATTTTATTATAGTTTCTTTGACTTAGCAAAGGTGCTTCTAAAAATAATCATATTATTGCCTATATTAGTGTTTTTCCTTGGTGTTATTGTACAGTATTCATCCTGCTGTAAGCATATGGCATTCATTGTTTACCCATTCACTGGTTAATGGATATATGGTTTATTTCAATTTTCACTATTATGAATCCCACATTAAGTATTTACGTACAGGTCTTGGTATGGACAACATACATTTTTTATTTATCTTGGGTAAACACCCAGAATGGGTATGATGCATCACTCTTCTAAATGTTAACTTGTGAGACATCTAACCATTTTCACAGTGCACCATGTAAAATCCTCACCCACAATACATGGGAGTTAGACTTGCACAATATTTTCTCAAGTGCTTTGAGTTATTGTTCTTTGATTTTAGCGGTTCCAGAAATAGTGTAGTGCTGTCTAATAGTGATATGATTTGCATTTACCTAACAACTAAAGAACTAACCCACTTAACACATGCATATGTCTTCTTTGTTGAAGAATTTCCAACCACCATTTTTTTTGTTGTGTGCCATGTCTTGTTATTCATATGTTTCAAGGTGTTTTTTTTTTTAAGGTATACTTTTTTTTTTATAAAAAGCCTTTGTGTGAATGTGTGTGTGTGTGTGTGTGTGTGTGTGTGTGTGTGTTCACATGCATGTGTAGATGTGTATGCATCAAATTTTTTTTCCAGTTAGTGGCTTGATTTTTAAAATCCTCAAATAAATCTTTCAAAGAAGTTACAGTTTGGATTAAGGCCAACTTATCAAAGGCATTTTATATTCTACATAATAACTTAATGAGTTAAAGTTTCAATGATTGTTTTCTTTGTCTACATTTCTCATATAGGTTTTATAAATTTGACTTTCCAATTTTGAGTTATGACATATTATTTTTTAATGTGGAGGTAAATAGGTATCTTTGTGGTTGTTGTTCTAAATATCTAAATACCGTCTGTTGAACAGAGCATGTTAACCATTGCATTATCATGGCACTACTGCTGAATGCTCAGTGGTCTTTTTCTATACTCAGTTGCATCTTTGCTGTGTCCATTGCTCTTTACACCAGAATGCTACTCTCTTGATGCTGTCATTTTGCAGTAAGTCCTGGAGAAAGGTGGCATGAGAGCTCTAATAATGTTATTCCTTTCCTAATTGGCTTGGTTACTTTAAATGCTTTGCACTATTCCTTAGTAAGGTTTAGAATCACAATGGGTGTAGATGGTCGAGCAGCCGAAAGTGTTCCTTTCAGTTTAGAGTTATGTTGTCCATTGCCATCTGAGTCTGGAGGTACTTTCTGCTACATAGTCATTGTGCCATCCTTAGGAAGATGGTACAGTCAGAGAGATTCTTACTTAGTTTGCTTTCCTCTGTTCTCAGATACCTATATCCAACGTGTGGAAAATGTTGCTTAATATATTTTGTTTCATTTTCTCTCTATTTATCACAGGAAGTGAATTACTGTAGCAGTTTATCCTTCTTGGGAAGAAAGAAATACCTATTATTTTTATTTTTTTTTTATTTTACAACACCATTCAGTTCCACATAATAGCCACAGATTCCCCTGTTCTCCCCCTCTCGCCCCCCTCCCCCTAGCCCACCCCCGATTCCCAACTCCTCCAGATCAAGGTCTCCCCCGAGGACCGGGATCGACCTGATAGACTCAGTCCAGGCAGGTCCAGTCCCCCTCTCCCAGACCGAGCCAAGCGTCCCTGCATAAGTCCCAGGATTCAAACAGCCAACTCATGCAACGAGCCCAGGACCCGGCACCACCGCACAGCTGCCTCCCAAACAGATCAAGCCAAATGACTGTCTCACCCATTCAGAGGGCCTGATCCAGTTAATAATTTATTTATTTTTATTTTATGTACATTGATGATTTGCCTGCGTGTATGTCTATGTGGCAGAGTGTCAGGTCCCCTGGAAGTGGAGTTACAGAAGGTTGTGGGCTGCCATGTGGGTGCTGGGAATTGAACCCAGGTTCTCTGGAAGAGCAGTCAGTGCTCTTAACCACTTAGCCATCTCTCCAGCCCCGAAATACCTATTATTTTTTCCCCCAAACTTTCAAGCATCTTGGAGTGAAAGCGCCTGTGGCTTTTGTGCATTCAATGGCAGTGGCAACTCCAAGGTGCCTATTGTATAAGGACGGGTAGCAAGCTCACAGAGCTTCAGACAATTTGTCTCCTTTCCATATGGGAAAGATAAACAGCTGTTTCTAGCATGCATAAAGTCTAACCTTATTGCAAGTACTTTGGCTAGTTCCTCAAAAATAAAGGCAAGTCTTACCACCAGGCGTCACATGTGCAGTACATACAAGGGAGGAAGGAGTTTTGTGAACTTGGAGTCTGAGTTCCTTGTTATTGCTGAAGATGTGGCTGTCCTAGTGACTAATGAAAGGAAACATAAACTTCCATTCTGTAATCTCCATGTAGGCTGATATAAATTAATCACTTCTAAAGACAACTTCACAAATTATGAGTGAGACAAATTTCAGTATATATTTTTGTCTATGTCAATACATACAATCATAAATGTATCAAATATTCAGTCCAAAAGGCTAAGCTGATAGAAAGAAATGTCTGAAATAAAGACAATGATTACACTCCACAAAAATGTTTTGACTAAGTTCACTAAACTAAGCCTATTTGTATCTGATTTGAATTATTTTTTAAATTGATTCTTTGGGAATTTCACACCATGCAGCCAACTCGTACTCATCTACCAATCCTTCCATATCTGCCCCTCATTCTTTTCTTTCTTTTTTCTTGTTTTTTAGACCAGGATGGCCTTAAACTCACAGAGATCCACCTGGCTCTGCCTCCCGAGTTCTGGGATTAAAGGTGTGTGCCACTGCTGCCCGCCATACCCCTCATTCTTGAAGTGCCCCCCACAAAGGAAAACTTGTTGTTGGGGATTTTTTGGCTCTTTTGTGGGGCCCACTACCCAGCTCCCAAATAAATCACACATGGAGGCTTATTCTTAATTGTGAATGCCTGGCCTTAGGTTGGCTTGTTTCTAGCCAGCTTTCCTTAAATTATCCTGTCTACCTTTTGCCTCTAGGCTTTTCCCTTTCTATTCTTAAATACCTTTCTTTGTTTCTTACTCCATGGCTTGCTGTGTAGCTGGGTGGCTGGCCCCCAGAGTCCTCCTCCTCCTCTGGCTCCTAGCTTTCCTCATTCCTCCATCTCTTTCTATATTTACTCTCTGCCTGCCAGCCCCACCTATCCTTTCTCCTGCCTAACTATTGGCCGTTCAGTTCTTTATTAGACCATCAGGTGTTTTACACAGGCACAGTAACACAGCTTCACAGAGTTAAACAAATGCAACATAAACAAAAGTAACACACCTTAAAATAATATTCTACTACAAAAAAACTAAAAAAAGAATAAAAAGAAGATAAAATAAACAATTAAAAAAAAGAGAGAGAGAAACACTTTGCTCTTCCATCTTTCCTGCCTCTTCATTCATCTTAGTGGCACTGGGAGCTGCTGTGTATTGTGTAGTATACTCTTTTGTCCAATCAGCTTTACTTGCAGATGTTCATTTTATAAGGGGTTGTTGATCAGGTTCAAGGCCTCTGGCTTTGTTACACCATCAAAACTGAACCCCACCAACATTTCTCTCCAATATCCTGTTGCTGCCTCAATCATGGAAGTCCTGCAGCTATGGTCCCTTCAAACACTCCAGCAGATCACAGATTGGGTAGATGTTGGGGTGTGCCCTGGATGTGTGCCTGGGTGGCAGCTGAGTTGGTCAGTCCAGACCGCTGAGACCACTCCTCTCAGGTGAGGGGCAGAGACAGCTCTCCGGTATCCATGGTGAGGAGTGGGGAGAGCTTTCCCAAGTGTGTGTGTGGGGGGCAACTCTCCTATTAGGGGTGGGAACAGGTTTCTCATGCTGGAGTCATCAGGGTCAGCTTTCCTGTGACCAGTGTGTGTGTGTGTGTGTGTGTGTGTGTGTGTGTGTGTGTGTGTGTGTGTGTGACTCCAGGCAGTGAGGGGTAAGGGGTTGGCCAGCTCAACAGGACCCTCATACTATAACACATGGTTCAACACATGGTTTGTGGGGGCCCTTGTGGTAGGTAACACAGGCAAGGGACCTCCACATAGACCCTAGCCACTGCAAGACCATGGACCCAAATGTGGTCATCAGGAGTAGTTTGGGATTAGATGTCACCATGGCCTTCGTGGCAATGCTGGCCTTTCAGATCTGGATGGGCCAGCAGCAGCCTAGTCCCTGGGCTCCAACCTGGCCCTGTGAGGTCTTTCAGACCCTGGGCAGTTGCATGATCCTTGATGGCAACAAGACACAGTCCTGAACACAGACTCTGGCTGGGCAGGGCCACAGACCAAGAAATGGCCCCAAGTCACAGCTAGGGCCAGGAATCAGTACAGGCCATGACAGTTTGCATGGTCCCAGGAGCCTCAGGTGTTAGCCCAACCCCCAGGCATCTACACTACCTTCAATGATAACTAGAGCCTCAGACACCAATGCAGACCCTGTCTATGGTGGGGGCCATAGACCCAGAAATGGCCCTCAGCAACAGTTCAGGCTTGGAGGACATCACAGCCACAGGTAGCAGCTCAGGCCACTGAGGTTGGCATGATCCTGGCAGCAACATGTCCCTCAGACTCCAAAATGGCCACATGTGGTAGCCTAGAGGCCAGAGGTTCTTGTGGCCTTTGGTGGCAATGTGGGCCATTGACATCACCACAAAGCTAGGTTTGTTGCAGTAGAACCATGGACAAAGGCATGGTCCTCAGCAGCATCACAGGCCTACATGTCACCATGACACCAGGTGGCTCACAGGTTACTCAGATCATCTTTGTCTTGGCTGCAAGGCAGCCCTCAGACAACAGCATGACCCAAGTGGTATCTCAGATCTTGGGCATCCTCCCAGTCTTCAATGGTACCAGGAGTCAAGGATATCAACATAGACCATGGCTGCATTAGGGCCATGGATTTAGACACAGCCCCAGGCTGCAGTTCAAGCCTGGGTGTCACCGTGGCTCTGGGTTGCTTCATAAAGTACTCAGATCTGCATGATCTCAGAGGCCACATGATGTTTGGACACCAATATGGCCTTAGGTTTCATTCCAGATCCTGCATTTGTGCACTGCCTTTGATGATAAATGGGGTCACCAACATCAACAGTCTCTGGCTGTAGTAGGGCCATGGACCCCAACATGTTTTTTGGCTGCAGCCTGGGCCAGGACAGCTCCATGACCCCAGGTGCACAGTGCAGTCTACCCCAATCTATATGGCCCTAGTGGCAAAGTGACCCTCAGGCACCAACATGGACCCAGGTGTTAGGCCCATCCTCTGGGCATCAACACAGCCTTCAGTAGGAATAGGAGCCACTGACATTGACACAAACCCTGGCTACAGTAGTGCCACTGTAGTTGGAGTTTTCTCCAGTCCCATCCAGGCCCACAGCTGCTCAGACCCCAATAAACACACAGACGCTTATATTAATTAAAACTGTTTAGCCTAATGGCTCAGGCTTCTTGTTCGCTAGGTCTTATATCTTAAAATAACCCATTTCTATAAATCTATACCTTGCCACATGGCTAGTGTCTTACTGGTATCTTTACACATTGTTTCTTTGGTGGCAGCAGCTAGCAGCATCTCCTTCGTTAGCTTTCCACTCCCAGAATTCTCCTCTCTGCTTATCCCACCTATACTATACTTCCTGCCTGGCTACTGGCCAATCAGCATTTTATTCATCAATCAATCAGAGTAACACATTCACAGCATACAGAAAGACATTCCCAGCAGGCCACAGACCCAGTCATGGCCCCAAGCAGCAGCTCAGACCTGGTTGATACTATGGTCACTGGTGGCAGTGCAGGCCACCCAGATCATCATGGCCTCAGCTGCACCACATCCCTTGGTCCCCACCATGGCCACAGGTGGTGCCTCAGATCCCAGGCATCTTTGTGGCCCTTGGTGGTGACATGGGCCATGAACATCATCACAGATGCTAAGTGATATAAGACCAGGGACCCAGACTTGGTCCTCTGAAGCAGCCTGGGTCCTCTGAAGCTGCCACCATGGCCCCAGATGGCAGCACAGGCCACTCAGGTTGGCATCACCCCAGACTGCAGAGTAGCCCATGGGTCCCAATAAAACCCCAGGTGGGGACCCAGACCCTCAACATCCATATGACTCCCAATGGTAACAGGTGCCATGGACATCAATACAGTCCCTGACTGTGCTAGGGCCATGGACCCAGACATGGCCCCTTACCATAGCTCAAGCCTAGATGACTCCATGGCTCCAGGTGGCAGCCCAGGCCATTCACATCTGGATGGTTCCTGTGATGGCGTGGTCCTTGGGCATCTACATGGTTACATGTGGCAGCCCTGACCCCAGGCAAACTCATGGCCCTTGGTGGTAGCAAGGGCCATGGACATTGACAGAGATCATGGCTGCAGTAGAACCAAGAACTTAGACATGGCCCTTGGCAGCAGCCTAGGACAGTGACCTCTCAGGTGGCAAGCAGACCTCCCACATTAGCCTGTTCTTCATGCCCTTTACTTCTTCAGATATGTTTCTCTCTATAGAGCATGAACTTCTCTCTGCCGGCATGTGGCTTCTTTTTGCCCACCTAGAACAGCAGTTTGCTTTGGGCAGGTGTGTGTGAGTTTATCTTCAGCTACACAGTAGCTGAGCACCAAGCAGGCCCATGTGATTTGAATTATTTTACAGTATGATATTTTTCTAAGTATGGTATGAAAATAAACATATAATTATTACACATATAAATATTTAACAAATGGTCTTGAGTATCACCACCAAAGCCACAAATTGGCAGCAATGTGTATGTGAAATGAGACTAGTTCAAGCATAGTTTCGTGCAAAGGACTCTAAGATCCTGGTGTTGTTGCTCATTATATATGTGACCGTGGCCATGAGGCATTCTTTGTAGAACTCAGATTCTTTAACTTCTGTGATGGTTTGAATAAGAATAGATTCCCCATAGACTCATATTTTTGAATGCTTGGTCATTAGGGAGTGGCACAGTTTGACAGGGATTAGGGGGTGTGGCCTTGTTGAAGGAAGTGTGTCACTAGGGGTGAGCTTCAGGGTTTCAAATGCTCAAGCCTGTCCCAGTCTCTCCCTCTTCTTGCTGCCTTGGATCCAGATATAAGAACTCTCAACTCCTCTTCATGTCTGATGCTGTCATACTTTCTACCATGCTGGTAATGAACTAAATCTCTAAACCTGTAAGTATGTCCCAATTAAATGCTTTCCTTGCCTTGCATTCTATGCCTTGGTTATACTGTCCCTTCACAGCAATAGAACAACAACTAAGACAGAAGTTGCTACCAAGAGTGGAGTATTACTCTGATAGGCCTGACCATGGTTTTTTTTTTTTTTGTTTTGTTTTGTTTTGTTTTGTTTTAAGAAGAATATGGAACCCTTTGGGACTTTGGACTAGGAAAACGACTGGACACTTTAAGCAGGGATTCATGGGCCATCCTAGTAGGAGCATGGAAGACAGTGGTAATGAGTGTGATTTGAACTGTGGCTGCCCAGCTCAAGAGGTTTCAGAGGAGAAGAATATTAGTAAACGGCCTAGAGATTGTTCTTGTGATATTTTGGTGAAGAAGGTGGCTGCTTTTTACCCTTGTCCTAAAAGTCTGCCTGAGGCTCAATTGAAGAGTTTTAGATTAATAACATTGCCAGAGGAGATTTCAAAACAGCTTACCTAGTATTGACTGTGGCACATGGTTATCAATGGCCAGTCTGATGCAGATCTCTAATGAAAAGAAGCAAGTTGAGCAAGGAATAATAATAAAAAAAAATTACAGTTTGAGGAGAAAATGGGTACCAGAAAGTGTAATGGAGCTAAGTCCTGTACTCAATAAGTTGAACAGATTAAAGAAAATTCTGTTGCTAAATGGAATAAAGTCAGTGGTAACCTCTGAGTGAGACTCCGCCCACATAAGCTTCCAACTTGTGAAAGGAACTAAAGAAAGCTTAAGCAGTAAAAGAAACCCTTGAAAACAGAAAGCTAATGCAGATGTAATTGAACTGGGGGAGGGGCATATTCCAGCCCCAGCACGCAGAAGAACTTGACAGCTATGTCCACATGGTGATGGTGGTGGAGTAAAGGATAGAAGAAAGGGTTGTGGAATCTCCCTCCACAGATAAGAATGAGGCCAGGTGTCTGTCAGGGGTATCCCTGCACAGAGGCACAGAGGGGCCTTTTCATGTGAACCTGTGAAAGTGAAGCATTGGAAACTTGGTGGATTACCTTGACCCCAAGATATTAGAGATGCCAGAGCTGCGGGACACCTGCCAAGGAGAGTTACAGACCAGCTATGGAACCAGCTCAAGAGAGACAAGTGTGTTTCAGTCAACAGAGTTGAAAGGAGTTTAATATCTGAAGAGCACTTTGACATCAGACATGGAGACGCAGAGTTTGAAGTTTGCTCAGCTGGTTTTCGGTCTTTCTTTGGTCCAGTATTTCCTCATTATGCTCCCTTTCCTCCCTTTGGAATGGTAATATAAATTCTGTGTCATTATACGTTGGAGATATGTGATCTGCTTATTTATTTTTATTTTACAGGGGATTATAGTTAAGAGATTGCCATGAGTCTCAGAAGAAACTGAACTTTAGACTTTTAAAAGGTGTTGAGACAGTGACAGACTATGGATTGGGACTTTTGAAGTTGGACTGAATGCATCTGTGTATTATGATATGGCTACAAGCCTATGGGGGGCCAGGGAGTGGAACTGGTGGTTTGAATAAACATGATCTCATAGGCTCATATATTTGAATGCTTCATCATTAGCAATGGTGCTATTTGATAGGGATGAGGAGGTGTGGCTTTGTTGGAGGAAGTGTGTCACTGGAAGTGGGCTTCAGGTTTCAAATGCTCAAACCAGGCCCAGTGTTTCTCTCTTCCTTCGGCCTGTAGATGCAGATATAGAACTCTATTTTCTTCTCTAGCACTATGTCAGCCTGCAAGGTGTCATGCTTCCTGCCATGCTGATGATGGACTAAACCTCTGAAAACTGTAAGCAAGTCCCAGTTAAATGCTTTCCTTTATAAGGTGTCTCTTCACAGCAACAGAACAATGACTAAAACAATTTCTGACTCCAAATGCATAGGATTCAAGATAAGATGTGGTTCAAGTCATTACAACTGATGGTATTTTTTTCCTAGACAGGGTTTCTCTATATAACAGCTGTCACTGTCCCAGAACTCACTCTGTAGACCAGGCTGGCCTCAAACTCAGAGATCCACCTGCCTCTGGTATGTTTCTCTTAAATAAGGAACATTTAGAAATTAGTCTACTCAACTTATCTCATGATTGGCTTGCAACTTCTAGTCTTTGCACATGAGATCTGCCAGTGCTACTTCACATAAAGCTGCAAAATTGGGCCTTATTGAGTTTTTGTCTTCTTTCATCTCAAATTGTTTCCTAATTATCCTTAGGATTTATTCTTGACACACTGAATGGTCAGCTAAGACTAACTAGCCAAATTACTTAGGAGTAACATTTAGTGTTTACCTATTTGTGAACTGACCAAATCCTCCTGTAACTGATTTCTAACTAAATTGTGGTATTACTTTATATAATTTTAATAACTATGTAACAGCATATTAATCTTTTATTTTAGCCTAACTTAAGGCAAATTTCCCAAATGTTCCATTTGTTATAGAGAAGAGTACATATTCTGCCAGTCTGGGGATTTATGAGATATAATTGATAATATTAAATTTTATATATATATTTGTTAATATATAAATTGAGTTTTCCACCTAAACACATCTTTGGGGCATGAAGAAAAAATTAGAAAAATTTTGAATATTCATGTTTTGGACATTATATGAATGGAGTCTGCAAGATGTAGCTGCCAAGGGAGTACTGGGAAGGCAGTCCAGTCACTAAGCCTTATGTAAGTATATTTATGGCTAGCTTTTAGCTCAGTAGAAACTCAGAGTACTGTTGAAGAGAAATGCTGATGAGCCATAAGCAAAACAACACGCACTTTTACTTTCTTGGTAACTAGCATTATATGAAATTGTTTATTCACAAACATTCTATAAACTATGTAGATTTTTTTCATATGACATATGATTATATTAAGTAGATATGTATTGTTATAGGATATTTGTATACTGTGTGAAGATATATTGCTGTGATTGGTTTAATGAAGAGCTGAATGGCCAATAGCTATGCAGGAAGTATAGGTGGGACTCCCAGGCAGAGAGATAGGAAGTAAGAGATGGATTGATGAGAGTAAGATGAGGACCAAGTCAGATGTGCTGTACTGTGGAAAGGTACTGAGCCACATGGCAGAACATAGATTAAAATTATGTGTTAAGTTATAAGAGCTAGTTAGAAAAAGGCCTAAGATAAGGCCAAGCTTTCATAATTAATAAGAAGTCTCCATGTTGTTTAGGAGCTGATGGCCCAAAGGAAAGCCCTACTACATATGGCGCCCAACGTGGAACTTGAATATCCAAACATGGGGCCTAAGAAAGCTAAGAAAAGTTCTGGACAAGGAGCTGGACATGGCTTCCTAGTCTTGAAGTCTCTCAGGCAGGCTGGTACTCGACATACAAAGACAAGGCTACTGGTTGTTGCCTGCTAGCTGGAGCCAGCTGCCAGTGCCATGCACAAGTGCCATGCACTAAGCTGAGGCAGAGCGGCTGACATGACAGTTTTAAGATTCATCTAACATGGTCAGAGAGCCCTACAGGTGCTTGGTAAGGCCAGGTACACACACACACACACACACACACACACACACACACACACACACACACACAAAATCCCTCTAAAATGGTACACTGTGTTTAATGTGCTTAGATGCTAAAGAAAGTGGGTAAAGACAGTCATAGAAATAAAATAGTTTAAAATAATAAAATAAAGTACTTAAAGGAAAAATAAAATAATATAAAAAGAAAAAGCAAAGATGGGAAATACACAGTGTCTGGATTCTTTATGAAGTTTAGTTTACTTTGAATTTTAAATGCTAATGTACAAAAACAATAGCTGGTGAGTGATATTGGATTATGGAAACTGCTGAATTAAACCAACCTACATATTTAAACAATGTCTTAACTACAAAATGAAAGTCAGAAAATATGTTTAGTTGGGGGAGAGGTTATGCCTTTGTTTCCACAGGAAACAAAACATTATGGTTTTCTTCATTCTTTCTAGTCTTGAAGTTTCTCAGGCAGGCTGGTACTCAACATACAGAGACAAGGCTATTGGTTGTCAATGAAGATCAGATTTGATTTGGGGAGAACTGAAATCTTGGCTACAGACATGTAAAAGAAACCAAGAAATACTATAGGACAAGTAACATAGATGCTGATCCCTCTGCTAAGGACACAGCTGAGAGCCTGGATGAGACGTGATAAATTTATTGACTACAGAGTCCTCTGTGGTGGTATTGTGTTTCCCAAAATATTGTGTACCTTAATAAACTTATCTGGAGTCAGAGACAGAACAGCCACAATATTAAACATAGAGGATAGGCAGTGGTAGCACACGCCTTTAATCCTAGCATTCCAGAGGCAGAAATCCATGTATTCAAGGATACAGCCAAACATGATGACTCACGCCTTTAATCCCAGAAAGTGAGCCTTTAATCCCAGGGAGTGAGGCAGAAAGCAGAAAGATATATAAGGCATGAGGACCAGAAACTAGAAGCATTTGGCTGGTTAAGCTTTTAGGTGTTGAGCAGCATAGTTCAGCTGAGAGCCATGCGGATATGAGGACACAGAGGCTTCCAGTCCGAGGAAACAAGATCAGCTGAGAAGTTGGCCAGGTGAGGTTAGCTGTGGCTTGTTCTGTCTCTCTGACCATCCAGCATTTTACCCCAATAACTGGCCCCGGGTTTGATTTTATTAATAAGAACTTTTAAGATTCATGCTACAGTCCTCATTACTTATTATTACATGACATCCTTTCATATGGATAGAGGTTTGATTATACAGTCCAAACAAATTTATGAAGTTAATAGATGCCTTTTACCTGCTCAAACATAAACCAAAAAATCATCTTTAACTGATTTATGCACACCATGAATTTCATACATGTGTTAATGCAGATATATATGTTACTTTTAAAAGTTTGTGGGTTTTCAGAAAAAAAAGGACCAGATTCCAGTGAAGACAAGTGACTCAGGTGATCTAGTTTCTCAAAATGACTCTGTTAGAATTTCCTCAACATTCTGCTTCCATACAATTTCAAAGCTGCTAGCTGAGATTGTACAGCCCCATAGACTATCCAGCCAGGCCTTCAGATAAGTCTTGAACTTATCTGAAACAGAGACAAAACTTACCTGAACAGAGACAAAACAAAAAATAGTAAAGCTAGCTCTCCCAAGAATTGACAGTTATCCTATTTTTTGCAGGGTCCTCTCAAGATGCCATCACCACCAGATAATAGGAAGCAGTCTACAGAACATGACACCCACAGTCTCAAAAGTTAGGGTGGATGGTTTTTTGATGGGTGATGTTGCTCTGTATGATGTGAATGTGTTGCACTAATTGGTTGATAAATAAAATGCTGATTGGCCAATAGCCAGGCAGAAAGTATAGGTGGGATAAGCAGAAAAGGAGAATTCTAGGAGAGGAAGGCTGTCAGGAGTAGATGCCAGCCCGCCAACCTGGGAGCAGCATGTAATGGCACACAGGTAAAACCACAGAACATGTGGCAACATATATATTAACAGAAATGGGCTGAGTTAAATGTAAGAGCTAGTCAATGGTAGGCCTGAGCTAATGGCCAAGCAGTTTTAAGTAGTATAAACCTCTGTGTGTTCACTTGGGTACAAGCAGCTACAGGACTGGTGGGTGAGAGAGATTTGTCCTGACTGTGGGCCAGGTGGGACACAGGAAAACTTTCACTTACAGTTTTTGGTCATTCGGTAGATTATGGATGTTTGTCATCATTTGGGGCCATTGGTTACAAGTGTTATTGGTCATAGTCAGGAAAAATCTGAACAAAGAAGATTAGATTCAAGGATCTCTTTCTTAAGGGAAAAAGAAAGAATATAGTTTAGAAATGGTGTGGTAAAAGGGTGGATTGTTGAGTCTACTTTTGAACTAAAAGACAACACTGGTCTCAAATATTTTATATTGATATGGATTTTTGTATAATGATAAAAATTTAAGGTTGTTTTTGTTATACCATGTATATATTTCTACTCTTGTTTAAGGTATTGTAATTATGCAGCTCATTTAAAAATGTAAAGTTTTGCCGGGCGGTGGTGGCGCACGCCTTTAATCCCAGCACTTGGGAGGCAGAGCCAGGTGGATCTCTGTGAGTTCGAGGCCAGCCTGGGCTACCAAGTGAGCTCCAGGAAAGGCGCAAAGCTACACAGAGAAACCCTGTCTCGAAAAACCAAAAAAAAAAAAAAAAAAATGTAAAGTTTTAGTCCTTGAAAACTATTTAGCATAATAAAGAAAGACATGTTAATAGTTAGTCATCTATAACACTCAAATTTATAGTCATGTTAGGTATGTTTTCAAGATCAAACAGAGATGTATTTTAAATAGAAGATGCTCTTCAAACACATCAGTGGCCCACAGAATATGGCATTTAAAATGTTCTGATAACACAGGGCTTTACATGACAGTGAGACATGTCTGTTCCTGGCAACACCAATTTACTTCAAAATGGGATGATGGGCATTGAAGAACCATATGGAGTTTGCTTTCAATGTACAAAAACTAGCCATTTGGAAAAGAAACTGCCTTTGTCTTGACTGCTGACAGTATGCTGTCCAAATTGGACAAGCAGGGCACAAAAGAAAGCAACTGTTGAACTTTACCAAAACAAGGTAGGCTAGTTCTTTAAAATTCCTGCTTCACAGAAAAATTTGTCAGATATTTTAGGTCTGTAGGCAAAAGATGGATGCTCCAACATTGCAGAGGAACTTTGGGTGACTGTCCAAATAACCAGATGTCTCTGTTGTTTCTTAGTTTTGGTAGTCGCTTGCTCTGCACTTCCTGTCTAATCAGGTAATATTATATCCTTATTGGATCTTTGATGGGGTTAAAGACTAGATAGTTTATAGTTACAGTTTTCCTTGTTAACAAATTCAGAAAAGAAACTCACAAAACATATAAGGCTGAGAGACATAAAAGCTTAAGTTGTTATCTAAGAAAATGTTTTGAAGTCTAAAAAGATAGTTTTTGGTTTGTAACACAAGTTAGAATAAAATGTAAATTAGGTACAAAACTTTGGACTCACCAAAGTAAAATAGATAATAGAGCATTTTCTCCAAATTCACCAAATACAAATGGACTGGATGTTGTAAATGTAATTCTTACCTGATAATTGTTCTTATTGTATATAGTTTACTATGTTAGGTTTAAAACCTTTCCTTTATATTTAGACAAAAAGGGGAAATGTTGTGGGATATTGGTACACTATGTTACATACATTGTTGTGATTGGTTTAATGAAGATCTGAATGGCCAATAGCTAGGCAGGAGGTTTAGAAGGGACTTTCAGGCAGTGAGAGTAAGTAGGAGATGAATTGAGGCACATGAGAGATGTCAGCAAGATGCAGACCAAGTCAGACGTGCTATATTGAGGAAAGGTACTGAGCCACCTGGCAGAATGTAGATTAAAGTTATGGGTTAATTAAGTCCTAAGAGCTAATTAGAAAAAAAAAAGCCTAAGCTAAGGCCAAGTTTTCATAATTGATTAAGAAGTCTCTGTGTCATTGTTTGGGAGCTGGTGGCCCAAAGGAAAATCCTACTATAAATATGATCATGGCAACTTTTTATTTAGTGTTTGATGTTGATTTTGTTGGTTATAAGTTCTGCTATGAGAGTCAGGCTTGCTGACCTAACCATCAGGACAAACTGTCTACTCCTTCCTACAGCTAGACTTATAATGAGACCTACCTGGGGGCACCATTGGGTGGATAGAAACAATTGACAAGGCAGCAGAAACTCTAGTAACAGACCTGCTTCCAGTGTCCCCTGGTATATGTGCCTCTGAATAGTATGACACTGTCCTATGCCTTCTTTCCTATTTTAGTAAATTAGGAAAATAACTCCCTGGCAGCTCAATGAAACTGATCAGTTTTTTCCTCTTCTGTCTACATGTTGGAAGTTTAGAACAGGTTCCCAGGCAAAATCATTTCATTGTCTTTGCTATGATTTCCAGACTTTATACATTTAGTTTCTTTGACTGTATATACACATATGTATATATCATTAACAGTAAGGATGAGAATTTTAAAAATCAGTAGAAACTGAAGAGTCATAGAAAGAAAATGAACAGAAAGAAGGAATTCAAACTAAATATGTTCATTAGTGTGTGTGTCCTTCAGTCTTTATCCTGCATAGAAACCTAGGTACCCATCAAAAGAGATAAAGAAGAACTTGTTGTTGACTCCCTGTTCATATTTTTTTTCTTACCCCAAAGCCTGATGTTGCTGGTACACTGTTTCTGAGTCAGTGCTTTACTGCTCTGGTATTTACTGAGTCATCTACTTGTGAAATATGTACTGAGTACCTAAGGCACTCCCTGGCAGGCAAAGGTCTAGTAGTGAATGAAACTGCTGAAGTCTGGGGCTGGAGAGATAGCTCAATAATTAAGAGCACTAGCTTCTCTTCTAGGGGACGTGGATTCTACTCCCAGCACCCACATTGTGGCTAACAGCTCTTTGTAACTCCAGTTTCAAGGGATCTCATGCCTCTTTCCGGCCTCTGTGGGCATTGTACTCATGTGGGGTAGGACCATATGTGGGGGCAAAACATCCATAAATGCAAAATAAAAATGAATATAAAAGTAATAATAAAAAACAGCTGGATTCTTTCTGTCGAGGACCTTGTATATTCTGTGGGAATACAGTAACTTCCCATAGGTACACCCATACACAGAACATGAGTGCTCTGTGCTATGAGGAACCATGAAGCCAAACAGTGAGGCTCAGAAATGGCACTGTTAACATGGGTTGATGTTGTACACTGGGTTTCCAGCAAAGACTTTATTGGTGAGGTGGACATTAAGGCAAAGCAAGAAACAGTAAAGGAGTGAGCCACATATCCATATGTGAGAAGTATATTCCAGTTAAAGGAAATGGCAAGCATGAATTTCAAGCCATTTAGAAACTTACTGTTACAAAGACTAATAAAGGGCTGTGTATATCTGGAGTCCAGTGAAAGGAAGGAAGAATCAGAGAGGCCAAAATAGAGAGAGGCTTGAAAGCCACTCTGAACGTCCTCTCTTTAACTGAGTGAAAGGGAATCCGCTGGAGAGTTTTGAGTAGAGAAATGAGACTCTCACATAATTTAAACAGCTTCACAAACAGCTGTAATGTGAAGACTAGATTGTGGTGTTGGGGAGTCTGGTAGTAATAGTGCAGTTTAACAAATGGCGGCTTTGTATACTTTGGCCCAACTGTAGGTGAGACTGTGTGACTAATATTGTCCAATGCACTGTGAAGGATAAGAACAGATTGGGGAATGCAGTTCCTTTACTATGCAACTCTCATTGAAAGTCAATACAGAAATTAACAATAACCCAGACAGTGCCTGCTTTATTGTCCATAATGAAGACAGAAAGAACAGAGCCCCTGGCCACCCTGATGTACACATAAAATGTGAATGAGAAATAAACCACACTGTTTTAATCTCTGAGTTTTTAAGGTGGTACTTCAAAATAGGAAGAGGCTATACTAAAATATATGTACACCCCCCCCAACACACATATATCATCTCAATGGCTGGATGCAGACAGAAGGTCTACAGTTAGAGTCTAGCAAGATGCTAAGCAGTTTTACAATGGAAAATTATTGGGCAAAAATCTTTGTTAACACAGAAAACAGGTCAAGTATCTGATGTGTTGTGGGTATTTGTACACTGTGTGAAGATATATCGCTGTGATTGCTTTAATAAATATTTGAATGGCCAATAGCTAGGCAGGAGCTCTAGGCAGATAGAGAGGAAGTAGAAGATGAATCAAGGAGTGCAAGAGATGCCACCAAACATGGAAAGGAAACAGGAGGTATAAGATGGAAGAGAGGTAATGCCACATGATAGAACATAGATTAATATAAATGGGTTAATTTAAGTTATAAGAGCTAGTTAGGAACAATCCTAAGTTATAGGCCAAGCTTTCATAATTAATAAAATGTCTCTGTGTCATTATTTGGGAGCTGACTGGCAGACCAGAAAAAGACTTGTTACAGTACTAGAGGAAGACATTGGAAAACTCAGTGTTAACAGTGTGTGGAACAGATGGTGACCACATTTCCTGAATCATTACACAGAGATGACCTCAGAGGAGAACATCTTGGTTTGTAAACAAGAATGCAAATAGTTAGAAAATATTCACAAATTTGGGATGATATAGAATTGAACTGTACTTTCTACCAACAACAAATAGTAAGACAGACTTGCAGTGCAAAAGTCAATGAAAATCTTTCATTCAGATCAAGAGTATTGCTATTTTATTCACCATTTGAGCCTCCATTTGGACAAGCAACTTAGGTTAAATAAACTTAATAATAATAAACTTAATAATAAATAAACTTAAATAACTTAAATAAAAAGACTGAGAATGCCAACTTACCTGCACATAGGTATGAAGCTGAGGAAGGCTTGAAGATTGTCAAATAAACTATGATTTTAGGCTAAAATGTCTAAGCCCACAGATGATTCAGAACAAACATGAGCCTCAAACCTCCTGTAAATAGGAAACTGGTGTTTGGATTTGCTTGGTTACTGACCACCGTGATGTCTGTGGCAAATGTAGGGAAGGAGGAAATTGGAACATGTAGTACCTTCTGCAGGGTAGCCACAAACATACTAGACAAATATGCTTTCAGGTTTCAGTTCAAAGAGCCTACAAAAGTGCCTAAGGAGCATTCACTCCTAACATTATGAGGACATTGCCTCTTCTTCTCTTTCCTTGCCCTCCCTCTTTAGAGAATAATTCATTTTCACTGATAAAAATTATATATAATTGTTATATGTGAGATTCTGTTTTATAACCTTTATGTGTTTTGGAATGTCTAAATCTGACTAATTAACACCCACAGCATTTTGTATACTCATAATGTTTCTGTACTGCATGTCCATCATAACTTAAAATCTTTCTTGGCAATTTTAAAAGATACAGTACATTGTTGCTAACCATATTCATCAAGCTGTATAATTATTCCTCATCCCTTTTTTTTTTGTTGTTGTTGTTGTTCTTCTCAGTTGGGCCATTATTTGATTGTGAAGTGAAATGTGCTTTAATGGAAATGATGCCCTGAAGTGTTTGCTACCAGCCCCTTCATTTTGAGGTAGGTGCAGAGAATGACTGAGGACTCAGCCATTAAGTCATTATTAATATGTGGTGGCACATGCCAGTAGGATTTGCTGAAGGAGGCAGAGGCAGGAGGATCATGAGTTCGAGACCAGCCTAGGCTACATAT
The DNA here is from genome assembly GCF_049852395.1 of Peromyscus maniculatus bairdii. Classification (NCBI taxonomy): domain Eukaryota; kingdom Metazoa; phylum Chordata; class Mammalia; order Rodentia; family Cricetidae; genus Peromyscus; species Peromyscus maniculatus. The sequence goes on along the minus strand of NC_134852.1, from coordinate 167,109,126 downwards.
TTTTGGCCATGTGGTGGTGGATCAAGCCAGTCAGTGGTGAGGCGTGTCTTTGATCCCATCACTCAGGAGGCAGAAGCAGGCGTATCTCTGTGAGTTCGAGGCCAGCCTGTTCTACAGAGCTAGTTCCAGGACAGCCAGGGCTGTTATACAGAGATGCCTTATCTTGAACTCCCCCTCCAAAAAAATAGTTTATGGAAGAGTGCATCTTTTTCCGACCAAGTTTTCCCTAAACATTAGCCACACATAAGTTGAATTACATAAAAAGCTTGCAAAAATAAAAATGACCAATAAATAGAGTTCTCACCATACCCAAAAAACACTGTTGTATGAGCTCACACAATTCTCTGTCCCTCTAACTTCTGAGCAATTCTTTTGACAGTTTTACCTGTTTGACCCTACTTATTTGTTGTGAATAAGTAGTCTTCTCATTGATCCTTTGATCCTGATTTTTTTTAAAAAAAAAATAATAAGAGGGTTAATTTGGACTGCAGAGCTGCACAGGTATTGAAAGATTTTTAAAAACTGCCTAATCTCTAACTTTTGATAAACTACTTGGAAGAAATAAAATAAATGACCCAAATGAACATTGTTTCTTTTGGATTAAATTTCGAAGTTTTTCTTATCGAGCAAAATATATTACTAACAAGCAACCAAATCCCGCTTGTCTTTACCATATTTTCACTTCTGCTTTGGGTAACATCTGCTTGCTCATTTTATTATGAACTCAAATATCAACTAAATAGTAATCAGATATCAAGGTGGTTCCCTCTACTCTTGTCAATTTCATATTATTAGCAATTATCGTATTTCTCCAAATGTATTTGCTCTGAGTTAGGAGAACAATGATTGTTCTTTCCTGCTAGGTTGCTGTTGCCATTCGCCTCTGTGATTTGATTCTGTGTGTATAACACTGTCATAGCGACAGCCCCAATTGAATCACTGAAACTCCCCAGTTTCCTTATTTTACCTAAGTCCTTCAAAGCATAGCCTTTCTTGTTCATACATATTTCATCACCCACATTTTATTTACTTTGCTTCCCAGAGACTCCTCATTTCAGCCAACATTTATTGAGCACTTACTATGCACGAGGGATGTGTGCAGCAAACTGGAGGCATTCAAAGATGAGACAGATATGATCAAGAAGTAGAAGACGCTTCAGTCAGGGAAGGCAAAGGTGCCTGTGTGACAGTGCAGAGATTTCTGTAATATGCTTTGATATGGATGCAGAGAGAGTAGAAAGAGTCGAATGTATCTGCAGCATTGTTGGCATGCTGACATTTGAGACATTCTAAATCTGCAGTCTGTGAAGCAAAGACACTATTCAGAATTGAGATCTCCCCATTTACATGCTTATTTACATACAGGCAGCCCTGGGTTTTATGTCTCCAGAGTCATAAACCATAAATGGAAATTCCTTAGAAAAACAATTGCTTCCGTACCAAATATGTACAGACTTCTTTTTCTTCTCATTATTCCCTGAACAATACAGTGTAGCAATTACCTATATGCCTTTACATTTTATTAAGAACTATAAATTATCTGGGGGTAACTTAAAGATACAGAGGTTATATAGCTTAACAATTTTGGCTTCCCAACAGTGTATGACTGGCATCATTATTCTTATAGGTAAAATGATTGCAAAGTTTAATTGGTTTTTGTAATATGTAGCCTATGGTCAATCCATGATTTTTTGAACACAATGTCTTCACAGAATGCCCAATAGCCCTATTATAGATGCCACACTGAATAAACGAACGATCGTAAGAGCTGCAGGTGAGGACATTTCCCTTCCTTGGTCCATCTGTCCACTGAGCTCAACGCTGTTGTGCTGCACAGTGCTGAGGAGTCTCACTCATTGGTCCAGAGAGAACATGGCTTCTTGGGCCCAGATGTTTCCTGACCCATCTACACTGCAGAGTATGCCTGATACATTATAAATCATTTAACAGTACATATTTCAAGTCTCCAGAGCATGTTGATAAGAATTAAGATGTATTTCCATAACCTTTGTAACCTTCACATCATAAACATTTAAAATGGTCCCCTACATTTTTCATAAAGGTGTGTTATGACTGAGTGTGTGTGCATTTTAGTTAGAAGGGACAACCTCTCAACGCAAGGCAAAGAGTATGCATAACTCATTTTGTGTGACGATAAATTTAGTCACCATGTTCCCTTCTATGTATTTAAATAAATTCTGAAGCTGCCTGAAATGGAGGTGAAAGATGGCTTCTCCCTCCTGCTTGCTTTGTGTGAGCTTGATTTCCCTTCAGAATGAGGAAATATATGTGTCCTGAAGAAGCAGCTGATTCATTGTCTTTTTTGACAGTTCATGTGGTGCCTATAATCTTCAAACCATATAAGTTTGAGGAGGGGCAAAATGTGTGCCTGTTCCTAGCTGGGAAGGCCCTACCACAGACCAAAGCTATAGTAACTCTACACCATGAGATTAAGTTTGACATTCAGACTTAAGATAAAAATTCCTGAATCCTTGGTGTTTGTTCTACTCTGGTGTTGTAGGTTCACAAATTCAGTTTGAAAAAATCTCTTAACTGTCCTGCAGAATAAGAATAAAGGTGAGTAGTCCAAGGCTTTGAATGTGGCCATCGCTTCATTATATGGTAAAAAAATCACAATTTCTCTTTCCACTTGATTATATGGTATAAATCATGATTTCTCTACAGAGAGCAGAATGGTCAACCTAATAGTAAAAGAAGTAAGATCCATGATAATAAAATTTAGATAATACAGTTTCTATCATAACTCCATGATGAATTGGGTGCCAGAAAATGATCAATAGTATAAAAATTTCTTAATTGAAATCAAGAAAAGTATACATTATGAGTATTTATTTTTTATATCCTTGCTCATAGAACTAAAATGTATTACCTCTTGTGAATGGGCTGTGGGATATCACGTAATTAGGAGAGCAGACTGGAAGAAATCAAGATAAGAATTATGTTGTCAGATCTTTGTAAATATTCCTTTCTTTAAGTCAGACTTGGTGTCCTATGGAATGTGACAAGAAGGGTTCTTGTGGATAAGCTGTGTTGCTGAGAAAATTAGATTTTTTTCTTTTCTCCTATTATTTTTCCTTTTTAATTATGTGTATGTGTGTGTTAATCCCAATGTGGGCCCTGTGTAGGAGAAGTACATGCTCTGACTTGCTGAATCATCTCTCCAGAAAGATATGTCCTCTTCAATGCCCCTCTGACTTTGAATTCCTTCCTGTTGGCTCTTGCTTGCTTTACATTTTGACACTAGTATGGTTGCCTTACTCTGGGCACAGCCTGCTGTCCAAAGAATGCGATTCCCAGCACTTGCATGTAAGTACAGGCAGGTGACTAGTTCTTGTCACAGGACTGAGAGTAGAGGGACTTGTGCTGCTGTGGGGCCAAGTGACAATGACAATTCTGAAGCTTCCTTTTGCAAGCTGGGAGGAGAGTTTTTTTGGATTAGACTTGACACCTTCAAGTAGAGATATCTTGGCTGATATTTGAAGGAAAAGAAGCAAATTTCTACTCTATTGGCCACTCCATTTGTTGCTACTTGTTCCAGCAATGCTGTGTACCAGAAGTAATCGCATGCATCCTCCCAAGAGGAAGAGATTTGGTGGCAGGAATGAGCATCATGAGAGGGAACAGGGAGAAACACAGTCAGAGAGACATTTTGTCTCACAGGCTTTGCAAGAGGAAGGGCCAAGGCCTGAGAATTATGAGGGGCAGTTCTAGACACTGGGAAATGCAAGGCAATAAATTGTCTCCGAAGCCTCCAAAAGAGCATGATCTTGCTTGAATTTAGCTCTATAAAATTCATTTTGGGATTCTAGCCTTAGGACATGTAAGAGACTGTCTATGTTTGCCTTAAGCCACTAGGTTTGTGGTCATTTGCTACAGTAGCCACAGGCAACTAATTAATTTCCCACAATTCCCATGTATTCTTTAGCTATTTCTAGTCAGCTTTGCTCCCATACTGGTCATCAAACTGTCAAGGATCTGCCTCCAGTCTCTATGGCATCACTTTATCTGTAATTCCATGAAATAAAAGCCATATAGCACAGAGCCACATGTGTCCTGTGCTTTGATGAAATAATGCTATCTCAGAAATTCATCTCTGTGAGCCAGCAGCTGGTTTTTGCATGGCTGAGCAGGTTTCTGTTTGTACAGCCTGGGCTGTGCCTAGCGCTCTGCCTATTGGGCTTTTGGATTGATCCCAGTTTTATATTATCATGACTAAAGGATTCTGAACTCCCATGCAAATATCCTTTCATGGGCACTTTAAAAATAGATTCTCTTGGGTAGATACCTCGGAGTACAGGCTCCCAGTTTTGTAGTAAGCAAATGTTAAACTGTTTATTTTTTAAAACAAGGTCTTGCTGTATACCCTAGGCTAGCCCTCCAAAGGGCTATCCTGCTTCAGTTTCCAGAGTAACTGGGATTGTGCCTGTCCCTCCACATCTGTTTAAACTTTTAGCAAACTGACAAATTGTTTCCTAATGTGGCTGAGTAATTTAGCCCAGGAACAATATATAGATTTTCTAATTAGTTTAGAGAGAGAGGAAAACAGAGAGAAAGTGGCGGGGGGCAAAGGAGGGAGCAGGGAAAGTATTGAAATTAACTAAAATAAGACAATAATGTTAAGAATTAGGGGTTTTCTGATTTAGGAATGACTGCTGCAGGCCAGGGATTCCTGAAAAATTTGTGGAAAATGGGAAACCAGGTGCAGGAGCCCATTGATGCCTGTCAGCCATAACCTTTGAATTCAGCTTTTAGTCGAGCCAGAGGGTGGCTGAGTCCACTTCTTCCCTCTGTGCTGGGAATGTAGAATGAGCGGGGTGGGTGGGGTGGGGGGTGTTATCTAGTTGTCCAGTTACAAAGTTGGGCCCCCAGTACTATGGCCACACAGGAAAGGAACTGGTGCTTTCTTTTTTTTATTTTGTAATTTTATAATTTAATTTAATTTTACATATCAGCCATGGAATCCCCTGTCCTCCCTCCTCCCACCCTTTCCCGCCCTCCCCCCAATCCACCCCCTATTCCCATCTCTTCCAGGGCAAGGACTCCCCTGGGGATTCAGCCCAGCCTGGTAGATTCAGGGAGGCAGGTCCAGTCCCCTCCTCCCTTCACCCAGGCTGAGCCAAGTGTCCCTGCATAGGCCCCAGGCTCCAAACAGCCAGCTCATGCACTGAGGACAGGTCCCACTGCCTGGGGGCCTCCCAAACAGTTCAAGCTAATCGACTGTCTCACTTATCCAGAACAGAGAGGGAGAACAAGGCACAGGTGGTTTCTAAAGCTCCCGTGACACTGACGGGACCGCGCCGTTCTGTTAGAACATCAGACCTAATACTGAAATGTAAGGACTTCCAGAGGCTGTCACTGCAGTGCGCCTTACTTAACAGCAAACATGTTACAGAGAAATGCTCCCCTAAGAGAAGGGCTGGAGAATTGTTGCTTCTGCTCTGTGGAGTATATCACACACATGGAAAGGTAGGGTACAGAAACAGGCCAGTGGTTTTGAAGGGCTATTATAATATATGAATTGAACTAGGTATTTATTTATTTATTTATTTATTTATTTATTTATTTATTTATTTATTTATTTATTTTTTAATATAACTTGACACAAACCTAGACATAGGAGTTGAAGGAACCTAATTGAGAAGTACCTTCATAATATTGGCTTGTGGGCAAGCCTGGGAGCATTTTATCAATTAGTGATTGATGTGCCAGTGCTACCCCTAGGCATGTGGTTTTGGGGTGCTAAACAAGCCAGTAAACAATATTCCTACGTGGCTTCTACTTTAGTTCCTATATCCAGGTTCCTGCCTTGAGTTCCCGCCTTGACTTCCTTTGAAGATGGACTGTGACCTGGGAGTTATAAGGAGAAATAAACTATTTACTCCCTAAATTGTTTTGTCATAGTGTTTCATTACAGCAATAGAAACCCTCACTAAGCAGAACTAGTAAAAGAATTAAAATAAAGAAAGAAAGGTATGCCTAAAGTTGTCTCCATTTTGTTGAAAAAATATGTGATATTGTATGTATGCTTTAAAATACTTACTTTTTTGTAAAGAGAAGAATAGAAGAAAATGATATTTTCCAGGAATCCAGGTTTCTACTGGAGACTGTTCTTTCTGCATTTCTGGATAATTCCTCTCTTCTGTTGAGGATAATCAGCTATGCAGTTCTGGCCCCTAGTCTTCATCTCTTGCCCTGACTCTTCCTCTTTCTTTATTCAAGCCTGTGATTTCTGCCATCTACCTAACACCTCAACTGAGAGCTTTGGGGAACTGTAAATTTCACTGTTTCAATTGTCTCTTTCTTCACTTTCTTCTTTCCCCCTTGCTTTGGCTCACTGAGACGTAGTCAACTTATTGCTGAATGTAGAATTGCTGGTGTCAGAGTTCTTATGCACTCCCCTGCTTCACAGCCATATTCAATCAAGTACCAATCTGGATAACCTGACTTTCTGAGATGTCTTAAAGTCCCCTGTGTCTTTCATTTCAGACTTCTGTGATCTCTTGCCTGCATCTTTCCACATACTCTTGACAAGTCTACCTGCCCTCTGAATGTCCATCTTCATATGGAAAATATAGACTTTTTGTGGTGACTAGTTCTAAAAGGCTGGTTATTGGTTCAGTGGTAGTGCTTTCCCAGCATGAGTAAGTCCATAGGTTTGCTTTGGAGCACTGCAAACAAGAAAATATGTCCATAGCTTCACTGGCTTTCTTCAGGACCCCCAGGTTAATGGATAAGCCTACATATGTATTTACTGCATGACCTACTTTTGGAAATCATGTCTGAAAAGAATAAACATTACAACAAAACCCAATCACATCAAAATAAAAATTCCTCCCCAGAAAAATTATTGGACTAAGTGATCACCAGAATTATCACTGCAAGTATTTTTTAAAAGAACAGCAGTACTTCAACCTACCTTGGACTCAGAAAGAAATCTATAGTCTGGAATCCCTTTGTAATATATCAGGGAAGAATAAAACATTCAAATGCAAGAAGCAAAAAAAGGCCTCTAAAAATCTAAAAACATTGAAAATCATAATGAATTAGTAAAACTGAACATAGAAGTTAATGTTTAGGAAATATGAGGTTAATAAATAATTGAAAAATTAATAAAAGTGCTCAATTGCCTTGAAGGTTTACTCAAGGGAAAAAGTGAGAAAACAAAAGTATATTATAGTGATGAGACAACAGAGTCACATGTGAGAAATGCATCAACGCCTTTGTAAGTAGATACTTGATGAATCTTTTATTAGCAACAGCAATTTTGGTAGAATGAAGAAATTTAAGTGGGAAAAAAAGTGAACCAAACCATCTCAAAAGGAAAGATAAAAGATATAGACACCAAAGTATAGGCAGACATTTCTATCCCACCCTCCAGTTCCCAAATAACTGACGCAGAGACTCAATAATAATTATAAATGATCAGCCAATAGCTCAGGCTTATTACTAACTAGCTCTTACAACTTAAATCAACCCATTTCTATTAATCTACATTCTACCACTCTTCTTCCCAGTGTCCTTAGTCTGATTTCCCCACCTAACCTTATCCTGTCTAGCTATTTGCCAGTCAGCTTCTTTATTAAACCAGCATAATTTACACAGTGTACAGAAGGATTTTTTTCCACAGCACCAAAGGGCTGGAAAAATTTGTGATTAATGACTGAAAAATATCACAGCTCATATAATTTTATAGATTAAATTAGCTTCCACTTCCATAGAAACAAACAAACAAAAATATTGCTTTTATTCAAAAAACAATGGTCTGATTGTAGTTCAGTATGTAAAGCAAACAAGCCTTATCACTCAAATCAGATGACAAGCAAAAAGATCTAACATGCATCAAAATTCTGGTTTAGTGTACTGATATGAGTGACCAAAGAGAACTAAATCCAATCATTAAACTCAACACAGTAACAGGTTAAAATAAAAATAACATGAAAGCCCTCTTAAAATAATGTCCTTCAGTAAAATTTAACTATTTCTCATGAAATTTTAGAGAAAAAAGAGAAAGGAAAGAATACTTTCTCAGTGTTGGGAATATTATCTTAAATTAACAGACTACATATTTAATGTCAAGAGGGTATATATTTTGTATTCTGAAAGAAAACTAGTACTAACCAAGACTTTTGTACCCAACAAGCTTGTTCTTAACAGTCAAAGAAGGAAAGGCCTTCTATGATAAGGATAAGTTACAGAATTCATGACCATTAAAGCAGAATTACAAAAGATACTTAAGGAAAACCTACACCCAGAAGAGAAACAGATTTAGTAAATATTACCATTAAGAATTAAAATTTGTTTATTTTTATGGAATCTTTGTCAGTGTGTGTGTATTTGTGTCTGTATATGTTTCATGTGCTTTTTCTTTGGCTTTTTGTTTCTGTTTGCTTTTCATATTCCAATTTTATTTTATTTTATTCTTTCTTTCTTTTTTTTAGATGCTTGTTTATTTTCTATTGAAAGAAAGCAAGAAACAATGTGGATTTTTGGTGGTGAAGAGCTAGGAAAAGTTGGGGGAAGGGAACTATAATCATACTACACTGTACAAAAGAATATAAACAAATCTCACTAAACATAGATATCCAATGAGAATAAAAATATTGCTAATACAGAAAATGATCAAATTTACAAAATGATAAATCTGAGAAAAAAATGAGTAAAACATATTCAAAGCTATTTGAAAAAATTAAAATGAAATATAATAATTTATAAGCCCCAAGTGTTAGTACAAAGCCTAATTTTATAAAAACAAACCACCAGAGACAACAGATTTAGGGTCAACTGTATCATTGGATGACATTAATACCAAGAATAACTTTATATAAATAGAAAAAAATACCAAATTCATGTGAGGGCTCAAAAGACTTGAAATTGTGGAAGAACTACTAAAAAAGCCACACTAGAGTCATCCTATCAGAGCCACCGTAACAAAGGAAATGTGTTACTGGTGTGAAGCAGACATGAACCAGTGCTTCACAAGTGGACTCATGAATGTGTTTTAACTGATTTTTGTTTTTATTTTACATAGCAATCACAGATCCCCCTCTCTTCCCTTCTCCCACCCCTTCAGTCTTCCCCTGCTTCAACTCACTCCCCATTCCCTCCTCCAACAAGGTAAGGCCACCCATGGGGAGTCAGCAGAGCTTGGTACATTTAGTAGAGGCAGGTCCAAGCCCCTCTCCCTGCATCAAGGCTGTGCAAGGTGTCCCACCATAGGTAGTGAGCTCCAAAAAGCTAGCTCATGCACCAGGGATGGTTCTTGACCCCACTGCCAGGGGGCACCTTAAGCAGATCAAGCTACACAACTGTCTCACTTATGTAGAGGACCTAGTCCAATCCCTTGGAGGCTCCACAGCTGTTGGTCTAAAGTTCATGAGTTCCTACTAGTTTGGTTTGGTCGTCTCTCTAGGTTTCCCCATTATGATCTTGATACCCCTTGCTCATAGAGAACCCCTCTTCTCTCTCTTCAACTGGACTCCTGGAGCTCATAAGGGAATGGGATGGTTGAGCTGGAACAGGGATGGAGTGGGTGCCTGAACTGGCTTAACTGATTCTTAATGAGATGTTCTAGTATACATTTGATAAAGGAAGACTTTTTCTGGAACTACAGATCGGAAAACTGGATGTCTACATGTAGGATTCTGAAACCAGACCTTTCTCTCACACTACAAAAAAAAATGTGGACAGCAGATTTTCAGATCTAAAGATGAAATTGAAACATCAGAATAAAAATAAGGAAATGCTTTAGTATATTGACAGGTAGATTTGCTGGATAAAACTCCAAAAGTAGATAAAACAATAACCGACAACTGGAATTACACCCAAAGTTTCTGCACAGTGCAACAGATAAGGTGAAGGAATCGAAGGAGTCTCTCCCATATTTGTCTCCCAGAACACTAACAGACTGCATAAAGAACACAAAACACTTAAGAATACAGTGGTTCAAAGGTTACAGAAGCCTGAATAGACACTAAGAAAGAAATAAATATGGCCACCTACTTTATGAAAACTGTTCAGTTAGGATGTGGGCAAATGAAAACTAAGATTTTTATCTTACCTGAGTCACAATGGAGCTAACAAAAAACAATGTAGTGAAGGTTTTGAAGAAAAGAAGCCCCTATGTATAACAGTATATGCTAGAAATTTAAGTTCCTACAGCCAATGTGCAATGTAGTATAGCAGTTCC